>NC_067399.1:387142516-387742516 GCF_016432865.1 Antechinus flavipes | reverse complement strand
AAAGCCTTGCCTTATGCACTGAAGACACAAAAAACAGCAGCCATCATCAAGAGTGCTGCCAGTTGACGAGAATTCTAAGGGTGAATATCCAAGGGACAGAAAAAGAGAGAAAAGAGACAGAGCATAGAGGCCGCTGGGAAGGCTTCAAGGTCTTCAGGAAGGAAGAGGAACAATCCAGAAGTAGGCGAGAGTCTTTACCAATGTAGAGTGAGCAGTCCTAACTAGAATGTCAAATCATAGAATGGAATGAACACAGGACTGAAAATAGGAAACTAAGTGAGAAACTGGATTACTGATTTCTATCCAATTCCTTCAGAAAGATTTTTGTGATCTATATTCTGACCTATTTTTGTTTTATACACACACACACACACACACACACACACACACACACACACACACACACACACACACACAAGCAGAGCCAAACTGTTTTGAAGATGATTCTGGTTTTTTCAAAGATAAGTAAAACTGAGAAGAGTTTTCTTCCTCTCTTCTCTTAAAGAGAAAAGGGTTCCATTTTGGACACAATGCGTCTGAGATATCAAATGTCTATAAAGAGGTGTTTTGAGAAAGAGAATTTAGAATTGAAAAATTTTAAAGGCTTTTTATAAAAATCAAATATCAAATTTAAAAATGTTTTCACAGAATTCAGGATGGAGAGAAGAGGAATCTATGTAAAAATATGGGATAGGGAATATCGAAGAATTAACTCAAGACATGGAAGAATACAAAGGCTTTCCAAATAATCTGAAACAAAGGAAAAGTCAGGAACTCCTACTAATTAAGGAAAGGGGACATTTAATTTGTGAAAGTTTTTTTTTTTTTAAACCAAATAATTTGAGCTCTAATCCGGAGAGAATTAACAAATTTTCCCCCTAAGGAATCAGTTTGATAAATCAACAATGTTAGTCATTCATTAGGGGAAAATGTTTGAAAAAAAAGCCATTTTCCAACAGTTAAATGATCTAAGGATATAAACAGATAATTCTCAAGGGAAAAAATCCAAGATATCTGTAATATGGAAAAATACTCCAGATTTCTTAAAGAAACGCAAATAAAAATAATTCTGAGATTTTAACTCATGTCCTATAGTGTAGGGAGAAAAAAGGGAGCTGAGGAGGGGGAAAAAAGCATAGAAATTCATTGTTGGTTAGACATGTGAATGAGTATAACCACTCTGAAAAGCAATTTGGAACAAACTGAAACAAAAGCAGCTATCACGGCTAGGCCTGTTTTCCAAAGAAAGAACAAAATATTTATAGTGACTTTGTTTTTTGGTGGGAAAACAAAGTAAAAACAGAAAATGAAGGAGATGTCTATCAGTTGAGAGATAGCAGAATAAGCTGGGGTAAATGAAATGTGATAAGAGTACTATTGTGCTGAAGTAAAGAAATGATTTCAAAAAGGTACAAACATTTATGTGAACTGTGACAGTGAAATAAGAAAAAGAACAACTTTAAATTTAATAATTTTAAACAAAAATAAAATTTTTTTGAGTTTTATAAACTAATGAAATGAATAGGATTTGCACAATAATAAAAATGTAAAAACAGACAACTAGGAAAACTTTAAGAGCTATTATCAATAAATAAAATGTGTATTCATAACACCAGAATGATGGAGGAACATGTTATCCATGAAAAAAATGTCAGATTTAAAGTACAGAATGATATACACATACATATATATATTTATATTATATGTGATTATTCAGGGGATTTGTTTTACTTGACTATGCATAACTGTTAAAAGAAATTTGTTTTTCTGTAAGTTTTTCAAAAATGGAAGTAGAGTTACAGATGTGAAATATTATATACCCTTTCAGGTACTGTATAAAAGACATCAAATAAACTATGTGATACAGATTAAAATCTGGTAGGCTTAGTTAGGAATGCAAAATTAAAAGTGAATTACAGCTATAATCACATAAGAGTTATAAATTAATATTGTATCAACTGTATTTCCATGGAACCTCATTCTAAGTGCCATTAATTTCAATTATATCAATGAAATCTTTAAATAAATGATAAAGGCAATAAATGTTCCGTTTAATTGTTACCAAAATTAATTAGAGGCAGTACAGAATATTAAAAAACCAAACCAAACTCACAAATACCAATATTGAAGGGCTATTGGCAAAATCACTACTATACTGTCAGTGGAGCTAAAGAGGAGTCTAACCATTCAACAACCTAGGTAGATAAGTAAGTCACAAGCTCTTGTATCAGTTTTCTCATTAAGTAGCATTATATTCTTTGCAGTAGGTTTACAGGGTTCCTGTGAGGCTCACACAAAATAATGTATGTAAAAACATGCAAATGTTCAAGTGCTAGAAATTAGGCATGGACCCACACTTAACACCATATACCAAGATAAGATCAAAATGGGTCTATGACCTAGGCATAAAGAATGAGACTATAAATAAATTAGAGGAACATAGAATAGTTTATCTCTCAGACTTGTGGAGGAGAAAGAAATTTGTGACCAAAGATGAACTAGAGACTATTAATGATCACAAAATAGAAAATTTTGATTACATCAAATTAAAAAGCCTTTGTACAAACAAAACTAATGCAAACAAGATTAGAAGGGAAGCAACAAACTGGGAAAACATCTTCACAATTAAAGGTGCTGATAAAGGCCTCATTTCCAAAATATATAGAGAACTGACTCAAATTTATAAGAAATCAAGCCATTCTCCAATTGATAAAAGGTCAAAGGATATGAACAGACAATTTTCAGAGGATGAAATTGAAACTATTACCACTCATATGAAAGAGTGTTCCAAATCACTATTGATCAGAGAAATGCAAATTAAGACAACTCTGAGATACCACTACACACTTGTCAGATTGGCTAAGATGACAGGAAAAAATAATGATGAATGTTGGAGGGGATGCGGGAAAACTGGGACACTGATGCATTGTTGGTGGAGTTGTGAACGAATCCAACCATTCTGGATCTAGAATTATGCCCAAAAAGTTATCAAACTGTGCATACCCTTTGATCCAGCAGTGTTTCTATTGGGCTTATATCCCAAAGAGATACTAAAGAAGGGAAAGGGACCTGTATGTGCCAAAATGTTTGTATCAGCCCTGTTTGTAGTGGCTAGAAACTGGAAAATGAATGGATGCCCATCAATTGGAGAATGGCTGGGTAAATTGTGGTATATGAATGTTATGGAATATTACTGTTCTGTAAGGAATGACCAGCAGGATGAATACAGAGAGGCTTGGAGAGACTTACATGAACTGATGCTAAGTGAAATGAGCAGAACCAGGAGATCACTTTACACTTCAACAACGATATTGTATGAGGATGTATTCTGATGGAAGTGGATTTCTTTGACAAAGACTCAGTTTCAATTGATAAATGATGGACAGAAGCAGCTACACCCAAAGAAAGAACACTGGGAAACGAATGTGAACTATTTGCATTTTTGTTTTTCTTCCTGGGTTATTTTTACCTTCTGAATCTGAATCCAATTCTCCCTGTGCAACAAGAGAACTGTTCGGTTCTGTAAACATATATTGTATCTAGGACATACTACAACATATCTAACATAAATAGGACTGCTTGTCATCTAGGGGAGGGGATGGAGGGAGGGAGGGGAAAAATCGGAACAGAAGCGAGTGCAAGGGATAATGTTGTAAAAAAATTACCCTGGCATGGATTCTGTCAATATAAAGTTATTATAAAATAAAATTAAATTAAAATTTAAAAATGTTCAAGTGCTATATAAAAGTCAATTGTTATTGGGAGTGAATGCACACACTTAAAGATAATTTTGTTGACTGATTTTTGTATCAGTCATTTCCCTTTATACAGAAGAATCTGACCAAAATCAAAGAGATCAATAAAACCTAAGAAATAACACACTGGATTTTGAATCTGCTACTACAACTACTACTACTACATCTACTTTACCTCAATCATTTTACAAAGAAGGAATCCCAGAGAGAGTCACAGAGAGAGCAAGTACTACATTTAAATTAATCTAAACCTCTTAACTCTATGTTCTTTGGACAAACTAATGGGCCTAGCAGTGGATTAATATGTACTTTACTTGAGGACATTACAGCTAAAATATGGGGTAACCAAAACAAGTCCCTTCATCATTGATGAACAATTCATAAAGCAACTCATAAAGACTGTCTACTAAGAAACAGA
This sequence comes from Antechinus flavipes, assembly GCF_016432865.1. Classification (NCBI taxonomy): domain Eukaryota; kingdom Metazoa; phylum Chordata; class Mammalia; order Dasyuromorphia; family Dasyuridae; genus Antechinus; species Antechinus flavipes. The sequence goes on along the minus strand of NC_067399.1, from coordinate 387,738,343 downwards.
TTTTTTTTTGCATTAATGTTATAAGTAGAATCTATACTGACAAAATAACTGATCTGAAATACTGCAGCAATCTTAACTATGAAATTTCCATTGCTATAAAATGACATCATTATTTACTGTATTGCTGCCAATTTCTAAAACTTATCAATTTAATAAATTTCAAATAGCCCTATAAAATAACCAGTTCAAAAAGGATAGTTTAAAATTAACAAGGTGGCAAATTATTCCCCAAAATTTGCTGCTCTAAGTTACCTAGCCATAAGAGACATAATTACAATATCAATTTCACTGATCTAGTCTTTATAAAACACACACACACACACACACACACACACACACACACACACATACACACACACACCACGTAAGCATAAAGATGAGCAAGTACAATGCATTTATATGGAAAGATTTATCAAATTCAATTAGAATGTAATTTAAAGTCTTTATCACTAATAAATTTCAAACTTTTATTTAAAATGGCAGTCAATATAAATATATTGTGACTTGGCTGAATACTAACATCTTAAGTGTTATATACTTACAGGCAACATTCTGAATAGGGTTCATAGAGGGAGTCCAATAAGACAAGGCCTGGGAGTGGTTCAGTTAGGCTTTGATGATCTTAAGAAAAGAATGGAAAGAGAAAGGCAGAGGAATACACTGAAGGGAGGGACTGGGGATGTAGGAAAGGAATAGGGAAAATCTCATACATAATCTGGATTTTATAGACATCTAAACAACCAAAGAGAGGCATCGGGGTAGGAGAAGGGGTTCAGTCTCATTTGAACTGAAGGAAAGAAGAAGAAACATAAATATACACATAAATACAGCTAGTTACATGAATATATTTCACACCACAGTGAAATAGAAGGGAAAAGGGAAGGACATCAAGGGGAACATTAAACTGAGGAAGGGTTAAAGGAGGGATTAGTCCTAAGTAAAACAAACCCAAAGGATGTACAAAAATCTCAATAGCTCTGAGCTCTCCCCCCCCCCCAAAAAGTGAGACTGAGCAATGCTCATAAATTGGGAGAATGAGGGTGCAACTGGGTGGTACAGTGAATTGAGCACCAGGCAGGAGGACCTCCAGTTCAAATTTGACCTCAGACACTTGACACTTACTAGCTATGTAATCCTGAGGAAGCCACAAAATATGTTAACATATTTTAAACAAAAATAAGTTGGGGGAATGGATGAACAAGTTATAGAAAACTATTGTGGATGTTAGGAGTTATGAGTGGCAGCAAGGAAACTTAAAAGTTATTTTCAACTGTCTGGGAGAATCCATGTCTCTAAATTATTCTTACAAAGTAGGAGAATGGATGATTTAACAACTATACAAAAGCATCTGACTCACTTAAGGTCACTCAGAAGAAAATAAAATGGTTTCTGTATCGCAATGACCTTATAGTGATTTTCTTGACTACAAATTAACTCAAGTCCACCAAAAGCATACTCCTGACACAATGTGCTATATTGTAATCTCACAAATAGTTTCCATTTGCTAACTATCGTTGCTAAGTGAACTGAATGGGAACAAGTATGTAACAAAAATATTTCCTTTCATCTCCATACTTAGAATTAGCCTGGGATATATTTTTGTGATATATTTTTTTTGCCTGGGAAATGGCTTGTTCCATTAAGTCAAACTACTCTTGCTTCTGTCTTATATACAGGCAAAAAAACCTCTAATATGTGTGCGTGTGTATGTGTGCGTGTGGGTGCGTGCATAAATTTTAAAAACAGATCCAGACAGCCCGCATATTTTTTAAAGAACTGAATTTCTCTTTCATATACTTTTGTTTTATGTGTCTCACCCTAAAGGTAATGCCTAAATTCCATTCTGCTGCTGCAAAATTCCTGTTGTTCTAAGCGATCTGAAAAATGCTGCAGGAGAACATTTGTTTTTAGTATATTGTAGTTTGCTTCCAAGGTTTGCAAGAAATCAGCAAAATGCTTGGAGACAAATCTTAGGACCCACAAAATCTAACCAGAAAAAGAAAACTTCAGGAATGCAATATCCTGTCATGTAGATTTTCTATTATGTTGTTGTTTGCGTTAAAGGACAAAAAGACAGGAATATTGTTTAGACCTATGAAATAATTATGTATTTTAATGGAAAAACAACAGAAGGGCAAGAGTTCCTACAAAACCTTATAGCTGCATTTTTGGCACTTGTCCGCAGGTGATTAAATAGCAAATACAGATAGCTATGGCTAAACTGATATAATGTATAGTATTCCTTCTTTTTTCTCAGATTAGGTACTTTTGAATAATTAGTACCTAGAAGCTTTCCTACACATAGGCAATGGACTATTCTCAAGGAAGATAGTCAAAGAAGCATTGCAGTATTAGTATACAGAATATATGCTAAGCCTCAAAGAGGTCACAGCTAAAGCACAATATCCTGGACATACTTAAAGCCTATTGTTTCCATTGAAAACTTCCTAAATTTTACATTGCATTTGCAACAATAGTTAAGGTTAGCCCTAAAATGACCTTTCCTCCATGCAATCAGTGGCTCTATGAAGTCCCAGAGAATGCTTTAATGCATTCAAAGAAAACAGGAGGCATTTGCTAAATGGAAAATGCATTTATTATATTTACTCAGCTCTGAGGACATGGAATTGAAATTTATCTCAATGCAATAAAGACTATGAATTTCATCTGATAAATGTTTTCTTTACGGATGTAATTTACTGTGATGTTACTGCTTTATGTTTATATAATGAAATCAAATATTTTTATAAGGTAAATTACCTAGATTATTTTCTAATTCATAATTAAATGGCACTTAAAAATTTCCTCCCTGTTTTCTCTGTGTATCAGAAACAGAAGAGCTTTTAATGTTTTGGGGTTTTTTTGTTTGTCTGTTTGTCTTAAAATAAGAGATAAGTCCATTATCATTTACGTGCAAAGGAAAAGACTTTTGGAAAGAAAAGATCTCCTTTTAGAAAAAAGTTTCCCTTTAAGCAAAAAGTGTTCCAAGTAAAATTAAGATTAGTTCTACCTAAATATCATGTTTTATGGTAAAAAAGCAATAATGAACAAACCTATCTAAGTATGGAAGATAGTATGAATAGGACAATTTAAAGAAGATGCTTTAAAACCAGCCCAAGATAATGAAAAATAGTTTTATAATTTGCCTAATCACTAAATACAGGATCTTAAGAATCCTATAGACTCTATGGCTTTTTTTTTTTTGAAGAGTCTTAAAAAAAAATCCTTTCCATATATATATAAATTTCAAACTATGAAGCAAAACTTGAAAGGCACATGTCTTTGTGATACTTGTCATGGATTGTATTCCCAGAGTCAGAGGAAAAGTTCAACTTTTCCCCGCCCCCACCTTTAAAATGACAGCTACTGATGCAACACAAAAAAACAATTTACCACTTAAATTCTAGGCTTTTCTTATTACAACCTAGATGAAAATGTATATTTAAATAAATGATCTTATTACCTGAAACAGCCAGGAAATCATCAATGGAAGTTATGTCATCAACAGCATCTGTTAGAACCCGGACTTGCTTTTCCCACTGTTCTTTAAAAAGATCCATATTCTCCTGGGCCAGTTTACTTTGTGGTTTTGCAGCCAATGCCAATGCAGCATTAATAACCTGAAAAAAGATGTCAAGGAATACACATTTAATCTCATTTTCAATGGTACAATTAAACCAGTTATACTTGGTTAGAAAATTTAACAATTATGTTCTTCCCCCAAATACATTCTTCCACTGGACCAAAAATTGTTCCCATATTCAATTTTAACCCTCACATTGACAGAAAAACTTTTACTGTCAAAATGAAAATTTCAATATGTATCTTTCCAATTACAACAGTGCATAGAATAGCTGGTAAAGCTTTATATTTTATATAATGAAAAATTAGCAACATTTCCTGTATGATGACAAATACAATTCCCTCTACAAATACTTTACTTCGAAGAGAGCTTAGAGAGTAATTTAGACAAATGTTAAAGGTGAGAAAACTGGGAATAGGCTAGCTTAGATGTACCTATGGTCACATTGAGAGCAGAATAATAAATCTAACCCAGAACTATTGAATCTCAATGTAGGGTATGCTCTAAGCCAAGTCTTTGAATACAGGATAGACTTTGAGTCAAGAAGATTTAAGATTCAAATTTTGTCTATTGTTACTAACTTTATAACCACAGGCAAATAAGCCATTATAAAACTCAATTTCATGTCTATAAAAAGGGAATAATATAATATTATATCACACACGTCACTTTAATTTTCAGTAATCCAGATAAGTTGTAGAGAAGATGGTGACCTACCATAGAGGAAGTGCCTCACGAGGAGGTTTTTACACCAACAAAATCAAACAACCAGTCTCTGGTGCTTAAAAAGATTAGTTCAGCCTAAATATCATGTCTTGTTGTAAAGAGGCAACAATGAACAAACCCATCTAAGAATGGAAGATAGTACGAATAGAACAATTTAAAGGAAATGTTTTAAAAGCAGTCCAAGATTAGGTAGTTTTATAATTTGCCTAATCACTAAATACAGGTCTTAAGGATCCTATAGACACTATTTTTTTTTAAAGAAGAGCCTAAGATCACATGGGAAAACACTTAAGTGAAATTTGTGAATATTACTACCTAAAATTAAGGTAGCTTAATATTAGCTCTATGTTTGAGTCAAGATGAGATGGAAATTAAAGGCCTATATTTAATCACGTTTATATGCATTTTGCTACCACTTCTATATTTCCTGTAACATCCACAACCCAAAATAGACCCTGCCTAGTCTCTGCTCAAAGAAAAGAATGAGAACACACCAAATGGGTGTGACGAGAAAAAATAAACACCCAACAAAAAGAATCAAGCTTTCATATACCCTGATCTACAATACTGAGATTATTATATGTTACTAAACAGACAGCTATTCCCAAATCCTTCGATTTTTTTTAAAGAATATATCACGATTTGCCCATGTTTCACCATTAGATACAGCTATAGTATCAAGTAAAATATATTCTATGTTATGGTATTGACATCTTTTCATTAAATAAAGTAAGTTTGAAATTTTAAGTTATCTTTGGGTTGCTCTATCATGGCACAAATCCTGGATTGGAGGGAGAGGGGGTGATTCAGAGAAAATCTCTCTCAGTCATACAAAGATCTTGTGTATTACTTGGGGATTCTGAGAAAGCAGTAATATGTGAGCATCAGACCTTATCTGATAGCTTCCTGAAGGGAAAGGAATGAACTGAGCTATTTCTTTTAGTAAAAAGTAGGGACTAAATTCCTTGGCTGTTCTTTAAAATTATATTCTAAAGAAACCAAGTTAAACAGAAAAGAGTATAGTCACCCAAAGGTTCACTGACTGGCATACTTAAAATTAGTGAAGAACAAAAGCTACAACTACATTTCCAGCTACCATAGAGGTTTAAAAGTTCAGTCTCAAGTCCCAGTGGACAAACTTACTGGAGTTGGGATTATTTACTGTTTTTCAGTGTGTCAGTCAAACTAACAGAATCTGGGCTTCTGCAAGTCTACAGGGATGAATCTATACCACCATAAAATTTAAAAGAGGACATATGGATAACATTCCAGAACTTTGGCCTTCAATTTATTTTACTTAGGGGGAAAAAAAAGTAGTTTAAGTGGAAATCTTACAGGATTTACCTCTTTTACAGTTTCTAGAAAAAACCATGCACTAAAATGACGATATGAATTATTTCAAAATCACTTAAGTATTTACTAAAATATACATTGCACTTTTTTTTTTTAAATTAAAGCTTTTTATTTACAAAACATACGCATGGATAATTTTTCAACACTGACCCTTGCAAAGCCTTATGTTTCAAATTATCCCCTCCATTCCCCCCACTCCCTTCCCCAGATGGCAGGTAGTCCAATTGCAAGTGTTAAAATATATGCTAAGTCCAATATATGTATATATATTTATACAGTTATCTTGCTGCACAAGAAAAATTGGATCAATAAGGAAAAAAAACTGGAAAAGAAAACAACAACAGAAAGAGTGAGAATGCTATGTTGTGATCTACACTCAGCTCCCACGGTTCTCTCTTTGGGTAAACATGACTTTCTTCATCACCAGTGGAACTGGTTTGAATCATCTCACTGTTGAAGAGAGCCATGTCCATCAGAATTGATCATCATATAGACTTGTTGCTGTATACAATGATCTCCTGGTTCTGCTCACTTTGCTCAGCATCAGTTCATATAACTCTCTCCAGGCCTCTCTGAAATCATCCTGCTGGTCATTTCTTACAGAATAATGTTCCAAAATATTCATATACCACAATTTATTCAGCCATTCTCCAAATGATGAGCATTCACTCAATTTCCAGTTTCTTGCCACTACAAAGAAGGCTGCCACAAACAGTTTTGCACAGGCTATGCTGCACTCTTGCAGAAGACGGGATTTGAACTAAGTCTTAAAGAGAATCAGAGGTAAATATGAGAAGAGAAAGCATTCTGGGTCTGGGGGACAGCTAATAAAAAATGATAGCGTGGGAAGATGCCACGAAGAGTCAGGAAGAGGGAGAGAGAAGGCTAGTATCATAGGATTGAAGAATACATAAAGGGGAGTAAAAAAATAAGAAGCCTGGAAAAGACAAGGGGGTTGAAAATGGATTTAAGAGATAAAGGATTTGATATTTGATCCTGGAAGTATTAGGAAGGAAGGAACTAAAGAGTGGTGGGGAGTGAAGTCATATGTGGACTTTAAACAAAATAATGATGTGTGGAGAGAACTGAGTTGATCAGACTTCCCCTCACAAGTTTCACTGATTTTCTCATTTCTTCAGTCCTTCTATGTGACTTCTGATTTCATCACTAAACTAAAATTATTATAGAGTTACTAAGGATTTTTAATTGCTAATTCTAATAGTTTTTTCTCAGCCATTTTCTCACTTGATGTTGCTGCTACTCCTCCCATTATCTGCCTCCTCCCCACCTCCTATTTTGGTTTTCTTGTCCTTGCTCTCTGCACTATCATATTTACTCTTTTTAGCTTCCTTTTACCTCAGTACCTTCATAGCCCTATCTGGTGTCCCAAGAGACAGACAGACTTCAAGGCCCTTTAATGTCTGTCTATGCTATCCCTTTCCTGTCACTTCCTAAGATCCTAAGATCAGATCCTCTGATCTCAGCGGGAGGTTCTGTTGGGCAGATGCCGATTTTGTAGGAAGGAGGAGTGGGTGCAACTGCTTTCTTATCGACTTCTGACTGACCTTTTGTGTAGTTCTGTGGTGGGGTTAAGTTACTGGTTTTCACATTTAATTATTGTGATCATTATTTGGTCAGATGTAAAACTTCATGGTTTGTTGGAGTTGTTTGTTGCTCACTTCACTAGTTACCAGATCTCCCATCTCTCAAATCTGTTCCTCTCTTTTCTATCACATGACCGTCAACCCTGTTCAGATCCTTACCCCCTCTCACCTGAATTGTTGCAAAGACTTCCTAATTGGCCTCCATGCCTACCTGCTTTTCCAACCTCCCATCCATCTTCCACATACAAAGTAAATATTCCTAAGACACAACCTGATGTCATCACTTCCCTGCTCAATAAACTTTAATAACTCCCTATGACCTCTATTTAAAACCCTTTGTACTCTGGTACCCATCTAATTTCCAGGTTTATTTCATGTCCAAGGTCCACACATTCTGGGTTCCAGGCAAACAAATATTCTAACAACCCCCTCTTCATTTGCTCTCTTTTTCTTCATCAAACTTCATCAAGAGATGAGCTTGTCATCATCAGGGAGATTATTTCAGCATTGCTACTTAAACCTCATATCCTAGACCGATTCTGCTTCTGCTTACAGGGATAGCAGGACTAGAAAAAAAAAACTCCTCCCCTCTCCCCAAAATTCAGTTTCCATTTGGGGTTGGCTTCCCTCATCAGACTGTAAATTCCTTTAGGGCAGGGACTTTCTTGTTCTTATTTGTATCTCTAGTACTTAGCTCACTGTTACAACTGAAAACTGAAACTTCATTTGGGGTCTTGCAGGCAGAGGTATTGGAGTAATTTTCTATTTCCTTCTATAGCTCAATTCACAAATGAGGAAACAGAGGCAAACAAGGTTAAATGACTTACCCTGGGTCACAGCTAGTAAGTTTCTGAGGTCAAATTTGCATTCAACAAGATGAGTCTTTTTGACTTCAGGCTTGGCATTCTTTCCACTGCACCATCTAACTGCCTGACTAAAGTCATAGAAGGTGATAGTAGTAATAAATTGTACTGCATTGTATTTCTATCTTTTGTTGTTATTGTTGTTGCCAAAGGGTACACAGGTAGCAAGGGACAAAAGATTTGAACCCAGATCTTCTGATTTCAAATATACGATATCAAAAATGAGGAAACTGAACCTTAAAGATGTGAAATGCTTTTCATACAAGGTTCAAATCCAGGTCTCTCAAGATTCTAATTCCAGCATTCTTCACACTACATAATGCTGCCTTAAATGAGAAAATATGTTCTCAGAACAAAAGAAGTATGAATCTAGCTTACCCTCAAACCTGGGAAACATATTTCAACATTATATGCCCTGTACTGAAGTTATCATTTTAATTAGGATTGACTAGACTGTACATGTGAATCTTTTTCAGACTTTAAGATCATTTATATAAATACTCTCAGTAGGTGTGATCAGCGTATGTTACCATCTGTTTCAGCCGATATGTGAAAACCATTGTCGCTTTTCAAGCATTTCTAAACCAAATGTGGAACCAAAGACATTAAAAATAAAATGCTGATATGATAAAATGATTAAATTTTAAAATGCCAGTTCTCCAGAAATTTCTTTAAAAGTGATTCTATTCACTGTGGTCATCCACAAAAACTCCAGATTTGGTGACTAGACTTTTCTTTCTGTGCCAATCTAAACAGAATGAACTGATGGTTGAAAAATGTTCATCAGATAACAATTCTACCATTACATCACAGAAAAGATTAAGAATATTTCTTAAAAACAAACAAACAAACAAACAAACAACAACAACTTATTTTTACCATTCAATTCCACAGAATGAACTAATGGAATCTGAATACAGATCAAAGCACAGTGGTTTTTTGTGTTTTTTTTTTCCCCCCTCAGCATTTTCTGTCTGTTTCCTTTTACAACATGACTAATACAGAAATATGTTTTGCATGACTAAACATGTACAACCTTTATCAAATTGCATGCCTTCTCAATGATAGGGGAAAGGAGGGAAGATGGGGAAAGGTTTGTTAACTAAATGTTAAAAAAAAAACTGTTTTTACATATAATTGGGAAAAGACAAAATTAGTGGGAAAATTGGCGGGGGGGTGGTGGTGGTTTAGAATTTAGATCTCAAGTTTTTTGTTTTGTTTTGTTTTTAAAAAAGAATGCTTTGAAAAATACATTTTCCAAAAGAAGGTGATTTTTGCTTTAAGGAGAAACCAATCATCCAATAGTGATCATTTTAATTTTCAAAATAGATTCACAATAAAAGCATTCCAAAGAAGAGGCGTTCACAGGAAACAGGCCTAACACGCAATTATATGCATACCAAACCATGTAAACTGAAGTCAATAGTAGGCAATCCACTGATTTAAAAAAAAAATTATTTAGTTTTGATTGATTTATGACATATAAAGAAGTGCATGAAATAATGAGAAGTGAAACAAGCAAAATTCCATGATGATAGCAATAATGGTCTAAGAACCAGTTTGAATGATTAAGTGATTCCGGGAATAAAACATATGTAAATCAATTTCAAGGACCTAATAAGGAAGATGCTAGAGAAAGCATCCAGAGAAAGAACAGATAAACAGAAGCATGTGTAATACAAAGTAGAAAACAAAAGATAATTTAAAAGAAAACACAGAAAACCGGGTTAGCTTTGATAATGTATAGTCATTTAATTTCTTCCATTAAAAAAAAAATTATTTTGATTCTTATTGATTTTTGAAGTCTCACAGAGTCATTAGGTTCCATTTAACCACATTTAATTTTTAAGGAATTTTCTTTCACCACTCTCATTTTTCTCTACCACTCTTTCTTTAAATCTTCCAGAAATTTTGACCTTGGGACCAGTTACCATTTTTCTCTTAAGATTTTGCTAATAACTCTTTTCATACTGTTATCCTCTCCTAACTTTGCTTTGGTCTTCTGGGCCATGACATTAACTTTTTATGGTCAAATTCTTTTCTTGTTGTTTATTTTTCCAGCCTATTTCTTCATGTTGAACTTTATGTTAAGATTGGCTTCTTCTCACTTGGAAGTGGGGAGGCATTGTTTTAGGCTTTTTTCATGGTGCCTTTTAAAGTTATTTGCAGTGCTCCCAAGGTGCTATTATCAAGAAGAGTTGGGATCACTATTCTCCTAGTCTGTACTTTGATCTTACCTAGAAAGGAACCCTGTTTTTCTGCCTTCCCTGCAGCTGCAAGTGCTAGTATTCCTCTTGGCCCTAAAACTGTGATAAAGGAATCATGCTTCCTTGTGACCAATCTTAGATACTTCTCTGCCTGGGAATTATGACCCCAAACTGATTATGGGTAACAGAGTTGCCAATCAGTACATTAGCTACACAAAGTACCTGTAAAAGTTCTCCAGAAATCTTTTTCTGACCAGTTGTCCCATCTTCTTAAGGTGATCCATCTGTGCTCTCTCTGGTGTTACAAATCTCTCCTATGAACCTCCTAAGTTGTCTTAGCCTCCCTCTGACCTTTTGTTAGCTCCGCTACTCCAAAATTTGATTTGAGTAGTTGTTTTACACTTATTTAGAGAGCAACATTGGGAGATTTCATCTGGTCCCAGCTTGTACTCTGCCAGGTTGGCTCTGCTTCTATTCCAGACTCTTGATACCATGTATCCATTTACCTTTTCTATCTCTACATCTCTTGCAATTGTCCCCTTTGTTCTACTCACAAAGCTACCACTCTAGTTCACACTGGCAACCTTTCTCCACTGGGTTGCTACAATGGCTTCCTAAATAGTTTCAAGTGTATCCTCACTGCAACTAATGCCCCACACAGCTACTGCTTGAATCTGTATCTACCATACCACTTCCTTAGTAAGCTTCAGTGTATTCTGATTACCTATATATGGAAAAACCCTTGTTTAGTTTTGATAGCCCTCCCTAACCTGAGCCCAATCCACCATTCCAGTCTAAGTTTATATAATTTTCTTTTCTTTCTCACACATGGCACTCTCACTTTCTATTTCAAGGCCTAACTATTCGAGGTATCTGGGATGCATTCCTTTCTCATCTTAACTTCAAAATCATCTCTCTTAAAACACAGCTAAAGTACTACCTTTTCCATTAAGTTTTTCCTGATCCTCTCTCTCCCCCTTCCATGACCAGCACCCTCCTAAATACTTTGTGTGTCTTCTGAGTATACTTATGTATCTATTTCATTGCATTCCCAGATAGAAGGTAATATAGAAGAAAGCAAAGACTTTCATTTTCCTGTCTCTTATGCCCAGTTCCCAGCACAGTGCCCAGTCCATGGCAGTTATTTATTGTTTGTTTACTCACAAATTAATGATTCAATTTTGTGGGAGGGGATACAAAATTTTCCCCTCCCACAAAATTGAATCAGACAGCTGCCTGAATGGAAGACCAACAATCCAGCTCTACATACATGCCAGAGGAAAATCTTTATATTTATATGAGATCAAATAATGATTTTTAAAATCCCATCAGAAACAACAGTGAGTGACTTATCCCATCCCAGAATTACACAAGGTCAGTCAGAGGCATGAGGCCAAACAGGAGAACACCTCCTATCCCTTATGCTCCTAAGCCACAGACAAATATAGTCTACAGAACAAAGAGTAATATGTTGAAAAGATCCTGGGAATAGGGGAGAATGTGCTTTGGCGTCTCTAGCCCTCTGTTCTCACATGCTAGAAAGTCCTAAAGATATAATTCAAAGATAACTCTAAAAAGTAGAGGACAACTCAGGAATCTAGAGTGAGACCAAGCAGGAACAAAATTCTCATTCACAAGTGTAGCCTGGGACAGAGCATGACTCTGGTTTAAAAAAAAAAAAAAAAAAAAGTTCCAATTCAAGAATTGATATCAGAAGGAAGAATAAGTCCAAAGGGGAAAAAAAAAAAAAAAAAAAAGCTTGTATTTAAAATTAAATGAAATCACTGAAAACATATCATTGAAAGGAAGAGTGCCTCCAGAGCAACTATACCAAAGTTTCTAGAGGCTCAATTGGAAAAAAAAAATTGGATTTTATGAGGATTACATGAATACCTAGAAGGAATGAGGCAAAACATAAAAACTGCAATAAAAGCTCTATAGAAATGAACTGGAATGAGGATAATTTTTACAAGAAAGTGTAAAACCTGACCAAAGTTAATATATCCATTCAAAACTGGAATAGATGGAACAATGATTCTGAGATGACATAAAATATTAAAAGAAGATATTGAAAAACTTAAAGGAAAACGTAAATTGATATATATTTTTAAAAATCCTGACCTTAAAAATTGGTCATGGAGAGATAATTTAAGAATCAATAGACTCCCTGAAAACAATGAAATGAAAAAAGTTTGCACACAATACATCATAAATAAAGATTTCCCAGATCTATTGAGGACAAAAGTAAAGATAGATATTATCCATTGATCATCACCTGTCCCAGAAATGTCTCAGCCAAAATTCAGTGTTTTTACATCAATGAAAAAATGATGCAAGCATCTAGAAAGAAATGATTCCAGTACAAAGGAACTAAAGTTAGTTTATCACACAAGACCTTGTTGATGCTACAAAAAAGGTAATGGTTTATCTTTGAATGTAATATTATTCCATAAGCTTAAGATAGAAGCTTACAACCCAAGAATAATTTACAGTACCAAAGGTAAGTATAATCTAACAGACGTCTACGAAATATTTCTGAGGAAGAGATCAGAGGCGAAAAGGAATTTGAAATGTTCAAACAAGAATAAGAAACCCAGAAAGGTAAATTTAATTGAACAAATTGATGTAATGTTAACACATATCAATGGGAGAGAAGAAACAGGTATTCCTTCAGAACTAATGTTATCAAAGAGTATCAAGGAAGTTTAAAAAATTAAAAAGGATCCAGGGGTATATTACCTCTGTTTTGAGGATTGAAAGAGGCAAGGCAAAAGAAATACATTCCCAAAATAAAGAAAAAAAATCTGACTATGCATTATGCTTGAAGGAATAGAAAGCAGTGTATCCCATGAACCTTATTCTTGTCTAAGATGAATAGATTGTAGAAGAGAACACATATAGGCATAGTAAAATGATGCAGCACTGAAGCTGAAGCAAATTACATTACAAATTACAGGATTAGCTTTGTTTTCATTTAAATAAAGCTTTCCAATATTTTGTATGGGAGAAAAGAAATTATATCAGGGAAATACTAGCGGAGTCCCAAAGTGGTTTTGCCATTCTGGAGAATAACCTAAGATCATGCCTAAAAGCATATTCTTTGTACATATTCTCTGACCCAGCTATACCAATACTAAGTCTGTGATGGTCTAAGACATCAAAGAAAAAGGAAAAAGACCTACAGCAGCTCTTTATGTGGTGGCCACGAACCAGAAATCTAGGGGAATGCTGATCAAATTGTGGCATATGACTTTGGTAAAATACTATTGTGCTACAAGAAAGATGAACAAAATGGCCTTAGAAAACCATGGGAAAATATGCAAACTGATGCAAAGTGAATGGAGCAAGACTAGGAAAACAACGCATACAGAAACAACATAACTATTAATGATGGTAAACTATGAAAAACTTAACTACTTTGATCAATATAATGATTCAAGGACTTGAATTACAAATTCCAAAGGACTTATGATGAAAAATACTATTCAACTCTGGAGATAGAACTGATGAGATGTGTGCAGAAGGAAGAATACTGTTTTTTCATTATCATTATTTTTTGTGTTCCCCTCACCTTTCCCTCAGCATGGTTAATACAGAAATGTTTTGAGCGACTTCACAGATGTAATAGATATTATATTGCCTGCCCACTGAATGGATGGGAAATGGAGAAAATCTGAAACTCAAAATAAACATTCCTTCATGTTTCCTAACTCCTGTTTGCAATCCTTTCCTTTGGTTTTTGGAGTAAAATTATAAATTCCTTTTTCATTCTTTATTTTACATAATTTAATTATCTCTTTTATCTTTCTTCAATTGTTGATTAAAATCCTTTCTCTTCTCTTCTTTATCTTATTAATTTTTAAAGTCTTTTTCTAAAAAGGATTACTTTACCATCTTCATTAATTTTCTTTTCTATCTATTCTAAACTTTTATTCTTTCATTCATAGTCTTTATAATCTTTATTTTTTCTTTAGTATGTGTTCCTCAAAATTAAGACATTTTCTCTTTTGATTCTTTGAAGAGATTTTTCTAAGGCAGATTCAAGTTTTTCAATTCTGTCAATTATTTCTCTTGTATAGGTCATACATTCTGCTCTAAAGATTCTTATTTCTCTCTTGTACCACTCAGGAAGATCCTGCTAGGATTCCATATTCTCTGGGGAATCCAAAGTTTTTGCAATCTCATCATGTGTTGCTTCATTTTTCTTTATCTTGTTAGATTTAATCAAGAGATTTCTGGATTTGTTTAGATACCATCTTTCTCCCTGTTATTAACAGCTAAGCTGTTGATTTATCTGCTTGCACTCAACTTTTTAAAAATATTTTTTCCTGGAATTTTTGGTTAACTTCAGTCTTTTTTCTTTTATTTCTCTATCATTCAGTTTCTGATTCTTTTTCTTTTGATGGCAGATTCCCTGAGGGTTGCATCTCAAAAGTATCTTTGCCTCTTCTCATACCACATTGGAAAGCTTCAGTATCTACACCAAATTACTTCAGTGAATATTTAACTTTTTTCAGCTAGGTTCTAGTTTCCTTTCCTTCTGGGCTCTACACACTGTCATTCTGCTCCGGTATTCTCTCTTTTTTAATTCAATGACTGAGGTGTCCCAGGCTGACCAAAGTTCTGATTTCTTATACTTCCACCTCCTCTGTGGTCATTAATCACCGATCTCCCACAATGCTAAATTGCCAAAGGAGGTCTAATCTGGAAGCAAATTTCAGTATCCCTTGGCAAAAGCCAATTTTATTGTTCTGTGAGAGTGGCAACAGTGGGGCCTGAGGTTCTTCTCGAGGAGGATGAAATCTGATGCATCTCCTTGGGGCTTGGAGCTCCAAAAGAAGCCAAGACATTTCACATAATGATGAATTTTTCTTATGAAGACTGTCCCTGCTATTTTTGAATCTTCTAAGTGTTTTAGCCTGACCTAGAATGTCAGCCCAGCTTGGAGCTCTCATTTCATCCTTTCCTTACTCTAGACAACTGTATGCATTTTGACTTATCTTGCCTTTTCTCATCTCACTCCTTCTTTCTAGAATGCTTCTCCCACCCACAGCCACTGTTCTGCTATGCCACGTCTGGCTGAAATGTTATCTCTTTTGTATGAGAGTGAAAACTCCAAGTAGGACAAGGGACTATTCCTCCTTCAAACTATGGATTTCTAGAAGTACTACAGACAAAAGATTCTGTATACAATAGGCTATTGAATAAAATGCCTTTTCATTTTAGTTAAGATAAGTGATTAACACTTAAGATGGTTCTTGGGGCAGCTAGGTGGCGCAGTGGATAGAGTACCAGCCCTGAATTCAGGAGGACCCGAGTTCAAATCTGGTCTCAAACACTGTCTAGCTGTGTGACCCTGGGCAAGTCACTTAACCCCAATTGCCTCAGGGGAAAAAAAAAAAAAAGATGGTTCTTATCTAATTTTAATTCCTTATTTTAATTATTTAAATTATCTAAAGCCATGTACAATATGACATGTAAATTAGCTAAAGAGATTCAGAAAGACAGTTAATAAATACTTCCTTCTTTCAGTGACTGTGATCTCATGTCACAGTAGAAGGGCATGAAAACTCCCTTCTACTGTTTCTTTTCAGATAGCAGGTTAAAAAAAGGTATGCATTTTATAATTTTAAGGCCAAGTTCAATTTCAATGCGGGAATTTCATATAAACTTTCTATAAGTTATGATTCCTTGGAAGTATCCTAATATTTGTAGGTTTTATCATTTTCTATCAATATTAAATTAATTCACCAAGCCTGTGAAAATGAGGGAGCAATAGTACTGGATGACAGACTAAAGCATTGGAAGAATATGCAGTCCAAATTAAACTGAGTTCTGAACCATAAGATTTTTGCTCATGATTTCCCCTTTCTCCCTGGTGAACTAAAAATGCTGCTTTCTTTCCAAGATATATACAACAGTCAACTGTGGAGTAGAAAAAGAGAAACAAAGATATGCTAAATTTTGCTATAGATGACTATTAAGAGAATGGAACACAAAATCTCTGCACTATTTTATCTGGGAGCCTAACTTCTGAATCTACATTAATCAATCTAATTAATTTTCTCAGAAGTTACCACAACTAGAGGCTGACATTACCTTTAATTCACTAGTTCTAGTCTAATAATAATATTAATAATATAAAATTTTAAAAAAGCAAATGAAGCCAAGTTATTACCTGAAAGAAGCCATATACAAGCTTTCAAATTTGGCCTCTTTCTTAATGACCCAGAAAAAAGTTACTCTTACTGACTCTTATGCTGTACAGACTATAAGATATCAGAAATAATTCTTTCTGAACTTGCAGTTTCATTTTCCCTCGTGGCTTCAAATATTCAAAGCTTTCATAGTTTTCAATGATATTTAACTGATGGTACTCCTTTAAAGTCCTGCCATTCACTGAGGGTTGTAAATGTGGTAATATTATTCACATTCATATAATTTTCCAGCAAATGGGACATAAAGTACAACTTCAACATGTTATAATGACAGAATGCTTTATGTTCAAAAAAGATAAAAAAACAAAAAAAACAAAACTGAGCTAAACCAAATGTGAATCATGCTAGTTCACTCAAATTGAAAAATCCATCAAAGCTTCAGTAACCACTCCTCTATTACAATTTTTTCCCCCCACAAAAACATAAAATCAATCAACTCTACTTATACTAGGACTAGGAAATAATTTCTTAAATAATATACCTAAATTATTTCAATAGGTACTTTACCTGAGGACAGAGGGCTTCCAGTTGGCTTGCAGACATTCGAACCAGCTTAACACCTTCTTCATTGTTTGAAATAGAACAGGCTAAGTTAGCCACCTAAGTAAGAAAGGAAAAAAATGAAATACTTCTTTTATTACTCTGGAGGAAAAAAATCCAATTTTTTCCCAGCTCACATTACTGTCCGACAAGAAAATCTGAATACTCTAGATCTCAGGAAATAGTCCACCAACATGATTTAGCTTCTAACATAACAGCAGTTATGTTTTTCTTTTTGCCTAGTGCAAAGAAATTATATTTAATGCAAATTATTAAGCGATATTCCTACATACAGTTTTTCCTAACTATTTGAAGACTAAGTGAAAATGATTTAGAGCTTAAAAGCATAACTCAATGTCATTTAACTTTGGACAATTTTTTCCCCCAAAGAAATTTTAATAATTTTGCTGTTCTTCTAGGTAACTGGGGAGCTAAATAAAAATAAACCCATCTCTTTCCTCCCTAAGATGGGATGTCTATAGAGTGTGGTAGTTATTTCACAACGTGGTTCCTTGAGGTTTTAATGTTCAACTTATTAAAATGTTTAAAACCACTGATAGTTAACTGGCAGCTACATTCAAAGGCAGTTAGCTATTATCTGATCTCTTTTTATGTGAATTTATTACTTAACACAATCTTGAGAGCATGTTATAATAGGAGAAAATAAAACTTTGCCCAGTTT
Source organism: Antechinus flavipes (assembly GCF_016432865.1). Lineage (NCBI taxonomy): Eukaryota > Metazoa > Chordata > Mammalia > Dasyuromorphia > Dasyuridae > Antechinus > Antechinus flavipes. The sequence goes on along the minus strand of NC_067399.1, from coordinate 387,720,567 downwards.
GCCTTACACAATTATAAGAAAAAATACAATGTGTGAAATTTAACTTGAAAGATATTCTACTTAAATTCCCCTTTTTTCTTTTCCCCCTTGAATACTCTCAGGGTAAGCACTGTTAGATGATCTTATATAGTTGAGGAACCCAATCTAACATTCCCTAATATATTTAACTGAAAATCCTTTAAGGATTAGACCTGGAAGGAATGTTAGATATGATCTAGCTTCCCTTATCATTTTCCAAATGAGGAAATTAAGGTTCAGAGAAATCAGGTGTCTTGTTCAATCAGTGAGGCTGAACTAAACCGAACTACCGTGGGGGAAATGTTTAACAAAATATAAATAAAAATACAGCATAACATAGATAGTACTAACTTGTTAATTTCTAAATCAACTTGTGGCAGGATTCACTTTTGTTTGAATTTTATACCATTGGCACAGTTGATAAAGAGTGTTAGGTTCATATATCTTTCTTTGCCTGATAGCTCTGTGGATTATGGTAAATCACTTGTGATTGGAAATTAGAAGTCTAGAATTTAATATTTGTCCCATGATTGACTGACAGTCTGATCCCTTTGAATCTTCATTTCTCTATTTTCAAAATATCAACGATTGCTTCGAATTCTTGATATTATTGATAATGCTTTATTTGTTGTTGTTGTTGTTTTTCTGATCTCCTTATTCTTATTTTTAAACATTTACCAAATACCAGATCTTTAATTTATTTTCATTATTCTTTCAATCCTTTGAACATATTTGAGTTTTATTCTCATTTTTTACAGAAAAAGGATTCCAAGCATTGAGAAGCAGAGATGTTCTCCATGTAATCTCTCTCAGCAGATCAGCCTTACATTTCAAGATTAGGTCTCAGAATTCCTCGTTAACTAAGATTTAAACGATGCTTGAAGTTGAAATAAGGATTTCTTAAAGTTTATATCTATAGTCACACTACTTAGGATCTACAAAAGGCATACCAAAGCACAAATCAAACAAGTCTGAGTATTCCTCAGAATTGGACCTTTAATCTCTTATCATGTCAGCAACATCATTTATTTCCAATTATCATCTATTTACAGACAAACTCCTTGAGGAAGGAAAAGTTTTATTATTTCTTTGTATGCCCTGGCACAGTGCTTTTACACAAAGGAGGCATTTAACTAAAAATTTTATTTCTAGTCTATAATTCTCTTCTAAATTCCAGACCTGTACCAACTGCCTTTACAACTGACCACCCCCTGGGGTGGCTCCATCATCATTCCAAACTCAACATGTTTAGAACTGAACTCATCATTCTGATTCTTCAGAAGCTGTGACATCTCATGACTTGTAGCCATCTAACATGACCTGAAGAAAACTGATATCCAATAGACTGGGTTTTAGTTTATCAAGAAAACTCAAGACAGGATTATGCAGTTTGCCATTTATCCTGCATTCTTCTTACTCTTCAATTCTAGACCCAACCCATTTCTTTGCAATGCCTATTCAAAATACATAGACTCAACAAGCCAAGTCTATGGATTGTCCATTCAACTGCCCATCACAAGTATTCTTAGGCTGACAAGTATTCTTAATCCACTTAAGGTTTTCTGCATGGATTGGCCATATTTTTTTTATGATCATATATCATACATAGAAAATACTATAATGTTCCCAAGCTTGATACAATAAACACCACCAGCCACTAACACACCATCAATGCCTCTTGCCTTTGGACCTTGGGCTCAACAGCTATCCTTGACAATTGTCAAAAGAGCTTGGCAACATTTATCTGTCTTGAGCAGTGATTATGCTTATGATTCTTTTCTTGTTTAGAAATATGAGATTTTAATAGCCCATAGAAAGTAAAAACAATTATTAATTAAAATCTTCCTATAATCTAAACAGATTTTGTATTGGTATCAGCAAATTTTGTGAAGGAAAAAGGTATAAATAACACTTTTGTTCTACATGAACCAATATATCTGATACTTGAAAATGCAAGAGAACCAAGTGTTTTGTAGAAAAAAGCACTGTAATGCAAGGTTTCAACTTTTCCCAAGAACACCTGATTTACTTGACAAAGAATAGAAATTCTTTATCCTGCAGCTCAGGAAGATAGAGATTCAAACTTGCTAATTGCAAAGCTTCCTGCCTAAAGGGTCATGTGGATAAACTTAAAGAATAACTTTTAAAAATTATGGTTGTAGTTTGGAGAACTTTTTAATTATAATTCATATTCATGTATGTATATACATGTTATGTTTATTAATGTGTTATAATTTATAATTAAAAATTATAAATGCATCCACATTTCAAACCAATAGTCATGGTTATTAAATATTAAATAATAAATATTATGTCAATATTTAGTTAAAGGAACATTTAATTTGAAATATTATTGTTCTGTAAGAAATGACCAGCAGGATGAATACAGAGAGGACTGACGAGACTTACATGAACTGATGCTAAGTGAAATGAGCAGAACTAGGAGATCATTATACACTTCAACAACGATATTGTATGAGGACATATTTTGATGGAAGTGGATTTCTTTGACAAAGAGACCTGAGTTTCAATTGATAAATGACGGACAGAAGCAGCTACAACCAAAGAAAGAACACTGGGAAACGAATGTGAACTATCTGCATTTTAGTTTTTCTTCCCGGGTTATTTATACCTTCTGAATCCAATTCTCCCTATGCAACAAGAGAACTGTTCGGTTCTGCAAACATATATTGTATCTAGGATATACTGCAACATATCCAACATATACAGGACTGCTTGCCAACTAGGGAAGGGGGTGGAGGGAGGGAGGGGAAAAATCAGAACAGAAATGAGTGCAAGGGATAATGTTGTAAAAAAATTACCCTGGCATGGATTCTGTCAATATAAAGTAATTATTAAATAAAAATTAAAAAAAAAAAAAAAAGAAATATAAGGGCCTAGGTTTGAAGTTCATCTCTGTTGCTTACTACTCTGTGGGATCTAATTTCTCATATGATATTCCAAAAATCTTAGGGCAGTTTTATAGCTTAAAACTGTATAACAGGAGGCTAGTCTAAATGAGAGCTAAGATAATTTAATGAGAGATTCTCTGTCTTTAATTCACAAAAGACAAAATGTCTCTTAATTTTAGAATAAGGTGTTTTATTAGACAATTTTCTAAAACTAAATAATAGTCTGTTCTTATATAAACATCACTTCCCCTATTTTGTTTTCTCATTTTAAAAGGATTTTGCAAAGGGCAAAATTAGAGATAGCAAGTGGCCAAAGAAAATGAATAGACTGAAAAGAACACGTGGCTTGCAGCCACCTAATGTAACCTGAAGAAAATTGATGTCAAACTGGATTTGTTGGGTTATTAATGAAGATATTAGTATTGATGGAAAAAATACCATTTTACTCTATTCCTAAGTTGAAACTCAGCTTGAAAAAACTAATTTGATATGAAGAAAATAGAAAAATGCAAAAAATGTTATTGTTATAATGAAGACAATCCATACAATTAGAAATTTTCATAAAAACCGATTAAGCAAAAGGCCCAGAAGTATTTGAAGTCTGGAGAATTGTTATTGAAAAGGAGTTTTCAACAGGTTCCTAATTTAAGGTAGTTTAAATACTACCTTAAAGATGAAATTGGCAAAAAGAGTTCCAAAATTTTTGGATCAGTACATTTTGTCAAATAAGAACTTGGCTCATTTTGCTTGTATGGAATAGTCGAAATTCTAAATCCTTGGGTAAATATTAAATATTGACTAAACAAACAATACAGCTGAAAAAGAGACCTCACTATAAATAATTTTTTTATATGAATTAAAAAAAAATACATATTAACAGTAGTTCAGGTAGATCATATAGCGAAGTTTTACCAAAGAGGACAAGAAGACTGAGGAAGTAATTTCTAATACAAGGATCCTAGGATCCTAATTCCAGAGCTTAGAAGTAATTTTCATAACAACTGGATCAGTTTCTAAAATCTAATCTTCTCATACCAATATATAGTTAAAGCAACTTTTGTTATAGTTCAGTTGTATCTGAGATTTCATGACCCTATTTGCGGTTTTCTTGACAAAGAAATTGGAATGGTCTGCTATTTTCTCTTCTACCTCATTTGACAAAGGAGGAAAATCAAGGCAAACAAACATGATGAAGTGACTTGTCCATAGTCACAGAACTAGTAAGGTTCTGAGATAAGGTTTGAATTCAGGGAAGATAAAATCTTCTTCACTACAGATCCTGCTACTCTATCTGCCCAAAGCAACTTTATGTGGTATTGGGAAAAAACATATTTTCTAGCGAAAAACTATTGAAACAAGGTAGGTACCTTCATCTGAGGAAATAGTTGGAAAGCTGTGATATGTAAAGAAATTCAGAAAATTTTGTCCAAGATTTGTGTGAAATGATATTGAGTGCTGACTGTAGAGTGCAGAACTAAGAAAAGAGTTACATGATTCACAACTATGACAATGCAAATAAATGCAACAATAAAAGTTAACAGGATTCAGTTAAAATAAAATGACCGATATTGATTTCAAGATGGTTAGAATATTGGAAGCTACTTTCTTTCTCTCAACTGAGATGATGGGACTACAGATGGTAGATGTTATTATCCTGTGTCAAGTAACTGTCATTGGATAGCTTTACTTAACTTTTGGTGTTTAAATATATACATACACATGTATAAACACACACAAAATACACAAAATGAAAGGCACAATAAGGGCAGAATTAAAAAGTGATTATTATAAAATTATTTAAATTTAAATCTAAATATTTTTAAAGTATGTAAATAAATTTATCATAAAAGAACAGACAATTCCCCTTATTTCATTTAGTCTATGAAAAAAGGTAGTTTTTCTTTTTCAATTAAAGGTATACATAAGACTTCCAAAAACGAAGTTGGTAAAAGCCAATACATCTGCTCAGATTTTATTTTGGTAATGTATGAAAATGTTTGTGAAAGAATAGCTTTTTGCTCAACTCCCATTTCCAAAAAGTTGGTGGCAGGGATAACAATTACACAGCTCTATGGCTCTGAAATCTTTTTTCACGCTGGACACAGATTTTGAATTCTTCAGCAGCATGGTACAATAGAAACTCTGAAGAAATTGGCATCAGAGGACCTGAGTGTTTAGTTTCATTTTTGTTCTCAAAACTACATTTTTCTAACAGCCAACAAATTATGCAATTGCACATAAGAATAAAACATTTTAAGGACTGCTCTGATTATAACAATCTTACTTAATGAAAACTTGAAGGTAAGGGAAATTCTTCTCAAAGAGCAAACACAAAGTAAGGCAAAAATGTTGGGTTTCTAAAATTATATTAGCAACACCTACATATCTACTTCAAAAGAAAACATGTCCAAAATTGGTATAAGAACCAAAAGGTCATTTTATTAAATAAAAATTCTTTATGGGTGCTGTGAATTTGTTACTGATTTTCAAAATAGTGATTATGGGGTTTCCCCTCAGTTATTTAAATTTTATAACTTCTGGAAAGGATGAAAGCCAAGCACATTACTGAAAAATGATCCTATTTTACTACTTTTTCTTTCATTTCAACTGAATTCCATATTCATTTATTAAAAACCTACAAGTATAAGTGGTTGCCAATACAAAGAAAAAACAAAAACTGTTGCTTTTCTCTAGAAGCTAACATTCTATTGGATGGATTCACATATACAATAAAATACAAGTATACAAGCTAATCTTCAGATATAGAAAACTAAGGAAATCAGTATTGAAGACTTCTGGTAGAAGATAGCAGCTAAGACTTGAATGAAGCAAAGGATTTCTAAAAGGTTTCTGTAAAGAAAGAAATAATTTAACCTATCTGGAACCTATCTGGAAAGCATGGAGAAGAGATGGAACACTGAGTTTGAGTGAAGAATGAGGAAATTTGAACCAAGAATATGTGAAAGGAACTACAAATTAAATCTGGTGCAGTCTATGTAGGAGTTGGATGCTTTTGGTTCCAAGCCAAAAAATTTCTATTTTATTATACAAACAATGAGAGACTCACTGATGATTTTTGAAGATGAAAGTAGATGACAATGTCATGAAGAAAATATTATACAGGCCAGTTTGGCTAGAGTAGAGAGTTCATGAAAGAGAATAAGATGTGAAAAGTTTTAAATACCAAGCTAAGACTTTTTATTTTATCCTAGAGGCCAGAGAGAGCCACTAGAGACTCCTCAGCAAGACATTATAAAATTCAGGTCATGGTTTAAAAATCCCAATTTGCTACATCTGTGAAAAATGTATCAGAAAAGGAAAAAACTAGACATAAGGAGTCCAAACATGATATCGCTATGTAGTACAGATAAGAGTTGATGAGGACTTAAATGGGTATATGGCTATCATAATAAAAAAGGGGGGAACTAACAGACTACACAAGATGTAGTAACAGACAGACAACTACAGCTGCATAAAAGGCAAAACAGGGCAATGAGGAGAAGTCAAATTGGTGCACCTAAGCAATTAGAAGGATGGTGATATATGCTGTCTATCTTTGTGATTTTACATTCAATCAGGTTTACATTACTAGGAAATCCTTAGACAAAATATGAGCTACTGCCTTAATTCAAAGTTATCATCTTGAATTTTGCAAGGCATGTAGAGAATTGTGAATTATTTCTTTGAAATCTAGATTGTAATTGAGGGCTCTCAAATGGAAATGTGCTCTAAGAAATATAACACTAACAAGAAAAAGTAAGTTGACAAAAAGATTAGTGTAGACACAGGCAGACTAGTAGGCCAATAGTATTTTACTCAAAATAAACTTATTAGTTCAAAACATCACATAACTTAACCAGAAAAAAAGGTTTTGTCTAGAGATGTGATATATTAAGTTACAATTAAAGATGTTCTTCTGTCTTATACAAAATGACATTCAAAATAATCAGCCCCATTTAAAAGCACATCAGTTTACCTTCCTTACCCAATGAGAAAAAAAAAAAGCATATTGATGAAATAGCATGTGGGGAAAATAGCATGGCATACTAACCTCAATAAGTTTATTTGCATGTTCACGGAAAACTTGAGCATACTCTTTAACTTCTTTCTCATTTCCATTCTTTGCAGCCTCAATCAATACCAAAAGTGGCACATTAGTTTCCAAGAATGAATCTGAAACATGGTCCATGACAGCTTTGCGGAGCTAAAAATTAAATTTCAGAAATTTAATTTTATTTCTGCCAGAAACTAGATTGACTTTTTCTTATTTTCTATCTAATGGAAACATACATTAGTCTTGACTGTACTAAAGAAAAATGAGGCAGGTCATTTAAATGGGGGTTGAAAGCCTTATTACTTAAGGCAGAGTTTCAAAAAGATCAAGTATAAATCAATGACAGCAGCAAAAACATATGTTAGAACAAATAAAAATACTGTATTTGAATGATAACATTTTGGCAAGCCATTCTAACTTCCCAATGCCTTATCTTTTCCTTTGATGGTGTCAAACTTCTGAGCTAATGTCAAAGAGTAAAAGTACAATGTTTCACAAGGATGAATGTTCATTATACTATGAGCTCGTTGAGGGCAGGCACTTTTTTTGACTGTCTTTAAGAAAGGCAGAAAATAACTACGACTCTGCTAATTAACTTTGGTGACACCTACCAACAGTAAACAATAAAGGAAAATTGGCAATTTTCTAGTTTATGTAAATAGGACATCTAAGCTAAAAATGCTATCTTTCATTATATTCTGACAGCTTTATTAGGTGAAAATGGAAAATATTTAGTGATAGTCTTTTTAATTTTGCTTTCTAGAATGGCAGTTCAACCAGCACTTAAAGTCATTACTATTTTTGTTTCACAATAAGACAATCTGCACTACTTAAGTCATTAGAAGGTAGTATTTTCTAAAATCACCACCAAAAAAATAATCAAACAAGTTAAACTTTATCAAAATTCATCATTCCAGAACAGAAATAATTCATTTTCTTTAACATAAAAGAGCAAAGTTTTTTGGTCAAATGCTAAAGGAAAAGTAACTCACTAAAATCTCTGCCATAAATGGATTTACATTTAAGGATTCTTCAGGATACTCTCACATTTGCTATTAAGCTACTTTAAATGAATTCCGTTACCCGAATTTCAAGTTGCTTCTTTTTCACACTGAAGCTAATTTTTTGTTAGTCCCCGTGTGACAGAATTAGCCTGGATCCTCATGGGGTTTGATTAGTCATTTAGAAACTCATTAATGAAAAATGGTTAGAAAAGGGTTTTGTGGAGGACTAGAGCATACTAGAAATTACTCAATAGTCCTTGGGTGTATATGCATGTGCATCGTGTGTGTGTCTCTTTATGCAGACCAATGTCTAGAGGTAATTGGATAAGTTAACCAAGAAAGCCAGCTGCTCTTTCCCTTTCAGTGGAGAAGAAATGAACTGACCCATGATCAAAGTGACTTGGATATCCTACAGATATCTATGGTAACATATCTATGGTAACAGCTTGGAAAATCATGATTATATCTGGGGTCCAATCTCTATTGATTCTGGGATCTAAGCAAGATTTAAACAAAGTATTTACAATGAGCTACGCTTTTTGTTTTGTTTTGTTTTGTTTTTGAAGTATTCAACTGGAGGAAATGGGAGTGGGGAGTGGGGAGTGGGCAGTGGAGGTGAAGACAACACAGTTTTCTAGAACAGAATGCAAGAAGCAGATGACCTAAAATATAGGGTAGCAGGTAAAAACACATTTGCACATTTTGCCCCTCTGCAATAACATTTTTTACACCAAATTCAGAGAAATTTATTAACCTACCAGTCCCTGATTGATATCAATAGAAGCTACTTTTTACATACTTTCATACTTTCTCAAGTACAAAATTATAAAAATCAACATTTAAAAGGCAAATCATTTAACACTAGGTTAGTCCAATGGAAGAAAATATTAACATCTTTCTCTAAAATACCTGTCTTCGTAAATCCCTGGTCTTTTTTGTCATTTTATCTATCGCAGAATTAAGGGCATCACTTCTTTCTTTTCGTCCAGCCTGTTAAAAAAAAAAAATCCTATTATACTCTTTTGCATTTTACACAGAATGATGACATTAAATAGCCAATGATGATATAAACACAAAGTTGAAGAAATGATTCACATGTTTTCTAAATTTAAAGGTTGGAAAAACTAGGAAAATCTTCACAAGTTCATAACAAACATCTAGATATGAAATTTCTTTAGGCAGAACATCAGCTGATAAATGGAGATTTTGCAATTTTTCAAAATGTAAAGACAAAAGTTTTTGATCAAAATTTGGCTTCAAAAGGTCCAGTCACACACTATCATTATTAATGAACAAACTATCTTGGGTCTACAAATAAAAAATTGGTTAGAGCTAATATTGGTGAACTTCAAGATGTTAAGTTTTCCAAGATATTACAGATGGCATTTGGCACTAAACCAATGAATTTAAATATAAGGAGTGCCATGAGTCAGTCAGGCAGTAATACTATATAGTATGCAGCTAGAATAGAAAAGCTTGGTGATACCAATTTGATCATGTTTTTAAAAATGCTAGACTAAGCTTAATGTAATTGTACTACAGAGACAAAAACACATTTATCCACTATTAAACAAAAGGTATGTAAATCATTATTTCTTCAGAGGATAAGCTGATTTGAGCTTTGTCCAGGTATGAGTCTAAGCAGAACAAAGACCTGAATTTTCAAAATAACTGTAAAAGGAAGAAATGGGACAAAAGGTATTAATATTAGTAAAGATACTATATTGAGCTATAAATCAATTAATACATTAGATATCATTGCTGATAAAAGAAAATAAATTTTATTAGAATAAACTCACTGCCATAAAATACTGCTGCCTCCTAGTTTAGAAATTTCATCTTTTAAAATTAAAAATATTTCACCTAATCAATATTTTAAATAGTAACTTGTTATTACCAGTACCTGATTTCTAATTTATCATATTTAAAAAACAAAAGGCAAACTGTGCAATACATATCTAGATGGCCAGCAAAAACCCACCCACATTAGTCATGTCTAAAAACACATATCTCTTTCTGCAACACAAGTTCATTACTACTATGTCATGAAGTAAATATTGCTTTATTTTATTCATTTGGACTGGTCGTTTGACATTGTACAGGTCAGAGCTTTAAAATCTTACAAACCTGTTTTTCTTTGCTTTGTTTACCAATTCCTCAATGGGATACTCCCTTAGTTTCCAATTTCTACCTATTGTGAGCTACTATATTTTTTACACACAGATCTTTTTAAAATTTCTTTGGGATAAAGGCCAAGTAGTGATATAGCTACATCAAAGGTTATACAAGATATATTGAGTATAGATATCCAAATTGTAACCCAGAATGATTGGAGTAATTCACACCTCCATCAAAGCAGCACCTACAGCTCCTCTGACATTGTGTTCTTTAATCATCCTTGTGAGTCTAACTGACAGGTATAAAGCAGAACCTGTGACTTGCTGTAACTTTTTTTTTTAATCTGACTGTTGATAGCTATATGGCAAACATTTTCCCCAAGCATTCATTTCTCTTATAATTTTTAAATTACATTTGTTTGGGGAAAGACTGCAGTAACCAACCAAAACTATCAATTTGCTGATATGAATTTTGTTTTTTAATTTTCAAATCTTTCCCTATCCATGGATCCAAGGATCCTTTCTCCTTAGTTTTATATCTAACTCTTTTGCTATGTGGTATAAAGTATACATTTCTTCCAGAATGTTGGCTAGTTCTTCTATTTCAAGTAAGTACATAACGCATGAAATATCTGGGGATCAACCTCCCAAAATACAGAGAATATTTGGAAGGATACAATTACAAAGTGTTTCCTGAAGAAATAAAGAAAAAACCTAGTTAGTCAGAAGAATATTCAGTGTTCATGGCTAGGCGGTGCCAGGGTAATATAATTGAGAATACTACCACAATTAAATTTCAGTTTTAATGCAATATCAATAAAATGAACAAGGAAATAGTTCATAAAATGTAATAAAAGAACAAAATTCATACAGAAAAATAGAAGATCTAGAATATAAGGGAAATAATGAAAAGTACAGAATGATGAAAAAGCACAAAAGCACTTTCAGATCTCAAACTATGTTATAAAACAAGGAGTCATCAAAATCCAACTGGTATTGGTTAAAGAATAGAGATAGAGGCTGCTAGATTAGGCAGGAAATAGAACATTGGCCTTTAAGTCAGGAGAATCTGAGTTCAAATTTACAGATTTGAACTTAGTAGCTTAACACTTACTGGACAAGTCTCTTAATTCTAATTGCCTTGCCAAAAAAACAAAACAAAACAAAACAAACAAAAAACCCACAATATTTAGGGGAACATTCCCTATTAGATAAAAAACTATCACGAAAGCTGAAACGCAATCTGGCAGAAATTAGACCAACACCTTATACTACAATTTACAGTACATTCTAAATGGATATCACCTTAATACTAAAGAACACACAATTTAAAAAAAAATAGAAGAAATGATTATATCTCTCTAAGCTACACATATATACATATATACACACACATACATATATCAGCTATAGATCAGTATAAATATAAACCAGAGATAGAGGCAATGACAAAAGATATTAACTTTGATTATTACATGAAACAAAAGCTTCTGCTTGTATAACATTAATGCATCTAGGATAAAAAAGGAAGTAGGTCTTGAGAAAAAAAATCTTTTAATCAAATTTCTATAATATATGTTTGGCAGGGAGAAAAGAAGGGAAGGAGAGGAAAACTGGGAAAAAGAGGCCCATCTCTCTATCTACCTACCTATCTCCAACTGATACTGGTCAAAGAATATGAATAAACTTTTCAATAGGAAAACTACAAAATATTTACAACCATTTTTTTAAAAGCTTCAAATCATTAATAATAAGAAAAATGCAAAACAAAATAATCCTAAGGTTCTTCTATACAATATATAGATCGGCAAAAATGACATCAATGTTAGAGGGATTGTAGAAGAATTGGCATGTCAATACATTGTTTATTGATGGAGCACTAATGTGGCACAAGTACTCTGGAATTATGCAAATATAATGACCAAGCTGTTCGCATCTTTTAAACAAAGTTCTTTTCATCAGACTTTTGACTTAAATAATCAAATCTTGTTTCATAATCATTCACCAGCATAGGTGAATAGGTGTCAAGACTTCCACTCAGAGTTCTTTCTGAAGCAAAATTTACTGGAGTGCTTCTGGGTATAAAGCCTCCCATATCAGTGATAGGTATTAAAAAAAAAAAAAAAAAAAAAAAAAAAAGCTTTGGTTCTTTAGGCGGCCTCCAGAAGGCGTGAGCCACTTAGAGGCTGTTCTTTGACCAAAACATTAAGGTAGCAGGGTGCTGGCGAAGAGTCATTATGGTCACCTTTTATAACTGTTTTGGCCATTAGGAGGAGGTTCCCACTTGGAAGAGATACCTTCTTTTCCATAGGCTTGTTAAGAAATGACCAGCAGGATGACTACAGAGAGGCCTGGCGAGACTTACATGAACTGATGCTAAGTGAAATGAGCAGAACCAGATCATTACATACCTCAACAACGATACTGTTTGAGGATGTATTCTGATGGAAGCGGATCTCTTCGATAAAGAGAAGATCTAACTCAGTTTCAATTGATCAAGGATGGACAGAAGCAGCTACACCCAAAGAAAGAACACTGGGAAATGAGTGTGAACTGTTTGCATTTTTGTTTTTCTTCCTGGGTTATTTATACCTTCTGAATACAATTCTCCCTGTGCAACAAGAGAACTGTTCGGTTCTGCACACATATATTGTATCTAAGATATACTGTAAGCTATTTAACATGTATAGGACTGTTTGCCATCTGGGGGAGGGGGTAGAGGGAAGGAAGGGAAAAAATCGGGATAGAAGAGAGTGCAAGGGATAATGTTGTAAAAAATTACCCTGGCATGGGTTCTGTCAATAAAAAGTTATTTAATTAAAAAAAAAAAAAAGAAAGAAAGAAATTCACTTTGTAGAACCTGGCCTTGTTCATTCTCCTCTCTTACTTCACACTGTTAGCTTGAAGGGATCCCTGTACACGTGTGTGTGTGTGTGCGCGCGCGCGCGCCCCTTCACTCTCTTCCCCAATTAGATTGTGAAGTCTTTAAGAACAGAGTGCCTTACTCAAATCATTTAGAGATATAATTTCCCCCTTAAAACTGTTCTATCTATAATGTCCTAAGTTTTATTACCACATCATTAGCATGTTCTTTAGAATGTTAAGATTGTAGTTGCTTTCAAATTTTTTCTTTAAGGACATTTTATTGGCTAATTTTTATTATATTATGATCAATAAATATAGTTTGTTCTTCATTTGGGTTATCTATGCTCCAATACATGGCCAATTTTTTTTAAAGGTACAACATACAGCTGGGAAGTATGTGATTTTTTGGGGGGCGGGGGATGTCATCTATTTATGGATTATCAGATATCTTTAATTACTAACCTTCCAAAAATTTTATTTGGGTCCTCAGTTTTTTGCTATTTATCTTTTGGTAGATTTGTCTAGGTTTGAAAAAGGTATATTAAGCTCTCCCACTATTATATCTTTAGAATCTTTATTTCCCTCTAACTTTTCATCTCAATGTTTAGATGTTATGATAATAAGTACTAATACTGAATCATTATCTATGGTGCCTTTTGGTATAATGTAATTCCCCCGATTACTTCTTTATATCCTTTCGATGAGTTTAGTTGCAGCATAATAATTTTACTCCAGCATCACATTTTAACTCTTTATGAATTCAACTGTTTATTCTGTAAATATATTTTAATTTATTTTCTAAGAGAATGTGCAGACTTGGGAACTTACCTGTTATATCATTTATTTATAACAATATTTCTTCATAATAATAGCCTTATTTCCTGTTACAATTCTTCTCCTTACCTGCTCCTCCTCTAAAGTTTTATTTTCTTTTTTTCTTTTCATTCTCCTTTCATATTCCTTTATCCAACAAATAAAACTGTTTTCCTTATGGAAACTCTCTTACTTATCCTCTTCTCTCCCATAACACTATCTAACTTGTTCCTCCCTATTTCCCTTTTGAGTTTAATGTATTTTCTGTTTTTGAATGCATATGTGTCTACATGTATCTAGGGAGAGCATATTAGTTGTCTTCAAGCAACCAAAGGACTGTCATATGAAGAACAAAGTAGATTTGTTTTGTTTAGTCCGAAACCATGCTCCGATATAACTGCCCAAAATCTTCATTGGGAAGAAAATGGAACTGTTTTGTTTTTTAAAAATATTAATGGCTCCTTTTTGCCTCTAAGATTAAACTATACATTAATTTAACATAGGAACACTTTACTATGTGCAAAATGCTGTGCTCAGTGCTGAAGAGTCAAATAAAACCCTCTGCACCCTAGGGACTCACATTTTAATGAGAGAAAACAGAGTGGTTTTAACTGCACATGAGAAAGCATTCTCTCATGATCCTTATCTTCTTAAATTCTCAATTTACCAGCCTTCTACAAAGCATTCTATTGCTCCCTTCCTCAATACTGTAAACTCTTTGAAGGCAGAAGATGTCTCTGTAACTACACTGCTTTGCCCATGAATCTAATTGTTTCTTGAATGAAGGAGACAATCTTTAGAGGGGTCGTGCAGAGTCTTTCAAATGTTACTCTCTCAAAGGAGGCTCTGATTTAATATATACTTATTTTATGACCAAACTCATCATGTTTATGTCCAAATTTCTGCTTCTGTAAAATGGGCTTAATGTTTACCCCAATATATCTACATTAAAGCATTATAATAAAGAATGTACTTGTGCTGTATAAATTGGACAATGAAATTTGTTCATCAGTCATAAATGCAAAATTAATGAAGAAAGCATCAAGATAACTATTAAAATGAACTAAATCAAATTAATGACTACTAAGAATCTATGTGCCAATATATATATGTATATACATTTTCATTTCCTCACACATGTGAGCTCACACAGGAAATTAAGAGGCAATGCCTTTGCCTTCTAAAGAGATTATCATTTAAAGCATGTGTATTTCATTATATGGGTTTCGGGATAGTAATATTCCTCAGTTCCAATAAGGTTATTTCTCCATCAAGAAATTCAAGCTCCGAGGAAACTGCAACTGAGATATTTAATAGCAATATTCCTGTAAATTACGTCAAATAACAAAGTACTATAAGATGCACCCCACAACATGAATTTGTTAATTCTTGTCTTACTCAAACCACCCTAAAAATCAATTTCTCTTTCTTGTTACTATGGTTTATGCCTCATTAATCAGGAGGGGGCAATTCTATGCCAGTTATTTACTGAAACTTTTGTATTATATAAGACAGATTGCTTTTTAAATCGAAGTCACATCACTTATAAAATTGAAGACCAAAAGTCAAATTTGGAGTTTCAATTCATTTTATAAATTACCCTGCAACCAATACTCTTCACTCATCTAAGACGAAAGCTCAAAGGGAAAAGGAGGATGGGGGGTTTCTGTGAATGGACTAAAGGTTAAACTGTGATCTTTTATCATTATTAACTGAAGAAACTGAGACCAAGAATAAAAACTTGCTAAAAGATCAAATGGAGAGGGTGGGGATAATAGTAATAGTTAACATTAATAATATTTAATCTAGCCTACACATCAGACAAGGTGTTTAACATGATTTCCTCCAATCAACATGGGGTGTAGGTACTATTATCACCTCCATTTTACAGGAAGAAAAATTTTTTTTCATTATTTATTTACTTAATTGATTTTTAGCTGGGGCAATTGGGGTTAAGTGACTTGCCCAGGAAGTATTAAGTGCCCAAGGCCAATTTTGAACTCGGGTCCTTCTGACTTCAGGGCTGATGCTCTATCGACTATGCCATGAAGCTGCCCCTAAAGAAGTGGAAATTGAGGCAAACAGAGATTAAATGACTTGGCCAGAGTCATACAGTTAAGAACATGACTACTGTTGGATTGACTTCAGGGCCAGTACTCTTATCCACTAAGCCACTCATCTTCTTAAACCGCTAGTAACTACAACTAGGATTTGAAATGAATACATTCTTATCTTCCCAAATCAGCATTCTTTCCACTGTACCACAAGAAAAGGTGAAATCTTGCCAAATTAAGAAGCTAACTTCTGAAAGAAGTAAATACTGGTATTCTGGCTCTCCCAACATCTTATTTTACCAAAATGAACTTGTCATGCAGGTTTTGGTATCATGCTAGTTTGTATTATATCTGTGTCATGTGTCTGACCATGTGACTTATGTCCAGCTCTTATGCCTTTTCCTCCCACGCTCTGGTACCAGGTGTACGAAGAGCTTTTCTAAATGTCAAAATACTTAGAATTTTTTACTTCAATGAATGGAAAGTTCATCTGTGACCAAAGTAAGGGAAGTAAAGAATATTAGTATTTTGAGTCTGAAGATAACTGTGTTTAAATACCTTGTTTTAAAAGTTAAGGAAAAGATCAATTAAAAAATAAAAATTCTAATTAATTTAACAGGAAATATCAGTTAAACAATGAATCACCTATTAAAAAGGAAAACAAATATAAAAGAGTCAAGTACATAACTTAAGAGGCAGAATGTGCTTCAGAGAGAAAATTTAAATGCATCTTCTGCCAGCAATTACAGTGAATCAGTATTGTGTTTCACACTTAAGGTCAGAAAAGGGAGAAAGAAGGGAGAGAAGGGACCAATGACAAATGTCTACTCTTCCCTAAGGTTAATACTTATATTTGATATGTTTTACATATAACTCAATTTAGTACATATTCTATCGTATTTAAGTTTCTTGAGGGCAAGAAGCCCCTTTTGCTTTTGTCTTAGCATTCACAGTATTTCACACACTATCCATTTAAAATAAACTTTGGGGATCTGGGTGGAAAGAAGAATCATATGGAAATAAATATGAAATAAAAGCAGGACTTTTGGGGGGATGAGGAAGGAGGAGGGAAGAGAGAAAGTGGCCCTGAAGCATAAACCTTATATAGGAGAAACTAGCTCTCAATATGAAAAAGCCTTTCCAGAAACATCTCTAAAAATTTCTTCATAAATTCTTTAAAAGAGGTAAAAAGGTGACAATTATGGTCAGAGAATTGTGTGTAACCATATAACATTGTAGGCTTGGTAAAAATTTTTATTTTATAATAATTTTTTATTTTCAAAATACACACAAAAATAGTTTTTAACCTTTACCCTTGCAAAACCTTGTGTTTCAAATTTTTCTTCCACTGTTCTCCTACCTCACATAGACAGCAAATAATATTATTATAGGTAAAATATTTACAATTCTTCTAAACATATTTTTACATTTATTATGCACACACAAAATCAGAACAAAACAAAACAAAAAAAGAAAAAAAAAAGCAAGCAAACAACAAAAAAAGTGAAAATACTAAGTTGCAAGCCACACTCAGTGCCCACAGTCCTTTCTCTGGATGTAGATGATATTTTCCATGCCAAGTCTACTGAAATTGACCTGAATCACCTCATTGTTGAAAAGACCCAAATCTATCAGAATTGATCATCACATAATCTTACTGCTGTGTACAATGTTTTCTTGGTTCTGGCTCATTTCAGTTAGCATCATTTCATGTAAGTCTCTCCAGGCCTATCTGAAATCATTCTGCTAATCATTTCTTTCTTTTCCTTCCTCTCCTTCCCCATCATTTCTTATAAGAAAAAAAAATTATATAACATTAATATATTATTCAGCCATTCTCCAATTGATGGGCATCCACTCAGTTTCCAGTTTCTTGCACAACAAAAAGGGTTGCCACAAACATTTTTGCACACGTGGGTCTCTTTTCCCTCTTTTATGATCTCTTTGGGACACAGACTCAGTAGACACTGCTGGATCAAAGAATATGCACAGTTTTGATAAATTATAAAGTTAAAACATTCCTATGACCAAGTTACATCTTAAAATTCAGAAATAAACCACAAGCGATGAATGCTACATACACATAATTTTTAAATCCCTTGCCCCTTTACAGCTGTAAAAAGTATTTAGAAATTGTTACTGGATTATCTTACGAATTACCATCTCACAAACCAAATGTTCCACAGTTCCCAAAAAGGAATTTCATGATGCCATTTTCTCTATCCTTTCTCTATTTTTATATTGCTCCCTCTAATGCATACAAATAAACAATGCCCAATTAAATGTTGATTATGGTACACAACAACATATATTCTGACTAAGTGTCATGTTTCACCAAGTTATAATGTATTTGGATGATGGGAAACCTGCTCTATAAGAATCTTTTTCACTACTAACTTATCAATCACTAATATCAAGGAAATGTCTAAGGAGGATCAGTTATATTATCATTCCTTAAAAGTTAAGTCATTCATTACATTAAACTACTTAAAGCAACACCACAAAGTCAAAAGGCTAAAATATAATCTTATGCCAATTGATAAATGGTCAAAGGATATGAACAGAGAATTTTCAGATGAAGAAATTGAAACTATTTCTAGCCATATGAAAAGATGCTCCAAGTCATTATTAATCAGGGAAATGCAAATTAAGACAACTCTGAGATATCACTACACACCTGTCAGACTGGCTAGAATGACAGGGAAAGATAATGCGGAATGTTGGAGAGGATGTGGGAAAACTGGGATACTGATACATTGTTGCTGGAATTGTGAACACATCCAGCCATTCTGGAGATCAATTTGGGACTATGCTCAAAAAGTTATTAAACTGTGCATACCCTTTGATCATCAGTGTTTCTACTGGGCTTATACCCCAAAGAGATACTAAAGAGGGGAAAGGGATCCACATGAGCAAAAATGTTTGTGGCATTTCTTTTTGTAGTGGCCAGAAACTGGAAACTGAGTGGATGCCCATCAATTGGAGAATGGCTGAATAAGTTGTGGTATATGAATATTATGGAATATTATTATTCTGTTAAGAAATGACCAGCAGGATGATTTCAGAAAGGCCTAGAGAGACTTACATAAACTGATGCTGAGTGAAATGAGCAGGACCAGGAGATCATTATATACTTTAACAACAATACTATATAATGATCAATTCTGATGGACGTGGCTATCTTCAGCAATGAGATGAACTAAATTAGTTCCATTTGTTCAATAATGAATAGAACCAGCTACCCAGCAAAAGAACCATGGGAAATAAAAATAAACCACCACATAGAATTCCCAATGCCTCTATTTTTGTCCAGCTGCATTTTTGATTTCCTTTACATGCTAATTGTACATTATTTCAAAGTCCAATTCTTCTTATGCATCAAAATAACTATATGGACATGTATACATATATTGTATTTAACATGTACTTTAACATATTTAACATGTATTGGTCTACCTGCCATCTGGGGAGGGGGTGGGGGAAAGGAGGGGAAAAATTGGAACACGGTTTTGCAATTGTCAATGCTGAAAAATTACCCATGCATATATCTTGTAAATAAAAAGCTATTTTAAAAAAAGGGCAGCCTGCTAAATCCACAGGCTTTGATCATTTGAAAAGACTGATCATCTGCCTCACTTCCTCTTCTTGATTCTCATTTATCTCAAAAAAAAAAAAAAAAAAAAAAAAAGCAAAAGGAGGGAGGAAGGAAGGGAGGGAAATGACCAGAAGAATGATTTCAGAGAGGCCTGGAGAGACTTCCATGAACTGATGCTGACTGAAATGAGCAGGACCAGGAGATCATTATATACTTCAACAACAATACTATATGATGATCAATTCTGATGGACGTGGCCCTCTTCAACAATGAAATGAATCAAATCAGTTCCATTTGTTCAGTAAGGAAGAAAACTAGCTACAACCAACAAAAGAACTTTGGGAAATGAAAATGAACTACAACATACCATTTCCACCCTCTCTGTTTTTGTCCGCTTACATTTCTTATTTCCTTCTCAGGATATTTTTACCTTATTTCAAAGTCCGATTTTTCTTGTACAGAAAAATAACTGTATGGATAGGTATACATTGTATTTAACATACACTTTAACATATTTAACATGTATTGGTCTACCTATCATCTAGCGGAGGGGGTGGGAGGAAGGAGGGGAAAAGTTGGAACAGAAGTTTTGCAAGGGTCAATGCTAAAAAATTACCCATGCATATGTCTTGTAAATAAAAAGCTATAATAAAAGAAATAAAGAAAGAAAGAAAAAATAAATTCAATGAAAAAACTACATATATATAATTTTATGTATGAAGGCACCAAAATGGAGGTAATTGATTAAGGTAGATGAGACAAGGAAATCATATCCCCAAAATGTTAACTCCTTGGCATTGAATTTTCCAGGTAACAGAAAACTTTTTCTTACAAGCCAAAACACCAAAAAATGTCACCAAGATATATACTAGGGACAGCTAGGTGGCCCAGTGGATAGAGCACCAGCCCTGAACTCCGGAAGACCTGAGTTCAGATCTAGCCTCAAACACTTAACACTTCCTAGCTGTGTGTCCCTGGGCAAGTCAATTGCCTCATCCCAATTGCTTCAGCAAAAAACAAAAACAAAAAAATCCAAGACATATACTATTTGAATTTTCCTTAGGGTTTGGGCTCTATTCAAATATTGCATTTTATTCTAAGAACTGTAGGTTTCATACTAAGTACTTTCTATTTGAGGTACAAAAAATAGTTCTAAACTTGTATGAATCTTGAACATAACCCATAATTTTTCTTTTACAAGTTCCTATTGATTTATTTTCATTTTCCTCTTTTATATTTAAAAATAAATATAAAATGGAACACGTAATTTAATTACATTCTGATTAATGCCTGTACAGTATTTATTCGGGCAGTTGTTGAAGAAATACATTTCAACCTGAATGAGGAAGGTAGATCACAGATCTTTAAAAAAAACAAACAAACCAAAAACAAAACAAAACAAACAAACAAACAAACAAAAAACACACAGATTTACAACATTATCTAGCCCAACCTGTTCATTTTACAGATATGAAACCTAAAGCCGAGACAAGCCCGGACTTGGCCAAGATCACACTGCAGAAACAGATGGAATTTTTATTCTTTGATCCTTCCCCTATAGAATATTTCCTCTTAAGTCCAGGTGTTTACATGGAAAATTAAAGAAGGGTTGACACTAGTAAATCAGAACTTGAACATGGGCAACGAGCACATGTAATGCATCCATGGTATAGCAAAATTAAAGATTCTTGCCAGAAAGAAAAATTTACCAAATTAGCTAATTAAGGTACCTACAATAATTGCAATCATAACTCCAAAGAATATTTTTTTAAGTGTTCAATTTTCTTGGGAATTTAATTAATCACCATTTCAATAGATCATATCAGTCAAGTTATTTGTTAAAAAGTGCCTAAAAAGTGCTGAGCACTAAGAATAAAAAGGGAAAAACACTCTCAAAGAGCTCAGTTTACTGGGAAAGACAGCACGTAAACAACTATGTATAAAGTACAAACAAAATAGAGGGGAATAAGCCCAGTAGTGGAAATTCTAATTGAAAGAAAACACCTATTGAAATGATCATGAAGTTTTGGGTGTTTTGGTTTTTAATATGATTTCATTATGCTATTTTCTTAATGTTGAACCATTTTAGCATCCTTGGGATAAATTCCACTTGAACAATAATGAATGACTTCTTAAATTGCTATTAAAAAAAGAAAAAAGGATTTTAAGAGGATTTTATTTAAAATTTTTAATCCCAATGTTCATTAATGATATTGGCCTATAGAGTTTTCTATGTTTATCCATGATTTAGATATTAAGACTACATTTGTCTCATTAAAAGGAGGTGGGTGTGGTTCTTTGTTTCTCAGGTTTTGAAAATAATTTGAGAAGAAGGGGCACTAACTGTTCTTTAAAAGTTAGTTAAATTCTCCTATGAAACTGTCAGGATCAAGGGTTTGTTCCTCTCCCCCCCTCCCCATTTTTTTTTAGTAATTCCTTTACAAATAGATCTTTTCCTTTGACTGAATTATTTTTATATTTTGGGATTCATATAAAATTATTTTATATTTTTTAAAGTATTCCTTCATATCTTTTGTATTCTTGGTTTTGTTATCCTATCCCTGCACATAATATGATCTGGTTTCTTTTAGTTTTGCTGTGAATTCACATAACTGTTTAAGGCAGGAGGCCCTCAACTGTTAGATATTGCACATATTTCAGTCTTTATCAATATATTAATCATTTGGGCTTTTTTTTTTTCTCTGAACAAAAAAAATACTATCTTTTATAGGATGGTTCTCTGGGAGGGGGAGAGGTATTTGGAATAATGTTGGTGATGTAAGAATCAGAAAATAACAATTAAAAATTTTTTTAAAGGAAGACTGGAAAGGTTTTTTATAGAAGGTGATACTTTTGCTGAGACATGAAGGAAGCAAGGGTGGTCTAAGTTTATCTGGAGTTGGGAGATTATCAATTACAAGAAAAAGTAGGGAGGGAAATTGATTCAGAGGATTGCAGAGTACCTGAAATAAGGCTTTAAAAGTCTGGAAATCTAGCTGTGTGACCCTGGGCAAGTCAATCCCAATTGCCTCAGCAAAAAAAAAAAAAAGTCTGGAAAGGTAAGAAGGTGTGAGGTTATGAAGGGCTTAGAAGATAATGAGAAAACATTTTACATTTAATCTTGTAAGTAATAAAAAGGAATTTGAATGTGCTGAATGGAGAGATCATATCAAAACCACAATTTTGGGAGATCAATTTGATAACTGACTAAAGGATAGGGAAAGGAGTGGGGAAAGACTTGAGGAAAGCAGATGAAAGAAAAGGGTTTTGTAGCCATTCAAGAATAAGTGTAGAGAAGGGAGAATAAGAAAAGAGAGTGAAAATAAAAGGAAAACTGAAGGAGGGGAGGGGCAGCCTGGGTGAAGGGTAAGATAGTAGCATTCTCAATAGTGATAAGCAGGCAAAGAATGAATACAGTTTTGAAAATATCTATGAAACATCCAACTTGAGATGTCTAACAGGCAGCTGATGGTGCAAGATTGAAAATAATTTTATAAGAACAAGGACAGCTAGATCTTTCCCTTAAAAAGGACAACTGAGTGATAGGAATCATGACCAGAAACAATTAAAAAGGATGTTTTCAGAAAAGCCTGGAGAATTACATGAACTGATGCTAAGTGAAATGAGCAGAAGCAGGAGATCATTGTACACAGCAACAAGATTATGTCATCATAAATTGTGATGGACATAGCTGTTTTCAACAGTGAGATGACTCACTTTCCAATTTCAATGGTTTTATGATGAAGAGATCCATCTGCACCCAGAGAGATGATTGTGGGAAATGATTGTAGACCCCAACATTTTCACTTCTGTTATTGTTTGTGTTCCTTTTTTTTTTTCCTTTTTGATCTGATATTTCTTTTTGCAGCACAGTAACTGTGGAGCTATGTATAGAAGAATTGCTCATGTTTAATATATATTGAATTACTTGCCATCTAGGAGAGAGGGTGGGTGGAAAAGGAAAGAAAAAATATGGAACACAAGATTTTACAAGGGTGAATGATGAAAATTATCTATGCATATGTTTTGAAAATAAAAAGCTTTAATTAAAAAAAAAGAAAAAAGATATCTCCTTTCTACTCTATTACTTATAGTTATAACATAATGGAATGGTGAGCTCTCATTTTCCTAGGCGGAAAATAAAATCCTGAATATGAATAACTCATTATATTAGAATAGTGATTACGCATGTTCATTCATGCAAATTTCTACAGCTGGAAAAAAATTTTTTTTCCTATTTTTGTTATCCATCTAATCTAATAAACAAAGGCAAGTTAGAGTAATAGAAATGAACAGAGTAAAATTTTCCTCTCTACTTAATGGTAGTCATATCTTTATAAAAATACACATGAAAAAAATCTAAAGAAAAACATTTTCTGTGTGTTATTTTATCAAAAAAATCATCTACACTGAAGACCTGCTGGATGTTTTGATTATTTTTTAAACATTTTCATCTTTTTAAGTATATTTTAATAATACTAGCAGGCAACTTGATAGGTTTAAGAGATAGTCTATACTTAAAAAAAAAATCTATGCTTTACATCTATTGTTGCTATAGGTTACTTGCAACTTTTTGAATAGATAATAATATACTGAAATGAAATGGGACATTTTCTTTAAAACACATTAAGTCAGACAAAGTGATTTTGGGTCCTGTCATAGTATCTTTTCCTCAATAATTCAGGTTCTACCACAACAAAGAACTAATTAAGAAATATCCCTAACAACCATACAAAGATCACTCTCCTGCCAGTTTTGGGGACCTTTACAAATTCCTGACTCTGATCTAGGATCTCAACTCCAACAAATGCTACCATACAGAAAATTTTTTGGGAAAGAGTCCTGCTAGAACCAGTAGTTATCAGAGGCAAGAATAATGTATTCCTTAATGAAAAATTCCCTAAGGCAGTTCCTGATATAGTGTAGAACACCCTTCATTTGGTAGTTTTTAAGTATGGAATGTGGCAAGTTTTTCATTAACTACTGGTAGAACTAATGATTAATTTACATAAATTACATTAAAACTGTTGAACTTCATGTTTGCTTTTTTTTTTAATTATAACTTTTTATTTACAAAACATATGCATGGGTAATTTTTCAATATCGACCCTTGCAAAACCTGTTCCAATTTTTTCCCTCCTTCCCTCCACCCACCTCTCCTAGATGGCAAGTAGTCCAATACATGTTAAATACGTTAAAGCATATGTTAAATCCAATATGTAAATACATATTTATAGTTATCTTGCTTCATAAGAAAAAATGGATGTAGAAAGTTTAAAAAAAAAAAAAAAAAAAAAAAAACCTGAGAAGGAAAACAAAAAATGCAAGCAATGTTTGTTTTTTTTAAATGAAAACGCCACCATTCAAAGTATTATATAATTATAAGTTACCAACAGTTTTCTACTCTCAACTTTTTTAACTATTTAAATTCTTCCTTGTCTCTTTAGAAAATGAAAACTAAATTTTTCTCAACTTACTTCAACAGAAAGCAAGTCTAGAATATGTTGTTAGGGAGTCCACAATATGATGTTATGATAATTTCAAATGTTACCACTTTACATCATGGTTACATTTTAGCCGAGTTCGGTTTCTCCCCCCATCTATACCAATATTCTATTAACTTTATATGACATCTTATTCTGCTTGACTTTACTAAAGATACCACTAGAGTATTTAAACTTCAGCTTCAGTCTCAACAAATACAAACACAATATGAAAGTTACTGTTATAAAACCTTAAAAGCCAAATTATTATTTCTACTGAAATGATAAAATATTAATGTTTCCAAAACAACAATTTATTATTTATTTATCTAGCCCATTTTCAGATGAATCTGTGTTATATTTCATTAGGCTTTTTTTAAAATGTCTTATTCATAAGACTTATGAAGATGTTATTGGTACTGGCAACTCCTATTAAAGGAGCTCCCTCTAAGCAATGCAGATCAGTATGTATGTGTGTGTGTATGTGTGTGTGTGTGTGTGTGTGTGTGTGTATTTTATGTTAAATCCAATACATTTATCATACTGCACACACACACACACACACACACACACACACACACACACACACACACCAGATCAAAAAGGAAAAAAAATGAGAAAAAAAACAAAAAGCAAGCAAACAAGAGTAAAAATATTATGTTGTGATCCATACTCAGTTCCCACAATCCTCTGGGTGCAGATGGCTCTCTCCATCACAAATCTATTGGAATTGGTCTGAATCATCTTACTGTTGAAAAGAGTCAAGTCTATCACAATTTATGATCACATAATCTTCTTGCTGCTATGTACAATACTGATCATTTCTTATACAACAATGATATTCCATAATATTCATACACCATAACTTATCTAGCTATTGCCCAACTGACGGGCATCCACTCTGTTTCTATCTACTTGCACCCACAAAAAGGGCTGCTACAAACATTTTTGCACATGTGGGACCTTTGTGAGGTTTATAAATTTGTAAATTATTATTTTGATAACCTTATTTCAGGACAATGGTTCCCTTTGT
This sequence comes from Antechinus flavipes, assembly GCF_016432865.1. Taxonomy (NCBI): domain Eukaryota; kingdom Metazoa; phylum Chordata; class Mammalia; order Dasyuromorphia; family Dasyuridae; genus Antechinus; species Antechinus flavipes. The sequence goes on along the minus strand of NC_067399.1, from coordinate 387,694,619 downwards.
AATCCTATATATTTTATGTTTAAAAAACATTATTCTGGAGAGGTGGAGCCAAGATAGCATGTAAAAGGAAAAAAGTCACCCAACTTCTCCTCCAAAGTGCTCCAAGTTCCTTCCAATAATGACTAATCAAATTTTAAAGCATCAGAAGACAACAAAAGACAGAATAGAATATTTTTCAGCTGAAGACAACTTAGAAGGTCAGCAGCAAAGGTCTGTGACACCAGGGTAGGAGTCCAGTGTGCAGTCCCAGTGCAGATTGCCAGTGCAGTCCTAGTTGTGGCCTCGTGCAAGTAAAGCAGAAATGGATCTAAGGACTTTCGAAGGTCAGCAGAAAAGATCTGTGGCAACAGGATGGGAGTCCAGCTCCGGCTACGCTAGCCAAACAGGACTTTGTGGCTTTAGCACAACTAGAGTGGAATGGGGACACTCCTTACAGTTCCAGGGCAGAGAAAAGGGTTTGGGGTCAGGTCCCTATAAGGATCTTTGAAAACAGCTGCATAAAATCCCTGAAGCTTAGGATAAGTGAATCCCTACCCTTTGTCTAAGTGCTACTTTAACAGGTAATAGGTAATTAATTTAATAGGTAAAAAATAGGCTAGGAAAATGGGCAGACAACAGAAAAGTTACTACGATGACAAAGAAAATCAAAACACACACTCAGAAGATTACCAAAGTCAAAACTCCTATATTCAAAGCCTCCAAGAAAAATAAGAATTGGTCTCAGGCTAAAAAGTTCAAAAGGGATTACAGAAAGAATTGAGAGTGGTGCAAAAGAAAATATAAAAATTTAATGAGGAGAAGAATATCTTAAAAAGCAAAATTGGCCAAATGAGAAAGAAATACAAACATTTTGCTCACTAAGCAAAATATTTATAACAGCTCTCTTCTCAGGGCAAAAAATTGGAAATTGAGGAAATGCCCATCAATTGGAGAATGGCTGAATAAACTGTGGTATGTGTTTCCCTTTCCCTTTATTCCTTTTGAGTTTTTTTTCTTCCTTCCTTCCTTTCTTTAACTTCTTTCTTTCTTTTTTAGGGTGGAAAATCTATATTTTCTTCCACAACTTGTCTTTTATGGAAATGGTTTACATAACTTCACATATCATTTCTTAATGGGGCTGGGAGTGGGGATAAGGGATAGAATTGGGAACTCAAAAGTTTTAAAAACAATTGTTAAAAAAAAAAAAAAGTAACTGGGGAAAATGTTAAATAAATAAACTAAAAAAAAAATTTATTCTGAATAGAGATCCTCATTAATTTCACACTGGCCAAGTCTACTCCGTGACAGAAATGCTTAAGTATCTCTGCATTAAACCATGCTGCCTCTCTCTAATGACAAAAATATAATAGATGATCTATGACTCTAAGAAATAAATGAGGTGGCATAGATTTATAAGCTGGCACTATCTGAAACCACAGAGATGACCAACTTGACATTCCAAGGCAAAGTATGTACAACATACAAATACAGAGGAAAAAAAACCATAATTTAATACCCTAACAGGTGACACTGACCGGTAGGCAGGCAAATTATAAAAGTGAATGAAATAGATGGAAGTCATGAATATTTTAATTATTTATGTTCCAGTATCATATTATATAAAAATCAGAAATATGTCTTACCAGTTAAAAAGAAGAGATTTATACAACTTTGTCAAAATTAACTAATTCATTTAGGTACTAGTACACAGATTATTAAAAATGAAACTATCAACATAATGACTTGTCACAGAACTGTATATATCTATATTCTTGAGAAAAAAGTAAAAAATAATTTATTATTGTTGATATTGTTATTATTATTGCTAATATTTAAATAAGCACTTTATAATTTGCAACATGCTTTATATAATTTATTTCATCTGACTATTACAACAATCCTGTGAAGAGGGTGCTATTATCCCTGTTTTCCATTTGAGAAAACTTAGGGTATATAGAAATTAAGAGACTTGCTCATGGCCATAGGGCTTCCAAGTATCTAAGTCAGGATTCATATTCAAGTTTTTCTGACTCCCAAGCCCAGCATTCATAATATAACTTTTATTTCTACTTGCGACCTTGTCAGAGTACAAATGAGGGAACTTTCGGTTTGCACTTGGGCCCATCTGAAATATGCTACTTGCCAGTCAAAAAAAGCAGAGAAAAGTTCACAGATTGGGTGTTAGAAGAAATCCTATTGACTATTTAACCTAACTTCAGATTTTTCAGATGAGGAAACTGAAATATAAAACTTTTTAAGTCACTTGCACCAGATTCTGTGAGCAGGTAAGTGACAGCACTGGCATTCGAACGCCCCCAATAAATTACCCAATCTTCTGTTTGTAACACTTATAGAAGCAAAAGAATACTGCAGAGCCAGTTTGTCACTGTCAATTAACCATTATTTAAGACTCCCCTCTGGGGTAAAAAAATGAAGCCATGTCTACTTCCTATTCTCCAGGCTATATGGGAGAATGACCTGGTCCTTGAAGGAGCAATAATATTTTAAAAAGAATTTAAGAAAAAAGGATATAAAGGAAGAGAATCCCAACTGATGTCAGAATATAAAACAAGAGCATGACATCGATGAGAGGAGGACACTCTGAATCAAGTCTGAACCCTACTGCTTTCCATCTTCACAGAAGATGGCTCCAATGAAAGGTGTCCCAACTCCATCTTGAAAAAGGTTCTTTACCAATAGTCAGAATAAAAACAATGAGATTAATGATTGAATTATGTGGTGCCTCAGAGTAAAAAGAGAGGTCTGCTGTTTTCCCAGGGCATATATATACAGGAAGTGACTGTCAAACGTGCCAAATGCTTCCTTGACAGGTGATCCACGTAGGGGGCAATGACAGCTAAACAGATAAATCTAACAGCAACAATCAGGATTGTGAAGACCTGCACCGGAAGCTAAAGATCTTCAGAGGATATCTCTATAAATGCTGTTTATTAAAGGGAAAGGAGAAGCTGAGAAAAAACAAAAAGAAAGTAAAGAAAATATCTAAGAACAGGATTTGGATGTCTGTGTGATCCTTAAAATAGGGAAATGATGGGCTGTTACCCCAGGATGGAATATTTCTCTCAAGAATTGGTAAGAAATGTTTTTTCACTCATAAATATTTTTATACTAAAAAGAGAGAGAGAAAATTCACTATCACTATCTTTCAATCTCTCTCTATAAAGTGTGAGTGGGTATGAGTATCTTATGAAGCCATCATATAGGTAAGTATAAGCCGGGAAGATTTATCAGTTCAGAAATCCGCAAATAAAAAAGGACAACCACTATCAAGTAATAAAAACAAAAAATTTCCACTTCAGATGTCTAAATACAAGGCATGAAAGACCTTAAGAGAGCCTAACAAGAGGAAAAATTCAAGCTAACAAGTATCTCTGAGATTACGTGAGATGAAATTCATAATTGTAATATGGCTCTGGAAAAGTATATATTAAGAAGGGAAAAAAGCCATAGACCAATATAAAGATAAAGTTTAATAAAGATAAACCAAGATAAAGATTGAAATAAGTTCATGATTTAAATATAAAGAGTGATACTAAAAGCAAATTAGGAGAGGAAAGGATAGTTTACTACTAGAGAACATTATGAAAGAAAAAAAGAGGGTTGTGCTTTAATATCATTTATTAAAATGAAATATTTCCCTCAAGATGAAGGAATCCAAAAACCAGAAAGGGAAAACATGACAACAATAACTTGTATAAGGATTACTGGAAAAAGAGGCAAAAGTGCCATAAAAGTATATAAAAAGAGAGCCTATACAGAAGGAATAATTAGATAAGAAATTCTAGAATCCTGGCACCACGATGATAAAGTAATAATGGAGGACTTTCATTATCTAAAGTTATTGGAGTGCTCGCTCTACCAAAATGCAGCAAAGCTGATAAAATCTTGCCTTAGCTGAAGCACTTCATTCTTTAAAAGGTGATGAAAGAAGCAGGTTTCTTCTGTCTCCTGACAAGAGAAACAGGAAAAACTGCTTCCTAAAGTAGATGGGGAACTTTTGGGAAAATTTTTCATTCCTGGAAAATGAAGCATAATCTATCTAAACTAGAATGTATCTATAATAGAAAGTTCAACAGAATTCAAAGAACTCATTCAATTTCAATAAGGAATATATATATATAGTCTCATTAAAAAACAAATGGGTTGAAATATTCACAAAAAACACTTTTTGTGGTTACAAAGAAAGATGTAGATGTCCATCATTTGGAAATGGCTAAACAAATCGGGTACATGGATGCACCATACAATATTATTAAACCATAAAAGATTATAAATACAAACAAATGAGAGAAGTGCAAGATTTCTATAAAACAAAGATGCAAGAAGAAAATATACAAATATCTAAAACAATGTGGGAGGAAAGGAAGGAAGGAGAATAAAACTGAACACTACCTTAATTATAACTACTTACCAAGCTTGACTCCTAAGAAAATGGATCTCGCTCCCTCTCTTTTTAGATATGCAGAACTCTGGGTATAGAAGATTGCATACATAGGAGGTGTTTTAGCTGGTTAAGCAGAACAGATTTTATTATTTGATTTCAATTACAGGTATGACTTTTGCACAGAGGGATATACTGAGAAATGAGGGTGATATAAAAACAAAGATAGCAAAGAAAAATAAGACTGGAAAAAGAAAACACAAAAAGAAAGACAATAGTGGATTTTGTATTAACACTACCTACAAAAGCAGTCACCAGAAAGTTATCACTATTTGCCTATTGTCATGAAGTCACAGAAATCACCAGCTCCAATCCCAAGAGATAAAATGGTACCTAATGTTATGCAGTAGATTTGAGACAGAACCAAAATATCTTGATTCACAAATTTATTTCCACCAACTCCAGTTGATGATTTTACTCAACTGGAGTTAATAGAAATGAGTTCTATACATATATAGTTTTTAAATCCTAAACTTACAATTTCCTTTGCAGAGTCAAGACAAAAGACACTATCAATGCATTTTTTTAAAAAACAGTACAGGAGAGAGGCAGGCAAGGAGAAAAAAATGGAGTAAGAAACATTGTCCTTGAAATACTATTTGTATTTATAACTTCTGAAAAGATACAATTGGGGGCAGCTAGGTGGCACACTAGATAGAGCACCAGCCCTGAAGTCAGGAAGACCCGAGTTCAAATCTGTCCTCAGACATTTAACATTTCCCAGCGGTGTGACTCTGGGCAAGTCACTTAAACCCAATTGCCTCAGCAAATAAACAAACAAACAAAAAACAGTTGGGGGGAGGTGGGAGTAGACTTATATAGTAGGTCTGAGTTTGCGTCTTGGCTCTATCATCCACAGCAAGAGAGTTACTTAACTTTTCTCAAACTCAGTTTCCTTATCTTTAAATGAAGATAATGAGTGACTGGCTCACCAAGTTGTTTATGAAAAAAAAAAAAAAAAAACCCAAAATTTAAAGTGTTATATAATTATAATTATTGTTCAAAAATAGAAAAAAATTAATGGACAAGCCAAAATAATTTACATTAAGGAAAAATAGCCACAATTTAAATTCTCTCTAAATGTGGGTACCCCTTTATCTTCATTAGAGATTCCAACAACAGCCAGTATTTCGCACAAAGACAGTTCTGTAAGCTCTTCCGTCTGTAGAATTCTGCCAGTTGGAGCTATTAAATGTGCAAATGCCCTATTATTCCAGTACTATGTCCCCTCCTCTGCCTCCCCAATTGAGATTGCCAATTTTAAATAATCCGTAAAATTTTAAGGTAAACATAAATGAATAAGATAAAACTTAAGTCATGTTATTTGTCTTAAATAATTCTGTTCTGCTCTAAAGATGTGAGGGTCTATGGTATTAAAACTACTGCGTCAATTCACCCTTGGATTGGGAGGAAATTCCCCCCACCACACCAAACAAAGAATAAATTTAGTAGTATTTTTCATTAAAACCCAGCATGTTATTGTTAAAAAGGTTGGAGGGGGAACCCCCCCCCCCGAAAAAAAAAATCAACTTTGTTAGAGGAAAACTTTTTTTCCAAATCTCAAGTATCAAAGTTATCAAATGTCTCATTTTTAGCAAATTGCTTTTGTTATTCTTTATTTTTGGATTAGGTTTTTTAAGATCTGAAGGACTCAACAGTGAAACTTGCCCAGTTAACTTACTAACAATATCTATCAAGATAAATTACTTTTATACTTTTGATTTTAAAGTATAACAGAACCGAGGGTTAGAAGAATAAAACACCAACTGCCACCTAGAATGGTGTGAATTCCTCTCTATTAGAAAACAAATTGTACAGGCTCATTCCCATTAAAGCTATCATTTTTGCAGAAGATGCTATCTAATATTGGCTTTAGCAAGCATTAAAAACCATCACTTTGTTATTCTAGCTCACAGCTAGTGGCCTTCATGAATGCTGCCTTTATCATAAAGACTCATTTCTATTTCTTATACTAAAGGAACACAACAAATTTTTCTGCTGGGGGCATTCCCCATTAATATCACTCCCCCCCAATTCTTTAAAGAAAAAAAATTAAGCATCTTGCATGATCATAATATGCAGCACAATGCTTTATAACAGTAAAGCTTCTGGAAAACCCAAACAAAAGAGACGTCACCATGTGACGTCAGCCTATATACAGTTCTGTGTGGTCGCAGCACATAAGCAAATCCATTCTTGTACCGTTTCTCGGAAAAGCTTTTCAGTAAATGCACTCATGCTACTACAGGAGCTTCTCGCTGCAATAAGCTACCCATCTGCCATCAACAAGTTAAGACTAAGAGAACTAACAGCTGTGCAAAAGGAAGACCAAAGCTTCAATTAAACAGCCGAACAGACGCAGGAAGAGAAAAATAAAACTTATATTCAGTACTGATTCAAGAATTACAGAGCTGTCACAGAAAATCAAGCCAATGAATTCAAAAGGAATATCCTAAAGGGGAAAAAAAGCCTGGTGGATTCAATTTTACCCTGATATCCTAGGATACTGAAAAAGAGTAAATTATTCAAAAGCGACTGAATGTTCGAGCCTTTTTCAGACTCACTGCTTTGAGTCTACGACTGAATGCAACCTCCAATGTGCTCAAAAGAATGGGTAAGTTTATGCATTTATAAATCTTAAGCAGTGAACATTATTATTTTTAAAAGCCAGTGAGTTAAAATTTAAAAAATGAAACCATTCGAATATATTTTTGGACCTGCTACTTTCAAATAGCAAGGCTGACTGTAGGGGCTACCTTAGCCATCTTTTTAAAAGGATAAGTTTCCTTTTAGTCTATGAGGATTAGCTTTTCTGCAATGCATGAATAGTAAGTTATGTGCTTTCACCATGATGTTGTGCTTATCTTTTTTGGTCCATATGATCTGATGAAAAATATCCTATCTTGTTGTTTCCTTAAATTATATTCTGCAGGCTTACATTTCAAGTGGCCATTAGGGGCTCCTATGCTGGCAGCACTATATGCAATGAGTGTGGTTTTAAAAATGCTGCCTGCCTTGGGCATGGCTTGTCCACCAAAATGCCGCTGCGAGAAGCTGCTCTTTTACTGTGACTCTCAGGGGTTTCACTCAGTGCCAAACAACACTGACAAGGGCTCTCTAGGTTTGTCACTGAGGCACAATCACATTTCTGAACTTGAAAGGGATCAATTTGCAAGCTTCAGTCAACTTACTTGGCTCCACTTAGATCATAATCAAATTTCAACAGTTAAAGAAGATTCTTTTCAAGGACTCTATAAACTTAAGGAATTAATCCTAAGTTCCAACAAAATATCTTACTTGCCAAACACAACTTTTAGTCAACTGCTTAACCTGCAAAATTTGGACCTGTCTTTTAATCAGTTATCATCTCTGCATCCAGAATTGTTCTATGGCCTTCGGAAGCTGCAAACCTTACATTTGCGTTCCAATTCCCTGCGGACCATTCCTGTTCGCCTTTTCTGGGACTGTCGTAGTCTGGAGTTTCTTGATTTGAGCACAAATCGTTTGCGAAGTTTGGCTCGCAATGGATTTGCAGGATTAATCAAACTGAGAGAGCTTCACCTAGAGCACAACCAGCTGACAAAGATTAATTTTGCTCATTTCCTACGGCTAAGCAGTCTGCACACGCTCTTCTTACAGTGGAACAAAATTAGCAACTTGACATGTGGGATGGAGTGGACCTGGGGCACCATAGAAAAGCTTGATTTGACTGGAAATGAAATCAAAGCCATCGATTTCACAGTGTTTGAGACCATGCCTAATCTTAAAATACTTCTAATGGATAACAATAAGCTACACAGCCTGGATTCCAAGATCTTAAATTCTCTCAGATCCTTAACTACAGTTGGTCTCTCTGGCAATCTGTGGGAATGCAGCCCCAAAATATGTGCACTGGCCACATGGTTGAGTGGCTTCCAAGGTCGGTGGGAGCACTCAATACTGTGCCACAGCCCAGACCACACCCAGGGAGAAGATATTCTAGATGCAGTTTATGGATTTCAGCTTTGCTGGAATTTATCAACTACTGTCACTGCCATGGCCACAAGTTATAAAGATCCAACCACTGAATACACAAAAAGAATAAGCTCATCAAGTTACCATGTGGGAGACAAAGAAATCCCAACTACTGCAGGCATAGCAGTTACTACTGATGAACACTTTCCTGAACCAGACAATGCCATCTTCACTCAGCGGGTAATTACAGGAACAATGGCTTTATTGTTTTCTTTCTTTTTTATTATTTTTATAGTGTTCATCTCCAGGAAATGCTGCCCTCCTACTTTAAGAAGAATTAGGCAGTGTTCAATGATTCAGAATCACAGGCAACTCCGATCCCAAACACGACTCCATATGTCAAATATGTCAGACCAAGGACCATATAATGAGTATGAACCCACCCATGAAGGACCTTTCATCATCATTAATGGTTATGGACAGTGCAAGTGTCAGCAGCTGCCATATAAAGAATGTGAAGTATAATACCTACAAGTCATCAAAAATTACATCAGATAAGTAACCTATTTTAAATTGTAGGGGGCTAAATATATAACTAATTTTTACAAATGGTGACATTAAGCCTAATTTTCCAAAACAAGTGGAGACATAGTTTTTGAAGTGGTGAAGTATTTTTTATTTTTATTTTTTAAATGGAACCATATTTTAAGTGTTAAAAGAAGCAATGATTACATTACTTTGCACTCCTATTTGGAAATCTAAAAATGCTCACTTCAAAATAATGTAAGATGTTTCATGTTATGTAATTATACCATCATGTGTAAACATTTATACTAACGTCTCCAATGTGCTACTTTTTTTCTACTGGAAACGGTCTGGAAAAAGGAGTGAGCATGAAAGAATACAGATGGTAATCTGTTCCACTGTGGCTATCTGATCCTCATGTATTACAGCTGGCTCACTAACTATAAAGGAAGACTTAATGAAAGATTTTATTTGTGATTATAATTTGATATTGAATCAGATCTATAATCAACAGTCACATCTAAGTGGAATTTTGCTTATAATGAAAAATGGCCCATTTAAAAGTCTTTGCCCAAGTCTATCCACAGTCATTACCTAGATTAGTAAGTATAAGTCAAAACTCATACTGCAAATTCAGAACACTTTATAAATTTGAATGGGCTTGGTTCAGATGCTTAAACAAAGAATTCAACTGATTATGAAATGGTCTCATTACAGTTAAATCAATACTAAATAATTACATTGAATCACTAAGTCTCTGGTTTGACTTTTACAAATCTTTTTGTGAAATTTAGATAATTACTTAAAATGGAGTGGCAAGGTGGCATTTTAACACTAATGTGCTCAATCTTACATTTAAATGTAAATGAAAAAAACAAGGTTAAGTGAAGGGAGAGATGTAGAATGATGAGAGGGGAAATCTATAAATGAGTCAATGCCACAAAGCCAAGACATTCTTAATCCAGCTAGAAAGCTAATTCACATAAAGCTGTCATGACCACATGTCCCAAGAGAGGGGTTTAAACTCTATAACCGTCCTTTTATTCTGTTTTTCAATCAAAAAGTACATTTTAAATAACTGGCTAGCAAGATGTGTTAGAATACAAATCAACTACCAAAAGCACTGAGTTTCATGCTCAGAATGAAATCCTAAAAAAAAAAATAATAATAATAAAATAAAATAAATGAAAGATTTAAGAACAAAGCATTCTGAAAATAAAGGTTAGTGGGTTACTTAAAAATAACTTGTCGGTCAGAAAAAATGTATGCCTACGTGGTTACATAGTAGAGCTTATATGAAGCAATGAAAATTCAAACAGAATTTGAATGGCTCGAAACAAATCAACTGAAGTGAACTAGAGTGAACTAAAGCAATCAAAAACAGAGTGGATATGGATATATCCATATATGTATGGATATACATTTGTGTAGATACAATAGTATCTATTAGGTTTCCTTTCCTCCCCACACAGGTCAATCATTAAAAAAAATAATAATCCAATAATTCAGTGTTACTATAGATTTAAACAATTTAATGATAACTGGGAGCTAATAAACTTTTCATACAGAAAAGATTTACCTAACTAGTGTTGTTTTAACTTCAATTTTGACAAAAAGCAATTGGTAGGAAATTTGGGTTTCAGAGGCCAACTCCAAATTACATTTTAACAGTTTCTTGTAAACAAGATAATATGTTTTTGTAATCACACACAACTGTAGGATCAAATCATTGACTCGATTTAAAAAGTGTTTGTTTGTTTGGGTTTTTTTAAATCATTGGCTTTTGCTGCCTAAAATGGTACGTGTACACACACACACACACACACACACACACACACACACGCCCTGACCTTCTTCCTATATCCTCCACTCAAAAGTTTCCTTTTTGGCCTTCAATTAGATTGTCTCCAGGCATAATATTCTTCAATGAGGAAATGAGGATAGTCTTTTCTATCAGGAAAATGGAAATATCAGACTATACTATCTCATGGAATTGTACTGTTTAACTATCATACTCTTCTGAAACAAGACTGGTTTATACACTGCTCCCTTTCCCCCTCCCCTGAAATTTTTTCCTATATCATAAAAGGAACACGATTATAAATTATGGTATAAATACAACTGCCTTATAGAAAGGCACCTTAATATGGTAAAATCATATTTTTTTTTATTCCTAAGCTTATGTCCTGCTCAAATGATATCCAACAGGCAGACATCACCCTTATTTCTCGTTAAATGTTTTTGCCTGTTCGAGTCCAGAAACTAATTTTCACAAGATATATGATGAAGGAGTATTACTAAAAGGTAAGATCAGACCATGACTGGATAAAAATAACTAGCTCCAGTACTAATATTCTATTCCATACCTAAGGGGCAACCACAGTTGTTTTGTTATTTCTGATTATGACAAAGGTTGCTCCAGGCACAATGAAGGTTTCTTATATGGTAATTAAATAAAAGAAATATTTGTAATAATTTTGATCATAAAATTAGCAATTAGTTTAAACTGATTTTTTTTTTTTAAAGAAACAGCACAGATGTCCCATAAGACACAGAAAGCAAATGAACTATCCACAGGTAAATTCTAAGAACTGACAGGAAAAGCTGGCTCTGTAACCTCTGAGGAATAAGATGTGCAAAGATCACTAAGAAAGACTTTTTAAGTGGATCTTAAAAAGATAAAAATTATTGATCTTCTTTGCCTTTTGTAATACATGGAGAGGATGTGAATAACCAAACTAAATACTTATTTTCCCTTTTCACTAACGAGGTGCCTTTCTTTTCCTGTAACCCAGAGAAGGCATGAATCTATTTAATTTTGATCTCTATGCTTCAGCACCAGAGATTAGGTTGTTATTCATCTGTGCTCTCTCCTCAAAAACTGGCTACAGTCAAACAACAGCTCAGTATTTTGTTATTTGAAGTCGAATGAGTATTTTTATGTTAATTTCCCCACACAAAAAGTTTTCTATCATTTTTATTACACTGTCATTGAAAACCAAATCAAACCTATGATGGCATATTATACCTACCTAGTAATCAGGAGCTAGTTTACTCTCATATTCTCTCTCTCTCTCTCTCTCTCTCTCTCTCTCTCACACACACACACACACACACACACACACACACACACACACACACACACACACACACACCTCTCTCTTGAGCTTGCATGGGATTTCACTCATTTTATTGAAAAGGGGAAAAAAGCCAGTATATTTACAAATTCATAAAGCTGAGCTAGAGAGAGCACCCACTGCCAACAACTGAAAGCAAAGATACTTGTTTTCTAAGACAAAAATCTGAACTAAAATTCATACTTTTCTACTGTGCCTAAGTTAATTTTTGCAAAACTTTAATGAATAGAAAATTGATTAAATCTCTCGATTTCAATAATTATGAAAATCCATCTATTTTCTCTAAGGCCATGTAGGCCGTGGGGTTTTTTTTTTTTTATTTTGTTTTGAGTCAAAAAGACTTCTCTGCTGAAGCACTGAAATCTTAAATTTAAAATTTAAAGCTACTGAGAATACAATTTTTAAGGCATACTTTCTATACCTGAGATTAAGAATTGTAACCACAAAAGCTTTATTATACTTTTGAACCTATATAAAGTATAAAGCTCCTGTTATCATTTTCCTAACCAACATAGCAATACAGTTAAAGATCATCCTAGAGAATCTACTTTGGGCTAATTTTCATATCTTTTTCGAAAAACAATTTCTTGAGAAGTAAGGCATAGAAAGCTGGACAAACAATAATTCACAACTATCTAATCAGAGGCAAATTCATGATCTAATAAGGACAAAACCAAATATAAAAATGACTGGTTAAGCTTTCATACTGAAGATGCAAACATCTAAAAAGCTCCATCTGCTACTCTTTTCAATGAATCTTTTTTCATTTAGTGATAAAAACCCACATATAAGGAATGCTATAGTAATTTTTTTTCTATCAACAATGAACCTGGAGACTCAAAAATACAGCCCAAATGCATTGTGTTCAAATCAATTTTGAGAGCCATTTTGGGGATATGGGTGGGATAGGAGGGATATAATCTGGGGTGAGGGAGCAGGGGAAGGGAGGGCTTGGGGAAGAAGGAAACAATAAAGTACAGTGTACAGGAAAGTTTTGCTATTAAAATTGTGTATACTGTAAAAGTGAATGGCTCTCTTTTTTTTTTTTAAACCTTTCCTCTCCAATGTATCAATCATGATCCATGAAATTTAAGCAACAATTTTGACAGTTACCATGATATAAAAGGAAAAGTTGTTTTGTGATGTAATCTCTTCTGACCATTTGATAAAAAATAAATAGCTACACTCATTTAAAACACCTCTAGAAGCTCCTTTGATTATTAGAAGACTATTTAAAAAAAAAAAAAAAAGAGGGCAAATTACCATTGTGCTATTGTAACAGCACAGGCAAGAAGAAGAAAAAATTGCCCAATATTCACAGATTATTCAAGCTTTGGCAATTAGGTGAATGACTAATAGTGGTAGCAAAAGGCATGAGTTGAAGAGCCTTTACCCAATACAAAAACTTAACAATGACAAGAAAATTCAAAGAAGATTCTCATGAACAGTTAGTTATATAGTAGTGGTTTTATTTGGCCTGTTTAAAACAGCAAAGACTCAGTCCAAAATTGAAATGACCTGATTCCTGTTATACAAGAGGTCCTGTTTTCAGATATTAGAGAATATCTGGCCAAATAGAGAGAAAAAAGAATGCTTGCCTTTCATTTCAGTAGCAATGAAGGATCAGATAAAAGGGCTCTTTTGAACTTGTGATGATAACTGATAGACTAATGACAATGAGATAACTTCCATTTCAGGAAGGAAGCTACAACTCTATCACTATAGACAACCACACGACATATAACTGTGTTAATTTATATCTCTATTTTTAAAGTTAATCACAAAGGGAAAGACAGCCTCAAAAGCATTCTACTTTAGAAAATTAATGTGAAGCTTATTAGAAAATAATTTAACTTTATCTACACAATCAGTTTAATCTTGAAAAAATCCTACATAACTACATCTGACTTCTTTATCTCTTATTTTAATTAATTTGCCAAGATACTGCAGCATTCTCAGGTTCCCACTCAAATTTATAAAAAAATCTTTACCAGGCTTGCTTAAGAGTGATTTTCCTTTCTTTCTTTAAATATATCTAACCAGCTGGGTACTCAATCTTCCCTTACAGAGACAAAATGTACTACAATTATCTTTATAAAAGAGATTTTATAAAATATATATATATATAAAATCAGATGGCCTAAAATGTCTCTGAAGCAGTGGTTTCATCATCTTGCTTCTATCCACTGCTAAGGAATTGCAACAGTAATTGATTTAATCAAATTTCATCATTCTTTCCTCTTCCTGAAGTGTTAAAGAGCTATGAAACCATCTAAAGGGAAAAAAATAATAATAATAAAAGAGCAAGGGCCTCTAAACAATTACCTGAACTACCCTCTATAAATAGAGGTATATAAATCTTAGCCTAACTGTCCCCCTCAGTGCAGGGAGCAAAAGACTTAGCCTTCAATTCACAACATTCTTCCTTCCACCCCCAAGGATAGCTAATGTGCAAGGCAAACTAAAAGGAGTCACAGGACTCAGTTTTCAGTGAGTACCCTGGATCAGCATCCTCCCTCAAGAAACTGCATTCTTCCCTCACTCATTCAAACTCATACCTAAGTGTTTTCAGGATATATGCTAAAATCAACTCAAACCATTTGGTTGTTAAATTTTCTTGGTGAGTTTTTGTTTCTCAGAAATCAGCAAATGCTACAAATCAAGCCTGGTTTTGCATTTGTTGATTGTGATGGAGAAAATGTTCATGTAGAATAATAATAATAATAATGCCTATGTTTTTCTCTGCCCTGGAGGGTCACTTGTTAAATCGTTACCAGCATATACTTAAGTGTTTTCTTATTTGCTTTTTCCCCAAACTACAAGTCTTACAACTTAAAACAAAACACTGAATTAATACATGGCACCAAGTAGGAAAATTCAACAAGCATATGGAAAAAGTGAAACTGTCTCAAGTCCTAACAATGTATTCTATACCCCATTCACTGAAAAAAAGGAAAACTTCCTAGAGTTCAATTTTTTAAACAATTCTTTTCTACTAAAACTCTTCATAGATCTGCCACTTTACTAGAAATTTATATTATTAGGATCCCATAGAATCTGTTGAGACAAACTTCAAGAACTATGTAATATAGAAAATACATAAGTTATGATTTTCATAATGAAAAAATCACAATCTTTTTCAAGTACTTCCATGTATCCAGCCCTGTGCATTGGCATATAAAGAAAGGCCAAAGTGTCTGCCATCAAGAAATGTCACAGAGTCCTGGCTGTGTTTTACCATCATACAATTCTTTGATTCTATTTTATGTCAGTTGGAAATAATATCAAAAAGATGAAAAAGCTCAGGCTCTCACCTTCCAGCAACTCTAACAATGAAGGAGGTAACCTTGTAGCTCCTTATGTCAACACTTTAGTATCTTCTATAGTTGATCAGAATCTGATTTAATGTTAAGACTAATTTCCTCATTTTGTCCTCCTTAGATATGGAGAAGAAGGTGAAGATAATTAATATTTCTAAAAGGCCTCTGTAATGGGGCAAATCGTAGTGTCCTAGGCATTACGTTCAGGAATATCTATACTATTCTTAAATGATTTTCACTTAATCTGGAGCAGAACCTAAAAAAACTATGGCAATTTAAGAAAATATACAATGTTGACCAACCAAAGGAAATGATTATTGACTTAGTCACTAGGTTTAAACAGCTGATGGAGATTCAACTTATGAAATCAAATGATTTTCCTCATTACACATTGAATTAGAATAAAATACACATATCTACTGCAGTAAGATATAAAAAAAATGAAGTAATATAATTTTATTAATCTTTAGAATTTAATAATCTTATTGACCTTAGATATAACAACACAGTAAAGAAACTTAGACCTACATTCAAAAGACAATTTCAACTTTCACCTCAAACAATTAGCTGTGTGATTATGGACAAGTCATATAATTCAAATTTTCATATAATTCATAATTCAAAGTAGCCATTTCTCATCAGCAAAATAAAGATGGTAATACTTGTAGGATTTATACCTTATAAGGTTGTTATGAGGAAGCTATTTTGCAAACCTTTAAGCACCATTTAAATACCATGAGTCATTATAACATCTAAATGCCATTTTATTACTTTTAAGTGTTCTCCCTATTTTTTAGTTTCTCTTCTCCAACCAAGTGAATACAGTGTGGATTATCCAGAGTTCTAACTAGACGTTGAAAGGCTGGCTATACTTTTCATTCTACTACTCATATAATGCTGGCAGTCAAGACATTTACTTTTAAAAGAATATATTATAATAAGTGCCAATAAGCTGTGGTACAAGCTAAGTTTTTAGATGTTTAGAATTACTACCTAAAATCCTTGAGAATGATTTATTCAAAATTAGGTAATATAGTATTCTATAGATATGGTATCTGAAAACAGAAAACTTTTTTCCTTCCAAGTGTGTGGTGTAGAATGTAGTTGGAATATGAAAAGTATTTGCTTAAAAAAAAAAAAAAAAAAAAAAAAAAGGAAAATCTTGGCATGCTATTCTGTGGACCAAAAAAAAAAAAAAAGTTTTTTTTAAATTTCTTGCTTTATGGATTCTCCACTTCTGTTCTCCTCCTTCCTTCCTCCCCATCCCCCAAACCACTTAGGTGCCATATTTTCTCTATTTCCCCATAAGCCCTTAGGTCACTACTCCTAAGGGTAGAAGAATTCAATAATAGACTAAATGAGTTTCATCAACTAACACTAACCTTTCAAGAGAAATACAATTTAAAACAAATTAAGTTCCCAAACTTCTAGTAAAAATGCAGATCATATGGGCAATGATATATTCCATCACAACTAAAGTGGAATCACTGTCAAAAAAAACAGATATTTGGTTGATGAGGACTAGACTGCAAGATTTAAACAACTCTCATAGTAGATTAAAAAAAATAAGTAGAGTGTTATCAACTTCTCAAAAAGATTACAATATATAATTAGCAATTATTGTGGTGTTCTACTATGTAAGAATTTGCCTGCTAGCTACAATCCAAAAAATAGGAAATAAAGTTTCTATGAACCCCAAAATCCATACAGAGGAATAGGAGCCGAAGGATCACACAATTAGTATGAGTTAAGATTAGTTCTTGAAGCAAAGAATTCAACAAAGAATATTCCTAACCTGCAGCTTTTCCAGACATATGTGTAAGCCATTATCTACTTGGACGATGCTTTGGATTTGTCTTAGTAAATATTCGTGGAGAGCTAGGCTAGATTTTTACCTAACACTCTATTTAGCCTTCATTTGCTTCTCAAATCAATGGAAGGAACATAACCATTCATGGGCTAGCAAACCACTCATGTTTGAGACAACAAAGGGACAAATAATACATCAGGAGTGATGACAGAATCATAAATCTAGAGAAGAGAGATATCAGAAATCACATAACCAAGCCAACAACTCATATTACAGAAAAAGAACTGAAAACATATGGAAGTTAAAGGACATGATTTGAAGTTCCACAGGTAGCGTAGGAGGAGCTAGCAGTTAGGACTGAACCCTGGTTCTCTGCCTTTCAAATCCCTGGCTCACTCTTGCCATCATTGTACCATATATGTTTCTTGTCACAATGCAATTTTTTCTCTGATCAATATGTTGATTTTTCTATTGATCAAAAAAGCAGAAAAACACAGGAATATATTTGGTTTTCCTCTAATTTGTGAAATGGAAGAACACCACTTTTCCTTTTGGATATTCTCTCCAGGTCAACATGCAACACAAACTGCTTTCCTAAAGCCCACTCCAAGGTTCAACATCTAGGGACTATTTTATTATGTTAAAACTCCCCGACTCAGACTGCTGATTACTGTAAACTGAAGGTTTAACAGCAAATAGTTCCAACTTCTTTGCACTAGTATAACATTTGATTTGGCAAATATCACATTGCATGCATGATAAAAACTACCCCCGCATACAAATAATTTATGCTCAGGTTTAGATGAGAATGATATTTCATATGGATCGTAAAAAACATGAAAATTATTTCAAGGATTGTCTAAGATCTACTTTGCCTTTTCAATAATTAAATAGCTTAACCTATTTAAAAAAACAAAAACAAAAAAACAAACAACTCATCATGCAAAAGTAGAGCTCCTAGCTCCCTACAACAAATATTTAAATCTTTTCTTTCTTCCTTTAGGTTATTGCACATGGAAGACTATAATTACATTTAACTTTTTTCCTAATATTGGATTATCAATATGACAAACTAATATATGAAATTAGTAATCTTATAGAGTACTAACTTATTGATTTTGATAATCTGAAATAGGATGTCATGTTCTGATCTAAAAGAAAATAATCATTTAAAAAAATTTTAACTGAAATTCAATTTTAACTTTTTGCTGATTCATCAATAAGGGGAGGGAGAGAAGAGGAAGACTTGGATGCACATTATTCCACCTCACACTAGATCTAAATACACGAATAACATTTTTCAAATGGCTTATTAAAACCACTACTAAGAATGTGAGAATTACACATCAGGCACTCAAGATTTAAATTTAAATAGTTCTTTATTAGGATACTACTAATAAAAGGGTCTGAATACATAAGAACAATTTAAAAGAATGTGACAACAAAACAATACTTATTAACTAAGTGTCCCCAGACACATACCGATTTAAGAAATATAATGCTAATTGCTACAAAGTGATTATCAGTATATCTCCCACATTAGCAACTGGCAGAGATGATGATTAAGCTAAGGGGAAAAAACATGCCATCCATGTACCAAGAATGAAAAGCTAAAAGGTCTGTAAAAAGAATCCACAATCACTGAAAATACTAAAAGAACAAATTTGTTCTCAGATATAATGCATGTATTTTTTGTAATTTCGTTGTTTTTCAATAAATCAACAAGTCTCATTGCCCCAGTACATATTTAACACTCTACAGAATATGCTATGGGAAAAAAAAAAATTTTTTTTTTTAAATGAAGACATTCCCTGTTTCTAAGGAGCTTAACTGATGCACCTGCAACAGTTAAAAAAAATACAAAAATGCAAATAAGGAATACTAAATGGAGTAGTATTTGATATTGTTATTGAATCTGAGGAGGAAAAAATGGATCAAAGAAGTAGAATTAGGGATGATTCCTAAAGGACAGGTAGGATTTTGACAAAATATACAAGGAATAATAATGATTATATGAAGAAATAGCATTTATATTTCATTTCAGGTTTGCCAAGTACTTTACCAACATCATAACAGGTTATTCTCACAACAATGCGAGAAGTAGGTATTATCAATAACCTCATTTTGCAAATGAGGGAAACCAAGACAGAAATTAAGTGATGTGCCCAGCACCCTACAGCTATTAAGTTTTATATACTATTTGAATTGGGGTTTTCCTGACCTAAACTACCGTACTCTATCTATGGTAAAACCAACATCCTAAGGAAGAAAGGAAAAACCAACTATTGAGGAGTAAAAAGGCAGGATGTAAGATGGCTAAAAAGGTGTCAGAGCATGAAAAGTCTTAAAAGTCAAAAAGAAAAGTTTTATTTCATTTCACAATACAAAGTACCATATGGGTAAAGTAAGTAGTATAGTAAGTAAGTAAGTAAGTAAGTAAGTAAGTAAGTAAATAAGTAAGTAGTATAAAAGCTAAATTTCAGGAAGATTAGTCTCACAGTTTTCCAAATTTTATTTAACAAAACAGATAATTATTCCCACTGCTCACCAAAAGAAAAAAAAGGGCCTTTGGGAGAAGTGCAGTTTGAGGAGAGCTTGAGGAAGAGTAGAAAGCAAACATATGTCTTTTAAGTAAGGATGGAATGACAAGTGGAAACTAGGAACAGAAAATAGTTTACCAAAAGCTTATCTTTCTGGTTATCTAACAAGTTAATAATAGGAAGTATGAAAGGTAAAAAATAGCATCTTAAAAGGTGGTGGCACAGTAGGTAGAGCACCAGCCTAAAATCAGAAGGACCTGAGTTCAAATCTGATCTCAGACACGTAACACTTCTTAGCTGTATGACCCTTGGGCAAGTGTCTTAACTCCAACTGCCTCAGAGGGAAAATAAGTTACACTTTGGTGATTATCACAAAACATGAGAAAAACACCATTCCCCAGAGCAGAGGGAGAAGAGGAAAAAATGACAGAGAATAAACATACCAGGAAAAAAAAAAAGAGTATTTATTAGATATGTCTAGTTTTGGAAAAAACAAAAGGGAAGCTCTTGTTCCTAGTCAATCTAACAG
Organism: Antechinus flavipes; assembly: GCF_016432865.1. Lineage (NCBI taxonomy): Eukaryota > Metazoa > Chordata > Mammalia > Dasyuromorphia > Dasyuridae > Antechinus > Antechinus flavipes. The sequence goes on along the minus strand of NC_067399.1, from coordinate 387,674,363 downwards.
GCTTCCTAGAGATGAAACAATTGTTGCACACAACTGAACAAATTCAACTGTATCTTTTTTGCTTTGAATATAACCCCTCCCCCCCAAAAAAAATAGGAGGAAAAGTTTTTAATAATTTCTAGTTCCTTGATGCAACAGTACAGAGTAGGGATGTTAATTTTATTCACTTACATACTACAAAAAGACCTTATTAAAAGGTTTAATTTGTTACTTTTCTGTATAAGAGATTAATTAATGACTTGATCGTTTGAAACTTGAGTAGAACTGCTGTGCTTTTGTTAATAGCTATGTAATGTGGCTGCCAAATACAATTTTAATCGAAATCCAAAAGCTTTAACTACCTAACACTTTAATAGGAGGTGGAAGGAATGAAAAATAACATCTTACAGGTTACCTTTTGATGACTTTCACAAAATGTTAGTAACACTCCATGCCCTAGAATAAATCATTCTCTCAGAATGTAATGCTTCACCTTCAATTTAGAAAGTCTCTTGAAAGGGAAAAAACAAACTGTATTTCACCTAGTATTTCCATATTTTCTTTACAATGAAAATTATTTATATACTCATTTTTCATATCATTTTTCCATACATTCAGGAGGAGCCAGGAGCCTGAAAGATGGATTACTCAGTAACATTTTAGAAAATAAGTTTCTAACTCCCTCCCTCTTTCAACCTTCATACACTTGTCATCCTTTTCTCAACTTCTGGAAATCATAAATTCCTCCAAAATTCTCTGCAAAAGATGGGGTCATCCCCAAGAGAAGGTAGGAATGAAAAGATAGGATAGTAGAGTTTACCTAGTAATCAAATGATTTCCCAATTCTGTGTGTAAGGCATGAAAACTGGCTCATTTCCTAATTTCCTTATTTCTAGATAGTAAGCTTTCATTCAGAGTTTCACCATAGATTTCAGAAATACTGCCTCTCCTGTGTATTATTTGATATTCTACTTTACTTGTGTTTATTCTTCACAAAGAAACAACTCAAGTGAAGCTTTTCCGAGACCAAATCTAAAGAATTTTCTTGAGTATTTCTGTTTTTCACATGTAACTATCCTTTCCTCCATGGAATTTCCTGATGATCCTTTCTCTTTGTTTTCTTACTGGTCATTTCACTGCTTTTAAATTATCCAGGGCTCTATAACACCTCTCGTGATCTTATTCCTCCCAGAATTTAATGATGATATTTTTGCAAATGACTTCTATATCTATGCAGCAAATATGGATATCACATTTCAAGTTTAACAAGCATAATACATAACTCATTATCTTTGCTATCAAATTCATTCCTCCTCCAAACCTTCATATTTCCAAAAGTATCACCACTGTTCTTGATAACCAACTACACAACCCATCCTTGACTCTACCCTCTCTCCTTCACCATCCAGTTGCTAAATCTATCTGCCCTATAATCTGTTCTACCTCCTTTTCCACTGTGCCTTTAGGACTTTCCTCTATTATGACTATTAAGGGGCTGGCCTCTTCATCCTAGCTCCCTCTCTCACATTCTTTTTATCTTCTGATACTCACTGAAGGAAAAGTGTTTTTCTATTAAATTTCCCCTTTATTTCATTCTTCATTTCTGTCATCTCTTAGCATCCTTTTTACTCCCTCACTGCAATTTTCAGACTCTTCCTTTTCCATGACTAGGCAATGTACTTCATCCCATCAGATCTAAATCCTTACTGTGGTCATTTACAGATCTTCAAGTCACTTTTTCCCCAAATAAGTTTATCACCTGGCTCAAATTTTCCTTCAACACACTATCCCTTTTAAATATTACATAAATATTCCAAAAGCCTTACAGATAAATAAAAAAATTAAAAAATGTTTGAGTCTTCCAATTTCTAAGAATTTCTTCTCTAGTGTACCTCAAAAATACAAGTACACAGTTACTAGCTAAAGGCTGACAATCCTATGCACACAGTGGATTGCTTATTATTTGTAAATATTTACTGAATTACTTAGACAATTCAATTTTGCAAATGCATTAAATGTGTTTAAAACTTACAGTGTGCAGAAGATACAAAGAGGAAAAAAAGAGGCATTCCATTGGAGAAAACTACAGGGATACAAGGAAGCAAACTTCATCCACAGAAGAAAATCTGAAACCAAAGAGTTTCTGAAGTACTTAAAATAGAATTCCTTGATGTTTTAGCTGGCTTGCTTTAAAGACAGGAGGGCAAGACAAAAGGGTAGTAAAAATAAACTATAGTGCCTCAACTGCCAAAGATTACTTTAATAACTTTATGGATTTAATAATAACTTTAATAATTCTTGTCAACCATCATTGAATTTCTTCTGCCTTTGAAAATAATAATAAAAAAAGGTAGGACATTTAGAAGTTTAGGCAAGCTTCATTTTATTCTTCCAGATAACTTCCAGCAACTGAAATACAGTTGTAGTTTAAGCTACTGTAAATAATGACTAGGCATTTTTAAAGTCAAAGGAATGTCTGACCAAAAATGTCTAAGTTACATTAAAAAATTCAGAAGACATTGTGTGTTGCATGTTCCATTATTTAAATTAATGGACTTTTCTGTAGGAATTTCCAAGGAATTTTATGCAGCTATGGAAAGTATGCATATTATTATATATACATATATTTAACCAGGTAGAAAGTACTTTCTCTGGCAGGTTAAGAAACAGCAAATACCAAGGAAAGATTGTGAGCTCAATACCTTTGTATGATAGCACTGTTTTATATATATTCCAAATGAATTTCTAGTTAGCAATATTGAAAATCTATGTCCTTAATTATCATTTCAAGAAAAACCACTCCCAAGGTGTGCCCCACAGATACAGATTCAGTGGGGTAACCTTTGTATTTGAAGGATATAACAATTTATACACAACTGTTTTCATTTAACATTACTTGGTCAAGTAAAAGGAAGATCAGAGAAATATCATACCAAGCTACTTGCAGATATTTTCATCAGCCCCATGTTGGACAAAATGGTTTGAAAGAGTTAATAAGTTTAAGAATTAATTTAAAAATTTTAGTTTTTGTTCTACTTGGAACCTTACTATTTCATTTCTAAAGTACAATATTTTAGATGGAAACTTGTCCCTTTTTAAATCCCTTTGCCCTCTTTTCCTTCCCAGCATAGTTACCCCCACTCAATTTTACTTTTACCTTTCTTATGAGTTGTACTTTCCTTTATTTAATTATTCAAATTTTAAAAGGTTGTTTAAGAAGCATGTATACTCAGCTGTAGAAAGCTGTGGAAGAATGAAATGATGAAAATCTACAGCTCAAGATAAAGAGAATCCAGCTTATTCAGAAAAGACAAGCAAATGTTCAGACCCATCTCTTATCAAAGATATTTTCACTCTGATTCACCAAAAGAATTCTACTAAGATCCTACTAAGTTTTGTATTTGTCCATTTTGATTTAGACAGAAAAGAAAACACAGTTAAGCTTACATTCAAATATTTATGTAAAGACACAAATTTTGCAGATGGGGCTAAAAGCAAAAGCAAAATAAATGTTCTTAGACAAAACGGATTTTTTTTTTTTAAATTCGCACATGTGAATTCAATGGTAAAGTATGAAAAGTTCTACCAGATTATTCTAGAATCAGAAAAATCAACCAATCTCATAAAAGGTCTTCACTCTTACCATATAGAAAAACTAGTTCTATCTTGAAAGCCTAATTTTTAAAGCCAAATAAACTTTAAGCCAAAGCTCTATAGATTAGTACCTTGCATTTACTAGTGAAAAAGTTCCTAAAGATTTTGAATTTTGGTGTATACCAATATAATATTCTAATTTAAATTTAAATTTTTAAATTTGTTTAAAAAGCAATGTCAACTATGGACCAGTAATTGCCTCTCCATTCTTTGCATTTATGAAGATATTTACATTTTTAAAATATACCCTTTATTTGGGAACATTCGGAAAAAAAAAAAAAAAAAAACAGCTATCAAGCACTTTCAACATGCCTTTAGATTAAGGGACTCAAGATTTCCTATTTGAAAACTAAAGACTAACATATTCCTTGCATTCAAAACAGCAACTATAAGCCCTAGCTAATTTTATTTATTATATAATTAACTGAATATAATTTGATACCTAATGCAAGAAATTGTCTTATTTATATGATAAGCCAGCTCAGGTATCAAAAGAAAAACTAAATCGTGTAATTCTGAAATTCAACTAGGTTGAAAGCAATTTTAAGGCAAACTTCATAAATTTATAACAAGAGAGGAAAAGAACAGACATTATAGGAAAGGGTCTATACATTCTTTAAAATCTTTAAAAGGCATGAGGAAAACAAATGTGGAAAGCTTTTCGTATGCAGATGACAGCAGTAGTTGAAGAGAAACAAAAATTAGTATTATATAAGTTTAGAGAAAATATTACAAATATATGATTTTATCCTTACAATAGTTGTGTATGTAGAGGGAGGAAGGATAGGCATTATTATTATCCCTATTTTGCAGATGAGGAAACCAAGGCAAATTGGGAGGGGGGGGGGGGAGAGGAGAGAGGAGACGTAGAGAGAGAAGTAACTTGCTCAAAGTCACACATCTAGTAAATGTCTGAGGTTGCATTTGAATTCAGGGCTTCCAGACTCCAAGCCCAGTGCTCTATCCATCTTTTGTTATGTTGTTTCAGTTATGCCCAACTCTTCATGACCCCATTTGAGTTTTTTGTTTTGTTTGTTTTGGCAAAGACCCTGCAATGGTTTGCCATTTCCTTCTCCAGCTCATTTTATAGATAAGGAAACCGAGGCAAACAGAATTAAATTACTTGCCCTGGGTCACATAGTCAATAAAAGTCTGAGGTTGGATTTGAACTCAGGAAGAGAAAGTTTTCCTGATCCCAGGCCTGGTACTCTATTTGCTGAGCCATCTGTCTGCCTCTAACTGCAGTGCAGAATTCCAATTAGGATACCTCAATGAATTGATTAAAGGGAAGAACTGAAATTATGTATGTCTTACATCAATAGTAGTTGAATCCTTCTTTCACAGTTATCAGCTATATGATGCCCCTCCTTTTCCCCACCCTCCCCCATAGTAGAAACGACTCTTTTCTTTCACTAACACATTTATCTCAACTTTTCATCATAAGGGTGAGCAGGACTCCTGAAATCTATAAAAGGATCAAGTCATGGTTGTTTTCAATTTCTCTGTCAGAGCTATCTTCTCTGCTTCTTAGTTTCCCCACATTTTCTAATATTCGTATGGTTCTGCTGCTGCTCTTATTCTTGGTCAGTATTCCCAATTGGAAGGAAAGTATTAGGGAGAAGAAGCAAAACAAGACTTCATAAAGGAAGACTAACATAACAGATGAAAAAATCCCAACCCAACCTCACCAAAATCTATCAAGCACTCTGAGACATACTTTGTAGCTGGTATAAAAAATTTATAATTATATTATTAGAGGCAACTTTCTTGAATCAAAGCTAAAAGAAACTATAGTATTTTCTGCTTATTTTCTGTACTTTTACTGATTTTAAGAGTAGACAAAAAAAAATGACAATGACAGTGAAAAAAAAACTTATATTATGTGTGGGGTGTGTGTGTGTGTGTGTGTGTGTGTGTGTGTGTGTGTGTGTGTGTGTGTGTGTATCATATATACTATGGACCCTCATTGCCATCAAAATAGGTTTGCTATGTAGAGTTAATTTTAGCAGTAAACCCTTATTGTAGAGAATGCTAGATTAGCACTCCTCAATTGGGCTTCAAAATTAGAAAGTACTCATAGAGTTCATATAAAATAAATGATCTTCTTAAAGATACAGGGAAATAGAAGTTCACACCACATTAGTGGCTAGTAGGAAAGGATACAAAAAGTAATTAAGAAAAAGACCCTCAAAAAGTTGTTAAAATAAATTGATTGAGTTGAACCATTCAACTACCTGAACTATCAAAAGCACAAGGCTGTTTCTAAGAAAAATGCTTATAAAGCTTAAATGTGAAATTCTAATTGTGGTTGACAACGAAGGAAAAGTTCAAAAGCTCACAGGAACAATGTTTGGAAAAGAAAAAGACAACAAATATCTAATAGTTACATTTTAACACTCTTTGGCCTGTTATTTTCTTGGGGCAACTAGCTATGTGGAACAGTGGGTAGAGCACCAACCCTAAAGTCAGGAAGACCTGAATTCAAATCTGACCTCAGACACAGTTCCTTCCTGTGTGACCCTAGACAAGTCACTTAACCCTAATTGATGTAGAAAAAAGAAAAAAAAAATACATTATATATATAAAAAGAAAGAAATAGAGAGAGTAAGAGAGAGATTTAAAAAACAAAACAACAATTTTAACATAAAAGACAAGACATAATGATTTATATATTCTGACTTGTGAGATATACAGATTTTATTGCAATAAAGAATTATCATTAACTGATGGCAGGGGCAGGAAAACAAAGACATCAACTATTAAATGTTTGGGGGTAAAAATATAGAAAAACAAAGAGATGTGATATTAATCATCATGATAAAAGAATTTTCAGGAATCAACAAGACAATGCAGAAGGGGAAAAAATAAATGATGAGATTCAAAGGACCATAAAAAGTAATAATAAACATAAATAATAAATGATACTGCCAAGGCAAAATTCAATAATCTATATTATTATTAAGGCAAATAATAGATAGCAAATATAGTTGGTTCATAGGACTAATCAAAAAAACTAAAAAAAAATAAATAAATAAAAAAAAAACTAATCAAAAATCAACCCAACAAAGGAGATGTTACGCAATGATTTTTTTCAATAGAAATGATCTTTCCTCAGACATTCTCCAAACCAGGGACCTATATGAATGGCTGTTAAAACAGCCAAGAGTAGTAGAGTGGTCACCAAATTACAGCTTTTTTTATATTAGAATGACATTATTGACTATTAAACAATTTCACAGATAAGTACATAATGTTTTCTCCTCGGAAGAATGTCAGCTTCTCGAAAATAGGTATCTTTATTTTTGTCTTTTGTCTTTGTGTCCTAGAGCCCAGCATATAGTAGGTATTTAATAAATGTTTATTTATTAATTATTGTATAAACAAGAAATTCATGTAAATGAAAACAACAGGTTCATAATATATAAATACTGTTTGCATCTTCATCAATGGAAGATACTGGCTAGAAACTGGCTAGAAGACATTTTAACTCGTGAGAACTATGAACAAACAGTCTAACTTTTCTGTTAGATATAGTAATGATCTGAAAAGACAGAATGATTAGATTTTGTTAAGAAGAACTTGAACCTGTCTTTTAATATTCTTCAAAAAAAATTTTTTTGGGTAATTCACTGTATCCTATGTATTTAGAAACTTTATTCTGAGAAGAGTCTCTAAGCTTCATCAGACTGCCAAGGCGATCGATGACACACAAAAAAAGCTCAGAATCTATGTTTTTGCATAAACACTATCCAACATAACTATCATTTTTATGTCACACAGATCATGAAAGAGTTACTATTTTTAGCAAATACTATGCATATGTTGTTATACAATACGCCTGTACATTTGAGAAAAGCCAAAAACAAGCTATATCATCACAGTAATGTAATATAGTTTGCTACACCTACTACTGTCAAGGAAAAAAGGAAAGCAGTAAATATGATTTCCATAAAATAAATGAGAAATCACAAAATATACCATACAAGTAAAAAACTAGCATCAAAGGCAATAATCAAAGACATCTAAAACTGAATAGGAAAAATGCAATAAAAATATACTACAGAGCTATCTAATCCAAGAACTAAATTGGTAAGAATTAGAATTGACTCTCAGAGACTACCCTCCCCCACGCCACATGGAATTAACTAAAAAGAAGTGAGCCAGACCCATGCAAAATGTGTATTTTAATCGTAAAGAGAACATATTATGAATCTGGGAATAAGGCCACCAACTTTAGGCTAGACAGCTCAGACAAATGGATAGTAATAAAACAACCCTGCAACACAGTCAGAAGGGACACACTTGCTAAGCAAAAGGAAATTAATATAGTCTTTACACATTACTACCAGAATGCACATTAAAAAAAAGAGCCACAACTCTCCAAATTCGACTATAGCTGAAGGGGAGGAAGGGTGGGGGGGAGGGGAGGAAAATGAACTGCTTTCCTTCAGCAAAACTGGAAATGGAACTACCAAAGACTCTTAAAAAGTCTGGAAAGTAAAATAATTTGGATGACTGTCCAAGGTAACAAATACTTCTCATAGCCCCAGAACCATCCCAAATAGACAGAATGAGTACAATTGGTTACATGTATAAAGTGATAGAATATTGTCTCCTTGGTGAAAGAAAATTGTGTGACTAGAGAATAATATTATAAATAGAAACAAACTAGAAATATCAGACAACTACAGTTGTCTGAGGCCATAGTAAAAGGAAGCTAAGTTCCCAAATGAAATGGGTTTTATAATAAAAGAAGATCACTTTCATCTCAGCTGGGCACGAAGAAATATAGAAAGAACACAGCAGCAATTTCATTTGCTACAAGTATGGGGTGATAATGTGTGCTCTACTGCTGTCCATGTTACAATTTCTCAGGAATTTGTTTGCCTACACAATCATTGCCACTCCTAACATCCACATTTTTCAGTGTGTGTGTGTGTGTGTGTGTGTGTGTGTGTGTGTGTGTGTATGCGCACGTCGACTTCATGAAATCCATGTCCACCAAGGCTATGATTCTAGAACAACAATTTTTAATATATTGAGTAACATACTAAAAGCTACAAAATAACTCTCCTTCTTATCCTCCACAACAAGGTAAACAATATCCTCTTTTCCAAGGTACTTTCAGTGTCCACTCCAATTTGTTCCATTTAAAGGTTATTACAACTTCATAACAAACCTAACTCCATGTTTGAGGCACCTCAATTATTAAATATAAAAACAAATGTAAAATCTATTGTATTAAAACAAAATAAGTAATACCATTTAGAACCAAATAGTCAACAAGTCCAGAAATAGTTCGCTCTGTGACAATTTTACACTCTTAAATAAGGAAAGAATATGTATGCTTGAATTAAGTGAGGCATTTGTGACAGAGGAATTATGACACTGGGAAATGCAACAAAAAGTATTCATCTTGTTTTAGATTTTATTTTATTCCTCTAATGCCCACAGCTATAAAAAGATGAAACCTATATGAGGACTTCACTACTGTCATTCTAAGAGATTAAGGCAGGAACAAAGCCAGAAGTAATTATTGTATAATTAAAAAAAAAAGTTGTAAATACTATAAAAAACAGTAATTCATCTTTTAAAAAATTGTTTCTTGTCCTCAATCCAATATCTCCCTCCTCCAAATAAGGTCCTTTTTGAGACAAAAATAAAGAGAAACAGAGCAAAACCTATGTACCTGGTGAGTGCAGAAGCAGTAAGGCTGGGGCACTACTGGCTGTGGACACTTGCAGGAGGGTGGAGCTTTTGATTTAGGGTTTGAGATCAGAGGGGAGAGCTAAAGTGAAGCTAGAGGCACCATCCACTCACCCCCCCCCCCATGATTAAAGGTGTTTCTCATTAAAAAAAAAAAATGAACGGGCAAATTAAGACCCCAACAATAGAAACTTATAATGAGAACAGAGAAGATGGAGTCGGGGGTGGCAGTGGTTCATCTTCAGAGAAGGACACTAAAGTTAAAAAAAAATAAAATAAAAAGCTTCTTCTACCCCAAAAAGTAATGTGAAATGGCTTCTTGCCCAGAGAATATATAACTCAATAATGAATTTAAAAATCAAGCGAAACACTGAGGGAAAACTAAAAATTAAGTAAAAAACCATCTAAGGAAACAAGGCTATGAAAAAAGTTATCCAACTAGAAAAGGAGATTCCTAAAGATGAAAACATCTCTTTAACAATTAGAATTGGGCAAGGAGAAACTCAATGAAACTATAAAAGACCAAGAAATAACAAAACAATATAAAGGATGAAAAAATAGAACAAAATATGAAACATCTTACAAGAAAAACCACAGATCTGGAGAATAGATCAAAAAGAGAAAATATAGTCAGTCTTGGACTATCTAAAATCTGTGACCAAAAAAAGAACTGTGACACAATAATGCAAGAAACAATCCAAAAAAATTGTCTTGGAGTAATAGAACTGGAAGAGACAGTAGAAATAAAAAGCAAATCCACCCATCACCACCTCATAGAGATCTTCTGTGGAATACCCATAGTAATATTATTGCCAAATTTCAAAATCCCCAGATCAAACAGAAAATTCTATAAGAAACAAGAAAAAAAACAATTCAAATATGCTGGAGATACAATTAGAATTATGCAGAATTTAGCAAACAATAAAAGACTCTAGGTCTAGGAATCATATCTATTGGCAATCAAAAGAACTAGCCTTGCAACCAAAAGAATCATATCTAGCAAAATTATTCATAACACTGAATGAGGGGGAAAAAAAAAAAAAGACATTCAATGAACTTGCAGATTTTCAGGACTTTCAACCAAACCCAAACTCAATAGAAACTTTAGTATATGAGCCAATCAAAGATCAGTTTCAAGGAACTTCATTAACACGGACAAATTATTTATGTTCTTTACATGGAAATGTATACTATATGTTTAAGACCAATACTTGCAATTGGGTAGTTCAAAAGAAAGACAGGCAAAATTGAGTATGATCTGATTCTAAAAAAGCAAAACTACCTAGAAAAAGGTAAAAGCAGCAATTATAGAATACATATGAAGTGCAGAGGAAGAATAGACACAGAGGCATTAGAAGTGAGAGGAGAGCTCATAGTTCTTAAAACCTACTTACATTGGGAATGGGTTAAATAGGCTATGCTACATCTATAGCATGAAGGGAAGAAGATAAGAGAGATGCATGAATGGGAGGACATTAAATTATAGGCCAAGTTTCAAAGATTCAATCAAGAGAGAAACCTACATTATATGTCAGCCATACTAATATTGTTTTAGATATATGTTACGTTTGGGTGAATGCATGTGTGTGTGTGTGTGTGTGTGTGTGTATATACACACACACACACATAGTAAGTATACATAGATATGAATGCATGTTGCTCTGTATACACATACATGGATATATGAATAGGTAGGTGTGAATACACACACACACACACACACACATATAAATAAAACATATCTGTGTGTAACTTAAGGGAATGAAGAGGGTACCTGTGAAAGAATAAAATAAAAATAATTATGTAGCAGAGAACAAAAGAATAATCTACAAAAAAGCAAAGAAAAAAATGAAAAGAAATTCATGAATATAATTTCTTTCCTATTATATATCCTTTCTTGAGTGGTAATTTATTGTGGATTTTTTTTTTAATCCTTTCTGATGTTCTGCTGGGCAATTGACAATCTTCTGTTCTATTTTGTTTTATTTTCTTTTTCTGTTTTTCCCCCTACTCTTTTTTAAAAAATAAAATGAATTAGACATCCAAAAAAAAAAAAAAAAAAAAAAAAGGCAATTCGGGAAGATCACAAAAATGTCTATGATGATGCATGTTGACAAATTATATGCTTTGGTCCTACAGGTAACATGACCTAAATTAGGGCTCCTTAAACAGTTTCCACTTGTGACTTTTTTATAATCCCATTTTGAATCTGAACTGAGACATTCTGATAGCATTCATGCATGCATAGTGCAAAATGTGTATGTTATATGTTCAGAACCAAGTGAAGTCCTGTGATGAAACACCTTGGGTTTCTTATGTGTTTGATTTTGAATTATTTTTGATCACTGTATTCAAAAACTTTTTACTGTTACCAAATTTTTCTTTATCTCCACATTCAGTTATATAATCCACAGTTTAAGACGTTTTGATCTAAATTACCCAATAAGTTATAAGCATATAGTCATCCCTAGACATTTGTTAGGGTTAGGGACATAAGATTCCCTACAAAAGTCGAAAAACTAGAAATAACTCTTGGCCCATTCCAAAGTGTCATTTATTTGTTCATTTACTTGTTTACTTACTTAAGGAGGCAATGAAGTTAAGTGATCTGTCCTGGCTAGTAAGCAAGCTCAATTTGAACTCAAGTCCTCTCTTAAATTTAGGGTCAAGGCTCTAGCTATTGAGCCACTTAACTCCTCAAACCTTCATTTTTAATAATTCTGCTGATAGTTAACATACAAAAACAAAATCAAACAATATGCCGCGCCCATACATCTTAGAAATAGATTAGTATTTTGTGTAATATACAGGCTTCAGAGCTATGGCGTAGCTGACGCATCTATTTCACAGATTTCCTTTTCTTATGAAAAAAGCACAAGATACAAAGATTCATACTGTGAGAAAATGACATGAGTGAGTTGGGAAGATAGAGAAACAAAAAGAAGTATATAGCCTGAAATTATTATTTATAAATATTATTTATAATAGATTTCCTGTAATTTTCCATAGTAGACCACAAATCTCCAAAAAATTACCATTTAATTATCAATGGTTTGAACACAACAATATCTCAAACTGTCAGAGGTCAGATGACTATATATGTAAAAGTGGGCAACAGTATGTGAGTCAATTAGCATTTATTGCACACCTGTCTGGCTTCAAGCACTAAGAATTCAAAGAAAGCTTAAAGACAGCCTTCCCCTCATTGAGTACAACAGCTAAACAATTAAGGAGGGGGGAGGGGGAAACAACAACTTAAATTGGAGATTACAAAAAGAAAGAAGATACTAAAATTAAGGGGAAGAAGGAATGAATCTGTAATGGAAAGACTAGCACAGACTAGATTAAGTGCACTGATGGTGAATTGATAAGTGTTCACTCCTTAAAAATGTTTCCAAAAGTCTGATAACGTTTCTATTACATCATAGGTTTCAATCTTATAAGAAAAATATTCTTATAGTCCAGTCCAATATGGTCAGGAAGAAACCTTTTATGAGCTGCACCTGCTTTAAATGATGTTAAAAGTCATTTTCTTAACAATCCCTTCTAAACACTCCATAAAGCAGTTTAAACAAAACACTAAAGTAGAAACTCTACAGTCATAATTTTTCATACATTATAAAGTTTATCTACCAATTTTTAACTTCAAGGTAACTATTAATTCAATTTCCTCTTAAATGCAATCTCAATACACTTCATTCTCAAAGAAATTTCAGTTATTCTTATTTATGAGCATTATACACCAAGATATCAGAAACTCAAATAGAAATAGGAATTGATAATCTATACATGAAGATCTCTCATTTTGTTTAATGAACTGTTATCCACACTTTTTTTTGAGCCATAAAGTTAATTTTTTTTTTTTGCAAAGATGAATTTTTGCAGCTGTGAGCAGAGCCTCAGAACCCAAGTCCCAACAATTTCAGAATACCACATCACAGACTTTAGTCCCCATTCCTCCTTCAGACATTTCTCTGTAGCTCTAGAATGGAAGTACTGCTGATTTAAAGCTGCTATTCATGCATATGGAGTCTACATTTTATTTTATTTTTGTTTATTTTGTTAAATGCTTCCCAAATATATTTTAATCTAGTTAAACTATATGTTTGATACCTTTGATCTACAGATCAAATTCTTCCAATATACCAAACAAATCTTTTTTTGGAGGAAATGGTTTAAACACCTCCAACACATTTTCTGAACATTTTACTTTTAAAAGATGCATCACTAGAAATATAATAAGGATCACTACAAATAAAATCCCATTTTTTACTTTGTCCTATTTTAGACTTTTAAAAGCCTAAAAATTGGTTCTATATCAGAGATATACATATTAGGAACATGGAGAATTTTAAATACACTTTCTTCTATTCACTTTAAACAGACATACCCTAAAACTGTTGATTCACTAAATGTTAAGCTGCCAGAAAAAGTAGAATGGCTTAAATTTGACATTTTCTTCTGGCAGTCATTTGTCCTTAATGAGTTGCTGTCTAGAGGCTAGAAAAAGGCAGATTTCCATTAATTTTTGCTTTAAAATTCATTTTCTTAATCATAAGGAAATATAATTTAAAAATCTCACCATTTTAAGGCTTTAAATTAGTAAGATGATCGAAACACAGCTCTCCAGAGCAAATTATTATGAGACTATTTATTCAGGTTGTAGGCCTCTTACTTAGTAAACTCAAGGCAACAACAAATTGGGTGGTTGGGAGGAAGAAAGTAAGAAGAAAGTTTATGTCCAAAATCTCATTTTGTATAATGGTTATACCACGCCAAATCTGTTTATGATCTGATACGTGCAGATTATTAAACACCTTTCTCTCACATGTCACTTTCTTCCTGTCCTTTTTGCAAAATGCCAAGACAAAATGCGATATTCTTAAAGATTTAGTATCAAACATTCCCTCTCCCTCCAAAACACTTCTCCAGAATATGCAATCTTTGTAAATTCTCCCTTTGCTTTTTGTCCAATGAGTTATTATGTATTAAATTTGTTATTATTAGAAATGCTATGTATGAATTCAAATGTTCAAAAGAATGGAAAGCACAATTTGTATTTTGTAGAAACAAAAATAGGAAAGGGATAAAAGTCTCTTTAAAAGAAAAGAGGTTTATTAACAACCAAAAAAAAAAAATCAAATTTTCTGTGGCAAGTAAATAATAAATAAGTCTGTAAACACCTAAATATGGGCAACTAAGCTTAAGGATGATTAAATGACAGAGATCATCCACAACAAAATATCTTATTCTCTCTGACATGAAAGCAACTCTTCCCAAACAGGAATCCTATAATAGACAAGTTCCCAATAAAATCGTGCACAATCTATAATCATAATGTTTTTTTTTTTAAATAAAAAGTTGGTTACATAAAAATTAACTGATATACTTTATAAGCAAGCAGAAGTAAAATAAGTGGTTACCTAAAGCACAGTGTAGCTTTAAAAATCAGACTCGTCTCCTTTAAGCCTTCCTTTTCTCAACCCCTTAGTGTATGTGAACTCAAAGTTCTTGCCTAATGGCTCATCATCTTTTTCCTCTGCTACCACACAGGTTTAATGATCACTTCTAAACAAATGACTTCCAAATCTAGATACTACCTGAATCTCTACCTAGAATCCCAGTCTTTCATCTGAAACAGAACATTTTCAATTGGATGAACTGTGTCAGACACAAACTTGCCATATCTAAAATTTATCTTCTCCCATAAAATAACTTTTGCTCAAAATTTTTCTCTTTCTAATAAAGACATACTGCCTTCTCAAACAACCAATTAAACTTTAGAGGTATTTTTTTCAAATGTGCAGCTGAAACACTCCTCTGGAACACATATCTTGATCCTCTTCAGCTGAAAATATTTGGTTTCTTCTCATATTTCCTCATACTGCACTATTTGCATAATACATCTTAAGATGTGCTGGTAAAGCACCTATTTGTCATTTATGGACAATATCAAACTAATGAGAAGCAAAGAGATGCAGTAAAAGAGTACTGGCTCTGGAATCAGGAAGACCTGGGTTCAAATCCAACCTTTTACTCATTATACCACTTGATCTCTCTCTGGGTCACAATATACCTCATCTATAATATAAAGCTTTTTCTAGCTCTACCCCCATAATGTTGTGGGGCAGGATGTGTATTGGAGGAGTTGAGGCTCTCCAAGTTCATGAGCAAGGACATGGAGAGAAAAAAATGGGTACTTAAAGAGAACAGCAAATAGTTCCGTTTGGATGAAGCATAGAAGAAAGTAAGAAACTAGATTGTTTTAGGTTCAATTCAAGATCTATGGCCATCAAAGTAAACTTTCAACATTGTGTAATGGAGAGAATTTCAAATCCCAATTGATTCACATACTCAATCTTATTTACCTGGAAAATGAAGGGATTAGATTAGATAGCCTTTGAGGTCTATTTAAATTCTTTGATCCTGCCACAAATTTGTAAATTTTAATTCTCAAACTCATTTATACAGTATGTGACATAAAAATAATATCAACACAAAAAGATTAGAAAAATAATTTTTTCTTAATTTGAATTGGCCAATATTGTATTAATACATATACTTTGTTACACTGTACCATACTAAGAGACAAAGCTTGATCTAAACAATACAGACAGCAGCAGACAACTTGTATAATTACTGCAATCTTAGTTATCAACTTGAATCCAACTTGAAGTGAAACTGAAATGTGATTTTGCCTTCTGAAAAAAATTAAATTAATATTCTTTGGAGAAAATGAAAAGACTGTTTAACTGATAAATTCAATTAGTTCCCTTTAATAATAAAATTTTACTGATCTCATAGACAGAAAGAATAAAACTGCATTTTATCACATTGCATTAATTGCATTAATGCACCCTGCATAATTCTGATGTGGGAAAAAAATATTGATTTCTCCTAATACATGTGGCTTTACACAAGTGCTCTTAAGGATCTGTAATATATTTAAATGTTGGGCTCTCCAGCAGCCCAACAGTCAACAATATCTGTTTATATGCATTGAGTTTTCAAGACTGTATAGCTGAACTAACATTATTACTCAAATATTTGTGGCTTGACTTTAGCCCATTAGGTTTGGGGGCATGTTATGTTACTTTAAACAGAGTAAAATGGGGGCAGGTGTAGAAACAACAGAAGATGAGTTTTTTGCTTTACAAATCAAATCCATGCATCCTCTCTTAGAACAAGAAAGGGGATTTCCTCAGATAATTGTCCCATAGAACTAAATTTAAGGATGATTAACAAGGGATCTCAAAAGTAATGAAGTTAATCTACACAGAATTTTTTTTTTCAACTAAACTTAATATTAAATTGCAATTACTTTGGCTGTATCTGCAAAGATTAAAAAAGGCTTCTATCCACAAACAAATAAGTAAATAAATAAATGAGAGATCATGGCACATTATTTCTGAAGAGCTTAACAATTTTACTTATAAAGAGTTTGCCTGAACTTTTTAGATTCAAAAAGAAATAAGAAAGGAGATGCAGAGTCACAAACACCTTATTTAAAATGAAAGGAGCAAAAACCTGAATAAAGATCGACTCACGGGGGAAAGTTTAATTTTGTGGATCTGATCATAAAATCTTTTTTGTGGCTAGAAGATATGTTGGGGTAACAACTTTCTGTAAAACAAGACTGAAAAGCATCTAAGAAAGAAATATTTCAGAGGAAGGAAATATTTTGTTCTGGCAAAGAACGGAACTCTGAAAGGTTCCTCACCTGTGTAAAAGGTAGTTTTGAAATTCAACATTCAACATTTTATAAAAATAACTATCCCAGAGCTTGGCTTGCTGACCAGAAGAAACATTTCAACTGAAAGTACCAAAGTTGAGATGTAAAATGAAAAGTGAGAAAATATAAGAATCCATTTTTTAAAAATGAAGCTAGAATTATGTTAAATACCTCCTAATTATATCTAATTCTATAGCAACTCAGTTGGAGGTTCAAACTAAGACTAATAAACTTCTAACTCCACACTGTCAACTTGCACTTTTAAGATGAAAAAACAAACTTAGATTTCATTCAAATATCAACAGATGTAGTACCTTTTTGAAAATTCAAAAATTCATTGTTTTTTAGCCACATTTAAAACAAAAGCTAAAAAACTTTAGACACCTGAATAATTAATCCAAAGTACTGATAGTCACAGTGTTCTAAAATTCTTTTGACCAGAAAGAATAACCTTAAGAGACAATGATATATCTTATAACTTCTAAAATCTTGATTTCACAAGTTTGACCTTATAATCCATTCTCCAAAGCAATTTGTGCTTCTTTGGATAAACAAAATAGTTTGGGTGCTAGTTTAAAGTAACAATAGTGGGAGAAATTTTAACCTTATAAATAATGCCTCAGTTGAAGACTGTCTGGAGTTCTTCCTACCGTGTTTCTCCGATAATAAGACCTGTCCCAAAAATAAGCCCCCCCCTCCCCTCCTTACAGTGTAAGTTTCCTCTAAAATAAGCCCCCCCCCCCCGAAAATAAGCCTATTTAGATTGCTACTGTAGTGAAGGTGATCCCCTGCGCTACACACTACATTACGGTACCCTCTGTATGCACCGTCCCTCCCTCCCCACATCGTGAAACGCACACCACGCTCCGAGCTGCATCCAATCAGAGCTGCAGCAGTGAGCGCATCATCCTGTTCTTCCCCAGTGATTTGCTTGCTGGCGCCCATTGAGAGCAGTGCCGCAGAGGAGAGCTGAGGCAGGACAACATAAAAACCCGGTATGTAAGCGGGAGTGAGGGGGCATGATGGAGGATAAAAGGGGCATGATGGAGGATAAAAGAAGAACTCAGGGGGCATTATGGAGGATAGAAGGAGCACTAAGGGAGCATGATGGGGTTAAAACATTATTGAGGGGCATGATGGAGTGAAAAGAAGGACTGATGGTCATAATTTTATTATTCTGTCTGCACGGGTCACCTGTGTTTTGGCAATTCGTTTGGATGTAAAGAAAGCCACACCTCTAATCATCAGTAAGGGCAAGAAAGATAAGACTGAACGTGTATCAGGCATTTACGTTCTTGAAACCGTAAAAGCCTGGTATACACAAGCCGTTATAAGAAAGTGGTTTGATTGAATGCTGCCACTTGTTATGCGAGGTAACCAAAGAGGTCTGATAATCTGGGATTCAGCCAGCACTCACCGCACTGAAGAAATGAAGAACTTCCTTGCAGAGAGAAGAATAGATCAAGTAATGATTCCTGCAGGAATGACTGCCTATCTCCACACCCTTGATATTGCAATAAACAAGCCATTCAAGGACCATTTGTGCATGGACGTCAATGACTACATTGAAAATAGAATGGAAAGAAATCAGCATGGAAACTTTGTGAAGCCCTGTCTGCAAGAAGGCGTGACTTGGGTGAAGAAGTCATGGGATAAAATTACTCACAGCTGTGTCGCCAAGGCACTGCGAGCAGGTTACCTGGACAAGACATGTTCACTTAAAGAGAGCTATATTGCTGGACATGACAGATTGGGTCCACTTCTTCTGAAGGAAATAGAGGCGCAAGACACCCAAAGCGGAATTCAGGATATGGACACTTATGACGATGTTGTTGAAGAAGATGACATGATCATTATTGAATAAAGGTACTTTTTTTTGGTTCACATTTACCTGTTTATTAAAACTGCTGTCAATGTTCATTAAAATAAGCCCTCTGGTGTTTTTCTGTCCAAAAAATTTTTACTAAGACAGTGTCTTATTATCGGGGAAACAAGGTATTAGGAAAAGTGCATTACTTGGATTGATGGTATGTGGGAAAATAATAGCTAGTGTAATGATCTGAGACATTAAAAGTTCAACTGAAAAACTTCAAGAAACTGAAAGGATTATGGTTTTTGTTTGTTTAAAACAACCCTCAATTCAGTAAAGAGTTTCTAGCTCTACAAAATCTTCTTTCCCTCGAATATATTATAAGTTAAAATACTGAAATACAGTCCAAGATCAATTCTGACATGTAAAATCCTATTTGTCTGCAGGCCAGCATATTGATCATGCTTCCAAATCTCTGCTCTATCATCTTTCCTTCAAAAGACAATTTTATTATTGCTTCATTACGCATGTACATTCTATTTAATAAATGAACATGGCATTTTATGATCACAAAAGGTCATGTACTTTCTAACTGCCAAGCCATAGGCACAAAATGCTTCTCAAGCTTGTTTGTTTTGAAGTTAAATTGTGGCTTGATTCATTAAGGTAGTTAAAAAAAAACAAAAACAAAAACAACTCACACTTCACCATCGGTTTAGTTATGTCAAACACATAGTCTCCATTTCAATTTGAGTTTGATACCACTAGTTTGGACTATAAAAATGTTATATTTTCACTGCCAACAGTTATGGTCTTCATAGTAGAGGAAGGCAAAAAGTTAATCCTTTATTTATTCAAATTTTTCATTCAGGGCAAAACTAATATCCAAACATTTCCAATACATGGCCTCTATCCTCTAGGAATCCTCTTATAAAAGCTCAAACTGGAAGTCAAAAGAAACTAAAGGTGTATCTGGCTATTCAAAGAAAAGAAGTATGACAGATAAATATTGAAAGATACCCTAGAATTCTAATGAAGTTTAAATTAAATTAAATAAATTAAACCCAATCATTACATAGCACAAAAAATGCACAATTACATACAATTTCCACAATATTTGACACCAAGAGATTGTCCAGAGCAGAGAATTTAAAGTGTTTCCTTGTTCCTTTTTTTTTTTTTTTTTAAACATTATGTGACAACATTGGATGACAATCTAAGTATTTTCATCTGCTATCAATGTATTTGATTTCAGAATGAATAGAATCTTGGCAATCCCACAAACTAAATAATGAAGCTTTCCTTAAAATGTCACACTATAGGTCAGGTTTGATTAGTTCAAGTTGTCTACAGTTTCAATGTAACACACGTATTTCCTTATTTATTTCCCCCCAAAATTGTCAAAGACTTATGGTCTTCATTATTGACAGAGTTAGGCCTGAAGTTCATAAACAGTCTTGGCTGATTGGCCTTTGGCTAGTTAAGAGTTCTGCATGTGCTAGTTCAACAGATAACACTGAGCTTGGATGGTTCTGGTTGATAAACCTCTTTTAATCCCAAAACAAACAATTCTCAACTTTCCCCCCAAAAAATATAGTAAAGACTACAAAATAACTACTCCCTTGTGTTCCATGCAGGACTAAAAACATAATTGTTAAACATAATTAAAAGCTTTGTATTTTATTTATACATATCAAGTAAAACATTAATTTTCACTCAAGATTTCTAACTTAAACCTTTTTAAAGGTAAACCCTGTCATTTTGCAACTTTGAAATCTGAGACCCAGAGGGATTACTGTCCTAAGGAAACTTGCTAAAAAGTAAATGGCCAGGATTCCAACTTTAGTGCTCTTTTCAACTATACCATATGACATCTAATCTACATTATGGTTTCCCCTTCTCAATGTTTGCCTATGCAGTACAAGTTACTTAATTGTTAATTCTTAGTCATTGTGTCCTCAGGATAGTACACTTGGTACTAATTAATTGCCCCATATGCCTAAGTATTAAAGTGGTTTTTTCCTTTTCTTTAGCATATCCATATTTGAGTGACTTTTGCACTACTCTCCTCTGTTCAAATTTAGCACATACATTTGATCTGTTTTTGTTTTACTGTCCTTTGATTCCCTATTTAAGACACCACCAGTGTAATTCATGCTTCAATTTAGCCACTTCTGAAATCTTCAAGCTTAAATACAGGTGTTTTTTTTTTTTAATGTGTTCCACATTTTCACCGTGGCTTATCAACTGTTTTTTTTCCACTTGATTTAACTGAGCCACTAATCTCATTTTTCTAAGGTAGGCTGGCTACAATCACAACAGGGCAATGGCTTTAAAAAATTCAATATGCTTCACTAATTTTACAACATGGTAGAAACAAGCGAAACAAGGGAATACATTCAGCTTCACTAAAAGAATATACACTCATAACTCATTAGTAGAATTTCCTGAACACGTTCAACAGAAGGAGAAATATGGAGAAAGGTCAAAAAAATTTTAAATGAAAAAATATAGATTGCTAAACATTCTAGTAACAATCCAAATTTTCTTCTTTCTTTAAAAATTGATTTTACAGAATTTATTCATTTATCTGTCCATCTGCGGTAGCTATTGTCCTATATTGCTCCCCTCCATTCCTGGTTTCTCTGCCCCTCTCCTGTAGCTTAACTCCTCCAAAAGGCAGTCCACAAGAGATGGTACTATTTCCTTTCCTCCTTGTTTTCTTGCATAAACTGGCTTCTCCAAAATCACTAATGATCTAATTTCCCCCCCCCCCCCTTATCTTTCTGCACTGTCTGACACTGTTGATAATCCTCTTCTTGGAAATCTCAGATTTCATGATACTTTCTCCTATTTCTCTCCTTAACTGTCAGCTCCTCCTCATTCTTCTTTGATAATCTTCATTTAGGTCACACCTGTGAATCACAGATCTCACTCTAAATCTATATTATTTCACTTGGTCACCTCATCAGCTCTTATTTGTGCAGCCCCAAGCTCTTTTCTAACCTTCAGTCTCACCACATCCAACTCCTGGTTGTCCTATAGACATAGTCAACTCAGTTTGTATAGAACAGAATTTTTATTATCCTCCCCTCCCCCCCACTCATATATTCTCTTCTTCCTAATTTTTCTTCCCCCCCCCTTAGGCAATTGGGGTTAAGTGACTTGCCCAGGGTCACACATCTAGGATATATTAAGTGTCTGAGGCCACATTTGAACTTGGGTCCTCTTGACTTCAGGGTTGGTGCTCTATCCACTGTGCCACCTAGCTGCCCTTATTTTCCTGTTATTATCGAGGACACCATCATTATTCCAGTTCCAAAACATTACTCTCCTTACTTTTTTAACTTTGCATATATCCATTCAAGTTGTCAAAACTTGTCATTTCTAACTTTGTAAAAACTCTCCCATAAACCCTTCTCTATTCCCCAATGGTACTATGACCCTATTGCAGGTTCTCATGACCTAACATCGGGCCTATAAAAAACCTTTTAGTTCACTTCTCTGCCTCAATTCTTTCCAATAATAATCTGCTCAGCTGTCAAATTGTTCTTCTAAGTCTGACCACATCACACCTCACTCTCATCCTCTATAATTCAATAAACTGTAGTGACTCTGTATTTCCTCCATGAAATATAAACCGTTTGTCTTTTAAAGCCCTTCCTAACCTGACGCCTTTTTACACTTCACTCCCCTCTGTTATCCAATAACACTAGCTTCCAACTCCTTCCTCATTATACATTTTCACTGAAAGATGCATGTCTGGAATACTCTTCTGGTTTCTTGGGCTTCCACTGAGTATCTCAGCTAAAATCCTATCTTCTGCAAGATGCCTATATCAGTTCTCCATCTTTGTGCCTTCCTTCTGAGACCACCCTCACCAAGTTAGCTTCTATCTTTTTGTACATAGTTGTTTCCATATTGGCTCCCAGATTAGACTGAGTTTAAACTTTAGAACTTGATTACATGACATGGAAGACACTGGTACAGGACCACCCAATACAGTGTGCCTTCATCAGAGAATGTGCTAAAGCAAATTCAATTAACCCAAAAGAAATATGAGATGAATAAAAGTAGAGAACCAAATGTTCATAGGGACTATTGAGCACAGGTTGTATCCAACCCGTGGCAGAGCATTCCAACCTCACACTGATCTGATCAATCACAGTTGAACACACTGTATCTCAATTCTAATCTAGTGAAGTCATTTTGGTCCTCTTCGAGTATGAAGAACAATCCAACCAACCAACCAGCTTAGCACTAAGAGATGGCACTTAATAAGTGCTAATCATTTGTTTCTTACCTCAACTTCTAGATCATGAGGGTTAAGATACAAAAAAGACTGACTGGGAAAAATGACCTTTTAGACAAAATACACAAGTGTAAATATTATCTTGCACAAAAAGACTCAGGATCATAAGCTCTGTGGTGGCAGAATTCTAAGTTCAAAAATATTCTAAATTCAGTCTGATAATTTTCTATTAGGGAAATGTTTGAATCAATGCCCTATTCTAATTTTTGTCCATCTGGTTGAAAAGCAATTTAGAAATGACAATTATGAAGAGACAGAAATTTGTATGACATGCATATTCTCACACAATTAGATCTAAAACAGCATTTTATTATTAAAAGTGGCAGCTTCTCAAAAGTCTTCTGCCTACAGCTTCTCAGTGTTGAGAAATATGGTGAAAAAAATATGACTCCAAGGAAATTATTTGTATTTTGCAGTTAAGCTAATAACACCAGCTAGATACTGAAGGAAAAAACAGTATCAATAATTTAGTCAAAATAAGTTAACTCCATAAATTACCCAATATTCTGCCATAATTAATTGGATTAATAAAAGCAAATTTTTAAAGGAATAAAAGTCCATAAAGACAACTAAAACCCTCATACTTACATTTCCCATGTATTCAGAAAGTAGATCCTGTAAGGCCTGTCGAACTGCATTGCACTCTGCAACAATACGTTCTCGTCGATCATCACGAGTACAAGACGAATCCGCCATTAGGGCTGCTCCACTAATGATACTCTCCAGTCGCTCCTCAAGAGAAGGTCTGAAACGCTCTTCACTGAAGCTCAAAGGGTCAACAATTATTTGTTTCTGGAAAAGAAAAGATTATTACCTATTACCTATAACTATGTCATTACATAGATTTTTGATAAAATAAAAACTGATCACAATTCAAGTATACAGTCAAACACATGGAGGAAATTTATACTTCATGACAGATTGAAGGTTATATTTCCAGGGATAATCCCACATAATGATGAGCCACGTTCAAATGGCAGTTCATTTTTATTAAGTACTGTAAACCAAAAACTTAGCAAAACTTGGCCTCCATGAAGTATGTTACAGAAAAAAACAGATATGTCAGCCTAAATCAAATTCAAACTACTGAACTCTTGAGTACCTACAATCCCATCTGTACAATGTTAACTATTCAAGTTGTCCAAAGTAATTACACCTCATCATGAGCAAACAGTTCATTTTCTCCTGAACCTGTAAAAGTGTCATGCTTTATAGACCGTATATAATAAGTTTGACTACGTAACATTAGATAAACTATTTCTTAAATAATCATAGAAAACTGGCCCTGAAGTCAGGAGAACCCAAGTTCAAATCCAGCCTCAGACACTTACTAGTTACTAGCTGTGTGATCCTGGGCAAGTCACTTAACTCCAATTGCCTCAGCAAAACAAAAACAAAAACAGAACTCAATATCCCCAAAATCTCACTGACTTTAAAAGCAGTTTCATAATAAAATCCACTAACTTTGTGGCTAATCTATTATTAAACTATTCAATAGAAAATTTTGAAATCTCCAAGTTTCAAACTTAGATTCATTCTCACCTGTATTCTAACCTATTAATTTTCTTAAAATTCTTTCTGGCCTTTTATTTCCATTCCTAATGTATTCTTTAGTTCTTTGATTGATTTCATTTTACGTATTTCAAAGGGCAGAAAATTTGTCTAAAAACAGTTTCAGAAAATGCCTTGCAAGTACAGTCCATGAAATTCATTCCTACTATGGTACCAAATGATTTGTGTATTAAGGAATTAAATTTTGCATTAAGAAAAATATTTCACAGAATCTACTATTCTTGAATGTCAGTCTCAGCAGATTTACAGAAACATCAACCAAGTGGCAGGCATACTCTACAGGAATTTGAAGGATCTGGGTTCAAACTAAAGTTCTGCTAACAAATACTTGTATAAACATGGACAAGTCACTTAATCTTCCTGTTTGTGCTTCAATCAACAAGGACTTATTAAGCACTTACAATGGCTAGGCACTATACTAAGTTTCAATAAGCTTACTTATAAGAAATATAATGATTAATAAATAAGAAATTATCCCTGATGTATTTTATTAGGCAAATCTAATGATCTAGAATTCCTTTTCAAAGGAAATCAAGTCACTTCTTGGTTCTTCACATAAGAAGTTTCATCTTCTGAGTCCAGACTTTTGTTAGACGTTTTTCATTCCTGGAATTTTCTCCCTTTCTCTAACTCTTTATTTGCTTGTCTTCCTTAAAATTTCAGCTAATCTGAATTTCCTCCCTAATTTCAAGTCTCAGCTAAAAGCCCACTCCGTGCCTTTCCCCTTAATCCCCTGAGATTACCTCTAATTTGCCCTCTACTTATCTTATATGGACAGAATTGTTTCACAAACCTCCTCCTCCATGTGGATATGATCTACTTGAGAAGCACTTCTTTCTATCCTTAGAACATAGTCTAGTGCCAGCCTGGTACTGAATAAATGCTTGTTGGCTGACTGCATACTATTCAAATGGATCTGTGCATTCATCAATCTGAATGTTCCCTCCAACGATGCAGTTTACAACATAGTCATGCACTCTGCTAAATTTGCCACAAGACTTCAACAAGTTGAGGAAACCAGTGGAACACTAAGGCTATCTTCCTATCATCCCTCATCATGTGATCAGCCCATTTCCTATCCTTTGTTAGCCCACTGATATTATCTATTCTTATTCTTTGAGATTCCTTACTGGTTATATATTGCAGCTTGCTCATGGGCATCACATACTTCTCCATTGTTCTCTGCATGGTATTTGTTATATTCCACACTTCACACTCTATACCAACAAAATACCAGTTTTTAAAAGATGAGGTTTTTTTCCCCAGGAAAAGCTTAGGGTCATCAAAAGAGCTCTGTAATTTTCTGAAGGCAATTTTGCTTAATTCTGTGTCTAATTCTTTGTCCATCTATGCTGTTTTGTCTAACGTGCAAAGTGATGGCAAAGCTCTACAAGATAGAACATACACAGAGCAAAGACATGCAGAGTATACATCTGCATATCCTAATCTGAACAAATACTTTATCCATTTGATTTTTCACATGTAGATAGTTGGCCCAAACTCTTTCAAATGATTACAGATCTCTTCCAGGAGTTTTAATATTCCAGACTAAATATAAACAACAAAAGATCATTCATAAACAGGAATATATCAATACAAAACAGGTGGTATTGATATCCACAGGAATCCCTCTTCAATAAAGATTCCACACTGGATTCCCTCCATTATGGTGATGAATATTATTTGCATTCTTATTTCATGCCTGCCTGATGTTTATGATCAAAGTCACAGAAAAATGCCATTTCTTTTACTATATCTTTCAAGAAATCTTGAATGATTTTGGAGCTACAAATAGAAGGCACCTTGTGGAAAAACCATTAGGGCAAAAATGTATTTTCATAATAGCAAACTATAGGTACAGGGGGATCTTATACTTTTCATTTATCTATCAGTCAATTTTGAAATGATAGAGATACTGTCTTTATAAGAATGTCCTTTGACATGTAGGCAGATGACCCACAAGATTCTACATCATTGGTATAGTCGGTAAATAAATCTTTGATTATCTTCTTCATCCAAAGTTTTGAAAATTGGGCCTTCAATACTCCCAAAATTTTTTTACCTTCAGCAGATATCTCCTCAATATAGACTTGGTTCAATGTAGCTGCTTTCCCATGTTCTGTTCTCCATAGTGCTATTACTACACTTCCTCTATCTATAAACTTATTGTGACTTTAATTTTAGAGTCTAATGGATAAAAATAGTTTTCTAGAAATTTTTTTTACAGATATCCATTTTTCTTTCTTTTCCTGTCCTCCTTCCATTTTAAAGTTTAAATATCCTCTAAGACTTCTTGTTTCTTTCACCAGACTTTTAAAAAATTTTGTTTTTATCCTTTGCTACTTCTTTCTTCTTTATAAAACAATATTGTTTATAATAAACATTTATCATCTTCCTCCATAAGATTTCTAAATTATTTTAAACCTTAAATCAATATTGAACTTGATCATCATCTTTCACTGCTTACCAAGTCCAACCAAGTGTTTCTCAAAGGACCTTTGATTTTCATAGTTAAATTTTTTAATAAAAGTATTGTAATCAGTGTTAATTTTGTTTCCGTTGTGTTGTATATTACCAATTTCCATTATTAATTACTTGTTCAAAAATAGTTCAAGATGTTATACTTACAAGACATTTTCCCCTCACTATTATTTTATATTCTAGCTTCTCACTGATGTTTTCTTTAAGTTAGTGGTATGTCTGTACAAAGAAAGATAACTTAAGAGTAACTCTCATATCAAAACAAGCCTTTTATTGTCTATTAAAATGTAATCAACATTATTTTTTGCCATTTCTAGCATTTATTTTCTGAAAATGTCATAAATAGACATAAAAACACGAAATTTCTGGAATCTAGATTTAAGCATTATACTTCTCGAATTCCTTTTCTCTGGCTCAAGCTTTCAGACTTATTCATCCCTATTGCAATCAAGTCAACAAGTAATGTCAATTTAATATGAAGGATTTTAACTGCTAATTTTTAAAAAATAGATCTTTCTGCAAATGTTTTATAAGGTTGGCAATAACTACCCAAAACCCTTCATAATCATGTTTTTTTCTATATAGAATGAAACAAATTCTGACAATTATTTTCTTTACCTCTACAAGAAATACCCATGAACTATCTTTCCCTTTACAGACAATATTGATAAAACTTTTCCATTATTTCACTTAGTAGTCATTGAACATGGTTTTTATATTTAGACTATCAACTCAAAGTTTATAGATGATCTAAAAACTGTTGATTTTTTAGAGCCCCCATTACCTTTTTTCACCACTTTATTACTGGCACTCCAATAATGGAAAAAGGCTATATAAAAATGAGATTTATTTTGAATTTAATGGGTTGCACTAATCAAGTAATTCATTACCAAGTAGTTAAGCTACTATACCTAAGCTAGCCTGACACTCAGGAAATAGAATTGCTTTTTTTCTGGCCATACTCAAAGTCCTTCTGGTAGAGTAGTATGTTTGAGAACTCATGATCAACTATCCACTACGAGGACTTTCTAGACAATTTATAATATTAGGGAATAAATCTTGCCAATGTACCAGTTGAGGGAATTATCAGTATTGTTTCCTTTGCCATAATAAATCACATGCAACAAAAATCCTTTTGCCATAATCAAAGTAAATGTTGCCAACTTAAGGACCAAATCATCAGCAATAAGACTAATAGCAATTCACAAGAAGATATCTCCTGAGATCTAGTCACAGGACAGTACATAGAACATACATAATATCCTTAGATGGACAAATAACAATTTTACCTTCTCTCCTCCCCAAAATATTTACCTAACTACATATAAACATGCTTTTATTGTTATGCAAATATTTGCATGAGTTCTTAATTAAAGGGGCCATAACCCTTATCAAAACCATCTCTGCCAACTTCAATTTTTTTAGTCAAATAAAATGCTCAAAACAATTTCCTACATTTCAGTATAGACTCCTTTCCCATTTCTCTTTAGTCAAAGGTTTCTACAAATTGAAAACTGAAAGGTAGATTCTTTCATTTTATTTTAACACCACAATTTTCTTAACAGAAGAGGTTCTTATGGAATCAATCCAAATAAAATTGCATAATGATAACTAGCAATAAATATGATATGCCTCTGAAATTCAAGCAGTAATAGAATCAATAGTCTTTAGAGATTTGCTAGTGAGTATTATTTACTTGAAGCAATAGATTATTTTTATTGCAAAAAAGAACCATATGTTTTAAAGTTAAAGTGGAGCACAAGCTTATAATCAAATCAGTTAGTATAGTGGGGAGAATTAAAGATTTAGAGTCAAAGGTGCTGGGTTCAAATGCTGATTATGTACCACAGTACTTCCATGACTGGCCAAGTAATTTAACTTCTCTGAGTCTCAAGTTTCCTCCTGGATAACATGAGCTAATTGAGGTAAATGACTCTTAAGGTTCCTTTCAGATCTAATTTCTATGAAGCTTTGATCCTATGAGGACCTGACATTAGTGCCAGCTCACATGTAGAATTTATCATCACAATTTTCAATGATTAAAATTATTTAATATTTAAGATCCTTGTGCAATAATTCAACAGATAGCTATTTAATATTTTAGTGTACAATGTGACTTATAATAAGTATCAAAGCACCCCTACAAACAAGAAAGAATTCAGCTTCTTTCAAAACCTGGGAAGAGGATTTGAAAAAAAATGAATCTGTGCTACAGGGATGAAAATAATGCCAATAAAAAACAAAAATTCTACCTACTATTCAGATTTTGGCACTGAACTGACTTAAAAGTGAATTTAGATATGATCATAGTCCAACTTCGACAAGAAACTGACAAGAAAATTGAGATCTAAGCAAATAAAGTGATTTTCACAAGGCTAAACATATTCAAGGCAAGCAATGGTCATATAAACAAAACCAGGTAGGCAAGCAAGATGTAAGAGTCAGGAAACTTTAGTTTGATTCTGACATCTGAGACTTTACTGTGATCTAAGCCTCAGATTCCTCATGTGTAAGAGACAACACTTGCAGCTTATTTCTCAAAGTCATTTGTTAGTAAACTGCTGTATAAATCTCAAAGTCCTATAGAGATAAGAGCTAATTGTGCACCAATGCTTAGGTGCTTTGGTATATGATGGGAAAATAGTAACAGAATTTTTTGGAACCTAACTACTGCTTCAAAAGGTGATAGGAAAGAAGCATAAAAATCTAACGTGAATGCTCTCTATTAAAATGTCCTGCTAAAGGTATATGAAACAGCATTTTAAAAATACTGCTTTGAAGCACTGCATCAAGAATATCTGACCCTGATATCTGGTCCTACTTGATTAATGTCAGATGGCATGATATTCTAATCTTGGCACTGAGAGGATAAATATTTCTAGGCAGATTAACTTGCAAATAACTCATCCAGTTTTCCTAAATATGAGCTATCTCACAGGAAATACAAACTGATATAAATGAAATCAGCATTAATTCATAAGAAATCTTTAAAAAAAAAAAAAGATTTTTGATCTAGCAAGTTAAGGCAGGATCAAATAAAGTGATTTTCATAAGCATTTCTTTCTACTTAAGAATACTAACACATCTGTGAATATCTCTATCAAATGACCATGGAATGCCTGCTGGTCTCCCTTTTCAAATGAAGCTTTATTTGAGCAAAAGCAGTCCTAATTTTCTTTTTCATAATGTAACTTACATCAAAGTTATTGAGTGCATACGCCAGTTCTCCTCCTCCACCCTGTTGCTGGGAGGCATCATCAGAAGCTGTGGCCTGGGCTGCATTGGAGATCCCAGTAACAGCTTGTTGCAACTGCTTGTATATCAAGTCCCTGTTAGCTTTATAAGCAGCAACATCAGGGTGCTGAAGGCAGGCCTGGGCAGCTGTATATAAGATTGGAATGTTTTTCTGTAGTATTCCTCTGGCTGCAGCCATTTGATCTCGATGGCCCACATCTTTCAGTTCCTGCAAGAGATGTTTGGGTTTTTTTTTAATGGACAGTTTCTATTCACATTTTGTTTTTAAGAACTATTCAATAACATATGAGGTAAATAACAGTATTCACGTGATTTGATGAATGAGAATGCAAGTGGACTAAATCAAGTCACTTTAGGAATCCACACAAATTAGGGCTAGCTTTCTGGAGGTCCTCTGGACAGGCCTTGGTTTTAGGAGGATAAATACCACGAGGATAGACAGGAATAGAATCTAGAGTCTTTATTCTGGCCCAATCTTGATCTTAGTGAAGGACTACAGGAGGAAGGAGAGCCACCAGGAAGCTGGTCAAAAATGGAATGTCTCATCTCCAGTCCCCTCAGCCCTTAAGTACCTCAGCATGATCACATCATTACAGCATACCAAGTATGTGTGAACTAGAGAACCATCATCTCATTAATCACACCGAGTTAACACCTTGTTGTAAGTATCCTTGTTTCAAATATACTTTTCCATAGTTCTGGCCCTCTACACACTTACTCCACAAAGAAACCAAACTGGTAGTTCAATCAGGAAAAAATAAAAAATGGTCACCAAGTACATGTAATTTTATTATTTGATTCTTTTCAAAATTCTACTTTTAATCATAAAGACACATTATTAGCAACACACTCTAGCTGTATCTAAAGTCAAATTGATTCTTCCCAAGAGTTTAAATGACTTAAATTATTGTACTTCTATTGAGACACTTAATAATAAGTGAATACCAGGTACAGGAAACCATGTTAAGTACTGTAAATGCAAAGAATTTAAATAGTACAATAAATCCCTGGGTATCTTATAATCTAATTGAACAAGTATAAAGATAAACAATTAGATGAAAGGGGATATGATGTGTTCTAAGAGTTCAAGAAAGTACTGGTATCAAGAGAGAAGGACTTAATTTCCCTCTAAAAGAAGAGGGCAAAGAGTTCCCATTCCCTATTTAAGGAGAGGGCATAAGGAACCCATCTTATCTTTTGCCACCTGGCTACAGTACTGGATTTCATCATACCCTTTTCCAGTCTATCAAAGCTCCTTTTTATGTGTGAACTTCTTGAAAGGAGGAAATGGCTTTTCTTTGTATACTAACTACTGAGCATAGTTCCTGAACCCTACTAGGCACTTGATAATATTTATTGACTGACTGATTATATTATAGAGGGTTAGACAAGATGCCCTCTAAAGTTCCTCTACAAGCAAAACTTCTATGATCTAGGTCTTGAAAAACAAGCAAACTAGAGTTGTAAAACTAATTAAAAATAAATAAATAAATGTATATATGGAAGCAATTTTACATGTTCAATATGTTTCAACAATTTCCTACTGAAATAAAATTTGTAACAAATATGGCCTCTACTAAGAATAAAAATTTACATATGCAACCGGAAGATGTTAACTAGTTTTGAGAATTCAAACATATTGTCAATATCCACCAAATGAATCCAAGGGAACAAATTTAAACCTTTACACATGTAAATAGTGAAAGAAAGAGGTCAAAGAGGGAAAGACTCTCTTAAGACTTATTAAGATTTATAATTGAAGAGTTTAAGTCCCTCCTCTAAGTCTGGTCTGATAAATTTGTAGCTAAACTTCATAAATAAAATCCTTCTTCTTAAAGTCCACAGATGAAACTGTTTTCCTCTTTCAAGAGTTTACGCAGATCTCCTAGTTTATTTGGTGTACTTACCATTTTCTTCAAAAGTATATTACTCATTTAGCATTTTAATTTTCATCTAATAGCTTAAAGCATTTCAAGTACCTACAGCAAAATTTATGTCTTAAATTTAACAGTTTGCCATGGTTTTGTAAATAATAATAGATTTATAGAATTTGGTAATAATTTCAAGTCAAAAACCATTATAAACAAGCTATGGCTGGACCTTGGATAACTGAATATATTGTGCATGTTTTTTAAACACTTACACTACTAAAGAACTTTCTGCGAAGTTTGCCACTTTGTTTTCTGTTATAGGAAATACTGAAGTTTTTCCTGGTGCAAGGCATAACACTTTACACGTAAGTTCCCAAATAACATAAGATATTTGGCCATTTCTATTTTCTCCTGAAGTGATTTATATATTATTCAATTTCCTAAAAATGCACAATAGCAAGTAACATTCTATTTGTTTTTCTTTAATCAAACAGAAGAAAAACCCAATGATTCAATAATTCAATTCAGAATTCAGAAACTGGCTAGGATTCGTGTATGTTGGGAGTACTATGAATAACTAACCCATAGGACACAAATATCAAATGCCTAACTTATGACAGTTAAGGCCATGGGGGAAAAAAAAAAGAAACAAAACTCTAAAAGCTATAAAGCCCTTAAGGGCCTGGTTTGAGAAAGCGAAATATATGCTCAGGCTCTGTAATTAATCAAAAAGTCTATTTATAGTGAATTTCAAGTGATTTATTGCCAACAAATGTACTTTAAAAGTGATCTTTCTTTCTCTCAGAAAGAAGCAATTTTTTTTGGTGATGTCATCCCAATATGACCAATTCAATCACAACCCAATACCTATTCAGATGAATGACTAATTGAGTATGCCTCAGTTCCTACTATTGTCCCTGTCTACTTACATTCTTTGTCTGAAATTGGCAAAAATAAATGACAGTATATAATGTAGTTAAAATGAATTAGACTTCTTAACTACAGCTTCATTTATGTCTAACATAATAATGAAAATTTCTTTACTAAATATGTTTACTAGTCATAACACCTTTAGAAAACTAAGCATAAGGCAACTAAGTGGCTCAGTGGATAGAGTACCAGCTCTGAAGTCAGGAGGACCTGAGTTCAAATCTGGTCTCAGACACTTAGCACTTCCTGGATGTGTGATCCTGGGCAAGTCACGTAACCCCAATTGCCTCAGCAAAAAAATAAAAAAGAAAACTAAGCATAGGCAAACTTGTTGCCTTCTACCAGTTAATAACATAAAATTATTTTCAATGTCCACATACAATCATTTTACCTGTTGTCTTTTGGCTGCCATGATGTTCAACTTATCCACTTCAGGTTTTAGAGCTTTATACTGTATGCCTAAATCTTGCTCTGTGCCTGCATTTCTAAGTTTCAAGATACCATCTTCCACCTGCAAAATATGCAAACAGCTCAAGTTAGCAGGTAAATAATTTATTATCTTACAATTTTTAAGAGTGCTTTTAATAGCTATCTAAAGCCTACTCAAGGTTTTTGCTATCACAGTCCAATATTTACAAAGCATTGCTATGTGCAAGATTATATAAGCTTTAGGTTTTTCCCAAAGAAGATGCTTTAATTCCTCTATTCAAATGCATGAAATGTGAATTATTTGATTTTTTTCAATTCCAGGACCTAACATGTATTGAAATCCTACCTGCCAAAGAAAATGAATTTCAATTATTATTTTGGCCATTTCATTTATACTATAACACTGAGTTAACTGAGTTACTATAACACTGAGTTAAATACCAAAGCAGAAAAATCCTAAGTGATAGATTTGGAGTAGAAAATGAAATGGAAACGAAACATATTCTAGGCTAGAATATGGTAAAAACCAACTAAATGGTTAAGACAAGATGAAATGTCCTTTCTCCTATGTTGCTCAGCCAAGAGCTTTAATACTATATCACACTACAAAAAGTTCTATTGTACTTACAACTTTCAATTGAACAAGTAATTTGTAGACATCTGCCATGTCTGCCAAAATAAGCAACCGGGTAACAGCTGAGAGCAAAGAGCGGGCAGCTCGCACCATGTTGCCACGTTTCACTGAAGAACAGGGGTCATCTGCAAATTCTCCAGAGGCACTCTTCATCAAATCACCTATTATAAAAATCAAAAAAAATAAACATTTCAGTGGAACAGATTTGGATGCTAATAAAACTGTTAAAAAATTTCGACTCTAAATAAAAATGTTCCACAATAAGTTAGTATGATATATGAAAAAGGATTTTAGAGTTTTCTGGCCTCTGCAGTTCACAATTCACAACTGCTGACTCACTATCTATCTACTTACCTACGTACCTACTACCTAGTTGGCA
The DNA here is from genome assembly GCF_016432865.1 of Antechinus flavipes. Taxonomy (NCBI): domain Eukaryota; kingdom Metazoa; phylum Chordata; class Mammalia; order Dasyuromorphia; family Dasyuridae; genus Antechinus; species Antechinus flavipes. Next base: position 387,639,619 of record NC_067399.1, on the reverse strand, counting down.
TATTATGGCAATTCTTTTTTTACTAACAAAACTGACATCTGATTTAGCATTGGAAGGGCCACTGTGATCATCTAGTCCAACTATCTTGTTTTACAGAAGAGAAAAAATTAAAGCCTAGGAGGGCTTTGAGTGACCCACAGGACTTGTACAAATCACAAAGATGGGAGCTGAATGTAGAGTTTTCTGATTAATAATCCAGGGCTGTTTTCAGGTCAGGGGACAAACTATCTGTTGTTAAAGAAGTAATCTCCCAAGTTCACAAAGTTTATCCCAGTAGATTGGGAAACAGAAGCTCGGTTATTTGGCCTTTACTAATCCCCTAAGCCCACAAAAGACTTCCCTACATACTGTTCTCTCCCAGTCACCTCCCCATCTTTTCTTCCTTCTCCCACTCCCCCCAGTGTAGCAAAGTACTATTTTGTTTTTGCATGCAATTCTCCTAAGTCTAGCACAAAGGAAGTTCTTAGTGAATGCTTGCTGAAAAAATGAATAGCTACAATGTAACTTTAGATGGTGGACTACATATATCATACACTTAGAACAAAATCATGATTTTACTACCCCTTCTCTTCTTCCTTTCCCTGTCTGGCTCCCTTCCAAATGAAGCCCTAAGATTCAAGCTTTCAAATTTAAGAAAGAGTCCTGAAGCAGACTAGTTAAGAGCTAAACAGAATAAAACTTTGATGCAGTTTATCAAATTCAGCTGTACAATATCCATGGAAAAGCAAAATTTGGGTTCACATTAATTTTCTGTAGGACTATTACTTGCTAGGACAAAATAAATTACTTTGTAGTTAACAAAAAGCTGTCCAGTTAGAACAAAATCCATCCCAATATTTTTAAGTGCAAAAATGTTTTCATTTTAACAAAAGAATCTGATATCTGTCACTAAGGAATCTACTCCCTTTGTAGAGCAAAAGTAACAATTTCATAAAAGTTTCATTTAAGTATTCCTTCATTCACAAATTAATATGGCTCATGAAGGTTGGGATAAAGGTCAATTTGAACACATCCATATCACTGTAGATATAAACAAAGACAATGTCTGCTTGGCATCCCGAGTAGCACGAGGGACGGTGAAAAAACTATCAAAAATACCCAAATTAACTACAAAAGACATCTAAATGAGAACATTATCTGCATCCAGAAAAAGAACTGATAAAGTTATGTACAGAGTAGTTTTTTACATATGTGAATTTCTGTCAAATGGCAGCTGGGGAGGTGAAAGATGAAGGAAAAGCAAAAAGGAAAAAAGTTACACAATATCTTTATTACATATTTAAAAGAAATTAACAAGTTGTACATAATACACTTGTAGCTTCATGTATAATTTTCTTTTTTTCTATTCTACTATGTTACAGAAATATTCATTTTATTCCTTAAGTTCAAAATAAAAACAAAAAGAAAAGATAAAAAAACCCTATTTTTAATAGCTTCAAATCAATCAATTCTCCTCTAAGGATAATGATTAAGAAATAAGCCTAAATGGGAACAGGAATGATTGGATTTGGGTCAGAGGACCTATGCTGAATTCCAGCTACTAGCTATAAGACCTTAGCTAGGTCTTCTCACCTCTCTGGGACCTAATTTAATTCAATTCAAGATGGGACAAGAATGGAACAAAAAAGAAATGGTAGGCCTTATCCTTACATAATTTACATTCTGCATTGGGAAAAGGGGCAAACCAACATGTATAAACATACACAAAAAGAACAATTCACAAAATAATTTCAGAAAGGAGATGACAACCAGGAAAAGCTTCCTTTATGAAGTAGCACCTGAGCTAAGCCTTAGAAGAAAGGATAGAAGAGAGAATGAAATCTAAGTGAGGGAAAACCTGTGCAAAAATACATTTGAGTTTTGACCACAGGGAGAAGTCCAGTTTAGCTAGAACATAAAATGTACGAGAAGAAGTAAAATGAAAAAGGTCTAGAATAATAACCAGGAACCAAATTGTAAAGGCTTAAAATGCCAGGCTGGGAAGACACTATTTATTCCTAAAAAGGGACACTCAAGAGTTTTGATTAGGGGGCTGACTTAGGTCTGTGTTTAAAAAAGGTTTTTATTATTTCCAGAGACATAGAAGAAACACTGGAGAGGATAAAAGTATCAGAAGCAGGGAAACCAGATGATAAGAACCAATAAAAAAAGAGATTTTTGACAAAGCATTGTCAAGACTCAACAACTAACTAGAAAGAAAGGTCAATTTAATGGGAAGGATGGAGGGGATGCGGGAAAACGGGGACACTGATGCATTGTTGGTGGAGTTGTGAACGAACCCAACCATTCTGGAGAACAATCTGGAATTATGCCCAAAAAGTTATCAAAATGTGCATATCCTTTGATCCAGCAGTGTTTCTATTGGGCTTATACTCCAAAGAGATACTAAAAAAGGGAAAGGGACCTGTATGTGACAAAATGTTTGTAGCAGCCCTGTTTGTAGTGGCTAGAAACTGGAAAATGAATGGATGTCCATCAATTGGAGAAATTGTGGTATATGAATGTTATGGAATATTATTGCTCTGTAAGGAATGACCAGCAGGATGAATACAGAGAGGCTTGGAGAGACCTACATGGACTGATGCTGAGTGAAATGAGCAGAACCAGGAGATCATTATACACTTCGACAACGATATTGGATGAGGATGTATTCTGATGGAAGTGGATTTCTATGACAAAGAGACCTAACTGAGTTTCAATGGATAAATGATGGACAGAAACAGTTACACCCAAAGAAGGAACACTAGGAAACGAATGTGAACTATTTGCATTTTTGATTTTCTTCCCGAGTTATTTTTACCTTCTGAATCCAATTCTCCCTGTGCAACAGGAGAACTGTTCGGTTCTGCAAATATGTACTGTATCTAAAATATACTGCAACATATCTAACATATATAGGATTGCTTGCCATCTTGGGGAGGGGGTGGAGGGAGGGAGGGGAAAAATCGAAACATAAGCAAGTGCAAGAGATAATGTAAAAAATTACCCTGGCATGGATTCTGTCAATATAAAGTTATTATTAAATAAAATTAAATTAAAATAAAAAAAAAGTTAATGGGAAGAAAAAATTAAGGATAACTTTGGCATTGCAAACTTGAGTTAACCATGATACTATTCTCTGGAGAGGGAATGATGGGGCGGGCGGGAGAAGAATGAAATCATACACAGTAACCTACAAAAGAGAAAAATCTAAAAGGATTAAAAAGGAGATGAAACCAGTTAATTTGGGGACAAAAATCATCTGAAAAGTTTTCAAATAAATGTTCTTTTGTAGTTACTGTGTATAATCTCATTCTCCCCCCTCCATTATTCATCTGCTTTTTAAAGCACATTTCCTCCTAAAATGTCAAAATATGAAACTATATACACATTACTTGGAAAAATGGGGTACATATAATTCACCCTACACTACACAATATAAAGGACTGAGAAGCAGCCAGTTCTATTCTGTGTCTACTTCACAACTGAACAATAAGCAAAAAAACTTCTTTAGGGTACAGTATGTGCTGAGTAATCACAACTGTCAACACTCCCTCCCCTCAAGGGTTCCCCTTAACTAAACTTAAAGTTAAAATTTTTTGGAGTTCAAATCACTGACAGTGAAAGAAATTAAGGGGAGAAAGGAGGAAAAACCACTTCATAGCTTTTTTTTTTAGTACTAGATAAGTTATAAGTAGGCATATTTAAACCCATTAAGAAGGTCCTTCCTAAAGTAGGAAATCCAAAAATGGAAATGTTACTTCAAGACATACTAAGTTTCCGGGCAACTAGGTGGCACAGTGGATAGGGCACCAGCCCTGAAGTCAAGAGGACCTGAGTTCAAATCTGACCTCAGACACTTAACACTTCCTAACTGTGTGATTCTGGGCAAGTCACTTAACTCCAATTGCCTCAGCAAAAAAAGAAAAGAAAAGAAAAACAGAAATACTAAGTTTCTTTACCCTGGAGGTTGCTGGGCTGGTTGATCATTTACTGAACAATGTTATTGGTAAAAAGATTAAGGTTTTAGATCAGACCTTTTTTTGGTGAGCTTAGTAGAAAAAATACTGATTTGCTATCAGAAGATTTGGGTTGGAGACTTGAATCTATTATTTTAATCAGATCATATCATCCTACTTGAAAGGGACCTTTAAAGTTATTAAGTTCAACACCCTCATTTTAGAGGGAAGAAAACAAAACAGAAATTAACTAACCTACCCAACATCACCAAGCAGTAATTGGCAAAGCCAAGATTTCTCCCCAGGTTTTCTTGGCTTCTAATCAAGCACTCATTCCACTAAAACAAAACAAAACAAAAACAAAAAAACACCTTCTTTCTTAGACATCATCTGAAATCCCACAGTCCAACTTTTTTAAAAACTATATTACAGAAGAACTAAAGCACTAAAGAAACAGTGTTGGAAAAACAAGAAAAGAAAATAAGGTTTTCCACATTTTAATAAAAGAGATAAATCTGTTACATAGTGATGGTAGTGAATACTTGCTCCTTGTATTCTATTTCTTTTTAAAATCCTGCTCACATTCCCACACTATTTCTTACCTGTTCACTGACTGAGCCACTTGATATGTTTCATAAAGGATTAAAGAAAGGGATTAGACAAAATAAAGAAGTATGGAAACTATAAACAATGAATAAATGCTCAACGAGGCTCTTCATTGCTTTTCACAGAAAAGAGTATTTCAGACTCTTTTTATAGCTCTTCAGACTCTTGAAACCTTACAACTTAAAACAAGAATCTCAGGTCTTGGTCTTGTGGAACTGTCATGTTGACACAGTTCTCAATTCCTAGCTTCCAAAAACTTAAATCAGATGGATATTTTAAACAATTTTTTTCAGCACATTAAATAAATCCAGTAAGGGCCTACTATCTATATTGTATGAGAGGTAGCATAATGTACTAGATAGAAAGCTGGCCTCGAGTCAAGTCTTACCCCTGACATAAAAAGCAACAATAATTTTCTGCAATATTTGCTCCATGCCTTATATTTAGATCTTGGGGAGGGCAAAGAGGAGAGGTTTCATGCAAAGCCAAAAGGCTCTGACACTTCTTCATACCCTAAATTCTCACTCAGTCTATAAAACTCTTAGAAAGTAAGTTTCCCCCATAACACACCCAAAAGTTGTTACTATAATATCTCAATCATGTATACTTCATTCCAAACTATTTAGTTATGATGACTGATTAAGTGGCAGACACATTTGATAGATTTGGAATCCAAGTTTTTCAAAACCACTCTGAAAAGTTATGCAGTAAGAAGAACACAAGTCAAAATAAACAACTTTAAGAAAGAACTCTGATCAATAAAATGATCAATCCTGAAGAATGCTACTTATCACCCAAGAAGGGGGAAAGAACTCAAGATACAGAATGAGAAATACAATTTTTTGGACAGATCCAACATGGGAAATTTTTTTCCTTGACTATGTTTTCTTTTCAAAGTTTATTTCCTCCTGTTTCCCTCTCAATGGGACAAGGGAAGAGAGAGAAAATAGTTCTCTACAATCTTCAGTCTAAACAAGTAAAGGAAATTTTATCACATTTTCCTAAAACACCAATGTGATTCATTAATATATGGTAGAAACAAAGTTTCCTATCCAAAATTATATAACAATGAAAATGATTTTACTGCTTTCAATCCTTTCTTTTAAACAAATCTCTTGTTAATAATATAATTCAGTCTACAATCGTGAAAACGAAAAGAATTTGTCTTTCTTAGTTGTAAAAATTAGTTTTTAAAAATATTTCTTTATGTTGTATTTGTATCACAAGGTTTCAAAGAAAATTATATCCTAAAAGTGTAAGATATTACTTTCTTCTCAAAATATCAAAACCTGATATTTCTACAAACCAAGAAAAAAGATGGTTTTGAGATATTAGTATAAATGGAACTATTACTTGTTTTAATTAGTTTCTCTGATGATTCTTTGGAGTTTCCTAAGTAAATTATCATATCATTACCACATAGAGATAATTTGATGGTATTTGAATGAAATAGAATATTACTGCAAAGATGAATGTGAAGAGTTCAAAGAAACATGGGGAAACATATGAACTAATGCCAAACAGAAACAAGCAGACAAAAAACATTAAATTACGTAATATTAATGAAAAAAAAAAACCTCCTATTATTTTCAAATTATAATGGCCAAGTTGAGCCTCCAAAAATTAAGAAAAATCTATCTCCCCATCTTTTTTTCTGAGATCAAGAACGATGGATGTAGAACATTGTATACTGTCAAACTCAGGTGCCATGTTGGTTAATTTTGCAAAGATACTTTCCTCCCACTTTTCTTTTATTACAAGAAATGGATCACTGAATGTGAAAGGGGGCAGGGGACATATTTAGAAACTTAAGTGTGGTAAAAACAAAAGTTGTAAAAAATTTTTTGAAGAAATTAAAATAATTCTCTAAAATGAGAATCTTGTTGATTAAGTGCCTTTTCAAACTGCTTATATACAAACTTTGTATAAAACAGACTGAAGGAACAATCAAAAACATGTCTTTGGGTTTTTTTTTATTTTTAAACTTTGACACTAGGAATTCAAAAAGAAATTATCCAAATTTGGTATTTTAAAAAGTATCCTGAAAAGTGTTTAACTAGCATAGTGCCTTGCATACATTTTTAAAAATAACTGAGTCTTATAATTAGTATAGGCAACTTCAGGTGATGAAATTCCCTTTCCAATGTGGGCTGGTAACAGCTATGCAACTTATACTCTTAAGAGATTTTCTGAAGAGTACTGAAAGGTTAACTGTCTTGACTTGTCCCAGGGTCAAAGCTGTTATGTCAGGGGGCAAGACCTGAATCAAGGCCAGCTTTCTATACACTACATTATACCACCTCTCATACTATACATAGTAGACCCTTACTGGATTTATTTAATGTGCTGAAAAAAAAAATGTTTAAGATATCCACCTGGTGAAGTTTTTGGAGGCTAGGAAATAAGAACTGTGTGTCAACATGACAGCTCCACAAGACCAAGACCAGAGGTTCTTGCTTAAACTATGAAGGTTTCAAGAGTGGTAAGAGCTATAAACTGTATTCAGTGTTCAAGAAGGACAAAATAAACATAATGAAAAGCTTGTACAGTTCATTGCTAGCAAAATTTAGTTTCAGGTTCAGTTTCAACTTCAAGTTGAAAGGGAATAGGAAAGACAAGATAAGCTGCAAAAATGGGGACCCTACAAGAAGATATTCAAAAGAAATTCTGAAATCAAAATAAATTTTGAAACCTAGAAAGCAACAGAAGATAAGAACTAGTGAATGGGCCACAATGAAACAGATGTGGGGGAAATGGTGTCATAAAACAACATCTTCAGTCAGATGGCCCAGGCTCCAGCACTTAGTACTGAATCTGGCATACAGTCAGCAATAAATAAATGTATTTGCTAACTTAACTTGAAATCCTAGGCTTAAACCACTTACCAGCTATTATGACAGGGAGTAACCCAGAGAATTCCTTTTTAATCCAGACAAGCAAATGAGGTTCCCATTATCACAAAGCCATGAAGAGATTAAATAATACAACCTTTGCTATATATGGGGATGAGGATGATAGGTCATACTGGTCCCCGAGTATTTCACACAATTTCTAAACCTCAGGCAGAAATTGTCACAATGCATTATAACATGAAGTTCTAAATCCCAAACCTAAAATTGGAAGCTGACTTATTTACTACAGGATATGACACTGTATATTATCAGGAAGGGGGAAATGTGTAAGATGAATAAAGTTAAGATCACCAATATAAAAGAGAGGTGTTTCAGTATTCAAAATAAACTCCTTAATCAAATCTTTCTTCTCTATTTCCCAACATCAAGCTACTTTGGAAAATGACTAAAAACCTGTTAAGACAGGGAAAGTATAGAGCACCCCATACATCATAAGCCTGTTGCAAAATATCTGAGCCCAAGAACTGAGCACCCTTTTACTCCCTTAGTAGATTTCCGACATTTGAATGTTCAAAACCTAATTTTGTTTTTCTAGAATTCCTGATTCTTGAAAGGTTGGGTTTTTTTTGGAGGGGGTTTGTTTTTGAAATAATGCCTACCTCTAGCTAAATACTCCAGAACCGAACAAAAGAATCTCCATTACTGGGGTAGGGGGGAATCTAATCACCCATGAAGAATCTATTTTTTAGCAACTTAACTAAAAATCAAGTGTTACTTCTAATAACATTAAAGTGTTTTGAAAAATTACTCCTCCCTAATACTTCCATTTTTGGAGATGAGCAAAGCCAAAGGAAAACATGATCAAAGCTTCATAGATTCATTTTATAATAATTTACTCACACATTGATTTATTTACATAAATATGGTGTGAGGTATATAGTAGGTGCTTCCTACATGTTTGTTCACAGATTGACAATGACAGAAGTTAAATATACAGTACTTTGGTCACTTGTGAAAAGTTACATGAGTAATGAGTGGCAGATTTGAGTTTGAACCAAGATCCTAAATTCAAATCTAAACATCTATTTGTCCTCTGCATACTGCCTCACAGTGATAATTTTTAATTTAAAATGCTTTACATTACACATATTTAACCTATATCAGATTACTTGCTGATTTGATGAGGTAAAAAGACCGAGAAAAAATTTGGAAGATAAAGTCTTACCAAAAAAAAAAAAAAAAAAAAAAAAAAAGGTCAAAAACTATCTTTACATATATTTGGAAAATAAAATGTTATTTAAAAAATTATAAAATAGTTAACATCCGCTCCATGTGAAAGTATTCTTTTTTTATTCTGATTTTTACAGAATTTATCAGAAATATGATGTATTTTCAAACATTTCACATCTTTTTTAAAGCTAAATACACAGACTCAGAATAACATAATCAATTACATCAGGTAAGGAAATCATCACTGCATATTTATCTTTTAAAATCTTCAGAGCTTATATTTTGAGTCTCCTAAAAAATCTAGAAAGAATCTTCATTCTGCTCAACATAGTTTTTGCTTTATTCTTATCTGACAAAGAAGGATACTTGTCACCTACAAATCATCAATTCTCACAAGAAAAACAGTTACATATGTGAAGAAGTATGATAGTAAATGTAGATTTTCCACAATGAAACACACAAACTCAACATGGCTTCAAGGGAAAATATTCAAGATTTTCTAAGGCAGCACATTGAAAAGACAATGCTTAGAAACATTTGCATAGAACTACTGAATTCCTAATTTAAAAAAAAAAAAAAAAAAAAAAAAAAAACAGTCCCTCATATAACCTCACAGTTTCTAATCTCCAAAATAATTTTTTGAAAATTTCTTAAAGGACTTTATGTATTGGACTGATACTGAAAACAGCAGACCATATACAATTTACTTCTCAACTCCCAAGACACTAGTGACATTTCAGTTCATTCTTGTTTACAGGCAATATGGAAGTAAAAATTAAAATAGAATGCTACATATATTCATGTTCTCATTTTCCTTATTCATTCAAGGATGCCCTGCTGCTACCCAGACACATTCCAAAGAAAGATACTCTAATGATTTCACATTCAAATACATGCCCAATATGTACTCTGATGTTCAATCTCTTTTTAAAGAAAATTAACCACTGGAAACTCTGTCAATGGTTAATAATGTCATGGTTGAAATTTTCCTAATCGAAGTTAAAATTATGGTTTCCAAGAGAAATCTTCAGTCACTGGGGTGGTGTGGTGGAGTGGGGTGGAGTGTGTGTGTGTGTGTGTGTGTGTGCGTGCGTGTCTTGGAAAGAAAAGATAAACAGACATATTACTACTCAGCTAAGATCCGCAAGGTAACCTAGTTCATTTAACTTTAGGAAGTTAGTATCCTAACAACAATTATTTGTTTTTGAATTGAAGATATGTAGAATAAATTTTTAAAGCAATTTCACAATGTCAGAAGGCATCAGGATTTAATAATTTCCCTTTTCTTCCCCTATTTCCAATCTGCCTACCCTAAAATATGAAGCTTTGCAAAGCAGCATATGCTTACACCAGTCTGATGACTTGGAAGGAGATAGCATTCTTGGCACAATTTAAGACAAAGAAAATACACTCTCTACTCCACTCAAGTCAGAGAAACAACTCTAAAACATAAAAAAATTCAACTGACAACCTGTTAATGATTCTGTGGAATTTGCATTTTACTTTTCCTATTCTCCTATTCTGAACATAGTTACCAGAAAAAGAAAAAAATGGGGGAGTGTAGGAGAGAGAGATGTGAAGGAATAAGAATACTAAAAACCCTTTCTGTGCTTTGAAATGGTAAGATTCTTACTCAAATACCAAGAATAAGGAAATGGTAAGAAACATCAGGAAATAGTAAGAATTCCAGGTGAAGGGTGGAAACTGTAAAAGAGCACTTAAAGGAAGATATAGATTTAAGGAAAATCAGAGTTGTGCCAGAGTAGAAGAGTGACAAAAACAGAAAGATGAAACAGCTGTTTAAAAGTCATACAAAGAAGAAAGGAGTTTAAAAAAAAAAAAAAAAACCTCAAAGGAAAAACATAAAATTGAAGAAATCAACTGATTTCTTTCATTAGGTATAATGCAAAAGATGATTAGGCTACAACTGATGAAATTTAATTAAGAAAACAAGTTTTAGATGTTATTCCTTTTCTATGCATTAATATTTGAGTTTGCAATGATAAAAAGTGTTAGTCTAGTTTGTTTCTGGTTTGGTAGGGAAAAAGCTATAAAAATGTTCTATTGTTCATTTTCCTCCCCTTTTTTGTTATATGAATGTATAAATCTTACAGGCTCATTGGGGTGGGAAATCAACCTTGTTAACCCAATTTGATTAGCATCACAATTTAAACAATTTTATATGACATTAAAACAGGATCATTCACTTATTTTCTCTTTTAAAGATCCTACTCCAAGAATCCTACACACCTGGACGCAATATTAACTAAGCTCAATCTATCAAACCCCACTCTGAAAGGCTACTGACAGTTATTTTGGACAGGAATATGGCTTTTTTTTTTTTTTAACATCACATCTTTTAGGTTACCTATACTACACATACTATCAATCTTGTGTTGTCTATATCTCTAATGGACAAGTCTTAATTTTCACATCTTTTCCACAATGTGATCTGGCTTGATCCTTAAGTCAGATAGTAGAGTGAAAAAAGCCAAGAGATTCTTCTGACACTATGTCATCAATATATCTTCTTCCCCCATTCCTCAAGTGCCCTACTGTTTCTTTAAATTTCCTATCCCAGATTTACCAATATGAAAAAGTTTTGGTGTCTCTTCCCACATAAATTATTTAGTCTATTACCATAGTTCAGTTACGTAACCTCATCATAAAAGCTTTGCATAAAAAAAAAATTTAAGATTCTTACTCAAATACCAACTTAGTAAAAAACAAAAACAAACAAGTTCACCTACAACTGTGTGATATTGTAAAAGACTATAATTTCCTACTAAATTATTCTATATTTCAAAAGTTTAAAGGTATTTTGAATACTATCAGAAGACACATTCTGCAAAAAAAAATAAATAAATAAATAAATGAATGAATTAGACACATTCAGTTACTAGAAGATCAAATCTAACTAGTAAATTCAATAATAGTTGCTAATAAATTAAAACTGGCATAAATTAGAAACCTATTCTCTAAGAAGTACTACCTCCCCTCACAACTATCTTATCTCTCTCCAGAAAAAAAAAAATAGTAATAAGATACTTTAAAGTTTTGATTTCCAATACTGAATCAACAAATTCTTCAATCTCAGTAAGTTTAAAAAAAAAAAGAAAGAAAGAAAGAACAACATTTAGACTCAGAATCTGATTCACTGGAAACAATATTTTCCACGAGTGAGTTAATGACATGAATGAAAGTACTAACCTGAAGAGCCTAAAAACTCCAAAGAAATCTTAAGACACCCACTTATTTGAATTCAAGTGAATTTGAGAAGAGAGAAATATAAAATTTCACACTTCCATTATTCTGAATAGGGAAAAGAATTTAGGGAATAAATTCTAACATCAATTCTTCACAGTGATAGACATCCCTCACATGATCCACACACTCAAACAGGAAGGTAATAAAGAGTGTTTTTTTTTTTTTTTAAATGCTATAGAAAAGAGTGTGCTAAACTCTCCCAGGCTCCCAAGTGGGAGGCCCATAAGGCCAAACCTTTGGCTTTCTCTTAGATGTTTTCCATACTTTTTATCTTTTTCCATACTTTTTATCTTTTTATTTAAACTCTATGGCCTCAGTATCCTCATCTGTAAAAGGAAGAGATTGGCCAATTCTCCCTGTGCAACAGGAGAACTGTTCGGTTCTGCAAATATGTATTGTATCTAGGATATACTGCAACATATTTAACATATATAGGACTGCTTGCCATTTTGGGGGGGTGGAGGGAGGGAGGGGAAAAAAAAACGAAACATAAGCGAGTGCAAGGGATAATGTTGTAAAAAATTATCCTGGCATGGATTCTGTCAATACAAAGTCATTATTAAATAAAATAAAATTTAAAAAAAAAAAAAAAAAGGAAGAGATTGGGTTAGATGGCCTCTGATGTTGCTTCCAATTCTAAATGTATGCTCTATGACACCCTTAGGACTAATAGCATTTTTGTGTGTCAGGAAGATAGGACTATACGCCTATGCCATGATGTAAAAGTTGATTCCTGGGCTTCTGCCCTCCCCCATCCACACTCTAAAGCCAATTCTTAGAAAGACTAAGGATGAAGGAAAAATATAAGCAATGTAAAAATAAAAGATGGCTATAAAAATTAGAAAAGAAATACAAGTATACACCCTATAATTTAATGATTATTCCTCAAATGTTGCCATTTCTATCATGTTAATAGCTTACTGAAGGAGGATTTAATAATTAACTCAGGTCTAAAGTAGAAAGCCCATGCTCAATTATCAAAAATAAATTACCAAAAACCCAAAAGGACACTGAAAAGCAAAACCCTTATGTGCAGAGGGTCAAAAATAGTGGGAAAACTCTGGGTGAGGTATAAAATCTTCCAGCCAGGGAACCTGCTGACGTGTCTGGTTTGGCTCCCCATCTCTCTTAAGGATGTCTCAGACTTCCTAAGAAGTCAGGGGACGTGACAACCTGTGTTACAATTACAGCAGTGTTATACTAAGTGGCAAAGAGACATCTATACACAGTAGCAAATTGTTTATATGGTCCCACATGCACAGTATATAGTTAGTGCATGCACAAGTGCTATAGTATAGTTAGGTAAGGTTATTAGGGTATATAAAGCTGAGAGAATCTAGAATAAATGGACTACATATTTGACCATCCATGTGAGTTCTGCCTTTTTACTCCTCACCCATGATCAGGATTTGGGCTGATACCAAAATCCTTCAGGAAGCAGATCTGCACATGACACCTATGGTATGATGAGTTAGTTAACAACAACATAGTTGTGCCAAAATTCTTCAATAGTGCATAGTACCAGAATGCGTAGTGGAAAATGGAGGGAATAAATGTTTATATAGTGCCTATTATCTGCTATCAATAGGCTAGGTAATTTATAAATATTATCTCTCTTGATCCTTAGAAAACCCTGAGAGGTGTCATTTTATAAGCTGAGGAAACTGAGGCAAACAAAGGTTAAATGACTTGTCCAGCATCACAGAGCTAGTAAGTATATGAGGCCTGAGGCCTAACTCTAAGCCCAATGCTCTACTATACCACCTACCTGCCTATGTTCAACATTCAAAATTAATGATTTCAGCCAAAGTACATGAAGGGAATAATATCCAAGTTGATAAAAACGTAAGATTTTATATTTAACAAAATATTAATAGCAATACTTTTCTTTCTTTCTTTCTTTTTTTAGAAAGGGGGATTCAGGAATTTATGGCCAAAGAAAGTACTAGAGAACATTATGAAAGGCAAAATTCTGCTTAAATTAAAGTTTTTGCACAACTAAAACAAATGAGGCCAAGATTAGAAAGGAAAAAGAAAACTGGGAAACAATTTTTACAACCAGTAATTCTGATAAAGGCCTCATTTCTAAAATATAGAGAGCTGACTCAAATTTATTAATATAAGTCATTCCCCAGAAGATATGAACAATTTTCAGACGAAGAAATCAAAATCATTTTGAGTTGTATGAAAAAATGCTCTAAATCACTAGTCATATAGCTTTCCAGCAGTGTCAGAGGCTGGATTTGAACTCAAGTCTTCTTGACTCCAAGGCCTGTGCTCTATGCCCTTATAGCAGCACTTTTTGCTATAAAAAGAACTTGGAACAATATAGCTATCCACCAACTGAGGAACATCTAAACAGATTATGGTACATGAAATGTAACAGAATTTTACTGTGCTGTAAGAAGTAAAAGAACAAAATGAATTCAAAGGAAGGCATAGAAAGACATATGAACTGATGAAAATGAAGCAGAAGGAAAAAATACATACAATAATAAAAAAATTAATATTGCACAATCACAAAGAAGAATCTGGTTTCAAAGAGGAAACATGAGAAGATACCTCCTGCAACTCCAGTGAAGAGGGAGGAGGTCCTCAGGTAAAGAATATTGCATGCTCAGATTTTTTTTTTTTTAATATATTGATGAGTTTTGCTGACTTTCATTTTTCTCTGAAAAAAAAATTCTTTGTTATAAGGGATGGAGATATTTAGGCAATATAAAAAATAATCAATTCAAGATGCCTAATAGGCAGTTAAGTTAGCAGAGAGATTAGAACTAGAGAAGTAGATTTGAGATTGATCTTCACAGAATTAATCATTGAATCACTAAGAGAATGGTTACCCAAAGGATAGAGTGACTTTGAGTGTGTGTGGGTTTCAGTGAGTGCAGTGGTTGTGGTAGTAATAGTACCTGTTATCTGCCTGGAAGTAGACTATATAAGTAGAACTTCTACAGAGTTCTAAAGTTTGCAAAGCACTGTTATAATATTTTTTCATTCAATCTTTACAACAACCTTGGAAGATAGGTGCTATTATTATCCCCAATTTACAAATGAGAAAATTGAGGCAGAACAGGCTTAACTGATTTACCCATGGTCATGTTGCTAGTATCTGAGGCATTATGTGAATTCAGTTCTTCCTTATTCCAAGCCAAAGATCATCAAACTGCCAAGTATAGTTGGATTTGGGGTTGAAAGGACTGGTATAAGATAAATTAAAGTTTAACCATACAATGAGAATTCCAGAGAACGTAATGAAGAAGAGGGGGGTCAAGAAAGATAACAGAAAAAGTTAGTTTTCACCTAGGTCAACCAGTGTCCTTGAATCACTAGGATTAAGAGAAGAATTTGCTAGCCATAGGATGCCAAAGTAGCATTTGCTTTAAACTCCTATATTCAAGAGTCCTCTGATGAAGAAAAGTATTAGATTAGTCTTTCTCAAAAAATAGGGGAATAGACATTACTCTGAGTATGTGAATCAGTCAGTAGTACTGGGTCACGAGAATCTGTCTAAATATATTTTATCCATGGATTATGTCTTCAGCTTCAGAGCCTTGAAGGCTCTGAGAACCAAGTGTAACAGTTGTTCTTGTGGACTTAGTACTTACAGTAGGTGAGGCCCTGGCCCAGCAAGCCAAGCCTTCCTCCTCTAGGAATGACAAGGTAAGTAATGCTTTGCAATAACAGCAACTTAGAAATGCATTTAAAGGGCAACAAAATTAAGACTAACACCCACATGGAGCTCAGAAGATATAAACTATGTTTCTGAGACTGTTTAAAAGAAATATCCAACTCCTCAACAAGTATTTTTGTTACTATGCATATTAGACAGTCATTAAGTCAGTTTACAATGTCTCACAATTCTCAAGTTTCATATCACTTTTAACTTAAGAGGGCTCTCATTCTGGGGAAAGGTTAAAATAATAGAAAAATGTTTTCCATATTTAATCTTTTGGTTACTTTTCTGCACAGTGCCATACAATTTATTGTGGGTTAGGACAGGAATATACTTTTACCTTAATCACCTTAGGATGTTAGAATCTAATACCATTCCTAAAATTTAGGCAAAATTATGCTATCAAATTCTTATTACAACTCCAGCTTCTAAAACATGTTATAACTCCCCAAATTTATGGTATCCCTCCTTTCCATACTTAGTAATATCATGGAATGAATAAATCTGTTAGCAGAGTCAATTAAGAATTTTGAAGCAGTATGGGACTAGTGCTATCAAAATTTCAGTTTTTGCAAAATTCTGTGTCTTTTTTAAGGCCCAAGTTAATTTATGTCAAATCTTAACCTAGGTTCATTTATATGAATGACAACACATAACTCTGCAGATGAATTTGTATAATCTCTACACTCTTTATGACAGCTGCTCCATTTTATCAATCCTGTGAAATACCAGTTAACGTTCTACAAGATAAATGTTCAGGTAAAGATAAAATCCCAAATACTCCATAATTTCCAGTTATCTGTTATATCAAACATCAAACAGAACTGAATCCAAATCTCGAAAAAAAAAAGATATTAGCATTTAAATATCTGTTACTCAAAATCCTAAAAGATTCAAGCAAATGATTTTCAACCAGCTACTCTAGAAAAGGAAAGCAAACCAACTTTTCTGAAAAATCTAGTTTTCTACCTACCAAAGGGGAAAAAAGAGTAACATCACCTACCTTGTTTGCGAACATCTTCTACAGCAGCCACAAGTTCTTCCTTGAGAAACTGACTCTCCTTGGCAATTTTATCACCCTTCTCCAAGAAATTCTCAGTTGCTTGTTCAACTGATGCAGCCAGTACATGGGCTTTCTTAGAGCGACCTCTTTTCTTGTTGGAGGGTCCCTTGTTACTGGTGGTTACCAGTGTTGTAACCTAAAACAGTTTTATACATTTAAAGAATAAATTGCAGGCTTTTAAATGAAAATTCTGTGAGGACAAACATTCAGGTAAGTCACAAAACATTATCATTTATGAATTTTTCTAGCAGGCATTAGTCACTCATACAAAATGTAAGAAAACAATTTTATTTTAAAAGTGATGCTCCTAATTCAAGTAAGTGGTTATAAATTGTAGCTTCCACAGGAAGTTGGCCAACTGAGTGGTTTAGGCAAAAAACATAGCAGAGTGTGATGAAGCAGAAATGATCCATTCCAAAAAAGGTTTTAAAAGTTTAGATTAGGACAAGGAAAAGTTTTAAGGGTCAGATCCATCATCTTTCCCACGCATCATTAAGCAAATGATTCTGAAAGCAGAATATGACTTTATGAGGGTATGATAGAGACAGGTTTTCAAAGGCATTTTGGGTTGTTTTTAATCCTTAAAAATTTGCTTCTGAAGAGAAATTTCTTTTCATAGTTTATTCACATGAATTACTTTAGTAAGAACTTTTTAGTCAAGAGTCCTTTAAAAAGACACACACTACTGCCCAAAGAAATAATAAATGTTAAATTTTAAATCTCTGAATACTAATCATCTGTGTAACATGGTGAACAGCTATTTTATCTTTTACATAAGATGCTTAAAGACTTGTTATAGTTAAAAATGGAAAGAAGTGAACTACAGAGTACCTTAGTAAATGGGTTCATAGGCTATAAATCTCCTTCACAATTCCTACTACATTCATATATATAAATACTAATTTATATTAATGAGATAGAATTCAAAAGGGGAAAAATGGCTCAAGCTATTCAATCTCATATTAATGTAATCTAGCCAGTTATGCCTATATTCTGTATAATATAGACAAGATTAGTTAGTTATTAATTCTCAGTCAAATGTCACTGAATCATTCTTGGTGGCACCTACAACTGTAACAAACATATTACAATAATCAAATTATAAGAATCAAAAAACATGCAGATTATAATTATAATTACAAATTAACATTTGTCACATATACTCTCTACTCTGCCACTTCCACCTTACTCTTAGATTATTACAATACTGGTGGATATTCCTACCTCAAATCTCTCCCTAGTCCATTATCTTACACTTAGTTGTCAAAGTAATCTTCCTAGAACTCACATTTTCCCTGTCACCCAATCATCAATTCAAGAGGCTCCCATCACCACTAGAATTAAATGTAAAACCCTCAAAAAGTCTTTCACAACTTGACTCCCTACTTCTTTTTCAGACTTCTTATACCTTAAATTTCTCCACCCCCACACTGATACACTGTTGGTGGAACTGTGAATACATCCAGCCATTCTGGAGAACAGTTTGGAACAACACTCAAAACGTTATCAAACTGTGCATACCCTTTAACCCAGAAGTGTTACTACTGGGCTTATATCCCAAAGAGATCTTACAGAAGGGAAAAGGACCTGTATGTGCAAGAATATTTGTGGCAGCTCTCTTTGTAGTGTCTAGAAACTGGAAACTGAGTGGATGCCCATCAATTAGAGAATGGCTGAATAAATTGTGGTATATGATTGTTATGGAATATTATTTTTCTGTAAGAAATGAACAGCAGGATGATTTCAGAAAGGCCTGGAGACTTACATGAACTGATGTTGAGTGAAATTAGCAGGACCAGGAGATCATTATATACTTCAACAATACTAGATGATGATCAATTCTGATGGATGTGGCTCTCTTCAACAATGAGATGAACCAAATCAGTTCATTTGTTCAATAATGAATAGAACCAGCTACACCCAGAGAAAGAACTCTGGGAAATGAGTGTGAACACTACATAGCATTTCCAATCCCTTTGTTTTGTCTGTTTGCATTTATGATTCTCTTCACAAGTTCAGTGTAAATTATTTCAAAGTTCGATTGTTCTTGTGTAGCAAAATAACTGTATGGATATGTATACATACATTGTATTTAATATATACTTTAACATATTTAACATGTATTGGTCTACCTGCCATCTGGGGGAGGCAGTGGGAGGAAGGAGAGTAAAAATTGGAACAAAAGGTTTTGCAATTGTCAATGCTGAAAAATTACTATGCATATATCTTGCAAATAAAAAAGTATTAAAAAAAAAGAATAACAACAAAAAGTCTATCAAGTCATAATTACACACACACACACACACACACACACACAATTTCTCCACCCCAATTCCCACTCCTTCCATGCTCTCTGTGACACTGACCTCCTTGATCTTTTTCACAGAAAACACTCCACTGCTACACTCTAAGGATATTCACTGGCTATTCCCCATGCCTAGTATATTTTCCCTCTTTCATTTCCATCTCTTGGCTTCTTTGAAATCCTAGAAGAAATTCCATCTTTAAGAAGAAGGCTTTCTTAATGTTCACTGCTGTTAGTGCATTCTCTCTTTTGACTACCTCCAATTTACACTGTTTCTATCTTCTTATTTGTGTACAATAGTTTTCATATTGTTCTCCTACTAGAATGTGAGCTCTAGACCAGGGTTTGAGTGGGACTTTCTTTTGCCTTTCTTGGTTTCTCTAGTGCTAAGCATGGTGCCTGGCACTTACTGCTGATTGACTGACCTATAAAACTTACCGTAATTTTAAAGGTTTCTTACTTATACAGTAAACAAGCATAAGCCAGGTAGGTAGTGTCAACCTTTCAAGAATTTTGTATAAAAGAGGCATAATGTGTGGTGGTAGAAAGAATGCTGATCTCAGTCATGAGCCCTGGATTTACATCCTGGTCCTGACATTTCCCAGTTGAAAAGTCATGAATAAGTCTCTCTTTTACCAAATAAAGATACTGCCACCGTTAACTTTACTATATAAGAGTACTAGCATCTTAGAGATAATGAATTTCTATCATAAAAGCGTTTTCACAAATGGCACAAAAATACCACCTCTAAAACTTGTCAATTTCTATTATCACTTGTAATGGTTAATCATCACTATATTTATATTGAAGGCCAAATACTGAAAGAACAATGGAGTATGACTCAAAAGATATGGTTGCTTATCCTAGTCCTACTACTACCGGGAAGCTATAGAGCTTCTGTTTCCTCATCTACAAAAATAAGAAAGATCCTTCTAATTCTCTAACTTTGTAGGTCTTCAAAAAACACAATTCAACATGAAAGTTAAGGCCCCCCCTTCTCAAATGATACTATTAAGCTTCAAGACAATTGTGTAAATTCTTACCTGAGTAACAAGAGGCTCCAAAAGTCTTTCCACTGCCAGAGTCCTTATCTCCAGACTTTTGGGGTCCCATTTGAAATTTATGTTGCCTGCATGTACAGCAGTCATATCTGGAGATACAAGCAACACAACAGTCAAACTCTGGCAAGCATATTTACAAAATATCACTAAGTTTCATGTCAAAATTATCTTTCATTTTAGGTACTTTTATAAAACTTTTATAAAAACCACATAAATGAAAAACATACAAGGTAGACCTGAAAAAATTTCTAGGACTGCAAACTGGGTCACAATATATCTACTTGTCTGTTTCTCTCTCGACCAGATCAATATCTCAATATTCATCTCATGATAAAATCAAAAATTAAAGGCAGCTGCAGCAGGATATCTTACAAGTTCACCGTATAGAGGCAAACAAAAAGGAAGTTGTCAGAGATGGTTTCAGAATGGCATTAAGAATGGGACATGGGACAATGATCAACTTGCTTTGTTATGCTTATAAGAAGCATAAGCAAATAGACCACCATGAATATAACTGAGGTATGTGCATCAATATCTGTTGTAGAAGATAAAAACGGTGAGAAAAATCTAAAAAGAATGTGATGATCCTATAAACCAAATCAATACATACTTTGACACTTAAGTCAAAAATAAAGACTATAAAGAAAGATGGCTTCCTTATAGTTATATAGTAGGTCTGTCTCAGTTTTCACAGGAGAAATGATTTCACTATTCAGATGTCTCACACTTAAATTATTAATACTTTTATCCAGAAGAATTTTTTGGAAATAAGCTGTCGGAATACACTTGATTAGTTAAAGCAAAAGTCAAAATCATCTTTAAAATGGAGGATAAAAAATGAAAAGGTTCTGTGAAAAATTTCCACAATTTCAATATAAACTATTGAACTAAACTACTAACACCAACTAAGTGTTAACTAACTAACCAAACTAGGAAACAACAACAAAAAATTTTAATCAAAGTATTTGCCACAACTAAGGCTAAAAGAAGTCCAAGATCACATTAGCCTGGAAACCACTTTAGTAGCCAAATACAGAGATTAGGTAGCCAAAGTCAACGTTACTTTGGAATACAAACTAATTTGTTTAAAAACTAATTAAACCTATAGAGGATTATGACAGATTCTAAGTAATGCTTTATAAAACTAAAACAAAACTGACAAGAGGCAAGAGACAAGATATATATTTTATTGGTCAATTTGCTTAACTATTCTTTTCTTAATAGGGAGCAGTCTGTATGGTTATAGGAGCATGAATACACTAAAAAATGAGACAAAAAGGAAGAAATTAAGAGATGATTGAAAGGTAGTATGATCTGTCCTTTGTTTAATTCTCTTATGGTATAATCTTATCTTAATATGCAGATCACATATCCATTTTGAATTTATTTTAGCATATGCTATAAAATTTAAGTTTCTTCAAACTTTTCCCATCAACTCTAGGTAATTTATGTTTTGGGGTTTATTGAACATTGAGTTGAATTTGGTTATATTTTATTTTTTCCTCATCTAGTTTTCTCTAATGATTCTATATATATTTTTTGTAACCAGGTAACTTAATAGTTATTGCCTTATATACAGATCTGGAGATGGTATTTTCTCTTTATTCTTCTTTTTTCCCTCATTATTGCCTTTGATATTTTATTATTTTTGTCCAGCTCTATAAAGTATCTTTGGTGGTTTGAATGTTATAACATTAGATCTGTAAATTAATTTTGATGTCATTGTCATTTTCATGCTATTGGCATAGTCCTTCCAAGAGCAATGAATATTATTCCAAATACTTTAAATTCTTTATTTTTTTAGGAGCATTTTTAAAGCTATCTATACTGTAATATACAAGTACTTTGGCAGACTTACTCCTAAAATATCTTGCAGTATGAGTACATGATGAATTTTTAACCAAAAAAGGGTCCTATTAGGGAGGATCAAAAAAAAAAAAAAAAACTAAATAGATGATTTTGACATATGAAATGACAAAAAGCTTTTGCAAATTAATGTAACTAGGGAAAAAGAAGTAGTCAACTAACAAAAAAAAATTGCATGAAATATTTCTCATCAGGGCCTAATAACTAAACTACATAGACAAGTAATAATAATGAACTTAAACTTAAGATTTCAGTAAACCAGAGAATCTCTTCTACTAATGTAGGTTACCCTCTTCTTTATCATTTAGTCTTAAAAAGCATTGCCTTAAAAAACAAGGTTAAGCAACTTATTCAAAGTCAAACAAGCAGTATGTATCAGAAACAAAACCTGAACTCAGGTTTTCCTGGCTTTGAGGCCAAATATCTTACTAGTACATCACACTGCTTCTGAAAAGCCATCCCCTAAAAATGAGTATGAGAACAAACCATATGAAAGAATGGTCTTGATCACTAAAGATGAATGAAAATCAACCTGGTCCAATTTTTCTCAAAACTAATCGAACTATTTGAAGTTGTCTATATGCTTTAACAAGGTATATGCCAAGTGTATATACCTCAAAAGTCCTGTACAGCAAAATGGTTCCATATACAGCAACACTGTAGTAATAACTGGAAACAAAGTAGTTACTTTTTAGAAAGAAGGGCTAAAACAAAGTGGAGCACTTGAATGGATCACCTAAAATGTTGTAAGAAATCAAGAATACAAGGAAAAGGATCGATGTAACACTTATATAAACTGAGGTCAAGCAAAATTAAATCAAAAACACACACTACTGTAATAATGTAAATGAAAAGACTAGCAAGAAAAAAACTTAAAAATAAATGCCATGAAATTTAATGGTTAGGGCTGGTTCCAAAGAAGCAATATGAAAAGACATTCACTCTGCTTCTTTGCACATATTAGACACAATGAATGTAGAACTCTACATACAATATATTGAGTAGCTAATTTCTTTTTTCTTTCACTTTTTAACTGTTATAAGAGATAGCTTTTTGAGAGGGGAAGACAGATGTAATGGAAAATGTAGGTGAACTAAAAACATCAGATATAAACATTTGAAAAAAGCCTAAATAGTAAAATATATAATGTAGGACTGAAATTTTTAACTTAGACTGTTGTGCTTTTCTCACAAATATTTGGATCCAATACATTTGTTGAATCTTGATGATGAAATGGTTAAGTCCTTCATCAGCTGATGTGATTTCAGAGCATTGCACCTCCCAGGGAATAACATGAACCCTAACATATACATATACATATGGGTGAGAACATTAGAACTGCTCAGATTATTCCCCATGATTTGGGTTATTTCCAATGACTGGTGACATGAGAATCAGATGGGATAAACTCTAAATAAGGGCTCTCCCTTCCACTGACTATAAAATAGCTTATCTTGTTTTCATATGCTCTCCTCTCATCTTATCTTCTGGACTCTGTGCACAAGGCAGAGTTGGACGGGGCTTTTCTTGCCCTCCCCTCTGGAAAGAGAAAATGACTTTTTTTTTTAAAGTAAAAGTATATGGCAGTCAAAGAGATTAGTTCCCAGCCTTCTAGACTCTGGATACTTTCTTCTACTTCTCCTTTTTTCTAAGAAAGTCAGATGAGATTCCTGAAAATGGATCTAAGAATTGATGGTTTCCACAACTTGAAACTATTTGTATTTGATGAGTAATCCTAATTTTGAGACATCATGGACACAAGAAGACTATTTATTTCCAAAGATAATACATTCAGAAGAAGCATGATAAGGGTATCACCTGAAGGGGAGGTCTGCTAACAATTTGTTAAAACTAAGGGATACAAGATAGGCAACTAAAATACCAACTTCACTTGTTCTCATATAACACATACAAAGATATAGCAGAAGGCCTCCACTATATTATGCAGATCCTCTGGTATAACTGTGGGAAAATATAGACAAGAATTGTACAGGATAAGATAGCATGTATAAGCTGTAGACTTCGTTCCCTAATGGAAGGAATGCTCTACATTGATGAGATTACAGACTTATTGAAAATATCAAAGTGTGAACGCAATGAAAAATGGGAAGGAAGCATTGCTAAAAGAGCAATGCTGCCATAGAGATGGCAACTCCAATAGAAGAGATGTCAAATAAGGTCAGCTTTGAGTATATATAGCTTCCATTATCTTTAGCTCTATGCATAGGCTGGTAGTTTTGACAAATACAGAATACAAGCTCCCAATCCCAGACAGAATTTTTAGATAAGGAGCTGATACAACATTAATAGGCCCAGTGGCTAGTGAGCATGGCAACAGGATATACTGAATCATTAAAACAAGTATATTCTCTGAATTGTTTAAAAAGGAATGAGTTAATTCTAATTGTGCCACAGCATAAAAACAAGTGGGACAGGAGAAGACGCCTTAGCATCCTGAGGGCTGGGACTAATTAAACTATGTTTCATTCAGCAAAATCCTATTTTATATATTTCTGAGGAGGCCAAAAAAAATTTTTTTAATCCAATATACTTAGTTTCATTTTACTTGTCCAATGCAACCTTTACTTGCAAGCAAATCTTCAAACACTCCCAAACTAGAATACCAAGACAACAATTTTTTTTGCTTATTTGTAAGTGAATACATCTAATTATTTCTTCAAAAATATTTTAATATTGAACAAAATTTATTCTGTTGTTCAATAATTTATAGAACAGTACAAAGAGTACTGTATAATCTCTCTCCCTCTTTTCCTCTCTTTTTTCCTCCTTTCCCTTCCTCTCATATCCTCACCCATTTCCTCCTCCTTTTCTTTCTCCCTCTCCATCCTTATTCCCATACTGGGTCCACAGCAAATCAAATTTAAGAGACTACTTTATATCATTCTATTAAAACAAATGCTATAAGTCTGCTAACCTTGCACAATGCCAGTCAAAACCACTCACTACTCAGAAAATTTTCAGGGCATACTTAATCAAATATATAGGTCACCAGACAGTGTCACGAGGGTCAAATTTCCAATGGACTAGAAAAGCAGGTAGTGTTGGGTTCTACATTCCAACTTTGCTTAGAATTTTAAAAATTGTTCTAAAGTAATACCCTCGTTTTTTAAAATGTACTCATCACATTCTCAATATTATAAAGGAATCACTTTTCTAATATCATAAAAACTGTAAACATGTGGGATTTTGAAACTACACCATCTATCAGAGATAAGCCCATTATTGGTCAACTTGAATGTACTGATTATTTTTATGTATATGTATGCATACACACACCAACCTGAAATAAACTCTGGTCTGATCAAACATGGGCTAAAAAGTCTCATCTAGATTTGTTTTTAATGTTGAGCTATTCAAAAATTTGGGTTTAGGTATAATCACATAAATAAATGTGATTAGACAGAATAAAAATTCTGTTTGACCAGTTTTTATTAATGCAAATCCATTAAATATAAGCAAATGCAGTTTCATAGGTAATTTGTCTCAGGGTTTTAAATTTGCTTTTTATAATCATATTATGATTTCTAATTGATTATTTTGATTTTATAGATAGAATTCATTTGCTTAAAGGGACTAGCACAGGTCAACCTGAAAGCCAGTAAAATTTAAGTGGTGATTTAAGTTTTAGCTTGCTAAAATGTAGCTTATTATAATTAGGACCCAGTAATGTTTTAGATATTCAAAGAGATACAAGGATAACCAAACTAATTAATAGATTGTCCCCAGAACATTCAATAAATGTTAGAAAGACAACAAAGAGTTTTTATTTCAGCATCTGAAAAATAAAGAGCACAGATAAACTACAATGGTACATATGATTGCAGAGCAAATGTCAGTAATGTTGGAAGACTGAAGATAATATACTACAGAAATGAAAAGGAGATTATGTCCTTATTTTCAGAAATGGAAAGAAAATGGAGTTTGCAAATTACAGACAAATGAACTGACTGATAAAATTCAGAATATTAAAGAGATAGTTTCCGAAGATCTTAAAAAAAAAAAGGCAAGTAGTAGTCACTAAGTCAGCATGGTTTCATCAAGAATAAGCCATGTCAAGTGGATCTCTTCGATAAAGAAAGCTAATTCAGTTTCAATTGATCAAGGATGGACAGAAGCAGCTGCACCCAAAGAAAGAACAATGGGAAATGAATATAAACTGTTTGCATTTTTGTTTTTCTTCCCGGGTTATTTATACCTTCTGAATCCAATTCTCCCTGTGCAACAAGAAAACTGTTTGGTTCTGCACACATATATTGTATCTAGGATATAATGTAACCTATTCAACATGTAAAAGTCTGCTTGCTATCTGGGGGAGGGGAAAAATCGGAACAGAAGTGACTGCAAGGGATAATGCTGTAAAAAATTACCCTGGCATGCATTCTATCAATAAAAAGTTATTAAAAAACAAAAAACAAACAAAAAAAAATAATAAAAAAAATTTAAAAATAAAAAACGTAGATACCACAGACACGAATTTCTTAAAAAACAACAACAACAACAACAACAAAGAAACTGAGGTTCTAGAGTGTTAAATGGTTATTAGGTCACACATGTACTAAATGGTAAAGTTGGGATATGAACCTAGGTCCTATGACTATAAATCCTCCATTTCCCATCACTCTTATCACCTTGTACTAAGCCCTGCATGGAGGAGATAAAAGACAAAAGAAAAGGCAATAAATATAATTGTAGGGAACTTCCTTTCTCCCCAGTACAAAAGGAAAGTGGTTTCATCTCAATAGAATCAGCCATGTCTTTTATTTCATAAGATCAAAAATATAGAATTAGAATCAGTCCCTTTATTTTTATAGATGAAGACACTGACCCAGAGAAGCTGTTTCCTAGGAGAGCTCCAATTTGAACCCAATTTGAATCTTAAGTGAGAGTCTCTGACTCCAGATCCAGCACTGTTTCCATTTCCAATCTAAACCATGGTGCCCTGTGGGCAGAAGATGCTCCCTTTTAGGCCATTTTTTGTTTGTTGCTTAATACTGTCAGTAATCAACATATTTATATACAGACAGACACACACACACATATATACACATATATACACCAATAATAAGAAAAACTATCTTATCAGTTGAACCATTTAAAGAAATCATTTACCATATAGTCTATGTAATATTTGCATGAGCTAGAAAAATATGAATTGGTAGAAAGTTTATTATCCTGAAATTATAGTTTTGATCATCATTTGAAGGTTTGAATATATGTCATTAATTTAAATCTCTGGGTATGGAAATGTGGGGGAGGAAATAGTAGTTTTTGTCAATAGGATCAATCACACTTTGGGAAGGGGCCCTTGACACTTTTTCTCCCTGGAGATATGAGTTTGAAAAAATGACATGTTTGGGGAATTATGGAAAATCTGATCAAATTCTTTAAAAACGTGTGTGTGTCCCAAAGAAAGAACATTGGGAAACGAATGTGAACTATCTGCATTTTTGTTTCTCTTCCCGGATTATTTATACCTTCTGAATCCAATTCTCCCTACGCAACAAGAGAACTGTTCGGTTCTGCAAACATATATTGTATCTAGGATATACTGCAACATATCCAACATATAAAGGACTGCTTGCCATCTAGGGGAGGGGGTGGAGGGAGGGAGGGGAAAAAAAAATCGGAACAGAAATGAGTGTAAATATAATGTAATTATTAAATAAAAAAAATTAAAAAAAAAAAACGTGTGTGTGTATTTATATATATTTATATACATATAATTTATATTTATATACTTTAAAATATTTAAGTTGTGCTTTAGGCAGTTAGATTCAAGGATGAACCTCAGTTGTGTCAATGCCATTTTATGTTCATGTAATCTAACATTCATATGATGGCTCAGAATATTCCAAAATATCTTGCACAATGTAGCTGTTAACACTGCTTTGGGAAATTTAATTACTAAATTTCCTGATGTGCATTTAAATGAACAATATTAACATTGCACTAACTTAACCTGGATTTTTTAAAACAGCATTTAGTAGATTGGAGAAATGGAATGAAGTTTTTGTAGCAGACATATTTTAAGAGTGATGCAACTATTCCTTTGTAAATTAATGTTTAATGTGTTTAGAAAGGGATATAGTTTGATGTATACAATGAGATACTTTGCCATAATCAGATCCTTTGATATGGTAAAATGTTGCTTCTTCCTCCTCTTCCTTTTTTCTTCTACAGCCCTTTTCTCTTCTTCCATTTTAAAAATTGCCACCACAACTCCTAGATTTCTGTCCCCTGGCCACTTAAACACTTGCCTGGTGTTTGTCCTACTTTAATTTATGTAGGTAAGGCAGAAAGAGACTTCTATATGGCTTCTCCTCCTTGAGAATCATTTAATTACTATTATTCATTAATTAAAATTGAATAATAACCTCATTAGGTTATGGAATTAGCTTGACTAGAAATAGTGAAGGCTTTAAAAATTCCTTATTTTTACCAGGAGGGATGAATGTAATCATAAATCAGAAGAAGAGGCAAGATCTTTTGTTTTCATGGGCATATATTTTAAAATTAAGGTTCTTTAAACCCTATTCACATTGTTTGATAGAAAAAGGACCTATACAGACCTTATCCTTCAAATGGTGTTGCTCTTTTTAAGAAAAATTAACGTTTTAACTGCCAAATATAATGCATTATTTCTCAGTTCCTACCCTTTTTTCTTAACCTCTACAGCTTTTGATGTTAATGAAGATGTTCCTCAGGAAATATCTTCTTTAGTTTTTCAGGACGTTGTCATTCCTGTCCTTCCTTTTCCCCACTATATACCCTGTTTGCTCCTCAGTTTCCTTTTCTGGCTCTTTATCCAGATCACACTCACTAACTCTGGGTCAGTCAATGAGTCAACAAATATTTAGTAAGAACTTATTACCCTAAGTGTCATGGCTGCAAAGAAAAAGTTACAAAAACATATAGTATAAACACTTCCAGTGTAAATGGAAGATTATTTCAGAAGGACAGTGCTAACAGTAGGAGTGGGGTTTGGGAGGTTTTTAAGCATCAGTTTCCCCATTCACCTACCTCAAAACGAAATCAAAGAACTTAATGTAAAATCCTTTTCAAACTTTCAGAGGCCCATGTAAACTTGATGTACTATTCTATCTATCTGCATCTGAAATTAACTTTGGGTCACGTTCTCATTTCTCTCGTGTTACTTGGGGATTTCCTGTAAGTCCAATAATTATCTTTGTACTGATGATTCCCATATCTTAATATCCAGCCCTAAGCAGCAGACCCACATTACCAACTACCTTTTGAATACCTCTCACCCAGTTTTGTTTTATGGCACCTCAAATTCAACAAATCCAAAACCAGAACCTTTTATTCCTCTTCTCTCTCTATAATCCCCTCCCCTTTCCAACTTTTGTTTTACTGTAGGCATCATTCTGCTCACATAGTCCTGCAACATAACAGTCCTACAATCACACAGTTTTGCAACCTTTACTCCATAACTTACAACACATATCGAATCTGTTGTCAAATATTGTTGACATGACTCAGTTATAAAGAATCGCAAATAATTTATGAAACTATGACAGAACACTTCTAATCACTAATACCAGAATTGCAAATCAAAACAATCTTAAGTTTACCTTAAATTTGGCAAACTGAGAAAGATGATAAAAGTTGGGAACAATCATTGTTTGAGGAGTTGTGAGAAAACACTGTAGTGCATCATTGTTGGAGTTGTGAATCGGTAAGGCAACCATTTTGAAAAACTGCCCACTCCAACTACTAGGCTTGTACCTCAGAGATGGACTGATGATAAATAAGTCCCCATATACACCAAACAATTTACAACAGCACTTATGTGATAGTAAAGATTTGGAAACAAAGTAGATGCCCATTAACTGGGAATGGCTAAACTAGTTGTGATTTTTTCTCTTTGGAAACTATTTGCTATGGTTTATGATGTTTTTCTAAATCTATTTTCTGCCAAAATGCTTTGTAGTTTCCATGGGAATTCTTGTTCAATAAGGCATTCAGTAATTTTTAAATTTATCAAACACTGAAATGGCTTTATCTATTTCTTTCTATTATTGATTATCAAGTCTTTACTTCTCTACTATTTAAGTAGCATCAAATAATTTTGCTTATCAGGTTCTCTCTTAATTTTTTTTTTTACACTTTTCATTTCTTGATTTATTTTGCTTCTAAATGAATTTTATTATTATTGTTTAAAGTAATCCCTTGGTAATTTTTCATAGCACTAAATCTCTAGACCAATTTAGGTGACAATTTTCATTATATTAGGCATTGCCCAACTATTAATATTATTTCTGAAAAGTGTATTTTGTAGCTATATTATAAATCCTCTGTGTCTTTGTACATTATTTCCCAGATATCTTATATATTTAAGTTGTTCTGAAAATATCTATGTTTTCCCTGTTGTTTTCCTTAGTAATATAAAGAAATTATTATCTTGGGAGATTTATTCTGTGTGTTGATAGTTACTGAAGCTGTAAGTAGACAGCTTTTTGCCTTTCTTTGTGTCACTAGAGAATGGTCTATGGCATATAGTATATCTTTAATAAATTCATGTTAATTGTCTTGATTAGTTTCTTTCACAGTAAAGTTATGAATAAGGAAAAAGAAGAAAGAGACAAAGATAACATCAAGGTTTTGAGAATAGGGGAAAGTGAATGACATGTACGCAAAAAAAAGTCACGCAAGAAAATTGTTAAATGAACAAGATAGATCAAAAGAAAATAGTGTAAATAGTAAAAATTACTTCTAGTAAGGAAATCCAGTAAGATAAGCAACTTGAAGGGAAAAAACAAAAAAGTTCAGAAGGGAACACAAACTTCTATTGCAATTATATTAAACTCAGCATAACTTTTTTTTTTTTAAGGCAAACCATAACTAAGTTATTTCCAGTTTCATACACAAACTTTTCTTGGTTCCACTTCTTAAACACATTAAAATGGTGAATTATCTAAAGTAGATTTGACCCTGCCCATGTAGAATTGAAATGAAAGAAATCATTCAACAATTAGACTGAGGAATGGGGTATTAAAATGCTTTAATCTTAGAAAATGGAGTGAAAAGAAAGAACAACAGAGAATAAGTATTAAAGTCTGTAAGTAATATTTAAATTCAGCTAACTAAAAAATAAAACAAAAACAGAACACTAGTTTTTACTTACTCTAAAGATTTCAGTTAAACTTTGATTTCTTTCAAAGGCTACCCCAACCCTTCCTCAATTCAATAAAGATTTAAATGAAAATATTGAACATAACTTCAAAGGGATAATGATGACTAGGCAACATCTGTACTCTAAGTGATCAAGCTAGAGTTCTATTTAGCCAGGTTAGTTTCTCCCACCCCATCCCCAGAAGACTGACAAAATGATGTGATGTTCAGCTAAAAATAGTCCATTTTTTCTTGAAACTCAGGAACCTAACTAAACATAAATGATGATTGTGCTATTTCTGGGAATACATTGTAGTCCATACAAGGAACTCCAGGAAAAGTATACCAGTAATTAAACAACATTTTCACCTTCTCAATTCTCGCCTATTAACTGTATACTAATCATTCTTTTAAGTATAATAATTAGAGGTGATTAATATTTAAATATTTGACATGCCAAATGTAAAAATATCAGGAGCAATTTACTAACTCTTCAGAAATGAAATAGGACAGTTCACAACCAATACATATTAATAGTTTCCTGTATTTTAAATTACTTTAAATGGACCAGATTCAAAATATTTTCAGAGCCTTACTTATAGTAGCAGTTTAATGTATAAGCACAAACTACAGTCAAATTTGGTTTGAATAATAAAGCAGAAGATCTTCAGGATAGCAACACTATTCTGGAGAAAGAAGTCAGCAAGGCCTGCAATGTATATATGTTAAATCATGACAAAAACACTATCACAACAAAATATTTAATAAATTCTAGCATTAAAATAGAATTTAAGTAGTAAATTGATATTTATTATAATGGATTTTTTTTTTCTGTATAACCAAATCTAATCTATCCTATACTCTGAAGCAAACTTGGAGAATTCACCTTTTATTTAACATTATAACAAGACCTTGTACTTAATTTTTAAAAAGGTCAAAACATAGAATTTTTGAGCTTCATATTACCTTGGATGAAGTATCACATCTCCAAATTTTAGGATAAACAAATTAATACAGCTTTACATTCTGAAAATGTGTGTTTTCCTCCCCCTATGAAAAAACCCTGAAAAAAATGTTACAGGTCCAGATGGGAAAATAACTTCAGGATCAGTAATTCCATTCCTTCCCAACGCCCAATTAATTAAACTAGAAGGACTAGAAAAGGTGACAAATTTAAAAACAAAAATAAACCATCCATATATCTTTTGTAACATTGTTAAAATTAATTACACTGGAAAATGATGTGCAATAGCTACAATGTCCAGTATAATTGTATTTACCATATATTGTAAAAGTAACTTGTAGTCATAGTATAAGCATAAATTAAAACCCAATTGAATACTTCTAATAGATGACAATACAGGAACAAGTAAATAGAAATGCCATATTAATTTCAAGGTCCATTAGAAATAGGATTAGGGAGTCATTTGCACAAAAAGGGGAAATGTCTCAAAATTTATGAAAAACAAAAACAAAGAAAATGATGAACATTTAAATGTTTCTAAAGAGACATAGCAATGCTATACACATTTGTTTTGTAGTGAGTTTTTCTATACATTTGACACTAGATTAGGAATGTCTAGAAATCTCAAAGTGAATAGCATACAACAGAACAAATCAAGCACAGTGAATCCAGAATTACATTGTGGTTTTTGGACCACAATCAATCCTAGCCTCCAACATTAGGAATAGAGAAGATCTCAATGATTCACATTTTATAAGATATAAGACTGAAAACAAATGCAGTTAATACTTTGGTATAATTCTGGAATGAATGTATATCCTACTTAACGTCATGAATTAATTGGTCCTGCAAAAACACGATATAAATAAAAGGTTACAAAGAGTAACTGGTTACAGTTAAAAAAAAAAAAAAAAAAAGTCAGCAATCAGCTGAAGGACATTACAGTTTATTTTCCCTACTTTACAGAAGGATTTATATGGTATTAACCATGTTATTGGAAAAAAGGTTGTTTAAGGAAACTTTAATTTCTCTATACTGAATTATTTATAATCTCAGAGTTGGAAGGAATGTTATAATTCTTTGAGTCCACGTGAGAACTGTAAACGAGTCCTAACATGCCTCGAGCCTTCAACTGAAGATTCATAGGGGAGGAAAGCCACAACTTCAAGAGGCAGTCCATTCTATTTTTAGATAGCTTCTCTGCATTTGCCACCTGTTATTTCAGGTTCTGGCTTCTGGAATCAAGGAGAAAACCAGCCTAATATCTATGCCAAAGTCCTTTAAATATTCTGCTCCCCTTTTAAGTTCTTTCCTAGACTAAGTATTCCCAGTTCTTCAAATCCACCCTCTTCTAAAGTAGGGAGACCTCTTTTCATCATTCTGGGTCACTATCCTCTGAATTTTTCCATCTTGTTAATTAATGACTTTCCTAGATCACTACCTCTATATATTCACTAAAAGTCCTTGCTGAATTAAAAAAAATACTCTCACAAATAATATCCATGCTTTATTAAATGAAATCAGTTTAAGCAGATCAGATCTCTGCTCTAGGCCTTCTCCTCTCTCTATACTTTCATCAGTTCCATCAGATTCAATTATTACAACCCCAGGATCACAGATTGAGGGCTAGAAGCTCTCTTAGAGACCATCTAGAATATCTAAAACACCATGACCAACAATTTTACAGATGAGGAAAGTGAAGCCCATGAAATCAAGTGACTTTTGCAAAGTAACACGTCTAAGGGATAACAGAAATCAGAAATGAACTGAAGAGAAAAGATTTGATTTTAACTGCAATCCTGTGAGTGCAAAGCAAGTACTCTTTCCATCACATACTATGAAGCCTATATAGTCAGTCAGCCCTTGCCTTTTTCCTAAGCTCTGCCTATGGAACATTTCAAACTAGGCTAAAACAGAACTCATACGCTTTCCCTTAACCCAATCCTCTTCCCTATTTCTTCTAAGAGTACCATTATGTTTCCAGTAATTGAGGTTTACAACTTTGGAAGTATCACCAGCTCCTCACTCTCTATCACTATATAGATAATGAGTGCCAGTATTATGGATTCTGCATCCTGACTATAACTTGGATTTGGTCCTTTCATTTCATTCATACAACCAACATCCTTGAACATTCCTAATTACCACTAATCCCAACAACCTCCTTATAGGGTTTCCCTGTCTTTGAGAATATCCCCCTCCAATCCATGCTCCACACACCCACCCACCATTTGACATTCTGATATTCTTAAAGGTTTTGCCATATCCTTCTCAAGAAACTCAGTGGCTCCCAATTCCCTACTGACATCTAAAACACATCACAACCTGGCCCCAATCTAGCTTTCTAAGGCTTATTCAACATTAGTCACCTTCACACATTCTTCAGTTCAGCCAAAATGGCCTTCTTGCTGTTTCTCACACATGA
Source organism: Antechinus flavipes (assembly GCF_016432865.1). Classification (NCBI taxonomy): domain Eukaryota; kingdom Metazoa; phylum Chordata; class Mammalia; order Dasyuromorphia; family Dasyuridae; genus Antechinus; species Antechinus flavipes. The sequence continues at coordinate 387,605,213 of NC_067399.1, read as the reverse complement.
CATTCCATCTCTTGTCTCTGTGACAGCAAAAGCTGTCTATCCCTATGCCTGGAATGAAACTCTTTCTTCACTTCCATGTCAGAATTCCCAGCTTCCTTCAAAGCTTAATTGAGATTCCTTCTATGTAAAAATCTTTTCTGACAGTTCTGAGCTTTGGGCAGTTTCCTCAAAATTACCTTGCATGTATTGTATATATGGTAAATTAAGTACAACTGTCTTATCTTTCATAATAAAATGTGATAGTATATCCTGAATAATAGGGATAGCCACAGCGCCTGGTGCACAGTAATACTTATAAATGTTTCTTGATTACTGAGAATGGAGAGTAGAAAAGATTGATGATGGCTGTATTTCATTCCTTTATTTTTCAGAAATGTGTGTATGAATGTATGTACTATAACAGAGAAGGAAAGGCCAAGAGAAAAATAGTCAAACAACATGCCTTATTAAGCCTTGGGGACAAAAAAGACAAAAAACATGAACCCTGCTTTCTAGGAGCTCACATTCTAATGGAGGAGATAACATGCAAATAACTGGTTACATACAAGATATATAGTGTAAATGAAAGTGAGTATCAGAAAGAAGTCACTTGTGACAAGGGCAAGAAAGACCTTGTGTAAAAGAAATCTGACATAAGTATTAAAGAAAGCCAAGAGGGAGAGAATTTCAGGCATAGGGACAGTCAAAGAAAGGGCACAGGGCAGGGAGATGTTCCAGAAAGAACAAGAAAACCAATGGCAGTAGACTGTAGAGTACATGGGAAGGAATAGTTTAAGAATGGAAAAGAGCACAAAAAGACTTAGAGGTTCAAATACAAAATGCTCCTTAAATAGCTGAAAGAGTATTCAGTTCTTATGGGTAGTTCATGTCAATATAATAAAAACAACAATACTACTAAAGTTAATTTATAATTTTAATACTATATCAAACTACCAAGGGGATAATTTATACAACTTGATGAATAACAAAATTCATTTGGAAAACCAAAACTAAAATGTTAAGGAAATGATAAAAAGAAATAGCAATGAAAGGGAAACAGCACTTTTAGATCTCAAACTATATTATAAATCAGCAGTCATCAATCAAAAACTATCTGGTTTTAATTAAAAAACAAATAGATCAATGGAACAGATTAGACAAAGGATAATCAGAAACAGTGGAAATGAATAAACCTCTCATAAAATACCTAGAAAAAAACTGATAAAAGATAAAATAGATAACTGATCATTACATGAAACTGAAACAGTTCTTTCTGCACAGACAACATTAATATATCCAGAATAAGGGCAGTAATCAAATGGAAGAATTTTCAATCAAATTTCTTTGATAAAAGTTTGGCATCTAAGATATATCAAGAATAAGTGTATGTGTATGTGTGCGTATGTATATAGATATATATATGTATATGTAATTATAATAAGCTTATCTAAGAAAACAATATGCAAAAGAACCATAACAATATAAATGGAAAGAACGACAAAAAAATCAAAAACGAATGTAATAAAATTGATCAAGCAGGGTTTAAACGAAGAATTATAAGAAGACACTCCTAATCTACTCTTCTGTGGAGGTGAGGGGTTCACAGGTCTTACACACTGAACATGTTTTTGGACTTTTTCGCTGTATCAATTGTTCTGCCTTTTTTTTTTATCTCTTAAAAAAAAATACTATATATTAGATGGCTTCTACTAGAGGGGGAGGAGGAAAGATGCCAAAAATAACTATATTCATGTAAAAAATAAAATGCTTCCCAATGAAAATAGGGAGAAAAATTGACAGGAAAGGTAGGAAGAGGTCAAGTCATAAAATATTTTAAAAGCAAAATAAAGAATTTCATAGAGAATTCTGGAGGTAAGAGGAATTCACTAGAGCTAATTGAGTATGAAGAGAAGGTGAGAGAGTCAGATCTGTGAGAGAAGATTTGTCAACTGAATGGAAAAAGCGCTGACAAGAGTAAAGATTTGAACAACCAGAAAAGTCTATGGAAAGCACCTAAAGTTTAGGCATGAAATTATCAATGCCTACACCAGAATGGTGGCCCTGTGAGTGGAGAAAAGAGGATATATGTGATGTGAAAGTAGAAAGGACAAAATTAAACTATAGATTAGATATATGGTTTGAATGAAAGTGAGGAGCCAAGGATAAAGCTAAAGATATGAATGAGCTTGGGTGGTTGAGATGATAGTGATACACTGGACAATAATTGGAAGGTTAAGAAGAGAAAAATTGGAGGGAAGGGAAAGAAGGAGTTGTTTTGTTAAGTCCATTAGTCAGCAAGTAATGCAAAACTGGAGTTCAGGAGAAATATTAGGACTGGATATAATTTTGGGGAATTATCTGCATAGAAATAACTGAACTCATGGGAGTTAATGAAATCAGTGACTGACTCAGAAGAAGGAGCAGGTATGTATTAACCTACTAAATGCCAGGCACTTTACTAAGCAAGTTACAAGTATTATTTCATCTGATCTTCACAACAACCCTTTCAGGAAGGTGGTAGTATTATTACCATTTTACAACTGAGGAAACCAAAAGAAAGATTAAGGATCACACAGCTACTGTCTGAAGCTGAATTTGAACTCAGCTCTTCATGATTCCAGGCTTAGCTATATCTATCTCGCTAATCAGGACAGACTACATCAGGGACACCAAAGGATAGTAGGAATGACATGGAAGAAGATCTGGCAAAAGAGACTAAGAAGGAAGAATCAAGTAGGAAGCATACAAACCAGGAAAGAACAATGCATTGAAAGCCTAGAATCAGTAAAAAGAATGTGATCCATTGAAATAATGTGCCTGGATAGCAAAGTGCAGAGTTTAGAAACAAGTGAAAGGTAAAAAAGTGAAAGCACCAAATATAAATGGATTTCTCAAGATACATTTAAACTACAGATTATATACTGCTACTATACTGTCAACTTACTTTTACATAGTAAACAGTGTACCTTCCTCAGTATTATATATCAAGTTTATACAGAAGACTAGTAATCTCCTGACCCACAACTTCCTTCCCCCACATGAGTTTTATAATTAAGTTGACTTTCTTTCCAACTTTATATGATAAAAAAAGAACACAATGTCTGGGAGTCAAGGATCTATTCCTAGGTCCATCAACAACTACCTGATGACCTTGATTAAATCACAGACTAGACTTTTAAACCCAGAAAAAACATCAGAGATTAGTACAATCTTCTCATTTTACAAATTGGAAAACTGATGTCTGTCCTTAGCCTGCCTTGCCAAAAGTCACAATTAGCTGAAAAACAAAAACTGAAAACCAGGTACAGTTCTCATGTTCTAACTTTTTCACTTGTAGAAAGGAGACAACAGGACCTGCCCTACACCTCCAAAATACAATTTTTGAGGATTTAAAAAAAATGTATGTTCAAGTATTTTGAAATTTATAAAGCATTATATAAATGAATTATTACAGAACTTATAACATTTAGCATTATATCAAAGTTAGCCTAAAATTGATAAAAGTGTTAAAAACATCTTATTCCTAATTAAATAGCATTTTTTGATATTTTCTGTGTCAGTAAGGATTTAGATAACAGTTGCTAACAAAATTCATCATTCCTGTCCTCATTTCCCTCTCCCTAATTAAGTACTCAAATATCATTCCCTCTAAATATTTAAAGCTAACCTGACCCATGCCACTTCCTTCATGGAGCCTTTTCCCAATCAACTGTTTTTCTTTCTGTATACTTGGCAAAACCTTTCTACCACTTACATCACATTCTACTTTATCTTCCAATTATTTATATATGCTCCTAGTAGATGTTATGGTCCAATAAAGTAGTAACTTAACTTATTTAACCATTGTTATCTTCCCCAGAACCTGGTACAAGCTTCTTTAAATAAAAAAAGTTTAATAAATACATGTTGAATTAAATCTTTCAGTTTTGAGGAACTTTTATAAAAGAGAAGTATGGCATCTCTTCAACTAGTTCAGGTAAATAACCTGTAAATTGGTACAGTGTTATCTAGTGTTTGTGGACAGAAATGAAAATATTTGACCATAAATTAACAAAGATGCTATATCAAACCCATATCAGATTTTCATATCTTAATAGACTACATAAAGAGTTAAATATATTCAAGTTGTTCATTGATGTGACTTTAGGAAAAAAGGCAGACCTCACTTCCAGTCCCTTTCCTTGGAAAGGGAAAGTTCCCTATTTCCTCATCTATAAAATGAGATTGGATTCAATGGCTTTCAAGAGTCTCTTCAGAGGACCGAAACCACGATGCTATGAAGTATTGAAGACTGAAAGCAATAGGTTCAAAGGCTGTGACAGTACTAAGGGGAATAAACTAGAATTTATTCATCACACCTAAAAATAAAAGTATGAATAAAAATTGATATATTTTAATCAATTGTACAAGCTTATAAAATAAAACATAACATTAAATCTTTCAATCTGAATCCCAAAGTTTTCTTTTAGAAACAACCTATGCAAATATAAATAAGTATTTGCTAAAATAGTAGAATTTATTCAAAGGAAGAACAGTGATGGTGATGCTAACCAAGGAAGTCGCCAATTCAAATCCAACCTCAGATAATTTCTAACTAGGTATGTTTTTAAAGTTCATAAAAAAGTTTTCATACAATTACTAAAAGAACTAATCCTGTTATCTACCAGATAATAACTCATCATGTGTCCAATCAATGACAGCTGTAGAAGAAAAAGTACTCTTATTTGTTACAGACTTTATATTTTTTCATTAAACAATTTATTGAATGCCTATGTATGTGCAAGGCAATGTGGCAAAGATAAAGATTGCTTTGAACAGTCCTTTTCCTCAAGGAGTTCAAATCTGGGAAATAAAACAAGTACAGAAATTATTTTTTTAAATGCCATGAAAAGTAAAGTATTGTGGCACTTCAGGGATTACTTCCAATTCAAGTAAGAACACTTTCATGTAAAGGTCAACATTTGAGTTAACTCTTGAAAAGTGGGCAGAATTTCATCAAGCAGAGAAAGATTGGAGGGGAAGCATTCTACAGAGAAAAGGACTGTAACAAAAACAAAAAAGATTAGTGGTTCAAACTTTGATAATGACTTATGGTTTATTAAGAAATTTCTACAGAAAAACTAGATAAATCAGCTATTGAGGAAAGTGAAATCTCACCAAGACAAAGGAACTAGCTGATCAAGAATAAGCAGAGTCCAGAACTTGAACCTAAATTTTCTGACTCTTTACAACACACACCCCCACCACCTTAAAATACACCACACCTCTGTGGTGACAACTGTGAATGACAAGGAATCCACAAGTTTGAAATGGATGGGACAGAGGAAAAGGCATAAAGAAAAGGTTTAAAAGGAAGAGGAATCATATCTATTATGGAGAACTCTGCCAGCCTAAGGAATTTATCCTTCATTTTGCAGTCAATGAATAAACAATGAAAGTTTCTAAACAGGAAACATCTGATCAGTCTGATTTAGCCTAATCCAGAGGCAATAACACCATTATAATTCCAAAGGTAAAAATCATATTTCATTTTTTTTAATACCCCTAATAGCATCTAGTCTAGTGTTGAGCAGCATGGCACGGTGGGTATGATGACCTTGGTTTTCATTGGGACTCAAGATAGAAGCAAATGGCTTTTTCTCTTTTCTTCTCTGTAAAAGGAGGATAATTCACCTCCACTATCGACTTCACTGGATTTGTGAAGAAAGCACTTTGCAAACCATAAAGTGATAGATTTATTATTTTTAAAATGGCACATATTACTTACCATTCGAAAAACTTACAATTATATACTTTTTATTACATGATTTTCTTAAACTGAGGCAAACCTATACGGGCAGGTTTAAAAATTAGTACTGTATTAAAAGCAAAATGGAATCCTTATTTTGCTATCAAGAAAATCTAAGGATGTGATCATTTCGCTAAAAGTTTTCAACTCATGCTATTTAGCTGGGGACACTCTCCAAAGCAGAAATTCCAAAGCGGAAAAAAGTCACAAAGATGTGAAATAACATAGTTTATATCAGCATTTTGCGCAAAGGGAAACTCATTTTTGTCGGGAAGTGGGCAAACTTTAGTCAACTCTAAAATTATCAATTTAGTCTCCTTCCACACCAAGACTGAAAGGGGGGAGGGAAGCAAAGAGTTAAATGCAGTCCGATCAATTAGCATAAAAAGTTGGGAGTACTTTTACAATACAAGTTATAGTCACATGGGTGTGGTAGGCACATATTATTTACAAGGCAACGTAATTTAAGAAAAACATATATGAATGGAGCTAGCTCTCAAATTTTAATAAGGCCAGGATCTTTTTTTTTTCTTCTTAATTCATCATTTTCACCGGTAAATAGGTAAAGGAAAATAGAATCTGAGTTTCACCACGGAGATTGGAGAAACTTCTAGGTGGGGGAGGGAAAAAGGAAAGAAAGAGAGGAAAAAAAAAACCACACAAATAGTGAGCCATCCAACTATTTGAAAAGTAATCCAATCAAAGCAAGTTGACCACTGCCCCGCCCCAAGAATAAAATGAGAATTATTTAAAAGAGAAGTGACTGGACTAGAAGCCCGAAAAAGCGCTCCCCTCCCCCGCCCCGGAGATCTGCGGGGTAATGGGGAGAAGAGGTTGACGAAGCCCAACAACTTAAAAAAAAGTTAGTTCGGAACCCTCAGAAACTTGGCCGCACCCTTAGCCTGCGATCCCGCAGCCCCAGGAGTGTCCCAAACTTGTCCACAAAACTACCAGGTTGGGCTGGGCCTGGGACCTCTTCCTGCCCCCCACCCCGAATTCTCCTGGCCTCGAGCAGGCCTCGCCCCCAGTTCCCCGGAACATGGCGGGGTAAGGGGCACCCAGCAGACAAGGCCCCCGCACTTCCCCAGGCCGGGAGGGGCGCCGCCCGGAGCGTCTCGGAAAGTTCTGGGGAAGCCGCAGGAGGGGCGCGGACCGGGGTGGGGCTCCCGGTAGGTAATGGCGGGGAAGAGGGAGGTTCACCGGAGGGACCCTGGTCTGGAGCTGAGGGAGTGCCAGGAGTTACCTGCGGTAAGAGGGGTGCGAGCGCAGGAGGAAGAGAAGGATCCAAAAGGTCCCTACGCCAAGCGCTGCCACCGCCGCCGCTTTGTCTCCCGTCCCGACTCCCAAGGAGGAAATGGGCCGTGGCCCGCGCCTCCGCCCCTCGGCCCTTCACCGGCCCCCCGCCCCGCGCCAAGCTCTTCCCGGCACCGCCCTCCGCAGCCGCCCCGCCTAGCCGCTCTTCCCGGCTCCTCCCACCGCGGCCATTCCCGTCCCGCGCCTTCTCCCAGACTTTTCTCGGGGAATAAGAGAACTATGCATATTTCTCTGGGAGACGCGGGAGACTCGGTAGGGTACGCCCCCGAGATAAATTTCCCAAGCCCAGAACTACAGTGCCAAGGTGGAAAAGTCCCTAGGAGTGGGGAAGGCGTGAGGAAGAGGTTAAAAGGGGAAAGGGGAGGAGAAGCCAAACCCTGGAAGAGCTTAGAGAAAGGGATGGGGGTGGGGGTGGTAAGGAGAATGAGTCATCTGTCTCTCCAGTTCAGGTGAGTCAGGGTGGTGCTTATACGCAGGCTCCGCCCCTTAGCCTGAGACCTAAGGAACTCTGGAACAGGTATAGAGTTGGAACTCTTGATACCTCTTTTGCTTCAACTGAGCTAGACTATTCCAGTTCAATTCAATTAAAGTTTATTAAGCGCCTAGTATATTCCAGACACTGGGCTAAGCAGCTGGGAGGAATTTCTCCATGGAATGCTTGAGGCTTATCCTGTTACCAAAATGAATCCTTCGGAAAAGTAATATCTTGAGGTAATAACTCACATTTATATTACCCTGTAAGTTAAAAGGGAAAAAAAATCTTCCTTCCCAACATGGGGCAAAACACGCATTAAATCTGGAGGCAGTGGCCCCACACTTGTTGATATGTCCTAAAATTGATAAATTTTAAAATATTAAGTACTAAAGGGGAAATTCTGCTCCCTGTATTTCTGAATAACCAAGTACTAGCCTGCAAAAACGCCAGATAACAAACTATTGGGCAGGATCGTCGTTTAGATGTAAGGAGAGTTTGGTATTATCTGTCTACTAAGAAGTAATACCAAAAGATTGTCTTGGGGAAAAAAAAAAAAAAAAACAAACACTTTAACTTGGCATTTTGCATAAGATCTTCCCAACTTAGCTTTGACGAAAGAACTTGACCTATTCTGTGACCTAACTTTAGCTTCCTTCTTTGAGGTAAGTATAAAGGGGCTGTACTGAGAATTCTGTCATTTCTCTATTTGATCCACCATTTGAATGATACCTTTATATAATGTTGCGCTACAAGTCTGAGTGAAATGTTTTCACAGGAAGGAAATTGACTTGAGGGTTAGTTAAACCTTTCTGTATGCACTACATCAGAGCACTTTGTGGTAGCAAAGAATTGGAAACAAAATACATGGCCTGTTGAGGAACAGCCAAACAAATTCGTTATAGTTCTATGGCACAATAGAAGTAGCTTGTCAGGAAGGCCTGAACTCGTCTGGCTTCAGACACTTAACTTACTGTGTGACCTGTCTCAGTGCCCTCAAATCATTGAACCCTGTTTGCCTCAGTTTTTAATCTGTAAAATGAGCTGGAGAAGGAAATGACAAACCACTCCTGTATTTTTGTCAAGAAAACCTCAATATGGTTTTCAAAATATGGAGCAGCGAGGTGGCCGGTGGATAGAGAACCAGCCCTGAAGTCCGGAGGACCTGAGTTCAAATGTGACCTCAGACACTTAACACTTCCTGGCTGTGTGACCCTAGGCAAGTCACTTAACCCCAATTGTCTCAGGGAAAAAGAAAACAAACTAGGGTCACAAAGAATTGTAAATACAACTGAATAATAATACTTAAAAAAAAGATAATAAATAGAAAGATAGAAAGCTACAGATGAACATCTTTGTATCAACAAAGTGAAGTAATCAGAGCCAGAAAGCATCACCAAATATAAATATAAAATGAAAATATAAAAAATGATCATGCCCCCAAAGATGAGATATGAGAAGATGTCTTCATCTTCCTTTCTCCTTTGTAGTGATTGGGGTGAAGGGAGTTACATACATTGGACAGAATGTTAGATCTTTTTTTGATATGCTCATTGGTTTTAATGAATTATTTTTTCTCTTTTTCCTTTCTTTTAAAAAAATGTATTATTAATGAGAGGAGATGGCTCTCTGGAGGTCTGAATCAGGAAGAATGCTGGGGGAAATGTAGGCAATATGAAAATTAATAAAAATTATCTTTTAAATTAAGCCTCTTATTGGCCAGCAAGTCTGTCCCATTGCAAACTAAAAATTAGTTGGTAGCATCATAATGGACTTAGGGCTAGAATCATGGGGATCATAGATATGAAGTTGAAAGGGATCATATGAAGACCTCTCACATTAGAAATGAGAAATGTGGGGCCCCGAGAAGTTAGATTAAATGACTTGTTCAAACTCACAAAGATGGTGAGTAGCATCAGGATTTGAACCCAGGTCCTCTCTTACATCAGTAGTTAGGTGATGAAATGGATATAGTGTGGGACCTGGTGTCAGGAAGACTTATCTTCCTGAGTCAAATTCAGCTTGAGATATTTACTAAAATGTAACCCTGGCAAGTCACTTGACCCAATTTTTCTCATTCTGTCAAATGAAAAGTTACTTCAATATCTGCCAAGAAAATCCCAAAAGGGGTCACAAAGAGTTGGAAACAACTGAAAAAAAAACTCTCCCAAATGTAGCACTTTCCACTAATCCAGAGAAGTCAATCAATTGATATTTATTAAATACCTGCTATGTGTCAGATTCTGTGCTAAGCACTAAACAAAGAAAGGTAAAATAAACAAGCAGTCCCTTCTCGTAAAGGGCTAAATCTAATAGGAGAGACAACATGCCAGAAACTATGTACAACAAGATATAAGCAGAAATTTGGGGGTGATCTTGAAGAAAAGGTGTAATGATTTAAACAAAACAAAACAACAACAACAACAAAAAAAAAAAAAAACAGAAAAAGCTTCTTAACAGAAGGTAAGATTTTAGTTAAGACTGGAGTTAGAAAGTAGGAATGAGGAAATAGAGAATCCCAGCCACCTAAAATAGCAGATAAAAACCGATTTCAGAGTTATTTTGTGGGAGGAACTAATACCATTAGATCTCACAACAAATGGAAAGGAGTAAGGTTCAAGAAGACTGAAAGGTAAAAAGGGGCCAGGTGATGAAGGAATTTGAAGCCAAATAGGATTTCATTTTTGATCCTGGAGGCTATCGGGAGCCTATTGGTATTGATTGAAAAGCAGATGAAAGGGATCGGGATGTGGTCATATCTGCATTTTTGGAAGATTGATTCAATAGCTGAGCAGAAGATAGACTAAAGAAGGGAGAGATTTGAACCTGGGAGACCAACTAGCTGGCTACTGCAATAGTCCAGGTATGAGATGATAATGATGTGTGTCAGGTCAGTTGTAGTATCAGACAAAAAAAGAGGGTACATATACATATGTGTATATATGTGTATAAATATATACAGGAGATGTTACAAAGGAAAAATATCAGGACATGATAAATAATTATACATAAAGCGCATGCACGCGCGCTCTCGTGTGTGTGTGTCTGTGTGTGTGTGTGTGTGTGTGAGAGAGAGAGAGAGAGAGAGAGAGAGAGGAGCTTGATTGCAAGCCTGGGTGACTGAAAATGGTGGTACAGTATGGTGGTGGACAGTAACAGGGAAATAGGAATAGGCACAGATTTGCCTAGGGGTAGGAGGAGACAATTTTTTGGATTAAATTTTGTATATTTGAGTTTTAAAAATCTATGGGACATTCATTCTTAGATGTCTGAAAGGTAGACAAGTAGTTCTGAGTGTCATCAGCATAGAAATGATTATTGAAACCATGAAAGCTGATAAGACCCCCAAGTGAGATAATATAGAGAAAGAAGGCCCAAGACAGCACCATAAAGACAAGTATTATCAAATTTGATGCTTAAGACTATCCAATGAGGTAGGAACTGTAAATATCATTCACCTCACCTTACACGCTTGCTTTAACACCTGATTCAAAGAAATCCAATGATCTACCCATAGTGAGTAATTGTAAGACAGAAAGGATTTGATTCTAATTCTCTCCAAGATTCAAATCCATTACTCTTTTAATGTACTACTGCCAAATTGTAATGTCAAATGCTATCATTTCAGTAAGTCAATTAGCAAGCATTTATTAAGTACCTACTATATACTTGGAACCATGGAACATGCTGGAAATGTAATCTATAGCAAACATACCTTTAAAATGACCCCAGGAATGGAGTCTCCTATTACAAATTAATTTCCTGTTGCATTTATGTTCAACAATATGTTAAGAACTACTACTTTAAATTATGAAATCTTTTTTGCTATTGCCTTGAGGAGTAGAAATTTAAGTACTGAACCTCCTCCTTTGAGTAAAGAGGTCTGGAACTACATTTATGAAATGATGCAGAGTATTACTGTCAGAATTGATCACTGTGAATATTAGTTTTTATAACTGTTTTTCTTGGTTACAAGAGAAGGCTTATAAGATATTGGAGGGAGAGTACCAGAAATGACTGGTTTTCTTTTTTTTTAAGGCTTCAATAAAATTTTTTCTTAATAGTGTTTTCTTCTTGTAAGGTTAAACTTATCTACCCAAAGAACCTTCTATTCTGCTGCCTTACAATTTAGAGTACTTAGCCTAAATTCTTTAGAGTTGAAAGATATCTTAAAAAACTAAACATTTAAAAGATAAGAAATCTGAGGCTAAGAAAGATGACATGACTTACCCAAATCAAAGTAAGTTGTAACTCCAGGATTCAAACAGAAGTTCAATCTAGTTCAAATTTACTCCTTTTCCCATTGAAAATTAGATTGATCAGTTGTAGAAGTAAACAAGTAGAGGCAGCTAGATGGTATAGTGGATAGAGCACCAATCTTGGAGTCAGGAGAACCTGAGTTCAAATTTGACCTCAGACCTATCTTAGCTGTGTGATTAAGTCACTTAATCTCAATCCTAATTGCCTCACCAAAAAAAAAAAAAAAAAAAAGGAAGAAGTAAATGGGTAATGTTGATTCTACCAAATTATGTCCTGGGAAGACACAATTTTCAAGTGGAACAGATTATTAGCTTTCTTTAGAAAGCTATAGTATAAGCAGGTCTTAAATAATGTTATTTAAAAAAACAACAACAAAACAGGAGGGAGCCAGGGAATGGTATAGTTAGAGGTCCCCTTGGAGGGTAGAAAGAGGAAATCCAAAGAGTAAAAGTATATCAGTATGTCTCCACAGAAAAGAAACACATTGTTATCTGGTGGATATAAATATTCTGATGACTTATCATTTTCATGCTGTAGTAGACCAAGAACAATTATCTAGATTGTCACAACCAACATGAAATGATCCTTAAGAGCATCTGGACTCCTTTACAGAAGAGAATCTATTCAAGCTGGTTAAAATTGGAAGGAGTTCTAGCTTAAAGCTTCTTAAACGGTGGATCACCACTCCGTAACTGACTGTGGGGTTATGAAATTATAATGTTTGATTTGTATAACTATTTTATATACCTATATAGTCAGAGTTGAATAAAAATTTCTCAGATGAAAAGGAGTCTCATGGAAAAAATTTAAGAAGCTCTGATCTAACTCAGGTTGAGTTTTTTTAAGCCTTTTTGTGAGTATCACAGACTCTATGGTACTCTAATAAAGACTACAGGTCCCTTTTCACAATGATATTTTTAAATATTTAAAATATATGTAGAATTACAAAGAAATTTATAATATTTAAATTATATTGAAATAAAGTTATCACTTTTTAAAACACTTTTTTAAAAGAAATCATGAATCCTTGGTTAAAAAACCTTGATGAGAGTTTGTCAATGAGGAAAAATGGAGGGTGAAATCCTGAGAGGTTAAGAGACTTAATACTAATGAGTAGACAGCACTGAAAATCCCATCTTTTGATTTCAAGTCTTTTCCTACACTACTATGCAATTATCCCTTCCACAAAGAGACTTCCCTATCATAGTTTCAATATAACATGCTAGGCATAAAAAATTAAATGGGAATTTGAATGGAGTTTTGCTAAAGACACAAATGACACAGAAAAAGTTTAGAAACTAATAAATGCATAATATCAACCCAAATTTTACAATAAAGTACTGTCAATACCTCATAGAAGAAAAAGAAAAAAATTCCAATTTCTTCTTTGGTATGAATGGAGAGTCAAAAAAAATTACAGGAATTTTCCACATCACATAGGATCATGCCTCTAAATCCCTCCCTCGCCCACCCAATGTGAAAGGAATAATTATACTATGGTTTTTCTTGATATACACAAGATGAGTCTTGATGACTAATTCAATTTCTAAGGTTTGAGGGACATCATGGAGAATCACAAATATTCTAATTTAATACAATAAAAATTCATAAATATCCCATTTTTTGTAGACCAAGATTAAGGACTAGGAGTTAGATAAGATGCTGACTCTAATGTCAAGGAGTTTACAGTCTAAATGAATGGGTGTGTGTGGGTGTATTTAGATAGATAGATATTAGTATTAAGTATAATATTCCCCCAAATCATGAAAGATGCAAAGCAAAGTTTTTTTCTGAGTTCTAAGGGGATAAAAGGGGTAATCATCATTAAGAAGTTTTTAGAAAAGGCTTTATATAGAAGATGATAATTAAATTACACTTAACATTTGGGCAGTATTTTAACAGACTAAGAGGAGAACAATCAATTACAGGACCAAAAGCACTTATGACCTATGTATAATAAGAGTGGTGGCCTGGGAGAGAAACTTTGGTTCTGAAAGTTAGAGCAATGATGAGTTGGTCATAGAGCTGTTACTTGCCACATCATCTAAGAACAAATACAGAGTTTATTTGCTTAGGTTCTAGTACTGGAAAGAAAGGAGTAAGGAAAGGGCAGTGAAATGACTGGAAAGTGGTGAGTAAAGTGAAGCATGCTTGGGATTTTCTTGAAATAATGGCAAGAATTCTGGAGAACAATTTGGAACTATGCTCAAAAAGTTATCAAACTGTGCATAGCCTTTGATTCAGCAGTGTTACTACTGGGCTTATATCCCAAAGAGATTTTAAAGAAGGGAAAGGGATCTGTATGTGCACCAGTGTTTGTGGCAGGTCTCTTTGTAGTAGTCAGAAACTGGAAACTGAGTTAATGCCCATCAGCTGGAGAATGGCTGAATAAATTGTGGTATATGAATATTATGGAATATTACTGTTCGGTAAGAAATGACCAACAGGATGATTTCAGAAAGGCCTGGAGAGACTTACATGAACTGATGCTGAGTGAAATGAGCAGGACCAGGAGATCATTATATACTTCAACAACAATACTATATGATGATCAATTCTGATGAACTCTTCAGCAATGAGAAGAACCAAATCAGATCCAATAGAGCAGTAATGAACTGAACCAGCTACACCCAGAGAAAGAATTCTGGAAGATGACTATGAACCATTTTTTTTTAAATTTTTTAATATCTTTTTATTGATAGAACGCATGCCAGGGTAATTTTTTACAGCATTATCCCTTGCATTCACTTCTGTTCCGATTTTTCCCCTCCCTCCCTCCACCCCTTCCCCCAGATGGCAAGAGTCCTTTACATGTTGAATGGGTTGCAGTAAATCCTAGATACAATATATGTGTGCAGAACCAAACAGTTTTCTTGTTGCACAGGGAGAATTGAATTCAGAAGGTATAAATAACCCGGGAAGAAAAACAAAAATGCAAGCAGTTTATATTCATTTCCCAGTGTTCTTTCTCTGGGTGTAGCTGCTTCTGTCCATCTTTGATCAATTAAGGCTCTCTTTATCGAAGAGGTCCACTGCCATCAGAATACATCCTCAAACAGTATCGTTGTTGAGGTATATAATGATCTCCTGGTTCTGCTCATTTCACTCAGCATCAGTTCATGTAAGTCTTGCCAGTCCTCTCTGTATTCATCCTGCTGGTCATTCCTTACAGAACAATAATATTCCGACTATGAACCATTACATAGAATTCCCTATCCCTATATTTTTGTCCGCCTGCATTTTTTATTTCCTTCACAGGCTAATTGTACACTATTTCAAAGTCCGATTCTTTTTATACAGCAAAATAACTATATGGATATATATGCATATATTGTATTTAACATATACTTTAACATATTTAGCATGTATTGGTCAACCTGCCATCTGGGAGAAAGAATGGGGGGAAGGAGGGGAAAAATTGGAACAAAAGATTTTGCAATTGTCAGTGCTGAAAAATTACCCATGCATATATCTTGTAAATAAAAAGCTATAATAATTTTTTTTAAAGTGAAGAAAGTGAAGTTTGCTAGGTTTTAAAATGTAAAATGGTAATTGTTTAATATATATATATATATATATATATATATATGTATATATATATATATATATATATATATATATATATGCAAAAAAGAGACAGTTACTAAATGAGAGGGAAAAGAGGGTGGTTATAAGCAAGGAAAAAGTTCCAGAGGTAAAACTGTTAAAACCCCCAGGAGTCAGATTCTCATTTTAGAGACTAGACAATTGTTGAGGCCATGGAAATAATCAGAAAGCAAGAGAGTGAATGGGTTCAAAGGAAACAGGAAGGGTGTCATACATACCAAAAAAGAAGTTACAATGCTTTTTGCTATAACAAAAATCTGGAGACTTAAAGGGTGCTAACTGTTGTAGACTGATTGAGCTCATACTTGGTATATTGTGAATGTGATTGAATATTATTCTAAAAAATGATAAAAAGAATGGATTTGGAGAAACCTGAGAAGTCTTGTAAAAATTAATGCTGAGTGAAGTAAGCAGAACCAGCAAAACAATTTATATAATGAGAAGTGATAGACTAAAAAAATTTCAGACAAGGCCCATCTATAGTTTTGTTTTGCTTAATTATGCTTATTTGTTACAAGGAAAGCTTATGGTTGGGGGTTGGGAAGGAGGAAAGCAGTGAGAGTGATACCTAAAAAGGTAAAAATAAGAAAGTAATGTCAATGGAATGCAACCCTAGTGTATTTGCATAAGACTTCCTTATTGGTAGAGGGAATGATTACTCAATGTGTCATGCCTGTGTAAAGGGTAAAATTGGGTTGAGAGCTTGGAAGATGATATTCTTCCTTCTTATTTCAAGAGAGAACACAAGACCCTCTTCGAGGAGAAATTCAGAGAAAAAGAAAACAGATTTTGGAAGGATTCCCTTTCCTTCTTCCCCTCTAACATGTCCTTGATTTCCAACTTGCCTAAGGAGACTTTGAGGAATATCCCCCTGGATAAAATTTGTGACTCCCTCTCAATTGAACTGATATATCTTCCTTCATTCACTCAGTATGTTGTCTTATATATTACAATCTATATAACTTCTATGACTTCTATCTTTTCTTTTTGTTTAAATGAGTTTATTTGTTATTCACTATTTGTGATGTTCATTTGTGCAATGAACATTTGGTGGGAAAGGATCAAGCTTTAGGATATAAGAGTAGGGGACTCCTTTGCCTTTAAAGGTAGCAAACAGATAAGCAACTTCAACCTAAAAATAATTTCCCTAGACTAATAATTTTTAGGGGGTGGATGGCAGAAAGATATACTTCTAGTCTGGTATCTCTATCTGAGGAAAACAGAAGAGCTATCTTTGTAGTTTCTCTTGCTCTCATCCAGGCAGAATTCAATGTTTGTCCTGGAGATGGGTAGGCAAGATTCCATAGATATCTATTTAGACCTCCCTGAAAACCCCATTTGGTCAGAAATCTATTTTTTAAATGCACAAAAGAGAACAGAAGGCTGTCCAGAGGGAGATGGATAAGTAAGACAGCTTTAGAAATAATATATCAAATTTATTATATAATTTTAAAAGTACAAATTATAAGTAATACCTACAACTTTATATATTAAAAAAGAAAGAGAGTAGAAGAGTAGAGTGGTAATAGAATGTTAATACTCTCTTTGTGAGACAAAGGAGTTAGAGCCATATCCCATGTTAAAATTGATTCAAGTGCTAACACTTAGTTCAGGTTCAGTGTTTAGATGAAATTAAGCACTTGCAAAATATTAGAGTTAACAAAAACATTAGTGTTAGATGGTGCAGTGGATGTTACATTGGCCTGGAGTCAGGAGGACCTGAATTCAAATATGGCTTTAGACACTTAACACTTACTAGTTGTGTGACCCTGCACAAGTCATTTAACCCCAATTTTATCTCGAAAAAAAAAAAAAAAAAAGAAAGAAAGAAAGAAAGAAAGAAGGGGAGGAGGGAGAAGGAGATTTACCTTGCCTAGAACAACAAAAAAATTCAACAAGGCCACAGTAGCATTTAGCATCTCTGGACATGGTCCCCTTTGCCTCTACAGTCTCTATAAGTCTGGTTATCAGGGGAGGAGAGAGTGAAAGATATAATTTCTCATGTGGCCTTCAAAAACCCAAGTTAGAGGAGATCCAGCTCCATGTGTCTGGAACTTTTTAATGTATGAGGTGACTAGGAAGCTGCATCAGAAAACTTGGTGTCAATCACCAACTATGCCTCCTTTTAGAGACAGCTGGTCCATGTCACAAGAGGGAAAGAGAAAGGGCTGGTCATAACTCATACTGGACATATAGGGAAAGAAACTGAGGGCAAATCAAATTCTAGGACTACTTTTTTCTCCTTTTAAGAAAGCTAATCCATGCAGAAATGGGTTATTATTGGTTGTTATTAGACCTATCACGCCAAATAAGTATTGGGGATCCATAAATTGAAAAAAGGGGAAACCTAACCAATCAGTCAATAAATATTTATTATGTGCCAGATATATTATATAGACTCATTCAATCTTGACATACAACCTTAAATGTTGTAATTATACCCATTTTACAATTAAGAACACTAAGGTTAGCAGAGGTCAAGTTACTTGCCTAGGATCACACAGTTGAGGCAAGAACCTGATATCTTTCTGATTTCAAATTCTGCCCTCTATTCACTGTTGCCTCTTTCATGGTTGTTATAAGTTCTTGAACCATAAAAGTCTGTGTTAATGTGTGAGTTGCTGCTGTTATTATTCCTAATACTCTCTGTACTCTGGTTGATCCCTCTGTCTGGAATTCTCTCTTGCCCCTTCTCCTTATCATTCAAAGAACAGCTCGAAATTTATTATCTCTACGAAGTCTCCCCTGAGGACTTTCCATTTGGAAGTCATTTCCCTCGGGGCCCATGATATTCTTACAACATTTATATATTTATATATAAATTAGATTGTAAACTCCTAAAGGGTGAGGACTGTGTCATATTAGTCATTATATCTTTCATATCACTTTGTACATAAACATGCTATAAATGTTTGTTGAATGAATTAAAAATATAAAGTCTAATAAAGAGCCGTGGTTTGGGTTTTTTTTCTGCTGTCATTGACTAGATATGTGATGACCATGTGTCCATTATCTGATGAATTAGTTATGATCATAAAGTGCTTTTAAAAGTTGTTTTTATCCACATATTTCATATGTGACTTGGGACACAAAATGGAAGTCTGCACAGTAAAAGTCCCTTAAAAATGTTTTATATTCCGTCCCCCCCAGGCACTATACCATATCCAAGGTAGCCTTTTATCATAATTATTATTGTTGTTACTCTTGCTACTATAATTTCTACTCCCATACTTCCATCTCTTGTTGACTACTTCTGCTTGTGATGGGTATAAAAAAAATTCCTGACTGAGTGGTAACCCAGAAGAATGAGGGACAAGATCAAAATGCACAATATGTAGTGTTGTCTCTTATGGAAATCAGATTCCACACTAGGGACAACTTGGTTTTTGTCCTTTGTTCTCAAAAAGGATCAAGACTTCAGGGAGATGATGCCATGACATGCAAGTGAATTGAATGTTCAATCCTCCAGAACCATCTGGGTCCAGTGGCAAGATATAAATCAGAATGACTGGAGATGGCCCTGAAATGGGAGACCTTGACCTTTGTAAACTAAGGTCTTTAACTAGTCTAAGTTATGACTAAGGCAAATGACTAAGGCAATCCAATCAGTGATTAAGATTAGGTAAGAAATGACAATTGCATAGTGTATTCGGCAATGACTCTTTTTTGCAGACAATGATACGCCTTTAGCTTGAGGAGTTGATCTTGAAGCCAGGAGTATCAAAAGGTTCATAATCACTCTTCTCATTCGTGTTCACCAACTCTTCCATTGTACAATGACTGAAGAGACTATTGACTCTTCTATTCCTGGCCCTTGAATATCATCATCATCAGATTTAGCAATATACTGGTGGATAAACTCACACTCTTGGCTTATGACAGAAACCATTGTAAACCAATTTGGAGAATTTCAAGTCAAAACTCTGGTTCTTGCTTACTTACTCATCAATAGCAAAAGCCTCAATATTTAAACAAAGATAGGAGAGGGATCTTATAGACATCCGTGGGCTTTACCCTGATGAGGCAGTTTTATCAATCAAGCAGATTTCATGTTTGTTCACAATTCTATTGAGGCAGAGGAAGAACTCCAAGGACAAGGAGATGTACTGTCTTTGACCTTACTCATCTGTATAGGAAGACCTTTTGGAGTGGAATCTCCAAGGTGTCTTTCCTATTGGAACCCTTTGTGGGGCTTTGTGTCTTTTAATAAAGACCAGGAAGTGCTTGGTTCTTGGAGCTCTCTAGCATTTCAGCTGTTGTGGCTGATGAACAAAAAGGTTTTCATTTACACTCCATGGATTTTGGGGGTAAATGGGACTGAGATTCCATGTTGCTTGGTATGCTCTATTTGTCATTACCTCCTTTGAGCTTGTTATGGTATTCAAGCAGAATTGGAAGGAATGAGCTTAATCTGAGAGATGGAGGAGTAGCAGTTGAGCTCAAATCAAATTTAATCATTCCCCATTCCTACAAGCTCCATGGGACACATACTCAAGGTCCCTTTCTGGCAGGCAATTTCCACTTGTTTTGGATAATTCAAGGTATGGTAAAGAAGATACCTAGGAGATAACAGTCATCTTAGAGACCACTGGACTGGACAATTGGCCAGATAAACTCTTCCTGAATTCTTTATTTATGAAGCAGTAAATAGAGCATTAGCATTGGAATCAGGAGGATCTGAGTTCAAATCTGTTCTCAGACATTTACTAGCTCTGTGACTCCAGGCAAGTCACTTAACTTGTTTCCAAAAAGAAAATTCCTTACTTATAACTTCAATGAAAACCTTGTTTTACTCAAAGCTTCAAAGCCTTCTTTTTGGCTTCTTCAAAGTTCCCCTTCTGTTCAGTGTTGGCCAGGTAGGCAACTGCATCAAGACCTTGTTCCTTCACTCATACTTGGATATAGAATATGGCCAGGCCTCCACTGCAGGTAAGAACCACAGTGCCTTTGCTTGGCATCTTACTGATACTTAGTAAAGCTGGAGGCATCCCATTGTCTCAGAGTTGAGCAACCTAGACTGTATTCTTTTTTTTTTTTTCCCCCTTAGGTGTTCTCTTATTCCTTTAAAAAGTTTTATTGGTGAATACTGTTTTAATAATCACCATTTCTAATATATCCTTTCCTTTTCCCTCCCAGCAGACATATCCTTCCTTTTAAAAGTTATTTATATGATTGATTAAAATATTACTATCTCATAGATTTAATCATTTTGTTGTGTTAAAATAAAGCTGCAGTTTATTCACCATAATACTGATATTTCCTTTAGAATATTGTTTACAGAATGCTGGAAATGACTCAGTTCTGTCCACATTGTGTTCTTTAAAGTTGAGTCAATCGATATCTATCTTTATTCTATTAAAGTAAATTGAATTTATATGGTATAGTACTTTGATTAGCTTATGTCCAGCTATATTCTTCTGTATGACCATCCAAAATTTCACTGGACCAATTCATAAATAATGCCTACTGACCAATTGAAGAAATGTTGTGCTTCTATTTTCTCAAGGAATGGCATTTGGAAGTTCCTTAAAACTGAGTCATTTAATTCAATAGACACTTATTAAACGCCTACTATCTGGAGAGCCTGGTTCTAACTCCTAAGACAGGAAACAAAGATTAAATAAGATAGGCTCCTACTTTATTGGACCTAAAAAAAACCTAGGAGAATGTGACACATACATAAATAACTATAATATAAGGGAAACAAAATCAATCAGATAACTAGTTTGCAGTCCTCTCTAATGTGAATTTCATTTCAAAGAGGAAACAAGTTGATATGGATAAAATGTAGACATTCTGGTCTCCTTGCCCCATAGAGGCAATTTCTCTTTACCCCTATGTCTTTGCATAGCTATCTTTGATGGTTGAAATGCATTCCTTCTTCCCCTTTTTTCTTTCAGTTTTCCTTCATTCCCTTTTTATAATTTAAGGGCCATATCCTACAAGAGTCTTTCCCTGATCCACACCCTGCCCCCATCAGTTAAAGGGACACTTATACCCAAGACCCCTTCCTGGCAGGCAATCCCCACTTGTTGATGGGCAATGCCCCTCTTATATAATTATCTGTTTCCTCTCAAGTAAAATATAAATTCCTTGAGAGCAGGAACTATTAAAGTACTTAGCAAAATTCTTGGCACATAATGTATGCTTAATAAATGTTTGTTAAAACATTCCTAGAAAGAAGAAATATAAGAAGATACTTCCATTCCATCACTTTGTAGAGGTGGGTAGAAGATCCACAAGTGTACATTGTATATATTTTTAGACATTTTCTATGTATTAATCAGTCATACTGATTTTTTAATTTATTAATTTTTTGTCTTAGAAAATGCTACTTGTTATATGGGATGACTCTGAGAGGAGGAGGGATGTTAGAGGAAACTGTTGATGTTAATAAACAAAATATAGCATTAAAAATATTTTTAAAACAAAATGCTTGTTGAATTGAATTGAAAGCAGGTTAGCTACAGACTGTGAAGGGCTGTTGGTGTTGTTTGACCTTCATTCTCCAAGGACTAATAATATCACGAGGGTGATGTCTTGACTTGCCAGTGAATTGGATTTAAGGGTCTAGGCAGAGTTACTTAAAGTTGTCCACCTCACACTCTCCTCTTGAGTCAAAGGGGCACTAAGAAGTTTCTATTTTATCCTATAGGCAATAAGCAGATATACTGGGACAACAACAACAGGATGTGAAATTGTATAGAGAGATCTGGTTTAATATCTCAGAACTTTCAAGGAGATAAACCAAGGCTGCTAGTCTTAGTCTGTCTTATTGATTAGCACTGAGCTTTCTGAATAAGAAAATAATGTGATCAGACATGAGGCACAGGAAGATTAATTTGTCATACGCGTGAATGATGGGTTATAAAAAGGAAAGACTGGAATCAGGGAGGCCAGTAAGGAGATTATTAAAATAGTGCAAGGAAAAGATTGATAGGGGACAGAACTAGGGAGGTAGAAGAGATAGTGGGAAAAAGAAGGACAGGTGTTAAAGATATTTTGGAGGTAACACTTGCAATATATGGCAATTGACTGAATGCAGAAGGTGAAAGAGAGAAAAGAGTCAAAATCAAAAAAAGTTAGGCAGTTGGTGAAACTATCAGCCAAAATAAGGAAGCAGTGAGAAGAGGAAAGTTTTGTAGGGCTGGTAGGAGTTGTTTTAGATATATGGAATTCAAAATACCAGCAGAACACAAAAGTAGAAATGCTATTGCTGTTGTTCTTTCTCCAGGCAATTTTCTTTCTTTAAAAAAAAAAAATTATTTTCAATTCAGGGAACAAAACAAGCATTTCCATAACACTATACAATAAAAAAATTATTGCACATGAAATATTGCACATGCAAATGTACCATATACAACTTGATATTCCCTCCAAATTTACAACAAAATTATCATGTACATTTCTTTTGTTTTTCTTATCACTCCCCTTCCACCCTAGAGATTAGGCATATATATATAAAATTGTTCCATACATGTAAAGTCCGGGCTAGCTTTCTGGAGGGCCTTGAGACCAACCTTGGTCTCAGCAGAATAATGACCACGAGAATAGTCAGGAATAAAGTCCAAAGCTTTTATTGTCTCCTTCACAGTCTGTATCTGTCATAGTCTGACCCAGTCTCCTCTGCCAGATTTCTGCTGGTCTGCCAATCTGAGCTTAGTGCAAGAAGCAGAAGAGCCATCACGAGGATGATCAAAGATAGAATGTCTATCTTCTAGTCCTTCTAAGCCTTTATATACCTTATTGTAATTACATCACTATACTAAGTACTAGGTATATATGTGAACTAGAGAACAATCATCTCATCAATTCAATGTATTTATAATAATCAAAATGACTCAGTTGCTAGAAGTTGTTCTTAAAATAATATTACTGTTCTATATACAATGGTTTCTTGATTCTGCTCACTTTGTTCTTCATCATTTTGTGCAAGTCTTTCCATGACTCTCTAAAATCAATGAACTCATCAATTTTTATCATGCAGTAGTATTCCATCATAATCATACTACAACCTGTTCTGCTATTCTCCAATTGATGGGGATCCCTGCAATTTCTAGTTCTCACAAAGAGAACTGCTATAAATATCCCCTTCACATTTAAAGTTTTAATTACTATTTGTAAATCTCCCTCCATCTTATTTTTATTCACTATTTTCTTTCTCAGCTTGTCTTTTACCCTATCCCTGTTATCTTCCTTCTCACCTTCCCACTTCCCACTTCACTTACCTTCCGTGAATTCCCCTATTTTCTCCCCTCATTTCAGCAATTTCATTTTGTACACCCCTCTAAAAATCCCCCCATCCTCTCCTTCTACACTCCAAAATCCCAATCTATATATCCCTCTCCCACATTTCATTTTATAGATGAGGAATTGAGGCAAAAAGGGTTAAGTGACTTGCCTAGAATCACACAGTTAGTGTTTATCCGAGACCAGATTTGAACTCATGCAGATAAGTTTTCCATCTAGTTGCTCAGGAACATCCTATATCTATTGGAAATCAGAGAAAGGACCATAGCTGAATATACAGACTTAGGGAATTACCTATATCAAAGTGGAAATTAAGAACATATCAATGGATGAGATATCCAAAGCAGAGAACTTAAAGAAGAAAGTTTAGAACAAAACCTTAATTGATGTCTATTCTTTAAAAATGAAAGGAAGAAGAGGAGGGAAGAAAAAGGGATGAGTAGGGAAAGCAGAGGGAAAGGGGAGGGCAGGGTAAGGCAGGAAAGATTTATGAAGCACTTACTACTACAATATAACATCAACTGTGATAACCTGCTTTGCAAATGTAATCTCATTTGATCCTTAAAACTATCCTGAGAGGTAGATACTATTATTACTCCCATTTTACAGTTGAGAAAAAAGAGGCAGACAAAAATTAAGTTGTCCAGAATTACACAGCTAGTAAAGTATCTCTGGATGCATTTGAATTTCAAATCTTTCTGACTTTAGGCCCAGCACCCGATCACTGTGTAACCTAAAAAGGAAGATGAATAAATGAATCAGTGGAGGATATGAATAGAGTCTCCTTTTTTGTAGGTAACTATGTTGACTGCATGAGCTCTGGAAATCCACTCAAAAAAGACAGGCCAAGGAAAAACTGTCACAGAAGACAAGAAAAAAAGACATTATCAAAATAGAAGAACAGTTTCCTTCCTTTAGAAAAGACAAAAGGGCAGGAAATGGACATTGGATTGTGCAAATAAGAGGTCATTGATGGCTTTGGAGGTTAAAGTTTCAGTAGAATGAGAAGCCAGGATGCAAGGGACTGAAGAGTGAGTAGATGGTGAGTCAATGAAGGCAAAATGTAAATTACTGTATCTATAAGATTAGTAGTGAAGGGGAATAGAGAAATAAAATAATAGCTTGAGGGGGTAGCAGCATCAAAGAAAAATATTTTTGCTGGGAGTTAGGACAGTAGAGATCTGAGAGTGTTTGCAGATGGATGGAAAAGAGCCAATAAAGAAGAGACTAAAGATGAATGAGACATGAGACGTGATCAATGGAGCAAGGAGACAAATCCATTCTTCATACTCCTTTCTTCTTCATCTTCTTTATACATAGATCAAGTTATATCACTCTTCTGTTCGAAATTTTTATTGGCTTTCCATTATCTGCTGAATAAAGTTCAAGTTCATTCATTTGTCATTCTTGGTCTTCCACAATCTGACTTCACCCAACCTTTTATTTTTATATCTTATTATTCACCTCTATGCACTCCATACTCCAGTCAAAATGGACTACTCTCTTTCCTGAATATACACGTCATTTTCAGGACACTATGTTGTCTCATGTCTAGAATGCCTTCCATTAAAAAAAAACTTAAATGTAATTTCCATGAAGCTATCCTCTGTCCTTCCAGCTGGTAAAGACTTTCCCTTTCAGACATTACAAAGCTTTTCATTTTGGGACTCTAAAGCACTTTATTGCTTCAATAGGTCAGAAACGCACATTGATGTGAGTGTTCCAGCAATGAAACTTACTGCTCATCATCCATGCCTTCTCTTCTTGTGGGAATCTTGTCTTTGTCTTTCTATAAATTTTTTGAATAATATCAACCCAGCCTCTTGAACAGCTTTCTCTGTTTTTTGTTTTCTTGAAAGATTTTGTGTATACCAGCATAATACTAGGATTGTCAATTTGCTATCCATCACCCTGCTTGAAATCCGGACTCCAAGGATACCATGTCTTAAACTCCTAGTTCTGTGGGGATCAATCCAAGCACTTTAAATCGAAGAGGATAAATGACTCAGAACAGAAACAAAGATCCTTAGGCTAATTTCTCCAAGCTGGGGGGAAAAGAGAGGTAAGCAGGGACAAATAATCAAGTTCTTGAATATTACTAGTGTCCTTGAATATTACTAGTGCTATTCATGGTCTCCACATTGGGTGCAGCAGATAGGAATCACAATAGGGATGTTAATAAAATACAGCAGAAAGTGAATGAAAGGAAAACTTTCTTCCTTGCCACAATCCCAATTTGTTTTGTAGGAATAAGGGTTAATTCACACCTCCCTAGTTTCACCACTATCCACAGCATCTTTTTGTTAACATAGCTAAAATTAATTTTTTTTATTTTCCTTAGTTCCCTTGCCAACCTCAAGACATTCTGAATTTTAGAATTCTTACAAGACTATGACTTACTTTCATAGTCAACTTTTTTTCAGCTATTTTTTCCCATCTTCTATATATTTCTTTTAAAAATATAAATTAGTGATGCTTATTTCTCTCCTTAGAATTATTTCCCTTGGTGTTTTTAGAACTTCATTTTAAAAAAATAATAACTTTTTTATTTTCAAAATATATGAAAGATAGTTTTTTAACATATATACCCTTGCAAAACCTTGTATTTCAAATTTTTTCTCCCTCCCTTCCCCCCACTTCCTCCCCTAGACAGCAAGTGATCCAATACATGTAGAACTTCATTTTTGAGAATTTCTTATCTTTCTTGTACTGATTTTCCATATAGGGTTTTAGTCTATTGTATCCAATGAATTTTTCCTCAGGGCTCTTTGAAATTTACCTTTTTTTTTTTTTTTTTCCAAATTTGCTATCAACTTTCCTCTATTTCTGTGTCATGCAATTAAGAATGTAATGGTCACTTTTCCCTTAAATTCCCATCTTTTCCATCCATTTCCTCTGTAATAGTGAAAATCAGATTCTTTTATAGAACTTTCCTTTTTGATGGTTCCTCTATCTTTGGAAGGATGACATTATCATTAAGGCAAACAAAGAACTGATTTATTTATTATTTATTACCTGCTGAGTATTGTTTGTTTGCTTATTTTAGTGGAAAGAGATCTCCAAAGAACATATGGATAATTGAAATATTTCTTAATTTTTTCATGTCTGTGTGCTAGGCTTAGGATCTATTTTCCAATGCCCTCATCTATTTCTTCTTTCTATCCAATCATATAAGTCCCTGGAGATGTCTCTCACTTCTTATAGGTGAGTCATTGTTGATAATATACAATATAACCTTCCAAGAGCCATAACCAGCAATTTCTATACCTTATGATGAATATTGAAGAAAAGAAAACAGGGCAAACACATTGGTGCTATGATCTGGAAGGGAAGAAAACATTTGCAAAGAAATCAAGAATTTTCTGGGGTATTAACGGGAAAGAAAGAACCTTGGGATGAGGGCATCATTACTGTCACAGGAATGGTATGGAGGATGGTGAAGCTCTTCTGGCCACATTCCAAGTATCATTCTTAAAATTTTCCACATTGCTACAAAACTCTAATCACCTCATTCTAGTTATAAACAGTGAATTTACTTTCATCAATCAAACCTTCCTACCACACTTTAGGTCAACATAAATTTTGATTCTTTTAGACATGTGCTAATCCTTGATCTGCAATAACATTATGGTTTCAGGAAGTTATAGGTTTTTTTTTTTTTTAACTATGTCTTTCACATTACATATATATGTACATATATATAATATGTACTTAATTATAAAATACATTTGAAAAAAGGGTCAATAATTGGAAGACTTTATTACTTAAGGTTGGGCTGCATCAATAAAGTAAAAATGATAATGTCATGTAAATTAATTATAGATTTACTAATCAAACTATGAAAGATGTACTGCACTTTCAAGCATTAAATAAAATAACAAAATTTTGGAGGAACAAAAGATCTAGAATCTCAAGGAAATAATGAAAAAAAATTGAGACAAAGAATAAATAATAATGCACCCAGACCTCAGATTATATTATAAAGCAGTAGTGATCAGAACTATTTGGTACTAGTTTAGGAAAAAAACCACAAAAATTGATCACGCAGAAAAAATTAGATAAGGAAGAATCATAAATATTGAACACAATAATACCGTCTTTGATAAGCATAATAACTCTTTATTTTAGCAGAATTGATAAGAAAATTGGAAATCAATTCAGTAGAAATTAGGTTTTGAAAAATATTTTATATCATATACCACAATAAACTAAATGTATAAAAAAATGCTGTAAGAAAATTAGCAGAGAACCTGATCAGGTACACAGCTACAGTTGAAGGAAAAAGTCTTAACCAAATAAATAAAGAAATAAAAAAGGATTAGTGGTAATAACAAAGTATGAGATAGATAATTGTGATTTCATGAAATTAAAAGCATTTTACAAGAACAAAATCAATGTAGCTACATTAAGAAAAAAACCTGTTAATTGGAAAAAAATAAAATAAAATCTTGGTATCAAATATCTCTGATAAATGTCCTATAAACAAAAGATAGAAGGATCTAATATTTATCACCAAAAACCATTCACCAATATATAGGCAATCAAAGTATAAACAAAGAGTTCTCTTAAAAAAAAAAAAAACAAAAACACAAAAAAACTCCCCATACAACTGGAAACTTTTGACTTTAGTTACCTAGAATCAAGACTTCATGTCACTTTTGGTCATTTCCCCACTATACTGCCTATACTCCATCATGATTATCCCTTTCCCACCAAAATCTTGTGATCAGCCCCTGGGATGCCATGCTTTTGTGAGTGGACTTTCTCATAATCTTTCCCACAACCAAGCATCTATATCACTTATTGATCATATCCATCCCATTCCCATCTCTTTTTCCATCTTTCCTTTCTGCTTTCTCTTTATGTGTGATTTCTCTCCTTAAAATGTAAGGGTAGACTACACACCTGTCAGATTGGCTAAGATGACAGGAAAGGAAAATGACAAATGTTGGAAGAGATGTGGGAAAACTGGGACAATGATGCATTGTTAGTGGAGTTGTGAATGGATCCAACCTTTCTGGAGAGCAATCTGGAATTATGCCCAAAAAGTTATCAAACTGTGCATACTCTTTGATCCAGCAGTGTTTCTACTGGGCTTACATCCCAAAGAGATACTAAAGAAAAGAAAGGGACGCATATGTGGAAAAATGTTTGTGGCAGCCCTTTTGTATTTAATACCATGTTTCCCCGATAATGACACTGTCTTATTATTTTTTTGGACAGAAAAAACATCAGAGGGCTTATTTTCAGGGGAGGGCTTATTTTAATGAACATTGACAGCAATTTTAATAAACAGGTAAATGTGAACCAAAAAAAGTACCTTTATTCAATAATGATCATATCATCTTCTTCAACAACATCGTCATAAGTGTCCATACCCTGAATTCCGTCCTGGAAGTCTTGCGCCTTTATTTCCTTCAGAAGAAGTGGACCCAACCTGTCATGTCCAGCAATATACTCTCTTTAAATGAACATGTCTTGTCCAGGTAACCTGCTTGTAATGCCTTGGCGACACAGCTGTGAGTAATTTTATCCCATGACTTCTTCACCCAAGTCACGACTTCTTGCAGACAGGGCTTCACAAAGTTTCCATGCTGATTTCTTTCCATTCTATTTTCAATGAAGTCATTGACGTCCATGCGCAAATGGTCCTTGAATGGCTTGTTTATTGCAATATCAAGGGTGTGGAGATAGGCAGTCATTCCTGCAGGAATCATTACTTGATCTATTCTTCTCTCTGCAAGGAAGTTGTTCATTTCTTTAGCACAGTGAGTGCTGACTGAGTTCTTCTTTTATCCTCCATCATGCCCCTTTTATCCTCCATCATGCCCCCTCACTCCCGCTTACATACCGGGTTTTTATGTTGTCCTGCCTCAGCTCTCCTCCATGGCACAGCTCTCAATGGTGCCAGCAAGCAAATCACTGGGGAAGAACAGGATGACGCGCTCACTGCTGCAGCTCTGATTGGATGCAGCTCGGAGCGCGGCGTGCATTTCACCTGGGGTGGGGGGGAGGGACGGTGCATACAGAGGGTACCGTAATGTAGCGTGTAGCGCAAGGGATCACCTTCACTACAGTAGCAATCTCAATAGGGCTTATTTTAGAGGAATCTTACACAGTAAGGGGAGGGCTTATTTTCGGGATAGGTCTTATTATCGGGGAAACACGGTATATACTTTAATATGTTTAACATGTATGGGACTGCCTGCCATCTAGGAGAGGGGGTGGAGGGAAGGAGAGGAAAAGTTGGAACAGAAGTGTTTGCAAGGGTCAATGTTGAAAAAATTAGCCATACATATATTTTGTCAATAAAAAGCCATAATAATAATTTAAAAAAAGAAAGGAAGAAATTTAAGGGTAGAGAGTGTCTACTTCTATCTGTGTGTATGACACATAGTAAGTGCCTAATAAATGTTTCTACTTTCTATTTCTTGTCTCATGAAGTCACTGCGTTTCTATTTGGTTCACTCTAATTTTCCAGAAACCTATTTACTTGGGTAACATTTTCTACTGTCTGTGTTAAGCTATTTATTCTCTTTCTAATTCTTTGCTCCAAGACTCTAATTTCACTTAAATTTCATTTTTAAATTTCTTGCTTCATTTCTTCCAAGAACTCTTATAGTCCCTGGAACCAAGGTTTTATTTTTCCTCTGATATTATAGTTGTAGTTTTTATGGAGTTACTCTCCTATTTTTAGTTTGTCTCTTCGTTATCTTTGAATCCAAAATATTTTTAATAGTGTCAATGTCTTCGTAATGTTTTGTTTAATCATGACTCATATCTCTAGCCCCTGTTCCTGATTTGTAAATTTGTGCCAGAGCCAGGACCTACTCCATTTTGTACTCTTGGAAGAGATGGTCAGACCCCATTTGACCTTGACCTTGATTTCTCTGGCCAATTTTAATTTCCAGGATCATCCAGGTTCTGAGTGATGTAATGTGAGCTATTAGGTTTTAAGAGCTATCAGGAGCTCTTAAGTCAGACTGCTACAGTCTTCTGGTGGCTTTCACATGTTCTAATCTGAGAGCTACTAGTTGTGCCTACTAGTCAGTGGTCAGATTGGTATACATTTCTTACTATCTTGATTTCTGTCCATCCCAGTACTATGTTTTCTTCAGGTTTCACAGGTCCCTGAAGTCACTCTGATCTGTAGAGGCAATTTCAGGCTTCTTTACCAGTGCTCAGCATGGCTTATCAGATATACCCAGAGACTTCTATATATGGGGACTGAATGAAAGTACTCACTATAATTTCTCTCTGAATTTCTTGCTCACAATTTGGTCGGATACTCTTTTTAAGATCTTTCTTGAAATATATAAACTAGACTCCTCTGAGACCATTCATGAAGTCATCTTAACCGGAAGTCCTATTCTATACCTTTTAAATAAGGTAAATCCTTCCAGAGACATTTTCTAATCATGAGTCTCATTCTATTAAATCTCAATAATCTCAGGTTTAAATTTTCTCTTTTTGTTAGGATCTCTGGTTAAGCTTATTACCACACTTTGTGCATTTTTGTATAGACACTCTAGACCATGGATTTTATTAATAGCTTTTCATTTTGGATATTGTACCCATGTGTAACCTGTGTCCCAGAACCACTTTGGGTTTGCACCATGCAGATTCAGTCTTGAAGGCCTCTCACAAAAATCACTCTCAGGCTCATAAAACCACTCAGGGTTTCCCATAGAAACTCCAGCTTTTGGTTTTGTTTTTCCTCTATCCACAATTACTGCAGCTAACATCAGCATTCAGCTCAAGTCTAGATATTGACTGAAGAGAAAAAAGGGCTTTCAGCTCACATCCAAGTTTTCAGGCTAACAAGATGTCAAATTTATTTAATCTGACAAATACAAAAAAGACTCACACTCAAGCCTATAAATAGTTAAGGAAATTGTTTCTTAAGGTAGCTAGAGGGTTCAGTAGATAGAACACTGGGACTAGAGTCAGGAAGACCTGCGTTCAAATTCAGCCTTAGACACTTATTAATTGTGTGATCTTGGGCATGTCACTTAATAACTTTAAGTCCTTTATGAATTAAATGACCTTCTTTAAGTGCCAATTAAATCCCACCTTCTATGGGAAGCCCTCCTTAACCCCTCTTAATCCCAGTAAATTAAATTATTTACTGTTTATCATGAACATAGCTTTCTTTTTACATATTTATTTGTATTATATTGCAAAGGCAATCTTTACAATCTTAGCTTGTATCTCCAGCACTTAGCACAGTATCTAGCATATAGTAGGAACTTAATAAATATTGGTTCATTGATTGACTTTACCTTTGTGTGTCTGTTTTCTCACTTGTAAAATGAGGAAAAATAAAAATGTATTTATTTCACAGGGTTGCTATGAAAATGAAACGAGATATTGTCTCATTTCTCAAAAAGTGCTTAGTATGGTGCCTTGCACATAGTAGGTCCTTAATAAATATTTATTTCCATTGGGACACTAAGGCATTGTATAGGTGGAGTTGTGAAGTGATCCTACCATTGTGGAGAGCAATTTGGAACTATGCTATAAAATGGGCATACCGGGTGATCCAACAGTCTTACTACTTGGTCTATATCCCAAAGAATCATAAAGGAGGGAAAAGGAAAAGGACCCACATGTGTAAAAACATTTGTAGCAGCCCTTTTAGTAGTGGCAAGGAACTAGAAATTGAGTGGATGTCCATTGATTGGGGAATGGCTGGATAAGTTATAGTATATGAATGTAATAGAATGTTATTGTTCATAATGAAAAGCAGGCTGATTTGAGAAAAGCCTGGAAAGACTTACATGAACTTCTCCTGAGTGAAGTGAGCAAACCAAGAGAACATTGTACATAGTAACCACAAGATTATATGATCAATTGTGATGGCCCTGGGTCTTCTCAACAATGAAGTGATTCAAGGCAATTTCAATAGGCTTGTGATAGAGAACTGGCGAGACTTACATGAACTGATGCTGAGTGAAATGAGCAGAACCAGGAGATCATTATATACCTCAACAATGATACTGTTTGAGGATGTATTCTGATGGAAGTGGACCTCTTCGATAAAGAGAGCCTTAATTGATCAAAGATGGACAGAAGCAGCTACACCCAGAGAAAGAACACTGGAAATGAATATAAACTGCTTGCATTTATGTTTTTCCTCCCGGGTTATTTATACCTTCTGAATTCAATTCTCCCTGTGCAACAAGAAAACTGTTCGGTTCTGCACACATATATTGTATCTAGGATATACTGCAACCCATTCAACATGTAAAGGACTCTTGCCATCTCGGGGAAGGGGTGGAGGGAGGGAGGGGTAAAATTGCAACAGAAATGAATGCAAGGGATAATGCTGTAAAAATTACCCCAGCATGCGTTCTATCAATAAAAAATTATTAAAAAAAATAATCAATAGGCTTGTGATAGAGAAAGCCTTCACATCCAGAAAATGAACTAATGAGATTGAATGTGGATCAAATCACAGTATGTTCATCTTTTGTTTTGTTTTTTTTTTCTTTCTCATAATTTTTTCCCTTTTGGTGTGATTTTTCTTGCATGACATGACAAATATGGAAATATGTTTAAAAGAATTGTACATATTTAACCTATATCAGATTGTTTGCTCTCTTGTGAGAGGAGGAAGAAAATTTGGAAAAGAGTTCCACATAAGTGTTGAAGGTTATCTTTGCCATGTGATTGGAAAAATAAAAGGCTATTAAATTTTTTTCTTAAATAAATTAATACTTATTTCCTTTCTTTCCTTCCCTTCCTATCTGCACAGTATCTGGTATAAAATGAGCATTTATAAATGCTTGTTGACTAATCTAACCTCCCAGACTTATGTACTTACATAATCATCCTGGATGAATTCTCCTAAGGGGTCAGAGAGGTTGGAAATGGTGGCAGAATACTACTGATTATAATTTTTTTGTTGTTTCAGTGATGTCCAACTCTTTATGATTCCATTTGATGTTTTTTTGGCAAAGAGTAGAGTGATTTGCCATTTCCTCCTTCAGTTCATTTTAAACAAATGAGGAAACAGGTAAATGATTTGTCCAGTCATGGAGTCAGTAAGTGCTTGAAGTGAGATTTGAACTCAGGAAAATGAGTTTTCATAACTTCAGACCCAGTACTTTATCCACTGTATTACTTAACTGTCCACCACACTGGGGAGAGGGGGGAAGGGAGTTAAAAAAAAGTGGGGTAGGGAGAAGATCCTAACAACTAAAGAAGTTCCAGAGTCTTATTCTTACTTGTCATTATTCATTTGTATCTTCCTCTTCATAAACCTGTGGACTAACGCACATTATTATTGTCCATGAGGTTTTCTGAGAATACTGGAATGGTTTGCCATTTCCTTCCTCAGTGATTTAAGACAAACAGGTTAAATCACATGGCTAAGTAAATGTTTATGGGTAGATTTGAATTCAGGTCTTCCTGGCTCCTGGCCCTGCACTCTATCCTACTAAGCTGCCTCCTTTACTCTTACTAGCTCTGGGCAAATCAGTTAACCTCTCACCCTCAGTTACTTCATTTATAAAATGGAAATACTAGTAATATCTGCAGTACCTACCTCAAAGAATTTCCATAAGGATCAAATGATATGATATATAAGGTAGTTATAAACTTGGGGCAGAGGAACCCTTCTGTGCTGAGGGAAAGGGAAAAGAGAGTAGAAGTTGGGGAGGGAGGATTAAATTGCCTTACCCGCACATAGGTTTTATTCCTTATGCATATGTCTTTCCATATCTCAAAATTTTTCAAGTCCTCTCTTCCCCCAGACTTCAGGAGGTGCTGTCTTGACTTGCAAGTGAATAGGATTTAAAAGCAATTGGGATTGTCCCAAATTGCTCTCCACTAGCTGAGCAAGGTCATCAACCTTACTCTCTCCGCAACAGTCACTGGTGTCCAGTGGCAAGACACTGGTTAGGACATTTGGTGATGACCCAGGATGCAGTGGGAGACTTTGGCCTTTTCAAGCCAAGGCCTTTCCCAGGTGTCAGTTTGTCAGAGACAAAGTAATTGAAATTAAGTAATTGAAGGCTAGATAAGGATGGTCTAGATTGCCTTCACACAAGAATCAGTCATTCTTCCCACTGATTCCTGTGAAAGATGATACTGTATAATGCTAGGGTATCTCCTGCTCCATTTCAGGCAATGTCTTTCCCCTGAATAATTGTGTCCTTTGGCTGAATACAGAAGGTAGAGACACTAGTAAAGGCTCCTGAGCCGTGATTTCAAGAATCAGCCACACAGAGTCCTTGAACTGTTAAGTAATGTCCTCCAGAGAGTCCAACCTGCCAGTGTGACTTGGGGGTGGAGGTAGTGTTTCTCAGAGGGGACACTGCATTTTCCTTCTTTTCTCCTTGAAACACTTTATACTTTATTTCCAAGAATATTTCATTTTCTCCTATAAGCTAGAATACAGGAGCATTCTTCTGGCCCTTTCACCTTCTCTTCTATTAGAGAAACTAACCTGTGCTTTGTAAATACATAGTTATTACCTGTCACTGGCAAAAGCACAACCATAGCTCATTTTCTGCAGGTCCCTGAAAAATTCTACCTACCCTCCCTGTTTGTAATTCCTGTGGGGAGACTTCATGGCATATGCTGCAGCAAACTGCCTATTAAGTATTAGTAGGTATTCTGGGGTCTTATTCCCTGTAATCATCTGAGTGAGGCTTTATTTATTTATATCAGGCTTAGGGGATAGGATAGCTCCTTGCTCTGCTGGTATGGATTGGTGATTAGCCATTCCTGCCAAAGCCGACATAAACAAAAGCTACTTACCATTGTTGAGAGATTCAAGTAGAACCTTATTTCCAATTAACTTCTTTCTTCTACACATTAAGAGACTGCTAATAATAACTACCATCTTGCCACTTCCCTAGCCTCTGTTCCCATTTGAGCTTTTGAACCCTTTTGGGTAGGGGAGTAGACAAAAAGGAAAACCATGGTCCCTAAAGCCTGCTTTATTGAGGTGCAGAGCAGGTTAGGTACACGTGAATTTATGCAGCAAAACAAATTTTATTGTTGGCAGTAAGTGAGAAAACTATCATAATTCCTAATATAAGTTATATCAAGCCAAATAAACATTTATTAAGTGGTATGTCAATCACTGTGCCAAGTCCTAAGGGAATACAGAGAAAATCAAAAACTGTCCTTTCTCCCCTCAAGTTGTTGACAATCTGATAGATGAGAGAGATTAAATTTGGAGGTAATTTCAGAGGGAA
Organism: Antechinus flavipes; assembly: GCF_016432865.1. Lineage (NCBI taxonomy): Eukaryota > Metazoa > Chordata > Mammalia > Dasyuromorphia > Dasyuridae > Antechinus > Antechinus flavipes. The sequence continues at coordinate 387,569,335 of NC_067399.1, read as the reverse complement.
GGTGGGAGCATTAAGGGGACCAGGAAAGGTTTTTTGCAGGAGCTAAAAGTTAAAAAAAAAAAGCTAGGAAAATTAGGAGGCAGAGATGATTAGAAAACTAGAAGACTGGTGAAAATGTACTGTTTACTAGATAAGTACTAAATGTATTATCTAGTAAATCAGGAGGTCAATATCACTGGATTGCAAAGTACATATGAAGAAGTAAAGAGTAAGAAGGTTGCAAAGGCAGGAAGGAGTCAGATTTGAAGAACATTAAAAGCAAAAAAAAAAAAAAAAAAGATTTTATATTTGATTTTAGAAGTGATAGAAAGCCACTGAAGATTGGTGAATTGGGGGTTAACATGGTCTGCCTTATATCTTAGAAAATCACTTTAACCTCTGAATGGAAAATGGGTTAGAATAGGGAGAACCTTGTGAAGGCCTGCACCAAAATGGTGGCAGTTGTCAGAGAATTGAAGGGTATATGTAAGAGATGTTACCAAGGTGGATTTGATAGGATTTGGCAAGATTGGAGAGAGGATAAAAGCAGTCTAATATTGAGAATAACAAGTTTATAAGTTTGGGTAACAGAGCAGGCTCTCAATAGTAATAGGAAAATTAGGAAATGGGGATGATTTGGAGTAAGATACTGAATCCAATTTTAGACCAATTTTAATGTATTTAAAATATCTATAAGACATCTAATTTGAGATATCAAATAGGCATTTGGAGTTGTAAGACTGAAGGTCAGGAAAGCATTTAGGACTAAACAAATAGATAATTTTATCTATATAAATCTATATAATTATCTATATAATATAGATGATAATCATCTATATAGAGATGATACTTGAATCCATGGAAGTGATGAGATCACAAGTGAAATAGTATAAAACAAACAAATGTTTCATACCAGAATAGAGCCTTGAATGATGCCCATGTTAGTGACCCCAACTTGGATGCAGATCCAGCTAAGCAAAAGAAGAGTGGTCAGTCAAATAGGGTGAGACCTTGGGGAAGAGCAGTATCATGAAAACCTAAAGAAAAGAGAGCCTACAGAGAGATTAATACAAATTAACAGCTAGCAATCTAAGGTTTGCAGAGGGCTTCATATTTGATTCTCACAATTACCCTGAGAGGGAAGTTCTATCCTTCTAACTATATTACACATAAGGAAACTGAGGCAGTCAGAAGTTAAATGACCTGTCCAGGGTCACACAGCTAGTAAATGTCAGAGGCTGTATTTTTAAATCAGTTCTTCCTGAATCAAGGTCTAGTTCTCTATCTATTGTATCACATACTTACCTCTGATATATCTTCAAAATTAATCCCTAGTATCATTAAAATTATGTCACCTACCAGCACGGATAACTTCGTATTTGATTAGATCTAATCATTCTTCCTAACTTCATCTTCTTGAATGCTAATGTCACTTTCACACTCAGTATATATATTAAATCCTAGATTGGTGAGGTCCAAATGAAATTATTTCATAATTGTCATTCACGAAATAGATGACCATATCAGAGGTCTGTCCCATTTCATATTTATTAGTTATTTTCCTCTAGTTTCATCTATTATATGAATGGCATACAGTAGGTGCTTAATAAATACTTGCTGAACTGAATTGAACTTTCTCTGCACATGTTCTGCTGATAATCTGGTTTAGTTGGGTCCCATGCCAAGTCCTTTAAAGGTTTGTTTTTCCTTCAACTGTTTTTTCTCACTGTATTCTGAAGAGAAAACTGCATGTAATCTTCTGTCATCCTCCTCATAATATTTGTACTTTAAACCAGTGTCGCCCTTGGCTTCTCTGTTTTTTGACTTGGCAAATAAACATGGTGTTTGTTAGCCAAGGTAGTTCCTTTCAGCTCCTTATTGTGATGAGATGAACTATATACGTAGCTCCCAAGAGAACTAGCAGATGTGATTTGTGATTCAAAGTCAGAAATCTCTGACAATTTTTGGAGAATTAAAAAAATAGCACAAGACTGGAGGAGCGCAAGTGTCCTATTTAAAAAAATAAAAGGTAAAAAGATAGAGACTGGAGAGATCTAATTGCTTATTTGATGTCTTAAACTGGATGCCTTGTAGATATTTAAAATGCATTAAAATTGGTCTAAAACTGAATTCAGTATTTTTTTCCCCAAACCTTTTCCATTTACTAACTTTCCTATTACTATTGAGAGCTTAGTTAACCAAACTAACAAATTTGTCATCCTCAATACTAGACTTTTTTTTAAATCTTCTCCCCAATCTGTTGTCAAATTTTATTTTTAAGTCCACTTTGGCAACATCTCTCACATATTCCCTTCAATCCTCTGACAAATGCCACCAGTTTGGTGCAGGTCCTCATTACCTCATTCTTTTTTTTTTTTTTTAATTTTTATTTATTTGGACCAGTATTCAAATCCCTATTCTTCCACTTACTAACACTGGGTAAAAAAAAAAAAAAATTTTTTTTGCCTTTAAAAAAAAACATTCTTTTAAAAATTTTCAGTTTCATGGAAATTCAATAGAGTTGGGAAATGGTTGAATAAGTTATGATATATGAATGTGATGGAATGTTGTTATTCTGTTAGAAATAATAAGCAAGCTGATTTCACAAAGGCTGGAAAGACTTACACGAACTAATGATGAATGAAGTGAGCAGAACAATTGTTCAGAGTAACAAGAAGATTATGTAATGATCAATGGTATGGACTTGGCTCTTAGCAACAATGTGGTAATTCAAGGCAATTCCAATAAACTTGTGATGGAAAGTATGATCTGCATCCAGAAAGAGAAGAATGGGGACTGAGAATGGATCAAAATATAGTATTTTCATCTTTGTTGTTGTTTGTTTGCTTGGTTTTCCCTCCCCCCCCTTTTTTTTGTGTTTTTTCCCCTTTTGATCTGATTTTTTTGTGTAGCATGGCAAATATGGAAATATGCTTAGAAGAATTTCACATGTTTAATTGTATCAGATTTCTTCCTTTCTTGGGGAGAAGGAAGAGGTAAGGAAAGGGAGAAAAATTTGGAACACAAGATTTTGCAAAGGTGAATGAATGTTGAGTACTAACTTTGCATGTATTTAGAAAAATAAAAATATTATTTAAAACAAAGAAAAAATTTTCAGTTTGAAATTCTCTCTCTTCTTCCCTCCATCCCTCTCTCATCCATTAAGAAGGCAACAATATAATATTGGACAGATAATTTAATCTGTCTGGTCCTTATTCTTTTCATCTTGTACAATTAAGAATTAGAGTAGATCAACTGAATACTTATTAAGCAGTTACTATATGTCAGACACTGTGCTATCCCTGGAAATACAAAGAAAGACAAGGAGTCTCTGCCCTCAAGAATCTAATGAAGAAAGAGATATCCCTAAAAGGGAAAGAAGGTAATATAGGGCAGGAGAATGATGAAATCCAGAAGAGTGCAAATGATAAGTGATGGGAAGGCTTGGGCACCCTTCTTAAAGGGAAGAGCTGAGAGAAGCTCTCCATAGTATATCATTCAAAGGCTGACCAGGATCCATGGGGCAGGAACACTGAGGAGGTATGAGTTTAAAGATTAATGAGATCTTTCAGAAAGATGAGATTCCCATGAAGTTCAGGAGTACAGGATCTGGGAAGAGCTCTTCACTGTCTACCCTCCATCCTTTCCAATTAGAGGGAGAGAGGAACTCCAGGGGCAAGTGGTCCTGAAGAGGTATTTCAGGACTGTTGATATTCTGTGTGACCATGAGGTTCCCATGAAGTCCAGGATGGCAGCTGGGGAAGATATAATGAGATTTATATCCAAGGTCCTTTCCAATCCAGAGTCTATGATCCTGTGAACTATATTATACCAACTAAACTTTTTTAGGTAAACATGATAAAATTAGTGCCTTTACTTTTACCCTTTCCTCATTTTTTGAAGGCCGTAGCTCCTTAAAACAAACTAGGTTGGTACTGAAATCATATACAGTGGCTTCCTTTCATATTTTTCATTTTTTAAAATTTATTACTGAATCAACTTTTCCTTACAATTCAATGATGTGATTGAACGCAGACAAGTGATTCTGAAATAACTCCTACATTAATAACCAATAACTTCCAATCTGTCAAGCTACAGTTTCATTTTTTTTTTTTGTGACATTGTTCAATGCTCTTTAGGTCTAATGCCTTTCTGTTAGAAAGTATTCAAGCTTGAGAAGACTTACAGGGACTGATACAGAGCAAAGCAGACAGAACCAGAATACTTTGCATGATGATTACAATTAAATAAAAGAAAGCCACAATGGAAGACTTCAGAACTTTGATCAATACAGTGTCCAATCATAACTAAAAAGAAGTGCTAAGGAAGCATGCTTCCTGCCTCTTCATAGAGAGGTGAAAGAGGATGATAGATGTAGATGATGTCTACATTTTTAGATATGGTTAATTTGTTGTGCTTAAATATATATATATATATATATATATAATAGTATAATAATATAATAATAAATAGGTGCTTAATAAATATTTATTGGTTGATACAATCAATCAATTAAAATATTTATTAAGTGCTTACTATGTCAGGTACTGTGCTAAGTGTGATTCATTGATTGGTTTGGAAGTGACAATGTTTTTTTAAAAAATCATATAAAAAAACATTTATAAATGGAAAAAAGAAAATATTCAGGATCTCCAGGCATAAAACTCCAAGCAATTGGCCTCATTCATTTCTTGATCACAAACCATATTTTCCAACATATTTTTCATCATCTTTCCCTCAGCCCACCTTGGCATCCAAGGTCTATGTTGATGTATACACGTTAGAGAATCTTGTCAGGTCCTTTATTAAATTTAGCTACTTCATCAGCTGCAACAGAAGTTGGTTCATAAGCCACAATTGTCTTCCTGACCATCTGTTTGCTTATGTTCATCCTGAGCACTGTAAGGCATAATAAATATATGCCCTACAGGATGTTTCTTGTTGCTTTGGAAGGATGAGAACAATTCAAATCATAGTTACAGAATTTTAGAGTTATCAGGGATCCCGAAGAACATCTAATCCAGTCAATATCTAAATTAAGAATCTTTCCCATAAAGTAGACATCTAGCCTTGGCTCAAAAACCTTCGATAAGTGGGAACTCACAATTCTCCCAAACTATCCTTACATGGAATGCTTTCATATATGGTACTTCTAATTGTTACAAGTTTTTCCTACTATCAAGCTTAAATCTGCCTCTTTGTGGCTTCCACCCATGGTGCCTCTGGGGACTAATTGAATAAATCTAATCCTTCTTCTATATAATAGCTTTTCAATATTTGAATCTAACTATCATGACTCCCTGAGTCTTCTGTTTTCTAGTCTGTACATCTCCAGTTCTTTGACTGATCTTTACATGACATGAACTCGAAGCTCTTAACCATCCTGTTTCCTCTTCTTTGAACACTTTCAAGACATCAGTATCCTTCCTAAAATACTGAGTGAAGATGATGCTCTAGCAGTAGTCTCTAGAGCATGAAAGGGTCCCCTTATTCCTGGAAGATGTGCTTCTCTGTATATCATATTAGTTGCTGTTTTAACCTGCTCTATCACACAATTGATTCATATTGAACTTGCTGTCCATTAAAACCTCCAGATCTTTTTCAGATATATCAGTCACTATCAGTCACTTCCTAAGTTTGTGCTTGTGAAATAAATCTTTTGAATCCACATATAAGATTTTGCTTTTATACCTATTAAATTCTAACTTATTAGATTCAGGTCTGGTGTTTGAGCCTGGCAATATCTTTTTGGATCTTGACCTTGTCATCTAGCATGTTTGCTGGTTCTTCTAGCTTTGTGTCATTTGCAAACTTAATGAGTATGCCATCTAAAGTTCTATTTTCTGCAAAGAATCCTTTTCTAGTTATCCTTAATCTTGTTCATTCCCTCTGAAATTATCTCTAATTTATCCTGCATGTGGTTTGCTCATAAACAGTTGTTTGCATGTTGTCTCCCTCATTAGACAGTGAGTTCATTAAGATCAGGGACTTTGTTTTTTGCTGTTCTGTGTATCCAAAGCTTAGCACAGTTCCTATCATACAGCAGGTGTCTAATATGCTTCTTGTTAGCAACTTGAAATTTATGCTGCTATTCAAGTCACTGGGAAAAGGTATAAATGGCACAAATCATTCTACCAGAGACTTGTAAAATTGACATTAAACAATTATTGACTACTCTGACTTTGGTCATTCATCCAGTTCTGAATCCCATTAGTTATATTATTGTCCAGGCCACATCCCTCCAAATTTCCCATAAAATAGTATACTTTAAGGTTTACAAAGCACTTGGCTCATATTATTGCATTTGATTCTCACAATAATCCTCTGAGATAGGTACTATTATTATCTCCATTTTACAGATGAGCAACTTGAGATCAAAAGAAGACTAGGAAGAAAATGAAGCAGGATGTGGACTGTATTCTTGACTCTAAGACCAGTGCTCAATGCTCTACATGCTCTGGCATCTCTAGAAAGTCAATTCCTATTTTCAAGCCACCATCTTCTTAGCCAGGTGTTCACTTCTCAAACTAAATTTTCTCTTCTGCATTCCTTGTGCATAATGGGCAATAGTGAGGCAAACACAACCTGCATGTTTCTCTCCCAGGGCTTCATAACCACTGGCAATCCTTTTCAGGTTCCTTCTGGCAGTGTCAATTGTGCCCATATCCATCACCTGAAAATGGGAAGTTGTCACCTGGGTTCTCTGTTGGGAAGCTCTCAGTTACATTTTGGACACAGGCTTTGGGAAGATAGCAGATATGTCTATTATTATCAGGGCAACCGATTGCTGCTTTCCCTCACAAAGAGTTGGGAATGATCTTTGAACAGGGGATTCCCCAATAACTACTCCTTGACTTTTACTCCTCTCACCTTTACTGGATAACCTTGTACTACTATCTTCTTTCAGTCTGCTCTATTATTCTTTTATTAACAACAAGCAGTTTCTTTATCCTAAGCCAGAACATCCAACTCCCTCTTCTACAGGGTTATTCTCAAATCTATTTTTATGCTCTAATTATATAGATGTCCTTTCCTTTCCCCTTCTTCCCATTTAACACTCTCCCACTCTCCAACATCCTACCTGAACAAGATCAGGTCTCCCCTCCTTGACCTTAGCTCCCCCTTTCTCTCTCTGAATCTTTTCTTATCTACCCAGTTATCTCCTCCTTTTTAATTGTCTCTGTGCCTACCTCGTAAATCTTTCTCTCCACCCTAATTCTAGTCCCCACTATGAGGTAACATTAATATACATATTGCCAGTTTTCTGATCCTCAATCTGCTCAGTTTTCTTGATTTATTTCTCTACTCTGGACAGCTAGATGACATAGTGGATAGAGTATCCACTAAGATGAGAATGGCTCATCTTCTTGAACTCAAATCTGACCTTAGACACTTACTAGCTTTGTGCGCCTGGACAAGTCATCCTGTTTGCCTCAGTTTCCTAATCTGTAAAATGTGTTGGAGAAGGAAATGGCAAATTACTCCAGTATCTCTGCCACCAAAACCCCAACCAGGGTCACAAAGAGTCAGACATGCCTGAACAATAACAACTTTCTTATCTGCCAAGGGAAAATCAGGAACTATATGAGCAAAACTACAAAACATTTTCCACACAAATAAAGTCAGACCTAACCAATTGAAAAAATATTAAGTGCTCTTGGATAGGGTGAGAAAATATAACAAAGATGACAATACTACCTAAACTAATTTATTTATGTAGTGTTATACCAATCAGACTCCCAAAAAACTATTTTAATGACCTAGAAAAATAACAACAAAGTTCATATGGAAAAACAAAAGGTCAAGAATTTCAAGGGAATAAATGAAAAAAAAAATCAAATGAAGGTGGCCTAGCTGTACCAGATCTAAAATTATATTATAAAGCAGTGGTTACCAAAACCATTTGGTATTGGCTAAGAAATAGACTAGTTGATCAGTGGAATAGGTTAGGTTCAAAGGACAAAACAGCCAATAACTTTAATAATCTAGTGTTTGACAAACCCAAAGGCCCCAGCTTTTGGGATAAGAACTCACTATTTGACAAAAATTGCTGGGAAAATGAGAAATTAGTATGGCAGAAACTAGGCATTGACCCCACACTTAACACCGTACACCAAGATAAGGTCAAAATGGGTTCATGACCAAGGCATAAAGAATGAGATTATAAATAAATTAGAAGAGCATAGGATAGTTTACCTCTCAGAAGTAAGGAGGAGGAAGGAATCTATGAGCAAAGAAGAACTAGAGATAATTATTGATCACAAAAGAGAAAATTTTGATTATATCAAATTGAAAAGTTTTTGTACAAACAAAATTAATGCAGACAAGATTACAAGGGAAGCAATAAACTGGGAAAACATTTTACAGTCAAAGGTTCTAATAAAGGCCTCATTTCCAACATATAGAGAATTGACTCTAATTTATAAGAAATCAAGCCATTCTCCAATTGATAAATGGTCAAAGGATATGAACAGACAATTCTCAGATGAAAAAATTGAAACTATTTCTAGCCATATAAAAAGATGCTCTAAGTCATTATTAATCAGAGAAATGCAAATTAAGACAACTCTGAGATACCACTACACACCTGTCAGATTGGCTAGAATGACAGGGAACGATAATGCGGAATGTTGGAAGGGATGTGGGAAAACAGGGACACTAATACATTGTTGGTGGAGTTGTGAATACATCCAACCATTCTGGAGAGCAATTTGGAACTATGCCCAAAAAGTTATCAAACTGTGCATACCCTTTGATCCAGCAGTGTTTCTACTGGGCTTATACCCCAAAGAGATACTAAAGAAAGGAAAGGGACCTGTATGTGCCAAAATGTTTGTGGCAGCCCTGTTTGTAGTGGACAGAAACTGGAAACTGAGTGAATACCTGTCAGTTGGAGAATGGCTGGGTAAATTGCGGTATATGAATATTATGGAATATTATTGTTCTGTAAGAAATGACCAGCAGGATGAACACAGAGAGGCTTGGAAAGACTTATATGAACTGATGCTGAATGAAATAAGCAGGACTAGGAGATCATTATATACTTCAACAACAATATTATATGATGATCAATTCTGATGGATGTGGCCCTCTTCAGCAATGAGATGAAACAAATCAGCTCCAAAAGAGCAGTAAGGAACTGAACCAGCTACACCCAGGAAAAGAACTCTGGGAGATGACTATGAACCACTACATAGAATTCCCAATCCCTCTATTTTTGTCCACCTGAATTTTTTATTTCCTTCACAGGCTAATTGTGCACTATTTCAAAGTCTGATTCTTTTTGTACAGCAAAATAACTATATGGACATGTATACATATATTGCATTTAATTTATACTTTAGCATATTTAACTTGTATTGGTCAACCTGCCATCTGGGGGAGGGGGTGGAGGGAAAGAGGGACAAAGTTGGAACAAAAGGTTTTGCAACTGTCAATGCTGAAAAATTACCCATGCATATATCTTGTAAATAAAAAGCTATAATTTAAAAAAACAACTTTCTTGTACTCTACCTCAGCTACACAAAAATAATCTCACCTCTGATCTTGCTATCACTGACAAATGTTTCACTGCTATATTCACCAACCTTAGAATTCCTTTGATCATTTTTTTTTTTCTTTTTGCTGAGGCAATTGGGGTTAAGTGACTTACCCAGGGTCACACACCTAGGAATCAGGCTTTTTTTTTTTTTTTAATCATTCCTTCTTTCCTCATGCCTTTAGATCTTTAGTGCTGTTCTTTGTCCTCACCAAGACCCTCCATCCCCCCACATCTCAACACTTTGCCAATCCATAACTTTTGTACTTCTCCATCCTCAATCTCAACCCTTTGGCAAGCTAGTTCAACCTTCTATCCTCTATTATGAAATCTCTAATCCCTCTGTCCAATTGCTGATCACACTTCTTCAAATACCATTCACACACTGCTGAACAGAGTTTAAGGAATTAGCAAAACTTTGGCAATTGTGTTCACTACAGAGCTCTTACCTGGCATTTTCCCATCTTGTGCATTGATTCTCTATCCCACTTATACAGGAGCAGTTTTAAAACTCTTTCCTCCCAAAATTTCTAACAATATTCTCTCCTTCACCCTCTGAGACTGCTGAAGACTTTATACTTTATTGAAAACATTGAAGTCATCTATTAAGTACTTCCTTTTCATTTTACATCCCTCTGATATCAGACTTCACTATTTTTTCCTTCACTTCTGTCCAATGAAGAGGCAATTTTTCTCCTTGCCAAGGCCAACCCCTCTACTTGCATCTCTACATATCTGCCCTCTGTTATTCTCCAGCAAACCAATCATCTTTCATTCCCACACATTCTATAATCTCTAATTCTCAAAGGGCACCAGGGGATTATTTTCCATCTATTCTGTATATATCATGAATGTTCCTATTTATTTACATGCTGTCTCCATTAAGCTCTTGGAAGCCCAATTTCTCTTGAAACAAACATTGAATTTCTCTTATCTTTTTGCCTTTCTTTGTATCCCTAGGGCTTAAAACAGTTCCTGGCACATAGTAAGTAATAAATGTGTATTGATTGATTGATTGTTTCCTTTAGGAGCAATTCATTCTCCCTAACAACCTGGAGTAAGGAGAAGCATTAGTATTGTCCCTTTGACTTTGCTTCCAGGATAGAGATCAATGATGGCAGAAATATAAGCTTTGTATACTTGATACAAATCACTGCATAATTTTTACTACTTTCCATAACAGTTGAGGTTTTTAGTATAGTTTTTGTTGCTTTTGCCTTACCCATAAAGCATCACCAATTTGCCCCCATTGTATCTATTCTATTAGTCTACTTTACTCTCTAATCATTCCAATAATCTTTTCTCACTTGTCTGGCTTTGTAACCCAAGGGCTTCTCCTGTGTCTTTGGTCTGCTTAGTCAGATCTACTTCCTAATTCTCTGTAGTGCTTTTTATATCCTCCTTGATTTTATCCTCCTTCAACCTAGAAGGAGAATTTGGACCAGAATTTATATCTAGATACCGTTTTTCAAAAAGTCTTCAATTCACTATGTCCAATGGGCTGTAAAGCTGTGCATACCCTTTGATCCAGCAGTCTTACTATTTGGTCTGTATCCCAAAAGGAAAAAGATCCACATGTGCAAAAATATTTGTAGCAGTTCTTTTTGTAGTGGCAAGGAATTGGAAATTGAGTGGATGTGCATCATTTGGGGAATGGCTGAATAAGTTATGGTATATGAAAATAATAGAATATTATTGTTCTATAAAAAATGATGAACAGACTAATTTCAGAAAAGCCTGGAAAAGACTTACATGAACTGATGCTGAGTGAAGTGAGTAGAACCAGGTGAACATGGTACACAGTAACCCCAACATTATGTGATGATCCACTGTGATGAATTTGGTTCTTCTCAGCAATAAGATGATTCAAAGCAAGAGAGAGAAATATGTAGATTAAATATGGATCAAAGCTTTTTTTATTTGTTGGTTTGTTTTCTCTCTCCTGTTTTCCCACCTTTTATCTAATTTTTCTTGCACAACATGGCAAATATGGAAATATGTTTAAAAGGATTGCATATATTTAACCTATATCAGATTGCTTGCTATCTTGGAGAAGGAAGAGATAAGAGAGAGAGGAAGAAAAATTTAGAACACAAAGTTTTACAAAAATGAATGTGGAAAATTATCTTTACATGTATTTGGAAAACTAAAATACTATTTTAAAATTCTGCAAATCCTCTTAAATTTTGTCAGATTTCTCTTCCCCAAATTCAATCTCTGATGTACTTCATTATGCAAGTCCCTCCAAGTCGTTTATATCATTTCCTATTCCTTCTTATTAGACTTAGGTCTTTTTTCATTCTCCACAAAAAGGCAAGAAGTAAAAAGTAGATTGTTCTTAGGAATGTCCCTAGCAGCTCTACGATTCTTTGTGTGTCGTGGAGTAGAAGAAGGAGACAGGAAAGCCATGTGGCATGGATTGATAAAGAGTTTGAGTTGCTATATTAGAAAAGAAATATATCTAATTGAATATTCTATTTAACTCTGCTTATGCTAATAAGACCATAGATTTAAAACTGGAAGAGACCTTAAAGGACATTTAGTCTGACTCTCATTTTGCAGATGAGGAACTAGGGTTCAGAGAGGTTAAGCAACATTACCAAGGCCACAGAGTTAATAAATAGTAGACATGGGTATTTAATTCAGGTCCTCTGATTCTAAATCCAATATTTCTTCCAGGTGTTTAAGTTGAGAATTCTCTTTTTTGAATAGAAAGATCATGTTACTTTGTAAAAAAGAAAAATGAAGTTAACCATCCAAATGTGCGCAACATATCTGCCTGTTCAAATTGCAAACTCACGTAGAAGGTATTACTTTCTAGGGCAGCTAAGTGGCACACTGCTGGAACTGAGTTCAAATCTGCTCTTATATATTTCCTAGCTGTGTGACCTCGGGGAGGTCATTTAATCCTATTTACCTCAATTTGCTTATCTGTAAAATGAACTGGAGAGGGAAATAGCAAATCACTGCAGGATCTTTGCCAAGAAAACCCCAAATGGGGTCACAAAGAGTTGGCCGTGAGTGAAAGTACTGAAGAGCATCTATTTAATGGCAGCATAGCATTTTTGCAGATGAAATATCTCTGAGGAAATCATCTTCCCATTTGTAAACCTAAACCTACAGAATGATTTTTTAAAAAAACATATGTACCATGTATAGCTTGTATAACATGGTATCTATTCAGCCTTCAATTATTTTTCCTTCATCCAGGAAAGTGTTAAAAGCCCAAAGATTCATTTTCTTTCTAAAATTTCTCAACTGTAAAAAAGAACAGCATTTTTTCCTTTGTTCAGGTTTCCCTTTGGACTGTGTCTAAATGGATTACCATGGAATCACTTGTGGAATCTAAATTGATGAAGTGGAATTTTTCTAAAAGTTTATATATGCTAATGGCAATATGTGGCACTAGGGACAAAAGTCCTCAATAAATTTTGAACAATAATTATGTCTACTATAATCAAATCAATGAATAAAAGCAAAACCATAGCTGAGAAATGTCTGAAGTCTGCGGCTGAATAATCTGGGTGGGAAGCTTAAACCAATGGAAAATGCAATTCTGTCACTCTGAATTAAATAGACTTTCAGCGAGCTGTGGTGGCTAAGGCCAGCTGCAGTATCCTGGAACTCCAGCCAGGGGCAAGTCAAGAGCTGTATTGCTCAAAAGCAAAACTTAAGGTCTTGCAAAGTTCAAACCATGAGAGCATCAAATAAACTTCATCTTGATCCAGTCAGCTTTAGGTTTTAGGTAAAAACTTGTAGGTCCCCAACCTGAGCTACACCTGAGATACTTGAAGAATATAGCACTCAATACTCAGAGAAACCAGGGCACTGAAGAATACAAAACAAAACCAAGCATAGGCTCAGGAATTCCCTTCAGAAGTTTATAGATGCCGACTATAAAGTCCAATTCAGTTGTGACGGCATCCAGCCATCCTGGAGAGCAATTTGGAACTATGTTTAAAAAGTTATCAAACTTTGATCCAGCAATATTACTACTGGGCTTATATCCCACAGAGATCTTAAAGGAGGGAAAGGAACCCACATGTGTAAAAATGTTTGTGGCAGCCCTTTTTATAGTGGCAAGAAACTGGAAACTGAGTGGATGCCCATCAATTGGAGAATGGCTGAATAAATTGTGGTATATGAATGTTATGGAATATTATTGTTCAGTAAGAAATAACCAGCAGGATGATTTCAGAAAGGCCTGGAGAGACTTACACGAACTGATACTGAGTGAAATGAGCAGGACCAGGAGATCATTATATACTTCAACAACAATACTATATGGTGATCAATTCTGATGGACATGGCCAGCAATGAGATGAACCAAATCAGTTCCATTTGTTCAGTAATGAACAGAACCAGCTACACCCAGGGAGAGAACTATGGGAAATGAGTGTGAACCACTACATAGCATTTTTACTCCTTCTGTTTTTGTCTGCTTGCATTTTTCATTTCCTTCTCAATTATTTTTACCTTATTTCTAAGTCCAATTTTTCTTGTGCAGCAAAACAACTGTATGGACATGTATATTGTATTTAATTTATATTTTAACATATTTAACATGTATTGGTCTACCTGCCCTCTAGGGGAGGGGGGAGGAGGAAGGAGGGGAAAAATTGGAACAAAAGGGTCAATGCTGAAAAATTACCCATGCATATGTCTTGTAAATAAAAAGCTATAATAATAATAATTTTAAAAGTCCAATTCAGGAAGTCTAGAAAAATGAATTTTTGAAGAAAAGAATTCTTGGGGCAGCTAGGTGGCACAGTGGATAGAGCACCAGCCCTGAAGTCAGGAGGACCTGAGTTCAAGTTTGGCCTCAGACACAACACTTCCTTAGATGTGTGATCCTGGGCAAGTCACTTAACCCCAGATGCCTCAGCAAAAAAAAAAAAAAAAAAAAAAAAAGAATTCTATCATAAAGAACTATTATAATAACAGAGAAGTCCAAAATATAAATCCAAGAAAAAGAGAATGACTACACAAATACAACTAGAACTGGAAGAAATGAAGCAAGAGTTTTAAAAAAAAAAAACCAGAAAAATTTTATTTTACAAATAGCATGAAATGTTAGAAGAAAAAAATTGGGAAAAAATGAAGATATGGAGGAAGACTTGGAAGAAAAAATGAATAGTTCAGCACAGGAACAACAAACTTTAACTAACAACAGATTTCTTGAAATTTAGAATGAGCCAAACATTGAAGTTAGTAACTCCATGAGACAATAAGAAATATTAAAAAAGTGAAAAGAATTTTTTTTTAAATTGAAGAAAGTACCAAGTACCCTGTAGCAAAAGCAACTGGCTTGGAAACAAATCAAGAAAAGATAATTTAAGAATTTTTGGCCTATCTGAAGGCCAAGATAAAAAAACAAAAACCAAAAACCAGTTTGACATCATTTTCCAAGAAATCATGAAATAAAACTTCCCAGATTTATTAAAATCACAGGGCAAAGTGAAAACAGAAAAAAAAAAAGGTCACTTCCTGAAAGGAAACCTAAAATAAAAATTCCTGGAATGTCATAGCCAAAATCCAGAGTTTCCAAGTCAAAGGAAAAACAAATATTCCAAACAGTCAAAAAGAAGAAATTTAAGTATCAAGGAGCTATGATTGGGATTAGTAGTCATCACATGAAGGAAATGAAAAGCTTGGAATAAGATATTTTAAAAGACAACATATATACACTTACAATAAGGAAAACTGTATATTGTGCCAAAAGGGCAAAAATGGCTCTTTAATGAAATAGAAGACTTATCTTGAATTCCTGATGAAAGAAGCCGGAATTAAGTAGAAATTTTGAAATACAAAGATATGAGTTAAGAATAACATAAAGTTAAATATAAGCAAGCAATCCTAATGGAAGCCAGAGAGGGAGTTACACAAGACAGAAGGTCTAGGAGTTTTGTTTAAAGAAAAGGAGAGAGAAAGGAATATAATAGGGAAAAAAGGAGGAAGTAGTAATATAGGTAATGATTATACATTAAGAATATGCAAGCTAAAGGATGTATAAACAAGAAAAAAAAGGATTGGGAGAACAGGAGTCACTCAAATCTCACTTTCATCTGAACTGGTCAAAGGTGGGTAGAATACATATACACACCAGATTTGGTTCAGAAGTACTTTTCACTCAACAGGGGGAAAAAAGGGAAAAGAGAATAAAAGGGATTGTAAAAGGGAAAAGAAGCCAAATAAACTGTAATCATGGATAGGAGATAATAGGAAGGGGCTTAAAAGAAAAGAAAGAATAAGAACTTGCTACTGGAGTCTAAATAAGTAAAAGAAACAAGCAAGAAAATTGTATCAAATATAGAGTGCTGGTGCTGAGCACAATTCCTCTTGATCACTGCTCCATACTTTGTAAAAAAAGTGACAGGAAGCAAAGAGGAAAAAGTAAATAGGATGGAGGAAAACAAATGATTAATTATTATTGTAAATATGAACTATGTGAATTCTTCCATAAAGCAGATGAGGAGAGCAAAATGTATTAGAAAGCAGAATATAACCCTATGTTGCTTACAAGGAATACAAGTGAAACATAAAGATTCATGCTAAGTTAAAATAAGGAGCTGGAACAAAACTTATTATATTTAAATTAAAGTTTAAATTAAATTTAAAAGATAAGGGTTATGGCCATGATATGAGATAAAGTAAAACAAGAATAGACTTGATTAGAAGAGATAAACTGGGAAAGGTACCATTAACATTCTATTCATATTTAAGATATATGTGCTAAATGGCACTTGAAAATTACAAGGAGAAATAGACAGTAAAAGTTTAATAATGGGGAACCTCAGTGGTTTTTTTTTTTAGATTTAGACAAAATAAACAAGAACCTGAATAGAATTTGAGAAAAAGAGGTGGCACAATGGATCCAATATGGGCTATGAGTCAGGAGTTCCTTAGTTCAAATACTTACATTATTATACCTCAGATACTTATTACCTGTGTGACCCTGGGCAAATTATTTGATTTCTGATTGCTTCAGTTTCCTCATCTATAAAATGGCACTTACTTCCTGGGATTCTTGTGAGCATCAAATGAGCTAAAGTGCTTACACCAGTTCCTAATATATAGTAATATGTATATTATATATGTATAATAAATGTATACATTATACAATATGTATAATAATATATAAATATTATCTAGAATTATTATTTTTATTATATGATAGACATCTGGCAATTTTTGAATAGGAATAGAAAAGAGAATGTTTTTAAGATAAGTTTGAAAGACTCAAGAACTCTGATCATTGCAATGAACAACCATCATTCCAGAAGACCCAAGATGCAACATCCTGCTCACCTCCTGATATAGAAGTGATGGATGGTACAAATTGATCAATGTATTTTTTTGGACATGGTCAATGCAGGAATTAGTTCCTTGATTATATGTATTTCTTACAAGTTTTTTGATATTTTTCTAATGGGGGAGGCTGCAAAACAGATTTTATTAATTTTTTTAAGTGAAAATTTTAAAGAGGATATTCAACAAGTATATTTTAGCACATAACTTTGGTAAAGTGTGACCTCTTGGTCTCTCTCTAAAAATGTCCCTGGTCAATAGGGTAGAATATTGTGATTTATGTGGCCTTAGCATATCTGTTAACTCTAAAGGGCCCTTACTCCAAATGGGTGAGCCTTTTGTTATGCCCTTAGGTGACCATGAAGACAGAGCAATATGACTAGAGGTTAATAGGAAGTTTCCTTGAGGGAAGTACAGCTTTAGCACTTAGTGCTTTGGTCCAATTAAATTCCCAGGGAAAGCTTTGTAGTCTTTCAGGGAAAAACCACCCTAACTTGAATGGGAGAGAAGATTGTAGAATATACCTTATATAATATTTTGCATGCAATGGGTGATTAATAAACGGTGATTTGATTGGATCAAGAACACACTTGTGCTACCTTTGGTTAGAAAGAAAATTGTCTAATCCTGAGAGACCAAACAAAAAGGGACAGGATGGGTAAAAAAAGTTTTGAGATGTGTAAACGGAGAAATGAGGATGCTCTGATGGATGTCCTTAGTCATCTCTATATGTAGGATTGTTGAGAGAAAGGAAGGGTAGAATTGAATTTGGAGACTTGGAAAGGTTTAGGACAGTTGTAATGATAGACAATCACTAGGGAAGAACTCTGACTTTGAAGTGAGAAGATTTAGATGTCTATCTTACCTTGGCTACTTCCTACTCTGGTCTTCTCTGGGTTCCAGTTTCCTCTTTTGTAAAATGTGGGAGGTGAACTAGATGACGTTAAAACTTTTAAATTCATGCACTCTAAACCTATGAGTCAACAAGGTGAATCAAAGGATGAATTGGGTAAGGCAAGATACCATGACTCTGTAGGGCAGCCAGCCAGTCCTGAAGAAATAAAGAAGGAGAACAAAAGGATGAATTTTTCAGGATCTTAACTCCTAATGGGGTCAACCTGGTTTAGATGATATGCCTCTGTGTGACTTGCACCACTGTACCCAACATGACTTTCCCATCAGGGAAATGGGACTAGCTGTCAGATGTCTATAACATATTGATATTTATTTTTGCCCCCCAAAATTCACCATTTATATCCAAAGAATTTTTTAAGTGTAGAGTTTGGAATGAAATGGATTTTGATATCTGCTTTCTTTTTATGCTCTTCATATATTATCTTTTCTCTTGAAATCAAACAGAACTTCTCTAGGTAGATTTCTTATGCTGCTTGCTGCCCTCCCTTTCCTAGTCCCCTCTAATAGAGGAAACTGATTGGTGTAGATGATGAGCTAAATTTTAAATAAAAAGAACTAAAATTGGTCCCCTGACATTTTTGGAAGATATGTAAGAGTTTTTTATTCATGTTACTCATTTTAAAAAAACTCTCTCCATAGAAATCTCAATCTAGATTTTGCTTTTAAATTGAGTTGACAGTGGGTGTTCAGCAATTCTTTCTCTATGATACTATCAAAGATTTGTACATAAAAACAAACATGCTGCTTTGGGGCTGTTATTATCGCTAATAACAAAAGGAGAAAGAGAAATGGGAAAAGTGCTATGACAGCCCGAGGTGTCTCTAAAAAGAAATCTTTTAAAAAGAGAAAGGAGGAGGGGGTGTTTTTTCTTCTCTTGGGCCTTTATTGTGGAAACCTCACTCTTTGTATTCAACATTTTAAAAATTATTTTTGGCTTGGCATTTTATGATTTTTTGGATGTGAAAAGGGCTATCAGAATAGGAATTGCTGCGCTGTAATGGCAGCCGAAATAAATTAATACATTTTATAGCTCAGAACTATTGGCGAATGAGTCATCTGTCTCCATTCATTGCTTCTGTTGCCTGACAACAGTCTAAAAAAAAAAGTCAAACCCCAGAAATTTGAGGGAAAAAAAAGATATATATATATATATTGGAAGGGAGCTGGAAGAGATTTCTGCCTGGAATTTTTACACCTCCATTTTACCCTTGGACATGCTGAGGACAGCAAAGAATAAAGTAGAAGTTGGGGCAGCTTTTGTTTTTCCTTTGTCCCTGTGGATTTTGATTCAGTCCTGGCTAGAGAAAAGGGCTTGACTGAATAATCTTTTAGTGTCCCTTCTAGCTCTAACATTCTATTATCCCATAAAGCTACAGCCCAATCAGGAAGGTAAAATCATTCCTCTATTCTGGATCCTTCCCTCAGTCCTTGCCAGCCTAGCAGCTTTATTCATTTAATCAGGGCACAGGGAGAGCTAGTTGAAATTAATTGCTTTTCAAGGCAGCTACTTATGAGGCTGGTATTGCCCTCTTCTCTGAATGATCACAGAAGACTGTCACCATCATCACCATCATCATCATTTATTAATATTTTCCAAACCCTCTCCAATGTACCGAGCACTATCTGGCCGAGCAGAGCTCCTTAAATGAGGTTCATGCCCTCAATGAAATCCCTTTTGGTGAGTCTTTTGGGATAATTTATGCCACTGAACTGAGTGAGAGCCAGGTTACTAAATGACATGAGTCTGCTCATTACTTCTCTTCCTCCTTAACAAATTTTCTACAGGCCCAAGCTGAGGTGGTGTTGCAAGGGTCATGAATTTTGAAGGCTTCTGACTTATTCAGCTAAGCAGTGAACTATTAATACCTTCAGGGTGGACCACACCAGGGTATCCAGCCACTCTTGCTTGGCTGGCCCTAACATGGAATGGTACAGTACAAATTCAGCTTAAATTTCAATAGTTTGTTCTTTCTCATTAATTTTCTTAATATGAGGCCATGACCCCCCTCCCATGCTATTATTTGCACTCAGCAGTTTTGCTCTCACCTTGAACTATTTCAAACAAGCCAACCTCTGTTTCTAGGAGTGGGCAATGTCTCTCAGCAACCCACAAGTTGAGGATTATCACTGGCTCCTACTGACTATGATGATAAGGGGATCAAAATACCAAAATTTGGGCCTGAGAAACCCCAGCAGAGAAAATTCACAGTAATTTGTATTGCAGTGTTAAGAAGAGTTCTCATTAATTCAAGCCAAGGGTGGGAGATAGGTGACATAAATAGGAGAAAGACAATATCCCTAATACAAGCTATAATTTATACCTGGAATATAAGAAAATTATACAAATATTTAATTTTGGACATTTGGGACAAACAAATACTCTACAAATGGAGTTGAAAGGTTCTTCTTTGTTGTAAATAACTTGGAAATGATCTAAAATAATAATACACAAAAATCAAGATTTAAGATCATTTAACTTCTTTGTGCATAGACCCATCTGTTGTCTAGATTATTAGGGTTTCCTCTTCAGTTTCTAGTTTTTTTCATCTCTAATCCAAGTTATGCAGCTGAAAAATTAATATTTCTAAAATATTAGCTCACTCCTTTCTTAAAAACATTCAGTGGCTATCTATTGCCTCTAAGAGAAAATAAAAATTCTCAATCAGGCCCTTAAAGTCCTCTACAACATGGATCCCCTATGCCTTATTGGTCTTATTTTATTACTGACCTTCATGAAATCTTTGTTTCTGTCGAACTAGCCTTCTAGATGCTTCATACAGGACACTTTTATCTCCTGTCTACATGCCTTTACAGAAGTGGTCCCTCATATAAACCCAGAATGCTCTCACTCCTCACCTATTACTCTTAGTATTTTTCAAAATACAGTACAAGATCTACCTCCTACACTAGGCTTTTCTTCATCATCCTAGTCTTCTCTCCCTCTTGAAATTTATTTTTATTACTCAGTAAACTTTTTCTTCCTTTCTTCCTTCCTTCCTTCCTTCCTTCCTTCCTTCCTTCCTTCCTTCCTTCCTTTCCTCCTTTCTATTCTCTTCCTTCTTTTGTTCCTTCCCTCATACTTCCCTTCTCCCTCCCTCTCTTCCTTCCTTCCTTCATTCCTTTTCCTTCCTTTCTTTCCAGTTGTTGTTGTTCAATCATTTTTTCAGGTGCATCTGACTCTTTATGACTCCATTTAGGATTTTCTTGGCAAAGATACTGGAGAGGTTTGCCATTTCCTTCTTTAGCCCATTTAAAAAAATTTTTCAAAATTCATTTTTTATAAGATTTTGAGTTCCAAATTTTCCTCCCTTCTTCCTCCCCAAGACAGCATGCAATTTAATACAAGTTACACATGTGAAAGCATATTAAACAGATTTTCACATTAGTCATGTTGTGAAAGAAGACACCAAACAAAAGGGAAAAGCACTCACACACACAAAACCCAAACAAAAAACAATCCCCCAAAGTGAAAATAGTATGCTTGGATTTGCATTCAGACTCCATAGTTCTTTCTCTGGATGTGGACAGAATTTTTCCACTGTGAGCATTTTGATATTATCTGGGATCACTGTATTGCTGAGAAGAGTTAAATCAAAGTTGATCATCACACAATGTTTTTGTTAAAACTCATTTTTACATCTGCACACATATATTGTATCTAGGATATACTGTAACCTATTTAACATGTATAGGACTGCTTGCCATCTGGGGGAGGGCGTGGAGGGAGGGAGGGGAAAAATCGGAACAGAAGTGAGTGCAAGGGATAATGTTGCAAAAAATTACCCTGGCATGGGTTCTGTCAATAAAAAGTTATTTAAACCGTCCCCCCCCCAAAAAAAAAACCCACTCATTTTTTACAGATGAGAGGAACTGAGGAAAACAGGGTTAAATAACTTGCCTAGGGTCACACAGCTAGTAACTATCCGAGGTCAGATTTGAACTCAGGAAGATGAGTCTTCCTGACTCTAGGTCCAACATTGTATCCACTGTGCCACCTAATTCCCCTGTGTAAGTCTAGGACATGGCTAAATACAAAGAAGTTATTCGAGCAATATTGGATAGTGATGGTAGCAGTGTTTCTTACCCTAAAGATGTCTCAGCTAGCAGATGCTAACACTGGCTTGTTTCCCAGATAAGAGGAAGACACATGGGTGCATATGACACAATATAATGACATCTCTTCTAGTCTGTTCAACTTTTTTTTTTTCATTAGACCTGTGATTTTCAATAATATATCTAACTTACAGTGAGAAAATTCCTTTTACTAATGCAGATGAGCAACTGTTCTGCAATTTACAGTTGTAGAGAATTGTCTGGGGACTCTGAGATGTCCAGTGCCTCATCCAGGCTAATGTAGACTTGTATTCCATAAAATCGGGGGTCCTGCCATGAGTTTTCAAGAATTAATGTGGTAGAAGTGAACCATGCAGCAGAGGAGCAGAAAAAGGTACAGCAAGCTTCCCTCCCCTTTCCTCCCCCCTCCCCGCCCAAGATCTCCAAACAAATCTAGAAAATTCATCAGACCAAACGCAGATCAGGAAATCCAAGGAAAAAAACCCACAGTGAGTCATTTTTTTTGCAGCCCAGATGGAGGCATGCTTGGGGAGGAAGGGAGAGAGGTCTGTAGACATTAGGGATGGGGGTTAGCCAGGATTTCAGCACAGGGAGAAACCATTTATCAGGGCAAGATAAGGTCCCAGGTCTAACACAGAGGGGACTAAATTTATGCAAAGCACAGGAACACAGGTCAACTGGCGGTTCTATTACTTACTACCCAGTTCTGAGTCACACTTTCAGGAAAGATTGAAGAGGGGACCTATTGAACTATTCCAGAACAATTGTGGGCCTTAGTCTGTGTAGCAAGCAAGGAATGAATTCAGAAACAAGCCGCCGCTATATGGTTCTGATTCATAGCTGAGCAGGTCTCAGTTCTAGCCTTTGGATCAGACTGAAGCCTGAAATAGAATATGCAGGGCAGGAGTCCCAGCTAAAAGGAGATCTAGGAGTATTGTTGCTCTGAACCAACAGAGCTTTCTAGATGACTGACAGTAGCTGAGTCCAGCAGCAATTTACTGGAACTTGAAATGTGTGGCAAGAACACAAGCCTATTGCTCAGACCCAAAGCCCTGTCAGGAACTTCAGAGTAATATAGCTAGTGATCAGACTTGGCCCTGGATCAGATTACTTTGGGAATACTGAAAGCTTGTAGGTTCCTAACTTGAGCTGACCCTGACATCCTGGAATAATATAATAACCAAATACATTAAGAAAACAGCATCAGGACCGGTCCAAATTTTGTCTTCAGAAATACATAGAGCCTGGCCCGACAGAGTCCAAAGTTAGAAAGTATGATCAAAGAATGATCAAACAGAAAAAGAATCCCACCATCAAAAGCTATTGTAGTGACAGATACACTCAAGATACAAACTCAGAAGGAGAGAATGACTCTAAAATATCTGCAAACAAAATCTCAAAGTAAAACAAAAGTTGGGCACAAATTTAACTAGAAGTCCTGGATGAAGTGAAGCAAGAGTTTTTAAACATTTTTTTAAAAAAAGAAATGAGAGTTATAGAAAAAAGAATTGGAAAAGGAATTAGCAATATAACATAAGATGCACAAAATCCTATTAAAATAATTATTAAAAATTAGAATCTACCAAATAGAAACTGATTTCACAAGATTATAATAATAAAAAATCTTAACAATGTCAAAAGGTCAAAAATAGAATAAAATTTGGTATTTCATAATAAATACAACAGACCTGGAAAATAGATTGAGAGAAAATTTTTTTTAGAATCATGGGACTACCTCAATACCACGATTGTCCGTCCCCCGTGTTCCCCCCACTCCCTCTCCACCCCACCCCCCACTCCCCCTCCCACCCCCCGCCCTGGACCAAAAAAAAAAAAGAGGCCAGGCATTCTATTTCAAGACATTTTAAAGGAAAACTGTACAGATCTTAGTATCACAAGCAAAAGGGAAATAAAAAGAATTCACCAATTATCTCCTGAAAGAAATCCTGAAATGAAAACTTCAAAGAACATTATGACCAAAATCCACAGCTTCCAGGTCAAACTGCAATAATACTACAAGCAACCATAAAGAAAAAAATTCAAATACTAAGGATCTACAGTAAAAATGACACCAGATTTAGAGCTACTGCTATAGAAGAGTGGAAAACTTTGAATTCAGTATTTCAGAAGGCAAAGAATAGATAGGCTTATAGCCAAGAATAATTTACCCAGAAAAACTGAGTATAATCTTATAAGGGGGAAAATGTATTTTTAATTAAATGGAGGACTTCCAAGCATTTCTGATGAAAAGACCAGAGCTGTGTAAAAATTTTAGTGCATACACAGGAGTCAAGAGAAACATAAAAAGGTAAACATGAACAAAAAATCATGAAAATAAACAAGGATAAACTGTTTAAATTCAAATTTGGGAAGATGATACATGTGTCCCCTCAGAACCCATCAAAAGGAGTCATAGAGAGATTCTAGTTAGATAGAAGGACTGGGAGTAGTCTGTCTTAAAAGAAGAATGGGAAGAGAGAGAGAAAAATATACTAGGGAAAAAAAGGTAAAGGAAGGTTAGGGGAAACTATTTCATATCACCAGAGTAGAAGACTAATCAAACAAATAAGTGATAGGGGAGAAAGAGAAGACATTTGGAGCCTCATTCTCATCTGAACTGTTCAAAGGAGGGAAGGAATACTCATAGAAAAATACATCTCATTAAATAGTAAGATATAAGGAAAAGGAGAAAAGGAGGAATTGAAAGGAGGATAATTAAGGGAGGGATTAGCTCTAAGTGGAAAAAAAACTTTAAGCATGTACAAAAACTATGGCTCTTCAAAATGTTTGTAGTGTCTAGAAACTGGAAATTGAATGGATGCCCATCAATTGGAGAATGGCTGGGTAAATTGTGGTATATGAATTTTTTTAAATAACTTTTTATTGATAGAATGCATGCCAGGGTAATTTTTTACAGCATTATCCCTTGCATTCATTTCTGTTGCGATTTTTCCCCTCCCTCCTCCACCCCTTCCCCTAGATGGCAAGCAGTTCTTTACATGTTGAATGGGTTACAGTATATCCTAGATACAATATATGTGTGCAGACCCGAACAGTTTTCTTGTTGCACAGGGAGAATTGAATTCAGAAGGTATAAATAACCCGGGAAGAAAAACAAAAATGCAAGCAGTTTATATTCATTTCCCAGTGTTCTTTCTCTGGGTGTAGCTGCTTCTGTCCATCTTTGATCATTTAAAGCTCTCTTTATCGAAGAGATCCACTTCCATCAGAATACATCCTCAAACAGTATCGTTGTGGAGGTGTATAATGATCTCCTGGTTCTGCTCATTTCACTTAGCATCAGTTCATGCAAGTCTCTCCAAGCCTCTCTGTATTCATCCTGCTGGTCATTTCTTACAGATACAGGTAATTTTTAAAAATTTTATTTCCATTTACTTTTAAAATTTTTTTATTATAACTTTTTATTTACAAGATATGTGCATGGATAATTGACTCTTGCAAAACCTTCTGTTCCAACTTTTCCTTTCCTTCCCCTCACCTCCTCACCTAGATGGCAGGTAGATCAATACATGTTAAATATGTTAAAGTATATGTTAAACACAACATATATATACATATCCATACAGTTATTTTGTTGCACAAGAAAAATCAGAGTTAGAAATAAGGTAAAAATAACTTGAGAAGGAAAACAAAAATGCAAGTGGACAAAAACAGAAAGAGTGGAAATGCTATGTAGTGGTTCACACTCATTTCCCATAATTCTTTTGCTGGATGTAGCTGGTTCTGTTCATTACTGAACAATTGGAACTGATTTGGTTTATCTTGTTGTTGAAGAGGGCCACATCCATCAGAATTGATCATCATATGAATACAGAGAGGCTTGGAGAGACCTACATGGACTGATGCTAAGTGAGATGAGCAGAACCAGGAGATCATTATGCACTTTGACAACGATATTGTATGAGGATGTATTCTGATGGAAGTGGATTTCTTTGACAAAGACTCAATTTCAATTGATAAATGATGGACAGAAACAGCTACACCCAAAGAAAGAACACTGGGAAACGAATGTGAACTATTTGCATTTTTGATTTTCTTCCCGAGTTATTTTTACCTTCTGAATCCAATTCTCCCTATGCAACAGGAGAACTGTTTGGTTCTGCAAATATGCATTATATCTAGGATATACTGCAACATACTTAACATATATAGGACTTCTTGCCATCTTGGGGGGGGGTGGAGGGAGGGAGGGGAAAAAAACGAAACATAAGCGAGTGCAAGGGATAATGTTGTAAAAAAAAAATTACTCTGGCATGGATTCTGTCAATACAAAGTTATTATTAAATAAAATAAAATTTAAATTAAAAAAAAGAATTGATCATCATATAGTATTGTTATTGAAGTGTATAATGATCTCCTGGTTCTGCTCATTTCACTCAGCATCAGTTCATGTCTATACAGGTCATTGAAAAAATAAAATACCACTGAGAAAAAGAAAGTTCATTTTCTCAAGGTCATAATATTATACATTATTCTAGTTCTGCTTAATTCATCCTATCACTCTGTATCAGTTCATACTTTTCAGGTTTCTCTGAAACTGTTTGTTATTTCTTACAACAAAATAATATTGTACTGCATATTCTTATACCATAATTTGCTTAGCTATTCCCCATTAGATGGCTATCTCTTCTGTTTTCATTTCTTTGCCACTAAAAAATGTTAATCTCCCTCTCTTCCTCTTTCTCCTTCTCCTTTTCCTTCTCCTTCTATCCTTCCTTCCCTTTCTCCCTCTCCCCTTTTCTTTCTCTCTCTCTCTCTCTGTCTCTGTCTCTTTTCAGAGATAAATCTCTATACCACTTCTTTGATCCACCAATAGTACATCAATATGCCTGTTTTCCAACAGCCCTTCCAACATTTGTCATATTCTTTTTTGTGTGTGTGAACTTTGCCAATCTAATGGGTATATAGTACAACTTCAAAGTTGCTTTAATTTGAATTTCTCTAATTATTAGTAATTAGGAGCATTTTTTACATGACTCGATATTTTGGGTTTCTTCTTTTGAGAATTGGGTTATTCATATTCTTTTGAAAATGGCTCTTTTTAAAAATAAATTTCAATCAGTTTCTTATATATCTCAGAAATGAGATCTTTACAAGAGAAACTTGCAAAACATACAAGTTTGTTTTATTAATCTGCCCTATAGTGTTGTGTATAATGCTTTTCTGGTTCTATTTATATCATTTTGTGTCATATAAGTCTTTTCATGTTTTTATATTTATAATTTCTTATAACTACAATAATATCCCATTACATTCAAGTTCCACAATTGATTTGGCTATTTCCCAATTGGGGGAATCAACTCTATTTCCAGTTATTCACTATCACAAGAAGTTCTTTTATAAATATTTTGGTATATATGGGGCCTTTCTATTTTTAACTACCTTGGGGTATATATTTAGTACTCAGGGATCTGGGTCAAAGGTCATGAAAGAACAATTTAGTTACTTTTTTTAAAGCTTAATTCCTAATTGCTTTTTAGAATGGTTGGACCAATTCACAGGATATCTGTTTTTTCCTAAGAGTAGATCTGAATCTTGTCTGACAGTAAGATTTCACTAGCCAATTATAGTTTTCCAGAAAATATCATCTATCAATATGAAACCAGTGTGTTTCAATTAACATTTCAATTTTATTAACTTTCTTAATTGGCACTAGTAGACATTTTACTTTTTGAGTCACCATAATTCTTGTTGGCCAATGTACATATATATATGTATATATGCGAAATTATTCAATGAAATGATATAAAAAAGTCTTAAATGTGCTGACAAGCTCCACCATCTCATTAAATCTGAATATCTTTTCAACGTAACTTCATTTTTAAAAAATGTGGTAGGAAACAGTGACATGATATTTTTAGGAACGTAGGTGAGGCAGGCGCCCACACACGCCACCACATCCCTTCTGAAGAGCAGAGACAGCTCCACACTCCTCGAGGATGAGGGGATGTAACTGAAATGGCGGCAACACTTGTGTAACACAATTCCCATGATAAACCCCCCTACACATTCTATCTCATCTATCAATGAGTAACATTATGGATGTTGCCCCATTTCAAAGAGGAGGACAAAGAGAACAACTCTTAGAGCAGTTATTGGTCCCTTTAAGATATAATTTTAAATATAACTTTAAGATATAATCATAACTACAGAGACCACCTGCTGCCCAGATGCCCCTAGGCTTCCTCCATTAAAGCCTGGACTATACAAATGCCTTACAGCAGTGACTGGGTCTCTTGTGGATCTCTGTAGTTAGCTCTTCACTGCTAAGCAAAAATAAAAAGCAGCAGTAGCATCTTCAAAGTATAAAGGGTGATGTGATACAGCAAATGTATGCAGATGTATACAGACACAGATGGATGCAAGAGTATTTAATTGTAAATGAGTCAGAACAGAGAAAATGAAATTTCCCTTATATTTGGGTTTTTAAAAATTAGAAAATT
This sequence comes from Antechinus flavipes, assembly GCF_016432865.1. NCBI lineage: Eukaryota > Metazoa > Chordata > Mammalia > Dasyuromorphia > Dasyuridae > Antechinus > Antechinus flavipes. Next base: position 387,541,057 of record NC_067399.1, on the reverse strand, counting down.
AGCTCATGGAAGAAAGAAAAAAATGAGGGAGGGGGTTCTGAGTCAGTGCAACATGTTGGAAAAATAACGTGGGTGTCTGCAAATCCAGAAGGCAATGATGTTCTTCTATAGACCCAATTATTTATAAAAATGCCTTGGTTATAGAGAGATTTTATACCCTGAGGTTTCAAAGGCTCCATGCTGCTATTTGAATAGAAACAAATATGGACAACTATAGCCAATGGAGCTTTTGTTTCATCCAGTCTCCATGTGCTAAAAGCACAAAGAGAAAAGGAGGCTATTGATGGTAATGACTTTGCCCAAGTATTGATCAACTTTTTAACCTTTTCGTGAAGAAACTGAGAGTCTTACTCTACTCCAGGTTCATTTGATTCTCAAGAAAAAATAGACTGTGATGAAGAACATTCTTGGTTCAAAAAGCAATTTTTTAAACCTCTACTTTTTCTAAAGAATCTTTCCTTTTGGGGAGCAAGTACTTTGTAAATGCACTAAAGAATGAATAAGCATATAGCATATCCTCTCTTCCAGTTTCTTCTAGAGAGTGTACATAGTATGAGAGATCAGTGCTAAATTAAGTTCCAAAAATGGAAAGGTAGACTTGTTTAATCCTTTCAAAGGGTAAAGCAATTAGTTGTGTCTAAAAGTCTTATCTAATTCTTGTAAGAGAGAAAAAACAAGAAAGCTCTAAAATATCAGCGACCTGACCTCTCCTAGATCTTGCCCACTATACAGCAAAAGAGTATTGGATGTAGAATCAGGAAACCCTATCTAGCTTTGTAATTACCTTTTAAAGAGCATGTATATTGAGCTTGTAGTCTACTAAGATACCCCATATCTTTTTCATAGGAACTGTCATCTAGCCATGTTTCTTCCATTCTCTCTTTTATGAGGTTGATTTTTGAACCCAAATGTAGAAATATGTTTATCCTTATTAAGTTTGTAGAAATTATGGTAGGTCATGATTCTGACATCCAACATATTAGCTATCCCTCAGCTTCATATTATTTGTAAATTTTAAAAGCATATATTCATTAATAAAAATTTTGAAGAGCAAAAATTCGAGGGCAGAGCCCTCAAGCAAAATGTTTCCTCATATAGACACTGATTCATTAATGACCATCCTTTGGATTCAGTTCAACAAGTTCAAAATCCATCTGACTTATCAGCAAGCACTCATTCCTGTACATCTTGTCCAGAAGAATAACATGAGAAACTTTATACAATTTTTCATTGAAATATAAATATACTATATAAAATTTTTTCTCTGATCCCCTGGTCCTGTTATTTTATCAAAACAGAAATGGATGAATAAAAAAAGCATTTATTAAGCCCTTACTTGTGCCAGACACTGTACTAAGACTAGGAATACAAATACAAGTAAGCCAAAGTCCCTGCCCTCAAGGAGTTTACATTCTAATAGTCATAGATAGTTGACAAGCATTTATCCATTGTCTGCTATGTACCAGCTATTGTGCTAAGTGCACATATGTAAGACACAATAGACATATGGGGAATGGTTGCCAAGGAGGAGTTTTTTGGACAGAAAAGTCAGAGAAAATAATGAATGGGGTCATTGGGCATTGATTGACATGTCTTTATCAGAGATAATAGTATTGATTTTATTGCTCTTTACACTGAAGTTAAAAAATAGAATGGGTATGGAATGGAAACTGGGGCCTGGAGAGGAGGTGTTTTAGTGAATCTGAAACCAGTTGTGATTAAGTGAATACTCACCAGTTGGAACCCAGAGTTACAAGAGTGGGAGCTTAACTTCCTGATGAAGGTGATGATTAGAAATGAATTAGCCTGGGATGATATGTCCTTGATGAAGCCATGTTAGCTTTTAGTGATCACAACTTTCATTTCTAAATGCTCCTAAATCATTCCTTTAAAATTGAGTTATAGAATTTTGCAAGAATAGATGTTAAGCTAATTGGTCTACAGGTTACAGCTTCTCTTTTGGGGAAGAAAATATTTATCCTCCTCTAGTACTGCAACATTTCTCCTATCCTTCAAAAGCTTTCCTAGTCATGTCCCAAATTCTAGGGCTCCATTCCCATTCTCTATACTGTGCTCTCTTACCATCTCCTTAATTATCCTTATCTGTTCCATTATTTGGATTTCATTATCTGTTAACCCTTTATGTTCTAGGTTCTTGTCCTTGGAAAAGAAAATAGAAGCAAATTAAGAGTTTAGTTGTTCAGATTTCTTCTGTCATATATTATCAGCAACCTATCCATCCAAATCAGTGATTCAATTCCTTCTTTGATCCTGCTCTTGCCCTAAATATAATTGCTGGGTTTTTAAGGCCTTTTTGTTCTTTCCAGCACTCTTCAATAGCTTTGGGGCATTCTGGATTTTTACAATGCTGACTATTCTTACAGGATCATATTATTCTTTTATATTTCTCTTCAGTTACTAGACCTTTCTTCCATCTTTTGTACTTGTCTTTTCTAAAAATCTGAGGGGGGTTTTATTGAAATTTTTTCAATTGATATTCATAAGTGACATTAGTCTATGGTTCTCTTTACTTTATCTGGCTATATTTGTTTCATTAAAAGAGTTTGACAGTGTTTTCTTTCCCAGTTTTTGAGAATAATTTGTGTAGGATAGGCAGAGTTGTATTGGAACCAGTATGAACCCACTCACAGATACTAATTGTTAAATTTTCATTGTGAATAGTTATATTTCTTGAAGTTGAAGATGGCTACAAATCAGAACTTGATTTACTCCCTTGTTAATTACATAAACTTAAGAAAGTGAAGGAGAAAATATTAATGAAGATATGCTAAAGAGTATATCATAGATACTTTGTTTTTCCTGGAGAGTCAATTCTTAAACATTTACTAGAACACTTATTAATACAGATATTAGTTACCCTTGAAAAGTAAGATACCTTAATTTATACTCTAATATATTTAACATGTATTGGTCATCCTGCCGTCTAGGGGAGGGGATGGAGAGAAGGAGGGGAAAAATTGGAACAAAAGGTTTGGCAATTGTCAATGCTGTAAAATTACTTATGCATATAATTTGTAAATAAAAAGCTATTAAATTTTTTTTTTAAAGTAAGATACCATTCACCCCTAAATCCATCTGGATCAAGGTTGTGGTTGTTATTTATTTGTTTGTTTTGGGGTTTTTTGAACAAACAATTAAAAATTGAAATTAATACTGTGTAATAAGAATTTAGTAAGTCTAACTCTTAAAGAGGAGCTATGAGAATACATCTCCCTCCCTTTTTTGAAGAGGTGAGGGACAATGGATATGGAATACTACATAAACATGCAGGTATATTTGATGTGCTGGTTAGAGTTTTTAAAGATTTTTTTCTCTTTCTTTTGATTCATTATAAGTATGGCTTTAGGGGTGGGTAGGCAGGAAAGGCATATATTTGAAAATGAAAGTAATATAAAATAAAGTTGATCAATGAAAAATTTTAAATTAACATTAAAAAATATTAGTACACCATTAAGTTACTAGTACAACCATACCAGTTTCTTTAGGCAGCTTCCCATTTTCTGCTTCATTGGAATAATTTCTACTTATGTCTTTAGAATTTCATTTGAGAATCAAACCCATCATTCAACAAAAATTCATGAAGCATCGTACCAGGCAAAGTACTGGTTACTAAGATAAAAAGGCAAAAATGATATAGTTCCTACAATTAAAGAACCTACATTGTATTGGAAGAAATAACCTATAAATAGATATATGTGCAAGACATACATACATATATGTATATATGTATACATATGCATATATACACACACCTACTTCTTCCCCATAAAGTTAAAAATCTGTTGAGCAAAAAAAAAAAAAAAAAAAAATGTCTTCAGTGTTTCTGAACAAATGTACCTGACTTCCTTCTCCTTTCCTAATATGCGCTTGAGAAATGGAATTGTCACTTACCTCTAGGGTTCCTGTCAATTCTACTTTACAGCCTGTTCTTCCTCGTTTAGTTAGAAGCAGTTTCAGAATAGCAGTTTCCATTGTTACTTCTTCCACTTCTCAAAGGGTGAAATTATCATTAAGGCAAGTTCGGAATTTATCAGCTGCTCTTCTTATGGCAAAGAGACTTGTAGCACACCCAGATTATTGAAATCCTCCATTTCCACAATTTCCTGCCTATGTGCCAAGTTTGTGATTTGTTCCTCAATCTTCTTATCTAATTCTCCTTGCTGTCTAGGTGGTCTATGGTGTATTTCCAACATAAAAAATCAAGATTGATCCCTCTACTGATCCTTATCCCATTGCCAGTTTGCAGATTTCATCAAGTGGGCCACAATCCAAACCAGCCTTTCTTACCTTGGAGTGTGAGTTTTGTTGGGGAAATATTTGTTTTCCCGTTTGTATGTTCATCATAGATTATTCTCAATTTACTTATAAGCAAGGGGAACTTAAAATGATCCTACCACATAGTTTTCCCTAAAAAATTTCACTACCACATTGATCTCTACTTTTCTGTGCTGTTCATCTTAGTGGAATATTTTGCTATTCTACTTAAATGCTTAATATTTGGTTTGTGGTTTTTTGCATAGTCTGTGAGTAGAGTCGTCATTAAATTGAGATTTATATTTTCTGCAAGTTGAATCCGGGTAACATTATGGCAAAACCATAGCCCTGTATATACACTTATATACATATAAATACACACACACACACATACATCCATATGACGTGTTTTAGGCAAAGCACCAAATGATGAGATTGATGTAGGTACCAAATGTTGGGGTTCAATCATGTGAAGAATTCACAATGATCATTCTCTTTGGCAAAAGATAAGTTTATTTAGGAGAAAGAACCAAATGAAGAATGCAAGAGTCACCAGGAATGGTAAATAAATAAATTTGGGAGAGCAAATAGTTATCAAGGAAAGAAATTTGGAATAATCCATTAAAGGAATATGCCATAAGGCATCCAAATCCATAGAGGGATTTAGCACCCTAAAAGAGTTAGTTAGCTATAAGAAGGAGAAAGACCCCCTGAGTCATGGGAGAGAGAGGAGGGGAAAGACACCAAGAGGCAGAACACCATGGCAGTCTAACCCCAAAAGGATTCAGCAAAGATGGCAGGGGCCATAGGCAAATTTATAGGGGAAATTTAACTTCCAAAGTTTGACATAACTTGGATTTGTGACTGGACACAACAAGGTGGAACTACCATGACCTTCACAGAGCGTGAGACTGTAAGGCTGAGCTGATCCCCACCAGTGCCCTTCCCTGCTTACCTCAGGGAGTAATTTTATCCATATTTCAGGTGCTCTCTGCCAATCCCATCTAGTGTCTCAGGACCTTATCACACACACACACACACACACACATACTCGTATATACATATACGTATGCACAATATATACATATGTACACTGTGTATTCACACATACATACATAAATTCAGTGCTATTCTACCAGCTCTTTTATTTATTACGCTTCTAAAACCATCCTCTAGTCATGGGTCCTGTCCCATCTAGTCTTAGTATACTTTGACCTAAATATGCCTCTTTGCAGTATTCCTTAGTTGTCTTGGACTGTTTATTACACCATTCTTTGTACATTTTGTAAATATACATCAGAGACCATGGACTTTATTACTAACTCTTTTCATAGATATCATTTCCCATGAATAACTGATCTTATCTTCTGCTAATATTCTTTTTATGTTGTCATCTACTACCCTCATGGCACTGGGTTTGGCAGAGCTATCTGAGCAGTTTTCAATGTATTCCTCCCTTTTCAGTTTAAAGTAGATTTACAAGTCTCTAGACAAATCATCTCTTGTTAAGTTCATCTCATCCTGGGCTAATAGCCCCTTAATTCCTATATTTTAAACATATTCCAAAAATCCAAATCCAATTCTCAGATATTATGTTATTTTTTCCTCAAAAAAATTTACCTGGTGTCTTTTGTTTATATATCACAGTTATTCCCAAATTGCCCTTTCCCACTTCCCCTCTCAAAATATCATGTATGATCATTACTACTTTGAAATTACTATTGTAATTAGACCTGCTTCTAGATATTATATTATATCACAAATTTGTTTTCTTAATATCTTGATATCTATATTTCAATATAGTTTTATAAAACATATTTTACATAATGCATAGAAAGGATCCAAAGCACTCACCAAACTGTCAAAGTGACATGAAGAAAAGTTAAGAATATATTGTAGAATATTGTTTGCAAAATCTTACATACTCCCTTTTCAAACCTTCATTAAAAATGTCATTTATACATAAGTAGATTATTCTAGCAACAACTTTGCACAGACAGGAAAATGATTATATGAGTTGGCAGTAATTAATATCCTCTTAGTCACCTTTCTTTTTAACAATGAGATTCAAAATTTTTCCTGCCTTTGATATATTATCCTCTTTTAGATACTTTGATTGTCCCTCAGTGCCCTCAAAATTGTTTCACTTTCTGCACAAATTTTCTCTATTTACATAAGTAGGATCATAGTTCTGGACCTGGAAGAAATCTTAGAATTAATGTAATCCAATCCCTTCATTTTACATTTTACAAATCACAGAGGAACTCAACTGAAGCCTAGAGAAGTTAAGTGAGGAGATCTCTAGTAGTGAATGGTAGATGCAAGATTAGAATTCATATCCTGTCATTTCAACTTCAGCACTCCTTACACTTGTACTATGATATGTATTTTGTTTTTCATCTAAATTTTTTCTACCTTGTCTTCTTCCTGCAAAAGGAAAACAGTAAGGATTTACTGTTTGCTCCAAATTGACTTTAGACACTGTCCATCTTGTTATCCAAATTGAAATTAGAAGGACTCTTACTTTTTCCCTGGCAATGTTTAAATCTGGAATCACAAAGAAATGTCTTTCAGCTGTTTAGGAAAGGAGGCAGAAGAAGTCCCCATCATATGGAATATTTTATTTTTTAAGGAACAGGACTCTTCCCCTTTATTAGGTTTTGCTTTAATACTGTTTTCTTAATAATCCTTGGAATAGCAATAGGTGGGGAACTCTTTGTTGTCATCCTGTAAAACTTTAAATTTGTTTCTTTTTTTAAAAGTTCATGACATGAAGAAAAGTTAAGAATATTGTTGTAGAATACTGTTTGCAAAATCTTACATATTCCCTTTTCAAATCTTCATTAAGAATGTCATTTATACATGTGTAGATTATTCTAGTAACAACTTTGTAGAGAAAGGAAAATGGTTATGAGTTGGCAGTAATTAATGTCATCTTAGTCAACTTTCTTCATAATATTAAGATTCACTTGGTACAGCTAGGTGGTAATGTATATAGAGAACATTTCCTCTGGATAGAGCATTTGCTCTGGAGTCAGGAAGACCAAAGTTCAAATCCAGCCTCAGATACTAACTAGCTGAATGACTCTGAGTAAGTCACTTAACCCTGATGGCCCTTTCTCCTCCTCCTTCCTCTCCCCCCCCAAAAAAAAAAAAAAAAAGTGAATTTTTTTAAAGGAATAAAGTCTCATTCTCATGACAAAGTAGAGATCTGTATATATATCAAGGGCTCTAAATTATAAGCCCCTCTGGTTAGTGGAAAAATGAGGAGGATATTGGAACACAAGGTCCTTATAGTAAAGTGGTATGTTCAAGTAACTCAAAGACCTGTCAAATTATAGGGGGACTCAATGTCACAGTTTCCCATCATTTTTATCATCCCAAGACGGTGCTTTTTCTGGTTCAGCTATGCTTCCCATTTTTGTTCTCTTTATTCCCATTTCTATTTCCTCTTGCAAAACATCTAGATTTATGATGATGGAGTCAAAATGTGGATTCTCCTCTCTCTCCACTTTTTTTCTTTTTTCTTTTCTTTTCTTTCTTTCTTTCTTTCTTTCTTTCTTTTTTTTTTTTTTTAGGCATTTGGGGTTAAGTGACTTGCCCAGGGTCACACCACTAGGCACTGTTAAGTATCTCAGGCCAGATTTGAACTCAGATCCTTCTGACTTCAGGGCTGGTGCTCTATCCACTGTGCCACCTAGCTGCCCCTCTCCACTTTGTTTCATGTCTGTTCTCTTCCTTTTCAATCTTTTTTTTTTTCATTAAAAATTTTTTTGTTGTTGTTACTCTTTTTTTTCCCCCAGAGGCAATTGGGGTTAAGTGACTTCCCTAGAATCACATAGTTAGTAAGATGTTAAGTGTCTAAAGTTGGATTTGAACTCCAATCTTGACTCCAGGACTTGATTCACTGTACCATCTAGTTGCCCTTTCCTTTTTAACTTCAATCTTATGTAACACCTCCTCCGGGCTTTTCTCCTAATTCGGATTCAAGAGTTAGATCCCCAGAGAGATGACTATCTTAAATCAAAAGTTGCTCTTGAGGACCAAACTCCTAAAATTTTAGCTCATAAGTGCCCTGCCAAAGTACACAATGCAAAGAAGTTTATTGAAATGGTAGGAGCTAGAAAATTGTCCTTCCAACCATTTGTAATATGCTTCCTTATAAATACAAATAGCATCAGTAGGAAGAATGGAAATGTGTGTGTGTGTAAACACAAACGTATATATTGAATTGGTTCCTCAGACCAGGAGGAGGTTTAATCTGATCAGTCGCAGTCAGATTCAGTGCAACTTGACTCTAACAAAATAATATCATTTTGGTCTTCTTCAAGATTGAAAGATACCAACTAACCAATTATATCTATATCTATACTCACATACACACACATGTAGGGGTAAATTTGTATATATGTGTGTGTGTGTGTGTGTGTGTGTGTGTGTATACAATCACTAGTAGAAAGGCACATAACACAGGAAATGAACATGATCTAAATAACTTATACCTTCTAATAGCTTTTTTCTTCTCATGGTATTAATGTTCAACCCCAATCCATTCCTAAGTGCAGTACAACTGCTGGGCGTGTAAATGCTACTGGGGGCTTTGGGCTCTCTCTACAACTCAGCTACACTCCCTAGTAAGACTCTAAGGTTGTTCTCCCAGAACACCAACACCGTGACATCTCCAACCAGGCCATGTGAGGTAAGAGAGTAAGAAACATTCTGGAAGAAATACAAGGAAAAGGTATACCATAATGCTCTCTCAAGAACATCACCCACCTTTTATGAACTGATGCAAAGTAAAGTGAGCAGAACCATGAGAACACTGTATACAGTAACAACTATATTCTACAGTGATCATTTGTGAATGACTTAGCAATATAATGATCCAACACAATTCTGAAGAACTTATGGAGATGCCATCCATCTCCAGAGAAAGAATTGATGGACTCTGAATGTGGATTGAAGCATATTTTTAAAGTATTTTGGTTTATTTTTCTTATTTTTGGGGGGGAGGGAAGGGGGAATCTGTGTTTTGTAACAAGAGTCATATGGAAATATGTTTTGCAGGACTGCTCATGTATATGCTATATCACAGAACTTACCTTTTCAAGGAGTTGAAGAAGGAAAGAGGGAATGGAACTCAAAAATTATATAAAAGGAATGTTGAAAATTGTTTCTACATGTAATTAAGAAAAAATAAAATCTTAAAAAAAAAAGCATCCATATGAATGTTATGGAATATCATTTGTTCAATAAGAAACAATCAGCAGGATGATTTCAGAAAGGTCTGGAGAGATTTGCATGAACTGATGCTGAGTGAAACGTGCAGCACCAGGAGAACATTGTATACAGCAACAAGATTATGTGTTGATCAACTCTGATGCGTGTCAGGGATGTGACTCTTTTCAACAATAAGGTGATTCAGGCCATTTCCAAGAGATTGTGATGGAGGGAGCCATCTGCATCTAGAAAGGACTATGGAGGCTGGTTGTGCATCAGAACATAGTATTTTCACCCTTTTTGTTGTTTGCTTGCCTTTTTTCTCATTTTTTTTCTTTTTGATCTGATTTTTCTTGTGCAGCATGATAAATGTGGAAATATGTATAGAGAAATTCTATATGTTTAATATAGATTGGATTACTTGCTGTTTAGGGATGGAGGGAAGGGAGGGAAAAATTTTGGAATACAAGATTTTGAAAAGGTGAATACTGAAAACTACCTTTGCATATTTAAAAAAATATATGTTATTAAAAATTAATAATAATAAAAGAGCATCCTGGCTGGCTCTCTTCTTGACTGGTAGAAATAGTGTTATCTCTAATTACTTTACCAACAAAGTTTGGGAGATTTTTTGTGCTTGTTGTCTTTTTTTTTTCTCTGCTGTCCCAATCTAAAGAAGAAAACCTAGGCAAGGTAGAAAAGGCCCAAAAACCTTGTGTTCCGGATAGATCCGGAGGCTTCCTCTAAAGATAAATCCCTTGTCTGGGGGGAGTAATCTACATAAAGCATTTTGCAAACCTTTAAGTACTATGTAAATGTTGATTATTATTTAGAGAGTATGTGCAGAGCTGGCTAGCTGGCTTTTTAAAAGCCATTTGGGGGTGTGGTTGATTATTCAGCCTACTAATGGATAGCTGCCCTATAATTCCATCAAGTTGCTGTAGGGATTTCTTTATTTTTCCTAAAGGAACAATCAAGTATAAATGCTTTATAAATAAATATAAATACTTTATGCTTCCTTTACCAGCCTTGAATGGGCTACTCCCTATTACACAACCTTGAGCATTCTTCAATTGACTACTCAGGCCAAGGGCCACTCAAGAACTTACACTTTTTTTTTTAAGCTCTTTATTTATAAAACATATGCATGGGTAATTTTTCAACACTTACCCTTGCAAAATCTTATGTTCCAAATTTTCCCCTCCTTTCCTCCACCCTCTCCTCTAGATGTCAGGTAGTCCAATACATGTTAAATATGTTAAAGTATAAAGTATATATTAAATTCAACATTTGTATACATATTTATACAGTTATCTTGCTGCACAAGAAAAATTGGATCAAGGAAAAAAACTGAGAAAGAAAACAAAATGCAAGTAAACAACAACAGAGAGAGTGAGAATGCTATAGTGGTCCACACTCAGTTCCTACAGTCCTGTTTGGGACAAAAAGACCTACCCAAATTGACTACTACAGAAATCACTCATAGAAAGCAGAATTATTTATTAGAATCTCGAGAAGCGGATCCCATACTAGTCTGCGAGCAAAATTTCACAGTAGGATAGGGCCAGAACCTTGAAAATGCTTACAGCTTTTATACATTTCAGACAAAGAACCTCCAAAATCCCACCCTCTATATGTTGTGATTGGTCACATAAATCTACTGTTCCTCTAGTTGGTCAGTGGAATGTAGTAGACAAGATGATATACAGCTTCTTCAGCCACGTAGTCCAGGCCTTATCTAAAAATCATGTGACTTCAGAGAAGCCCAAACTGAGGCCTATAAGGCTTGATCTACTTTAGAATCTGTAAGTTCTTCACCTTTCCCCACACAGTCCTCTCTCTGGGTGATCACAAGATCATTGGAACAGAACATCTCATTGTTGAAGACGGCCATGTCCATTAGAATTGATCATCATATAATCTTGTTGTTACCATGTATAATGACCTCCTGGTCCTGGTCCTTTCACTCAGCATCCGTTCATGTAAGTCTCGCCAGTCCTCTCTGTATTCAACTTGCTGGTTATTTCTTACAGAACAATAATATTCTTTAATATTCATATACCACAATTTATTCAGCCTTTCTCCAATTGATGGGCATCCACTCAGTTTCCAGTTTCTTGCCACTACAAACAGGGCTGCTACAAACATTTTGGCACATACAGGTCCCTTTCCCTTCTTCAATATCTCTTTGGGATATAAGCCCAGTAGTAACACTGCTGGATCAAAGGATATGCAGTTTGATCACTTTTTAAGCATAGTTCCAAATTGTTCTCCAGCATGGTTGGATCCATTCACAACTCCACCAACAATGTATCAGTGTCCTAGCTTTCCCACATCCCCTCCAGCAATCGTCCTTGTCTTTTCCTGTCATCTTAGGCAATCTGACAGGTGTATAGTGGTATCTCAGAGTTGTTTTAATTTGCATTTCTCTGATCAATAGTGTGTGGGACGGGTGCTTGACTCCTTTCCCAAATTAACTAATCAGAGATATCATCAGGTACAAAGAGAAAGCATTTATTTAGTCCCTGCAGGGACAGGCCCAAACACACCTGGGAGCCATCCCAGCTCCTGCCATGTGCTTATGGAACCTGACCAGCTTCTGGCTTATCATGGTTTAAAAAGCAAAAGACCTGAGCCTTTTCATTGGATAGACTAAAAGGATGTAACCATTCCTGACCATCACCAATGTTATCTGCTCCCTGTGGGTGATGTCACTTTCTGTAACTTTCCTGAGGGTCTGACCTGGCTCTGGGAATAGGGATCATAAACTAGTCTCATAAAATGAGAAAACTTCATCCTATTCCCATTCAGTCTCCCTCATTTTCATCCCTTTGAAGATTTCTCTCCTCAGTCCTGATATATATCTTCCACTAGGGGATCTTTGTGACCTGGGCCTTCAGGTGGTCTCTCTCCAGTGCTAACTGTAACTACCCTCTACCATTTAGAACCAAAACCTGCCCATTAGTGGAAGCTTTTAGGAACCCCGTTAGCTTCTCCTGAACTTAGCTAAATCTTGAAATACTCTAATTAAGTGCATAAGCAAGTGGGTGAGAGGGTTTAAAACAATGAGAAGGAGTCAGAGGCTGGGCTTCCACCCACTCCCACCGTCTGTCTTGGAAACCCAGTCATCACAGAACAGATTGACATCTGGCAGCCATAGAACTCCAGCACTGTGGAGGCCGGGGGACCTTAGGGCCATTGTCTGGACCCAAACTCATTTGGGACAAAGGGACAAAGCTGCTTCAGGCTGACAAGGGGCATAGAGCTGGCCCTGCCCAATGGGGTCCAGACTGAGGAGGGGAGACAAGTGGCTTGTAGGTGGCAGCAGCCGCGTCTGGTGCTCAATGTCAGAATCAGATCTCAGATGATTTCAGGTTGACCAAGCAGTTGGAATTTCATGGCTTAGAGTCTGGAAGAAACAACTCTCACTAGTAGATTAAAAATCCAAGGACCAAATATGAGCAAAAGAAAAAGAATAAACAAAAGTGGAGTTAATATGGAGCTTACTAGGGACAGTTAACCAGGAACCCCACCTAGAGGAAGACTGGAAGGGAAGGTGAGGCTATGATGAATGTCTTTCATCCAGACAGCTTTTCCTAGAATAAATATCAAAGAACATTTCCCCAAATTCCTGCTTTGGTTTCCTCAAAGAAGTAGGAGCAGTGGGTGGAACATTGTGGCCCCTAGGGAGTATGAGTTCCTTTAGCTAAAACCCTAGAGTCTTACAAGGAAAGGCTTTTATCCAATTAGTACAGGTGTAAACAAAACCAAAAGCCGTTTGAAGCCCCTGCCAGGGGCACATGTGCGGGCCCTTTTAACAGTCCTTTCAGAATTTACTTGCCTGGGAGCTACATGAGGGAATGTAGGAGTCACAAGTTGGGGAATTAAAGGTGCCATAGTCAGGAGCAAACGAGCACCTGATCTGTAGCCTGTTTCCCTTACCTGAAATGAATTCCCCTTCCTTTAGGAAAACAACAGAAACTTCTCTAGATCCATGGACAGCTAGTAGTAATTGTTTTCCCTGCATATTTAATGGAGAATTCTTTGGCTGTCAAAAATTCCCTTTCTTTCCAAATAGTTCCCATGACCTTATACAACATGAAAAACGTATTTGAAGTCAGTATAGATCCTTGAGAAGAAAGCAAGGGGTTTAGGATAGGCTTCCAGAGACCCCAAGGACCTAGTTCCACCTTCCATCAACATACAGTGTCTTCCACTCACCACTTGCTTTGACTATAGAAATTTGCTATAAGAGGAAAAATCAGGGACATGATTTAAATAGATCAAAACTGGTCTCATAGGTCTTGACTTGAGAGCACATATAGGATAAAACATCCTTAAAGAAGTTTTACTTAAGTTAGAAAGACTATTCTAATTTTAACAATTCCACCTTAAGTCAGACTCAGGAATAATCAGGTGGGTTCTCATTCAAAGGACATCACTGGGAAATTGAGTCAGAAGGATCCTACCTCCAGCAGAGGCCAAGATTGTCCTTCTAATTTGTTCCCAGATACTAACTTCCACCTGTAACAGTTTCTTCTAAGTAGCTTGTGGCTTATTCCTTTCAGATGGTGGATCACTGGCTTGATGATCTATCATACCTGAATTTAAAACTCCAAATAAATATCAGCTGCAGTCCCAAGAGATTTTATCTCCAATAGCATTTCTCATTAATCATCTGAAGCTGAAGCTAGCACTCAAGGATCATAGTAAGAGATTCATAGCTTATTATTTTTTTATATTTAAGTACATGGTTTTAATTTCAACATTACACAAGTCATTTTGCTTTTAAAATGTCCAATACATAATAAAAAAAATTCTAAATTGCATATTGTCCATAACAAAAACATGTTCAAAGGGACAAAGGCAAAAAAATATTATTCTCAGAGTCCCTTTAAATAATGGGGGAAAGGGGGAAATTAGATTGTCACCTGACAATCTAACCTGACAAGGTCCTCTTACCCTTCCTCCACTCCATGTAACACCTGTACTAATTGGGTAAAAGCCTTTCCTTGTAAGACTCTAGGGTTTTAGCTAAAGCAACTCATGCTTCCTGATCCCCACTTCTCACAGCTAACATTTTTAGGGTGCCAAGTCCCCCAGGATCCAGTCTGCCAGCCAAAGATATGCCCCAACCTTATGGTGTGTCTCCTTTCTCCTGGCAAATGTCAAGTTCCACTAGGAACTTGCACCTTTCTGTCCAATCTAACTTTTCTCCCCTATTTCCAATACTCCATTTTCCTCTCACTTTCTCCTCTCTCATACCATCTCTCTCTCTCTTTTTTTACTTTAAACTTTAAGATTCACAATTAAATAACTCTGGACCAAATTCCATATATCCATATATGGATTATACATATATCCAGCAGAGCTGACAAAATTTTAAGGCACAACTCATAATTTTATAAATTACCCAATATACATTTAGAAAGCAACATACCATCTAATGAGGGGGATACAAATGTGACCTCCCCTAAGGTAAGCTACCAGAACTTTGTTTTAATAACCTATATTTTTAACTTAAAATCAAATCAAATACAGCTTTAAATTCCCAATAACATAAAGCTGCTTTTATTATCGTGTCTCAAATAACAAATTTTACTAAACTGATTGAGCATAGTTTCTTTCTCTCCCTCTGGGTCCATGTGTCCCTGCTGCAGTCAGGGAAAGGGTTAAAGGGGAAGAAAGAGACTATCTTTACTCTATGTACTATCTTTTTCCAGGAGGCCCCAATTTAATTGAATTGCTTTGGAATTGCCAAATTCCCCAATCATTACTCTCAATGGACTTTCCTGCAGTTCCAATTGTGGCCAGAGTTGGAGTCTACAGTAAAGTTAGGCCTTCCTCTTTTTAACAAATTTTAGCTCACAGAACAGACATGACAAAGACATTCTGCACTAAGACACAAACACAGATAAAAATTACTTGGAAGAGAACCATCCTTTCCCCACACACAACAGAAATACCCAAGTGCACTTTTTTCCCCTTTCTTTTTTTTTGCTCCAAAGATTTGAGTCGGACTGCTCCCTCTTTTTGATGATCCCAGGGTCCCCTACTTGGAGGGCAACTTCTTCCACTGGATCATCAGAGCATCCAATCTCACAGCTTGATCCCTTGTAATACACAAAGTCAACCCCTTCCTTGGTGACTGGGCAGATCAAGCTCGGAAGGAGTTGCTTATTTTCCTGGCCAAGTAGAGTGCCGCTGCTCTGTGTCATTAACAGAACCTCCTTCCTGGCCCACTCTACTAGATCATCAAAAGCTTGATGATCGAAGGTCCATGCTGTCTAAGGACAGTTCAAGGAAATTACACAGTGCCCCTGTGGATTACACATGCATAAGTTACCTGGCTCACTTTCATCCAGGTTTCCTCATCTTCAGAGACTTGTATGCTTCTGTTTGTATCTGAGTCTCTTCTAAGCCCATTCTTCACAGAGACAGAGGCTGAGAGTCTGATCTCAAGGACAGTCAGAGAAAATCCAATCTGGCACCTGCCTTGAATCAGGATCCTAGCCATCTCTCTGGAAAGCCCCAGATCCCAGAGGAGCCCCCATAAACTGTGTGGGATGGGTGCTAGAACCCCTTTTCCAAATTAACTAATTAAAGACATCTTGAATACAAAGAGAAAACATTTATTTAATTCCTGCAGGGAGAGGCCCAGATACACCTGGGAGCCATCCAACCTCTTGCTATGTGCTCATGGAACCTGACCAGCTTCCAGCTTGTTCAGATTTTAAAAGTAAAAGACCCAAGTCTTTTCATAGGATAGATTAAAAAGGACATAACCATCCTTGACCAATGGTCACAAATGTTGTCTACTTCCCAAGGTCATGTTACTTCTTGTAACTTCCTGAGGATCTGACCTGGCTCTGGGAATAGGGATCATGTGACTTAGTCTTAAACAAAGAAAACTTCATCCAATCAGTCTCATTCAGTAATAATTTAGAGCACCTTTTCATATAACTAGAAATGGTTTTAATTTCTTCAACTGAATATTGTTCATCTCCTTTGACCATTTATCAACTGGAGAATGCTTTGAATTCTTATAAATTTGAGTCAATTCTCTATATATTTTAGAAATGAGGCTTTTATCTGAACCCATAAATGTAAAAATATTTTCCCAATTTATTGCTTCCCTTCTAATCTTGTCTGCATTAGTTTTGTTGGTATAAAAACTTTTCAACTAAATATAATCAAAATCATCTATTTGATGTTCAATAATGAGTTCCAGTTCTTTGATCACAAATTCCTTTCTTCTCTACAGATCTGAGAGGTAAACTAGCCTATGTTCTTCTAATTTGCTTATAATATTACTCTTTATGTATAAATCATGGACCCATTTCAACCTTATCTTGGTATACAGGGTTAAGTGTGAGTCAATGCCTAGTTTCTGCCATACCAGTTTCCAATTTTCCCAGCAGTTTTTGTCAAATAGTGAGTTCTTATTCCAAAAGCTGGGGTCTTTGGGTTTGTCAAGCACTAGATTGCTATAGTTATTGACTATTTTGTCCTATGAACCTACCTATTCCACTGATCAACTATTCTATTTCTTAGCCAATACCAAATGGTTTTGATGACTGCAACTTTATAATATAGTTTTAGATCTGGCACAATTAGACCACCTTCATTGACTTTTTTTTTCATTAATTCCCTTGAAATTCTCGACCTTTTTATACCTTTTACTAATAGCAAAATTAACCATTAAAAATCTAAGAGACCTGCTATCTTTATTGTTGTTGTTTAGTCAGTTCAGTCTTGTCCAATTCTTCTTGACCCCACTACAGGTTTTCTTACTAAAGTTACTGGAATGATTTGCCATTTCCTTCTCCAGCTCTTTTTATAGATGCAGAAACTGAGGCAAACAGGGTTAAACTGGGGGAATTCCCCAGGATCACACAGCTGGTAAGTGTCTGAGGCCAGATTTGAATTTACAAAGATAAATTTTTCCAAGCACTCTATCCACGATCCCACCTAGCTGCCCCTCTTATTCTTTACAACGTAAAAATCTGACTACTCTTAAATCTGAAAAGTACTAAACTTTAACAATAACCTTAACAACTCTGTTATCTGTCTCTTACACAAGAGCCTGGAGGATTCTATTGATGAATCTTTGATCAATCCCCACTCTCTGTACACTTAAATGCCCTTAGTTTTACTCAGCTAGATCTCTCACTAATCTTTCTTTTGACTTTTTTTCCCTCTCATTTCTTAATATGTAATATAGTGATATTATTTTTCTTCTTCCTTTTTTTATTTTTATTTTTTTTTTTTTTGGTATTTTTGGTACCTCTTTTGATTAACCCTAGTGGTTAATTGATGTAAAAACCTTACCATGTCTCATTATGTTGTGAACTCAGATGACATCAGAACCAAATTACAGGGCAGATTTATAAATAACTACTCTCAACTTCTATTCCTTAATCAATGGCAATCTATCCCTACAGACCAGGAGAATATTGACTTCACTTATTTTTTAATTCTGGAAGGTTGAATTTTCCCATTGGAGGACAAATCCAATATGCAAGTCGGTTCCCTTAGAACTTTGTTACACAGAGTGTAAGGAAAACAGATATCTATCATGTGAAGAAGGAACAAATAAATTGTGGTTTATAAATGTAATATAATACTATTGTGTCTTAAGAAACAATAAATATGAAGAATTAAGATAAATTTGGCAATGTTTATATGAATTGATTCAGTGAAATGAGGAGGAGCAGAAGAACAGTTTTCACTGTAACCACTTTAATGGAAAACGACTGAAAACCTTTAGAACTCTGATCATAATAGTCACCAGCTCTCATTAAAGAGGACTGATCCTGAAACAGAACTTCCACTTTTCATTATAGGTGTAGAATGTGGTGTATATTGTCAGATATGGTTAATGTGCTTGTATGGAACAGTGACCCTTACGAAAATTAAAATCAGAGACTCTCAAGGTAAAAAAGCAAAAAAGATTTATTACTATATTGGAGAAAGGGTAACTCCCAAAAGACAAGGTATCTTCAGTGGAAGAATGCAAAGCACAAGCTGCAAACACAGGATTATATAGACCCTACCTGGAAGCTCCCACCCCCTTCTGACCTTTTCTCCCATTGACTGGAGGAGGAGTCTAGGCTGACAGTCTTTTTTTTTTTTTTTTTTAAATAACTTTTTATTGACAGAACCCATGCCAGGGTAATTTTTTACAACATTATCCCTTGCATTCACTTCTGTTCCGATTTTTCCCCTCCTTCCCTCCACCCCTTCCCCAGATGGCAAGCAGTCCTTTACATGTTGAATGGGTTACAGTATATCCTAGATACAATATATGTGTGCAGAACCAAATAGTTCTCTTGTTGCACAGGGAGAATTGGATTCAGAAGGTATAAATAACCCGGGAAGAAAAACAAAAGTGAAAATAGTTTACATTCATTTTCCAGTGTTCTTTCTTTGGGTGTAGCTGCTTCTGTCCATCCTTGATCAATTGAAACTGAGTTAGATCTTCTCTTTGTCAAAGAAATCCACTTCCATCAGAATACGTCCTCAAACAGTATTATTTTTGAGGTATATAATGATCTCCTGGTTCTGCTCATTTCACTTAGCATCAGTTCATGTAAGTCTTGCCAGTCCTCTCTGTAGTCATCCTGCTGGTCATTTCTTATAGAACAATAATATTCCATAACGTTCATATACCACAATTTACTCAACCATTCTCCAATTAATTGTTTTTCCTATTCATTCATTTTCCAGCTTCTAGCCACTACAAACAGGGCTGCCACAAACATTTTGGCACATACAGGTCCCTTTCCCTTCTTTAGTATCTCTTTGGGGTATAAGCCCAGTAGTAACACTGCTGGATCAAAGGGTATGCACAGTTTGATAATTTTTTGGGCATAATTCCAGATTGCTCTCCAGAATGGTTGGATTTGTTCACAACTCCACCAAAATCATCAATGTCTCAGTTTTCCCGCAAACCCTCCAACATTCATCATTATTTTTTCCTGTCATCTTAGCCAATCTGACAGGTGTGTAGTGGTATCTCAGAGTTGTCTTAATTTGCATTTCTCTGATCAATAGTTGTTGGAGACAGGAAACAAAGAGCCAAGAAGAATGTGACTACCTGTGCATAAACTCTGATACGGTTAGCTAAAACCTTATTGTGAACAAACAATACGTCCTAAATTCCTGAGACAAGATAATGTGTGTCCCAGGAAATTGGCCATATCTGCCCAGGAACTAGATAACGAGTATGCCCCATGATGTCAGCCACACCTGTGGTCTGACATTCTTCTCTTTACATTGCAACCCCCCACCCAGAAAACGCAGGCAGTCAAATCATATATAATCAAGCACCTTCGTTCAATAAATCGAGACTCTTTCCACCGCAATGTTGTCTCCCTCCTCCTTCTCGCTCGTTTCTCTTGCAGGTCTTTAGTCATTTTCCTCGACACCCCACGACTAGATCCCGGTGGACGGGACAAATAGTGATTTGGAACACTCTTTCATATGAGTGGAAATAGTTTCAATTTCATCATCTGAAAATTGTCTGTTCATATTCTTTGACCATTTATCAATTGGAGAATGGCTTGATTTCTTATAAATTAGAGCCAATTCTCTATATATTTTGGAAATGAGGCCTTTATCAGAACCTTTAACTGTGAAAACAGTTTCCCAGTTTGTTGCTTCTCTTCTAATCTTGTTTGCATTAGTTTTGTTTGTGCAAAGGCTTTTTAATTTGATATAATCAAAATTTTCAATTTTATGATCAATAATGATCTCTAGTTCATCTTTGGTCACAAATTTCTTCCTCCTCCACAAGTCTGAGAGAGAAACTATCCTATGTTCCTCTAATTTATTTATAATCTCGTTCTTTATGCCTAAATCATGGACCCATTTTGATCTCATCTTGGTGTACGGTGTTAAGTGTGGGTCCATGCCTGATTTGTGCCATACTAATTTCCAGTTTTCCCAGCAGTTTTTGTCAAATAATGAATTCTTATCCCCAAAGTTAGGATCTTTGGGTTTGTCAAACACTAGATTGCTATAGTTGACTATTTTGTCTTGTGAACCTAGCCTTTTCCACTGATCAACTAATCTATTTCTTAGCCAATACCAAATGGTTTTGGTGACTGCTTTATAATATAGTTTTAGATCAGGTTCAGCTAGGCCACCTTCATTTGATTTTTTTTTTCATTAGTTCCCTTGAGATTCTCTACCTTTTGTTCTTCCATATGAATTTTGTTGTTATTTTTTCTAGATCATTAAAATATTTTCTTGGGAATCTGATTGGTATAGCACTAAATAAATAGATTAGTTTAAGAGCCCACATTCTTATGAGAGGTCTTCACTTAGTTATCCCATTTGTTTTGTTTAAATGTATTTTGTGACGAGGTAGGTTCCTATTTAGAGGAAATAGATGGGAGATAATTGGAAAGTAACACCAATATTTTAAAAATGGTATCAATAAAACATTTTAGAAACTTTAGTCACATAGATTTCTTTTAGGTTTTAAGCTGTTTGAGCTTTGGCAGTGTTTAAGAAGCCAGAATACCACAGAATTCCTCTTTCTACCTTGTCTCATTCTATGATCTTATTATTGTTCAGTTGTTTTTATCTCTTCACAACCTTATTTGGGCTTTTCTTGAAAAGATACTGAAATGATTTGCAATTCCTTTTCCAGTGGATTGGTTAAATAACTTCCCCAGAATCATTGAGTGTTCTGAGACTGGGATTTGAACTCAGATCTTGCTGACTCCAGATCAAATACTCTATCTATTGAACCATCTAGCTATTTCCTCTATGATTTTATAAATTTCTTGAGTTTGTCATCTCCTCTCTCTCTCCTTCAATAGGCTTTAGTTTTTCTCAATTAATCAATAAGGATTAATTAAGTCTAAATTAAATGGGTCAAGCCCTATGGTAGTCAATGAGGATGCAAATACATCAAATGAGAAAAAAAAACCTTTACTTTTTGAGTATATACACAGAATAAATGTAATAAATGAGAAGCTATGAAATACAAGGTACTTTGAGAAGGGCACTAGCAGATGGAGGAATCAGAAGATTCTTTATATAGAAATTATGCTTAAACTACATCTTGAAGGATTAAAGCGATCGTGTGACTCAGAAGTGAGGGAAAGATACAATCCAGACATGCAGGATAACCAGGGCAAAGGCACAAAGATGAGAGATCTACTGTTGTATCTGAGGAACAGAAAAAAGGCAGTTTGGCTGGAAGAGGGAATGATGTAAAATGAGATTGGAAAGAGGAGTTGAGCCTAGGTTATAAAAGGTTTTAAAAGCCAAATAAAAGAATGTCTATTTGATTCTAGAGATAATAGGGAGCAATTGGAGATTATATGAGGAAAATGGCATAATCAGATTTGTGCTTAAGATAATCATTTTGGCAGCTCCAGGGAGTATAGACTGATTTGGAAAGAGATATGAATTAGGGAGACCAATTAAGAAGTCATTGCAACCGTCCAGGTAAGACTTGAATTGGGTGATAGCTCTCTGAAAAGAAAAGAAAGAGTCAGAAGTGAGAGATCTGGCAGTGGACTAAATGTGTGGAGTGAGGGAAATGAGTTTAGTATAACATGAAAGTAAAGACCTTGGGACACTGGAAAAATGATGATGGCTTCAATAGAAAAGTGGAAATTTGGTAGAGGAGTGAGTTAGGATGAGTTTAAGTTTATCTCTTGGATATCCTGTTTAAAATGTCCAATAGGCATTTGGTAATGTGGGACTAAAGTTCAATGGCTGGATATAAAGACTTGGAGGTCATTGGTATAGTATTGAAAATGAATCCTATGGTGACTGATGGGTCATTATGAGAAAGATTGTAGAGAGAGAACAGGGGAGGTAAAACAGAGCCTGAGAGAATGACTTCAGTTAGAAGGTATAATCTGGATAATAAACCAGGAACAGAAACTAAGGAGGGATTAGACAAGTAGTTGTAGGAACAGTTAGAGTAATATGAAATCCCAGAAAAGAGAGAATATCCAGGAGGACATGTTGGTCAGCAGTGTCAGATCCCAGATATTTATCTATGACACTGATTTATATATATTTAGACAGCACATTTATATCTTACATCAGTAAAATAGGAGATGAGATCTCAGCTAAAAGAGAATGTGGAGGTGGAGGTATGAGAGGTTTGAGGAAAGAAGAAATTTGGAAATGCTTTGACAGATAGTGAGATCGTATTCAGTTGGTGAGGAATAAATGGATTGTTTTACTGCAGGAAGCACAGTTGAAGTTGAAGTTATAGTCTATCCAGTCAGCATAATTATGATTTCTTCAGCATCATACAAATAGGGGTAGAGGAATCAAATCATAGAAGTAATTCAGGGTTGAGATTGGACAAGGGATGATCTGTGAAGGGCCAAGGGCAAGAGATTTGAGAGAGGAGGACAGTATAGAATTTTATTGTCTGGACTCTGGACTCAAGATTAGGGAGAGGAAAAAAGCCTTGTCAAAACTGAAGAATAGCCTAAGAAAATACTGTGGAGTGAAGGGATTGTAAATCTCTATCAGGAGAATAGATTTAGGCAGGGTGATGGAATGATAGGAAGTTATGATCAAAAACAGGAATATCAGAGTTTCTACTGAGGGAAATGAAACATTTTGGGGTTAGGGTGAGATTCAGTATATAACTATCCCTTTGGGGTATAGATCAAGAAGTAGTATTCTTGAGGTTGTAAAGGAACCCACAAAGTTTGAGGTCACAGACTGGTGTGGGGAGGTATCTCAAAAGAGTTTGCAGACTTGAACCCATTTGCTGGTCAAAGGGGAAATTCTATTGTAATGCCATTACAAGCAGATTAAATTCCAAGAGACTTTAGCAAAGAAACAAGCAAAGAGACATATTTATCTGGTTCTTCATGTTACAGATATGCTAATTTTATGACCCAAAGGCAGGACTAAGGAATGGTCTCTAGAATTTGGTTATCATTAACCGACAGACAATAATGATTATTGAAAGACATTATTAAAATAATAGTGTTTTTAGATGGTATGTGTGAGTTTCCTGAGGTAGACTCCAAAGTCAGAAGATTTAGAATTATTGACTTGTTAGAACAGAAGCCCCCCATAATGTCAGGAGACCTCAAAATCATTGCTGTCTCCCCTAGAGGCTATATTACATCAGTATTGCTGGGTCAAAAGGCCTGGAAGTAAAGAACCAAATATTTATAAAGCATTTATAAAGATAGATACCATACTATGCATTTGTTTTTACAAATATTTTCTCATAGTTGACATTATTATCCCTATTTTACAGTTGAGGAAATTGAGGCAAACAGGAGTGTGTTGTCCAGCTACTAAGTGTCTGAGATCTGCTTTAAACTCAAGTCTTCATCTCTCCAGGTTCAGCACTCTATTCACTAGCACTACTTAGCTGTCTAGTTTAGCCTTCATAGTTTAATAACTTTTAGGGCATTTTCCAGAATGGCTAGATAAATTCACAGTTCCATCAAAAATGCATCAATGTTTCTGTTTTCCTGCAGCCCCTCCAAGATATCACTTTATTTTTTGGGTCAATTTTGCTATTCTGATGGGTATAAGGAGAAACTTCAGAACTCCTTTAATTTGCATTTATTTAAATATTAGTGATTTGGAGCATTTTGGCATATGGCTATAGAAAGCCTAAATTTCTTCCCTTGAGAACTGCCGTTTATATCTTTAGACCACTTATCAATAGGGGAATAGCTGTCATTCTCATAAATCTCAATCAGTTCTTTATGTATCTTATAAATGCGACTTTTATCAAAGAAAATTGCTGCAAACATTTTTTCCCTAGTTAACTGCTTCTCTTCCAATTTTGCATTGGATTAGTTTGTACAAGAAATATTTTAATGTTAGGTGTCTATTCATCCAGAAAGACAAATATGGAGACCGAATGTGGATCAAAACATAGTATGTTCATCTTTTTTTATTGTTATTGTTTGTTTGCTTTTTTTCTTCTTTTTCATTTTTTTTTTTACTTTTCAATCTAATTTTTCTTGTACAACATGACAAAAATGGAAATATGTTTAAAAGAATTGCACATATTTAACCTCTATCAAATTGCATGCTGTCTTGGGGAAGGAAAAGGTAAAGAAGGGAGAGAGAAACATTTGGAACACAAATTAATGTTGAAAACTATCTTTACATTTATTTGGAAAAACAAAATGCTATTTAAAAATTGTCTATTCAGTGATCCTCTCTACCCTTTGGTCATGGACTCTTCTATATTATCTTCTATCTAAAAGATAATTTCTTCCTTATTCCTCTAGGCTATTTTTTTCTTTTAAAAAGTTTTATTGTTTTTTTTTTTCTTTTTTAATTTTCACTTCCATTTTCCAGTGCCACCCCCACATGCAACCACTTGAACTTGCCCTGCTAACAAATAAATGGGTACAATAATGCAAATAATAATGCAAACAAATCAGTTCGTTGGTCCAGGTCTTCCTGATTAATAGCTAGCCCTTTATCTGCTATAGGTAGAGTATCAAACAGAAAGAGTATCCCAAATAGAATCCAAATCTTATTAAAATATAGTTGGGTAAATATTTAACAAAATAAAAAAAAATACAGTAATGTATAGTCAAGATTAACACGTGGTTTTCCAAATCAATATGTAGCCCACAGAGATGCATGGTTTTAGTCATTTTTAGTCATGTCTGACTCTTTGTAGTCCTTTCTCTTTTTTTGGAGGGTATGACAAAAGGTTTTTTGGCAAAGATATTAGAGCAATTTGCCATTTCCTTTGGCAACTCATTTTACAATTGAGAAATGTCTCCTTTCTCTAAATTAGACTTTTCAATATGTTTGGAAAATGACATCTTTATCAGAGTAACTCACTGTAATTTTTTTTCTCAGTAATGATTACTAATTATGTATTTCTCACCACCCTATTTTCCTCCTGTTTTTCCTACTCTCTCTTTTTGTCCCTGTGCATTCTCAAAACTGTTTTGCTTCGGACTATCCTCTCCTTCAATCTATCTTCCCTTGTATCATTCCCCTCCTTTCTCTTATCCCCTTCCCTTCTTATTTTACAGTATGATAAGATAGATTTCTAACCCAATTAAATATGTATATTATTCCTTCTTTGAGCCAATTCCAATGAGAATAGGGCTCAGGTGCTCCCCTCCCACTTCTCCCATTTCCCCCTCCTCTGTAAAATCTCTTTCAGGCCTCTTATGTCAGATAATTTATGCCATTTTACTTCTCCATTTCCCCTTTTCTCAGTGCATTTTTCTTTCTTATCCTTTAATTTTTTTTTAGGTAATCATGCCATAATATTCAACTCACACCTCTATTTTCTGTCTATGTATACGCTTTCTAACTGTCCTAATATTGAGAAAGTTTTTAGAAGTTATAAATATCGGTTTCCCATGTACGAATATAAACATTTTATTCTTATCATTAAATCCTTTATGATTTCTCTTTCCTGTTTACCTTTTTATGCTTCTTTTTCATATTGTATTTGAAAGTCAAATTTTCTATTCAGAACTCATTTTACAGATGACTGAATTGAGGCAAACTAGGTTAAGCGATTTGCCTAGAATCACATTTAGGAAACTAAATTCAGATTTGAACTCGGGTCTTCCTGATTTCAAATCCAGCGCTCCCTTGCCCCGGGTATGCTGAATTTGAGTCTAACACCAGTGCACTATCACATGCTGCTTATCTTCATAGTCAAAGAGTTTATTGTTTTTTCTGTAGGGTTTTTCCCCCCAAATAGCAAAGTTTTTTTTTTTTTTTTTTTCTTTCCCAGGCCTAGGCCACTGAAGGCGAGGAGTGAGGAATGGGGGGATGGAACCAAAGAATACAAAACTTTTGTTTTGAAGCAATGAAACAAGGTAGCACCCTAAAAGCTCTCAGATTCTTGCCTTCATTTTTCAGAGAGCATGAGTACCAATATTCTTCTTGGGAGATGGGGGAAGGAGGGAGAAAGGGGGGGAAAAAGAGCTGGAGGAATCTTTCATCTCCAGCCAAGTACGAAGAGCTTAGATTCTTTGGCTCTTCTCCAAAAGTCAATAAAGAATACAATACAAGCCTTATCTTCCCAGAGAGACCCAAGGGCTAAATTGACCCTGCTGAGATTTGAACCTGTGGCCTCTGCTCAGCATTTTAGGTCAGATGAAAACTGATACTGATATGACTGATGTTCAGGCAGTGTAGCTCCAGGGAAGAGAACATGAAAAACATCTCCAAGCTATGCAGAGTGCGAGCCTGTCTCTGGCTGTGAGCCCCTCAGACCCAGGGAGAGAGCATCTGTTTCTGTGTTGTCATTCCTAGGAGCTTCTTTCCCCTTTCCCCCCTCCCCTGCCAGTTGCCAGGAGATACAAGAGCTAAAAAGGAAGAGTAGGGGGAGGGAGACACATGTCATCCACTAAAGCTGAATTCCCCAAAGATTCATCCCTGCGGTCCAAGGTCACCTGAAGCTAACCTCCTTCATGGATGGGCTTTACTTGACATGATGGTGAGTTGGACCAATAATGACAGATATACTACAATGTCCCTTCTTCACAGTTGCTATTTAACTGTTGAACTATTTAACCATTTGGATCTGTTTACTTCTCACCCTTGTTTCATCCTCCTCTTGCTTATTCTTCATCATCAGGCTCTACCGATCCAATTCAATTTAGTTCAGCAAATAGTCATTGAATAACTATTAGGTACAATGGTGGGGTCCAAGCCATCTTGTTTTGAAAACTTACTGTTCCTTTTAAAGATAGGATCATAGGATTATTGATCCAGAGGAGGAAAGGACCTCAGAGGCCATTTACTTTAACTTTATAATTTTACTGGATGAGGAAACTGAGTTTTGGAGGAATTAAATGATTTTCCCAAAGTCATATACCTAGTTAAGTGTCAGAAGTAGGATTGAATTTAGGGCCTCTGACTTCAGAGTCGGTGTTCTAGATATTGAAATATGTGAGTTTCTTGTGTTCCAAATCCTTGTTCTCACTTAAGCCCTTCTTTTTAGTGTTCTTCCCTCTGTCTAACTCTTCCTGGTGTTCTTATCTCAAGCTCCTAGCCCTTTCATTTCATCCCAGCCTCCCTATGGACTCTGTATCCCTTGCATCTCTATGAACACATCCTCCTTTTTCAGATCCCTCCACAGGCTCCTCTCAATTGCTTTCCACATCACATTTACCTCCTATCCTTTTCCTCCCAGAGTTACCACATCTCCAGTTCTGAAGCAATTATTTCTTTTATCTCCTTTGACTCCTGGAAAAAAAAAATGTTTCACTTCTCCCCCAGGCATTTTCTCCACCATAGTCCTTGAACCTAGAATAAATTTTTTCCCCCACTTAACAAGCTTTTGCTCTACCTTCAAACTCCTCCTCAGAACTTGTTTCTTACAAGTCCTTTCTGTGCCATGTGCTAGCTATATGACCTTGGACAAGTGATTTTATTTTTCTGGACCTGTTTCTTTATTAGTAAAATGAAAGTCTTTGGCCCAATGAAGTCTGAATCCTCTTCTAGCTTTAATATTCTATTCTACGGTCATCTTTTCCCATTTCTCCTCTCATTCTTCACTATCATATCTTTTCACTTATCATAATTTACCCAAATGAATGTTTGAGCTTGTCCATATATACTATAACTTTTTTTCCCCTCACAGTGACTGATAGTGCTATCAGTTAGCTGTTGGCCACTATCAAAAGATTTATCTGTCTAGAGCTCCCTGTATTTAAAAAAATCTTTCAGTTTGGTTTAGCTAGCTATACATACCTGATTAGATTTCCCTGTGGGATGTCATCCAGTCATCTGATCTCTGGCCCTTTTCCAGGACACTAGGGTCTAGCCAACATGGGCATCTTGCCATTTGCTCTATTTCCACTTGTTCTTCACCGCAAGGAGCAATGACCTTCTGGACTTCAGAGATTTTGCACCATCCCCACCCCAAGGAAGTTAATTCTGCTTTGGAACTGTCCTTGCTTTTGATTGGAAGATGAGGAAATCAAATCATACTTCAACTCTCTATAATCAGCCAGGCCCTAAATGAAGCCTCATTCCATCCAGTCATTCTGGCTCCAGCCCCTGACCAGGACATTAGGAAGTTAGTCAGCACATACATCTGGACATCTGCGCCTCTGGAGGCCTCAGACACGGCCTTTCCTATTCACCTTATACCTATGATTCAGGAGAAAATAATCTGAAATCCTCATTACCACAGGAATAGAACTTGAGTCAATCATAAGTTTCCTAACTTGAAGCTTTTTTCCCTAGCTTACACTCCCAGAAACCTCACAAAATGACCGCATCCACCCTTTCAAGTTCCATTCTACTGTATGGTCTTCTTCCCTTATGGGAAGACCTGATTCTGTTGTTGACAAAGTACCCTTTATATTGGACTTCTTCTCATGTTTCTTTCATCTCCTAACAGTTATCAGAAAACACCTGGTTCTGCTTGGCAGACACCCCTGGACAACCTCTGAAGACCCGGATATATACCCTTTCTCCCACTTCCTAACACACTGGTCCGGGCAAGGGAAATAGCTATGATTCTTGTTATTTACAGAAATTTACAGGCCTTCCTTCCCCTATCATTCATACAGGCACCTATTCTCCTTGGAAATTCAATTTATACAAACACATGAGCCTATTTAGGTCCTGGTGACTGCCAGCATGTAGGTCATTCTTCCTCTTCTCTCAAAGACATCAATAATGGGGCTGGCAATCTACCCTCCAAATCCAGCCCTTAACTTGTGAGTTGCAAATGACCTGTTGATGTCTCTTCATGTACTATATCTTTGTTCATTGATCTCCTCAATTCCCATGATCTTTCAGTTCAAACATTTGCTCCAGCTCAACCATATGCTAGTTGGAAATGCCCTTGATATCACCAACATCCATAAGTGGTCTTTATCTGCAATCCATAACTCTATATGTAAATAAAGCTCAAATGCTTTTTGAGCTCCTTGGAGAAGTGAGAACTTGGCCTGGGATGGTGTGTTTCTAAGAGTTTCCTGACTTTCTCTCTTCTAAAACTCTATTTCTTCCTCACTTCAATCTTTACCCTTTTGTTTTGCAGATGAAAAAATGGAAGTCCAAAAATGGTGGCTGGAAGGTAAGTGATTCACTCAGAAGCTCATCCGTAGGAAATGGCAAAGCCAGGATATCCCTCGGCTCTTCTCCATTGCTTACAAACATCATCATCTTCAATAACAATAACATTTATATAAGAGTAGCTAGATGGCATAGTGGATAGAGCGCTGGATCTGGAGATGGCAAAACAATCTAGGATCTCTGTCCAAAAAATCCCAAATGGGGTCACAAAGAATTGGACACAACTAAACAATAAAAACATTTATTTTCTCATTTACTATCTGTGAGGCACTGTGCTAAGTACCTTATGCTTATTATTTTATTTAATTCTCATAATTCAAGGGAGTGTTATTTCATTTCACTGATTTCACTGATGAGGAAACTGAGGTTAAATGACTTTCTGGGGGTCACATAGCTAGTAAATGTCAGGTGACAGATTTGAATTCAAGTCTTCCTGATTCCAGGCCCAGCACTCTACTCACTGCCCCAGATTTTCTTCAGTCTTTAAAACAAAAACAAAAACCTACTTCACTTGTCTTCACTATTCTTTCAAATTATTGTCCTATATCTTTCATCCCTTTCACAGGCAGAGTCGTAGGTAGGAAAAAAAAAAAAACAAAAACAAAAACAAAAAAAAAAACAAACTCTTTATATTCCCTGCTTCCACTTCTTATTGAACACTCATTTATCAGCCCCTTGGCTTCACCATCTGCCTTCACTCTCCACCACTCAACTAAAACTGCTCTCTCCAAGGTCACCCATAACCTTTTTATTGCTAAGCACCATTACCTTTTTCCAATACTCTTCCTTCTGGGTCTCAAAAATCTTTCTTGGATTTTGAAAATTGGAAGAAATCTCCACAGATACGTAGTCCAATTCATACACAAAAAGAATCCCATGTAAAAAATGGATGTATATATCCAACTTAAATAAAATAAAATAAGAGAATCCCACTAAACATATCTATGAAAAATCTATCCAGTCTCTGCTTGGGGATCCTATGTGAACTGTGCTAAGCACTTTAATATCTTAAATAAAATCTTATTAAATATTAACTTAAATATTATCTCACTTGGAAATTTAGGCACACAGAAATTACTTGATTTATCCAGATAGGGTCACATAGATAGTAAGGATCTGAGGCTGCATTATTTTTTCCCCAAAAGACTAAAATCATAGTTAAGTAACTTGCCGAGGGTTGCCCAGCTATCTGAAGTCAGAATTGAACTCAGGACCTCCTGACCTGGGAAGGAAGGGGAGGAAGAATACTCTATTCATTGGACTACCTAATTCTCTCTGAGCTTACCAGCTCTCTAGGCAGTCCATTCCACTTTTGAAAAGCCCTAATGTTTAGAAAGTTTTACCTCAATATCAATCCTCTTTGCATCTTCTACACATTGATCCCAGTTCTGTTCCCCTTTTAGACCAAGTGGAACAAGATTAATTCTTCATCCAGATGACTGATAGTTTTTCAAATACTCAAGGCAGCTCACATTACCCTTGACATGATGGTGATGGCAGTGGTGATTGGGGGTGGTGGGGAGAAGACTTCAGGCTAAACATTACTAGTTCTTCCCTTCTTTTTTTTAAAAATCAATCTTTTAAAAATGTATTTAAGACTAAATATAAAATAAGAAAATAAATAGAAAAAAGGGACAGAAAAGAAAAAAAACGGTATCATGTGTGCAGCAGAATATCAGAGGATTCAAAACTAATTCTTTATTTTTATCCCATTTTTAAACAAAAAAAACCATCATTCTTTTATTTTCAACATTCATTTATTTTCATTTTAATTTTTAAAATTTAAAGCTTTTTATATTTTTTCAGAATATGCATAGATAGTTTTCAATATTAACTCCTGCAAAACTTTTTCTCCTTTCCTTTCCCCCACCCCCTCTTCTAGGTGACAAGCAATCCAAAATATGTTAAACATGTGCAGTTCTTCTATACATATTTCCACAATGATCGTGCTTGTACAAGGAAAAAATCAGATCAAAAAGGAAAAAAAATGAGAAAAAAAAAAAAAAAGCAAGCAAACAAGAAGAAAAAGTGAAAACACTATGTTGTGGTCCACACTCAGTTCCCATGGTTCTCTCTCTGGGTGTAGATGGCTCTCTTCATCACTGAACAAGTGGAACCGGTTCGAATCATCTCATTATTGAAGAGGGCCACATTCATCAGAATTGATCATCATATAGTATTGTTGTTGCCGAATATAATGATCTCCTGGCTCTGTAAGTCTTTCCAGGCCTCTCTAAAATCACCTTGCTGGCTGTTTCTTACAGAAAAATAATATTCCATAACATTTAAATATCATAACTCATTCAGCCATTCTCCAATTAATGGGCATCCACTCAGTTTCCAGTTCCTTGTCACTACAAAAAGGGCTACTACATTTTTGCACATCAACATTCTTTTTTTTTTTTTTTATTGCATTCTGATTTCTCTCCCTTCCTCCCACTCATCCCTTATTTACTAAGAAGGCAAGAAATATGATATAAATTGATCTTTTCATGACACAGACTCGAGGTCTTTCACCCTACTGGTTATCATTCTCTGGGCACTATCTCATTGCAAATGAGTTTCAAATCTATTCATTCAGCCTTCATTTCTTTCCTGAAGACCAATCTGCATCTCCAACCATTTAATAGATATCTCTATCTGGATATTCCATCAGCATGCAAATTCAGCATATTCCATACTAAACTCATCATCTCCCACCTGTACAGAGAAAGCCAGAATAGGAACATGATCTATGATTCCACAGGAAACTGAAAACCATCTTGTGTAAGGTAAACAGCCAAAAAAGCTCCAATCATCCCATGAGAAAACATGCATGTGACCCTGGGCCATCCCTGGTACTATGTCCTCATTGTTCTGTTTCTTTTCGCTGAGGCAATTGGGGTTAAGTGACTTGCCTAGGATCACACAGTTAGGAAGTGTTAAGTGTCTGAGATCAGATTTGAACTCAAGTCCTCCTGACTTCAGAGCTCTTGCTCTACCCACTGCACCACCTGGCCGCTCCTGTTCTGTTTTTATTACACCTAAGCCCAGGCTTGATGGTAGAGTCCATGATGTTACTTTGGCCTTTTTTGAGTAAATTCCTCCAATTAACCTAATTAACCCTAATGAAACCTATTGATAACCAATTGTCAATGAGCCCCACTTTCTTTGGTGTCTCAGATTCTCTTGAATGCTATGCCACATTGCAATTAATATAATTAGGGCAGATCAGATTTTTTTTTCTCCTCACATCCTACTCTATCTCCTCCCTCCTGCCAAACCCAACCATCTTCCTAATAATTTCTTTCAAGACTACCACTATTCTTCCACCCACCTAGGAATCACTCTAGACTCTCCACTATCAGTTACTTCTCATATCCAATCAATTGCCAAGATCTTTCCATCTCATTCAAATCCTGATCACTTCCTTCTTGGATTCTTGCAGTAGTTTTTATAATGAATTTTAATTAATTATTAATTAATAATTTAATTAAAGCTACTTTAATTCATGTAGTTGCTTGAATCCATTTTTTTCCCTCTCCAATCTACTCTCCCACCAGCTGCCACACCAATATATCTAAAGTGCAGGTCTGATCTTATTCCTCCCCTTTATAAGAATCTTCTGTGGTTCTCTCTGCCTTTAAGGGAAATATATATATATATTTGATTGATAGATAGTTTTTTTTTTTTCTGTTTGGCATTTAAAACCCTCATTAACAATTCAGTTCCTGCACATCTTTCTAGATTATTTACATTTATTATTCCTCACCTTGGCAGCCAGATAGTACAGGGAATAGATTTTTAAGCCCAGAATCAGGAAAACATGAATTCAAATCTAGCATCAGACACTTATTAGCTGTGTGATGCTAGGCAAGTCCTTTATCTCTTTCTTACCTCTACAATAGTCCCTACCTCAAAGGATTGTTGAGAGGATCAAATGAGATAATATCTTTTTTCTCAGTAGTTTTTTGTTTTTCCAATTACATGTAAAAATAATTTTTGATACTCATTTTTGAAACATTTTGAGTTCCAAATTATTCCAAGTCCTTTTCTTTTCTCTTGTGTATCATGTCAAAAACAAAGCAAAAAAAAAGGGTTTCAGGACATGGTACTCTGTTGGTAAATAGTAGCTACATTGTTCACACAGTCTGGCAAAAAGTGTTATCAAACATAGGTCATTCAAAAGTCAGTTATAATGGCCCTAAGCTACATTTCATTAACTTTTTTTTTTACAAGGCAATTAGGGTTAAGTGACTTGCCCAGGGTCACACATCTAGGAAGTGTTTAGTGTCTTAGTCCATTTTTGAAGTCAGGTTCTCCTGACTCCAGAGTCAATGCTTTGTCTACCATGTCATTTAGCTGCACCAATTCATTTGCTTTTTCTCAAAAGTACTTTGATTATTATTTTAGAAAATAAAAACTTTTTAAAAAGGCCTTTCAGTTGAACAATGGCTGAATAAGTTATGGTATAGGAATGTTATGGAATATTATTTTTCTATAAGAAATGACCAGCAGGATGATTTCAGAAAGGCCTGGAGAGACTTATATGAACCGATACTGAGTGAAATGAGTAGGACCAGGAGATCATTATACATGCAGTATACATATCCATACATCTATATGCGATGATCAATTCTGCCAGACGTGGCTGTTTTCCACAGCGAGGTGATTTAGGCCAGTTCCAATAGTACTGTGATGAAGGGAGTCATCTGCACCCAAAGGGAGGACTGTGGGGACTGAGTGTGGAATACAACATAGCATTCTTTCTTTTTAAATTGTTTTTTGCTTGCTTGTTTTTTTCTCTCTCATGTTTTTCCTTTTTGATCTAATTTTTCTTGTACAGCATGATAATTATGGGAAAATGTATAGAAGAATTGCACATGTTTAACAGGTATTAGATTATTTGCCATGGTAGGGGAGGGAGGAAGAAAAAATTTTGGAACACAAAATTTTTCAAGGGTGAATGTTGAAAATTATCTATTCACCTATTTTGAAAATAAAATCTTAAAAAAAAAAAAAAAGGCCTTTCAAGTCTGACCTGGATACTATTTCACTGCCTTTCTTCTGTTTATCTTTTCTTTTTTATCCTGGATATAATTTGCTTTGTATATATTTATTTTTATTTTGTTTCTTCTACTGGACGCTAAGCTTCTTGAAGACAGGGATTTGGGGCTCTTTTTATATCCCCAGCATTTAGTATAGTGCCTGACACATAGTAGTCACTTAATAAATATTGATTAATTGATTGATTCTCAACAGGGTATATTCCATACCTGACAGATTCACTTGAAATCCCATTTTCAAAGGAGTCTCAATGGGTACCAGCTCCATTGCCTGTTTAAGTCTGAAAGAATCCAGTGGGAATCAGAACCCTGAATAGTGAAAGCCATTCCTTTTCCTTGGCATTGTTTGGTGTTCAAAAGGGTGCCTTATCATCACACCTCCACCCTGTGTACACAGTTAGCATGAAACAAATTCAGAAATCACTGCTGATGTCAACACTTTCTGTTTACTAGGGCAGGCTCAGCTTTTTAATAGTACAGTACATAGGAGTACAGAGAGAAATCTCAGCTGCCTATCATAATAAAGATCCTTATTTCTTTTAGAAAAGAAGCTTCTCATCTGTCACTCTGAGGGCAGAGCTGTAACTAGGAGTGGTTTTTTTACTGGAGAAAAAACAGTTCTGGGAAGGAGTGGGTGGAAAGGGGGGCAGTTTAGCTGGGTGCAATTGTGTCGAAGGGGGCATCTTGCCCCCTGATCCTGCAGAATCAGGCTCAGGATTTAGGGGAGGGAAGGATGGACTGACAAGATGGGCTCCGTGGCAAAAGTCGCCCCCAAGCGTGGCAGATGAGGTCAGGAACATGGTATGAGGAAATGATGAACTTAGAGTCACATCCCCACTCTGTCAGGTAATATCACCTCTGTGACCTTGGTGCAGGGATTACCTCTATTTATATATATATATATATATATATATATGTATACCCACTTGCCATATCTGTAAAATGAGGGGATTGGATTAAACGACCTCTAAAATCCTATTCAACTTTAGAACTATGGTCTTAAGGGCCGGTGACATTTGATGCAGGGTGGTAGAGGCAAGGGTGGAGGACAGAAATCCACCTCAATGTTGGCACTCTGGGGAAAAGCCCTGATTTCCTGGCTCTCGCTGAAGCTCTGCTCTGAAGTAACCTCTCATTCAGTGGTGTCAAATTAAAAAACTGATCCCTACAGGCTTACATAATGACTTAGAAAAACACAAATTAACCAAGTTGTATTGTATTTTCATTTTATTAAATATTTTCCAATTACATTTTAATCTGGTTCAGTCCCTATTCTGAGTTTTGCTGACTCCTTGTGAGTTTGACAGCTCTGTAATTGTTATTTTTCAGTATGTCCAACTTTTCGTGACCCCATTTGGGGGTCTTGGCAAATGTACTGCAGTCGTTTGCCATTTCCTTCTCCAACTCATTTTACAAATGAGGAAAACAGGATTAAATGGCTTGCTCAGAGTCACACAATTAGGAAGTATCTCAGGCCATGTTTGAACTTAAAAAGTCCAAGCCTCCTGACTTCAGGCCCAGCGCCCTATCCACTGCACCACTCAACTGTCATCTTGCTGTCCCCTCTGCAATTGTATTTCCTTCTTCTCTTCTAGACTTTCTTAGAAATATCAAAGGCAGCCTATTTGGTCGAAATAACATTGGATTTAGTGTCAGGAGAGTTTGATCCCAGGCCCAATTCTCTTACTCACTACCTAGGGGTCTTTGGACAAATCATTTCACTTCCTTGGAGTTTTACAAATTACATCATCTCCATCTCACTATAAATTCCATCATCCAGCTAAGGTCTCTAGCTTCCCAATGGGTTGTCTGTGCCTACATGAATGTGTACACAATTTCCTCCTAGACAAGCCTTGCCAGATTAAATCTATCCCACTCTGTTCATCTCAAATATTTAATAATCACCAGGAAAAATAGAGAGAAATATAAGGGAACTTGGACATCAAAGCTAAACCCCCTATAGATTAGTAAAGTGGTATCTGTACAACCCTTGAGGCAAAAGCTCACTCCTGATATGAAGGAATGAGGTCGAATAAGGGGATCACTCACTTCTCTGGCATATTGACTACCAATAGCATCTAGGAACTTCAGTAACTGCCATTGCTTTAGCAAAGGTGCTTCTAGTTCCCCTTATAAGTATTGGAGGACACAAAGTTTCCCAAAAAAGAGAACAGTTTTATTTACACAATAAATCACATATAAAGAGTTCACAATCAAGCCTTTACAGATGTAAGCAGTTCTCAATGGGACATCCTCCTTTAGAAACATGTTTATAATATAGCACTATCCTGGATAGGGTCCCAGAAAGGTGAGGCTCTCAGGTTTATTCTTTCATGTTAGTGTTTTGTATGTACTAGATTGTTTTTTCTTTCTTTTCTAAAATATATTTTAAAATTTTATTAAAAAAACAGAATAAGAAAAACAGAAAAGGAATACAAATAATAAACAAATAACACAAACCAAATAAATACCAAACAATAAATAAAATAAAATAACAACATACAACAAACAAGCAAAAACAAATAAAGAAAACAAAACAAAAGAAAACATTATCATGTGTCCAGCAGAACATTAGGGAGGATTCAAAATATATAATCATAAATTATTATATATTATAGAGGTTAAGTGAATTGTTCAAAGTCACACAGATGGTAATTGTCTAAGGCCAAATTAGAACTCGCGTCTTTTTGATTTCAGGTACAGCACTCTCTCCACTGTGCCACCTTACTGACTCTTCTTGGTGTCCATAAGTACATGGTTTATGTTTATGATAGAATGTTCAAATTTAACCTTTATTTCATATGAAATTTAAGCCTCAAATATCTAGAACATATGCTCAAAATGTAGGCAACAAGAAAAATGAACTACAAGTTCTAATACAGAGAGACAGATTTGACTTAATATGTCTAAAACTTGGGAAGATGAAACCCATGTCTGGAACAAAATAAAAAGAAAATGGGTGTAATAATACTGTTAAATAAGACAGAAGAATAAGAAGAATCAAGGATTAGAGGGGGAAACAGT
This sequence comes from Antechinus flavipes, assembly GCF_016432865.1. Lineage (NCBI taxonomy): Eukaryota > Metazoa > Chordata > Mammalia > Dasyuromorphia > Dasyuridae > Antechinus > Antechinus flavipes. Next base: position 387,503,450 of record NC_067399.1, on the reverse strand, counting down.
GGAGTGAAGATCAATGGTGGGAGGAACAAAAATTATTTAGTCTTCAGGGTATACAATAGACCACTTGAACAGAAAAGGAAATAGATGAAGAATTCAGGAAATAAATCACAAGTCTGCTAAAAGGTAAAATACAGTAGTGATGGGAGAAATCTGCTAGGATTCTGACAAAAGCAGAATAAATGATGTAGGATTTTTCCCCCATTGTCTTAATATTTTCAATCTTAAAAAGATGAAGAATAAAGGGGAGGAGGAAGGAATTCTATTCTAGATATGTGTTTCACTAATAGGGAAGAATTTATTGCTGAGGTAAAATTGATATCTTGAGGGAAAGTGACCATACCTTACTAGAATTTGTGAGAGAGAAAAAAAGAAAAGCTAGATGTAATCAAACATGTACTCTAACTTTTGAGAGAGCAGATTTCAATGGCTTTAGAGGAATGATGGGTAAAATACTACAGATTAATACTGTATAGAGAAAATTAGCTTACTAAGAATGGAGAACTGGCAAGAATGAAATTCTGAAAGACACAAATATATTTCTGAAAGGCACAAAGGAAAATCATTCTGATGAGGAGAAACAACAACAGTTTTCTGAACAGACCAAAATGGATACCCCAGGATACTAAGAAGCCAATTTACATATTTTTTAAAACTTATTTATTTATTTTTAAAATAATAGCTTTTGATTTTTAAAATACTTGCAAAGATAGTTTTCAGCATTCACCCTTGTAAAATTTTGTGTTCCAAATTTTTTCCCTTCCTTCCTTGCAGTCCATTCCCCCAAACAGCAAGTAATGCAATATGTTAAATATGTGCAATTCTTCTATACATATTTCTATATTTATAATGCTGCACAAGAAAAATCAGATCAAAAAGGGAAAAATATGAGAAAGAAAAAAAAGCAAGCAATCAACAACAAAAAAAGTGAAAATGCTATGTTGTGATCCACATTAAATTCCCATAATCCTCTTTCTGGATGCAGACGGCTCTTCTCCATTACAAGTTTTTTGGAAATGTGGGAAAGGGTCATGTCTATCAGAATTGATCATCACATAATCTTATTACTGTGTACAATGTTCTCTTGATTCTGCTCACTTCACTTAACATCAGTTCATGTAAATATCTCCAGGCTTCTCTGAAATCATCTGATCACATTTGATCTGGGATCAATGGATCATTTCAAACAGAACAATAACATTCCTTAACATTCATATACTATAACTTATTCAGCCATTCCCCAGCTGATGAACATAGATTCAGTATTCTCAGGTACTAAAAGCGCTGGTGGCTGTGAGAGTTACTGTCTTGATATTTGAAAGACTATGAAGAAAGGGAAAAGTACTCCAGAACTGGTGAAGGGGATTAGTTTCAATTTTGAAAAAAAAAGGGGAGAGGAGAGATAGGTTATTGAACTTGAGTTCAATTTTTGAGAAAATTCTATTAGAGATCAATAAGGAGATGGGTAGGAACATCTAGAAAATAAAATGGTGATTATCAGATGCTAACCTTCCATTTTCCATTAACAGCTCTGCTTGGTTTTGACTCTAAGGAACATCATCCCTTACCCAGAGAGAAATTTCATTACCATATCGATTTACTCAATTTTGTATACTCAATGCCTTCTCAACTCCCTTAGCTTCCTCCTCCCTCTGATTGTACTTGTGGGATTGGAATGTGGAGCTGAAGCTCAAATCTGAACTTTTCAGGTAACTCTCCATTTTCCATCAGTAGCTCTGCTTGAATAACCTAGCAGCCCAGACTCATCTCGCCCCTGCTTTTTAGTTTTCTTCTTTTTTGGTGTAGTTTTCCCCTATTATATAGTAAGCTCCTTAAGGGCAGGGGATATTTGTATTCCCTGTGCTTGCTCTCATCCTTCTTTTTCTCTGCCTCCTTCTTTTTCTTCCTCTGTCCACATGGGAAGCCATACCTTACATATAGGTATTCTATTCAAAAGAATATAAATTTTTATCACTTACTACTTCACAAGATACCTTGGATTTTGGGGTCTAGATTGTTTTTTTCTTCCTTATTTATTTTATCATTGGATTGTTTTTTTTTTTTTTTTTTTGTTTTGTTTTGTTTTCGAAAATGCTGGAACAATTAAGTTTTTTGTTTCATGTACTTTTTTATTTATGATTTCTTGAAATATAGAAATATAGATCTCAGGCTTTGATAAAGCCCATTGGGATTCAAATGGAGCTATTTGATTATTTTTTGAACCCAAATTACTCTGGCTTTCCCCCATTGACCAATCATAGGCTCCAGTCGAAGCACAACTTACTCTTTAGGTTTTAATGGCTCAGAGTGAGCATAAAAAGCAATTGTTTTTGTTCTGGCCGAAACTGAGGGTCTCCCACCTCCCAGTTGGATACTTTTGTGAGGGCAATCTAGACCATCTCAAGTCTGAATTCTTACCTAGTCTTTAATTACTGAATGGTAGTTGCCTCAGACAAACTGAGACCTGTTAAAAACCTTAATTTAAAAATGTTAAGGTCTCCCACTGCATGCTGGGTCATTACCAATTGCCCTGACTTACATCTTGTCACTGGTCTTTGATGGCTGGAGGAGAGAGTGAGGTTGGTGATTTTTGCATAACTCTGTCTTGAATTCAGTTCAATTCCAAGAAATTACTGTCCTGATATCATTGGTACACTTGGAGAACAAAGAATGATCAACAACAATCCCCAGTACTTAGCACAGTTTTCTGGCACATTGTAGGCACTTAACAAATATTTATTGAATTGAATTGATTATAAAGAGTCATCCAGGAGAAGATGATAAATGAATTAGATAAACATAGAATTAGATGGAGTTAGACCTGGTTGACATAGAGTAATCATTACAGAAATAATCTCAAAGAATAGTTAATTTGAAAATCAACTTGCCAGGAATTCTCATGGTGTACTTCAGGTATCTGGCTCTGTGCTATTTGACATTTTTATTAATGATTTGGATAAAGGCAGAAATGGCAGATTCATCAAATATGCAGGGTTACTAAACTGACCCAAAGCCAAAACAATTAACTCTGGTTAACACTGTGATTTAATAAAATCTTTGATAGAACACAGCATTGGATTGAATCGAATATGATGAAATTCAATGGAGATAAATGTAAAGTCTTATGATTGGATTCAAAATGTCAACTTTGCAAGTACAAAATGGGGAGGCACAGTTATATGATAGTGCCTAAAAAAGATGTAGGGGAGTTAGTGCACTGCAGGCATAAAATTAGTCAGTAGTGTGATGTGGCGGCCAAAAATATTAATGCAATTTTGGTCTGCATTGAGAGACATCGCTTCCAGGAATAAGAAAGTAATACTTCTTCGGTACTCTGCCCTTGGGAAGAAAATGTTTTGTAGAATTGTGTTTAATTATGAATACCATGATTTAGGAAAACTATTGATAAATTGAAGAGGGGGCAGCTAAGTGGTGCAGTGAATAGAGCAATGTCTCTGGAGTTTCAAGGACTTGAATTCAAATTTGCTCTCAGACATTTACTAGTTGTGTGGTCAAGCAAGTCACTTAATCCCCATTATCTATAAATAAATAAACAGATAAATAAATGAATGACTAAACTGAAGAGAATCTAGAGGAGCTCATCCAGGATGTAAAAGGTGTTGAGTCCTTGTCATATGAAAATTAGGTGAAGAAACTGAGAATTTTCAAACTGGAGAAAAGACTCAGGATAGAATATAATTGTCACACATATTTCAAGGATTGTCACGTGGAAGAGTGCTGAAACTTGATCTCTTTGGCTCCAGAGAGCAGAACAAAGAACAATGCAGGGAAGTTAGATAGAGGAAAATATAGGCTTGATATCAGAGGAAAAATTCTTACTTTAGATATCCAGAAATGGTATAGATTATTTCTGGAGTTAGTGGGCTTTCTCTCAATGGAAATCTCTATTATTGTTAGTCCTTTCTTCTGGAAAAGGATCACGACATCAGGGAAGGGATGCCATGACATGCAAGAGGATGGGATTTAAGTGAAGGAGGGCTGTGCAAGGTCACCTGCCTCATGTTCCTCTCCACAGCCATCTGGGTCCAATGGCCAGATGTAGATCAGGATGACTGAAGATGACTCTGGACCTTGGCCTTTTTTAAGCTAAGGTTTTACCAGGACTCAGTTTGACTGAGGCCATAGCCATTTAATAATTAAGGCTAGGTAGCAATTGAGCAGAAGCAAAATGACCACTGAACTCCTAGAGTTGTAGTGGAGAAAGTATTGGACCTAGAGTCAGAAAGACTCATCTTCCTGAGTTCAAATCTGGCTTCAGACACTTAATAGATATGTAACCCTGGATAAGTCACTTTACCTTGTTTGCCTCAGTTTTCTTATCTGTAAAATGAGCTGGAGAAGGAAATGGCAAACCATTCCAGTATCTCTGCCAAGAAAATCCCAAATAGAACCATGAAGAGTTATACATGACTGAAAAATAACTGAAGATAATCACTTGTTGGGTGTTTTATAGGAAGAATCTCTTGTATAGGAGTATGAAATTTCACTATGTATTTGGGAAGGCCCCTTCCAACTCTCAAATCCTACAAATACAATGATTCTGTAAAAACTACCAAGTTTTATTATGCTATGCTCTAGAGAAAAATAGAAAAGTAAAATAGTCCCTGTTCTCAAGGAGGTTACATCCTTTTTTTTTTTTTTTTTAACAACAAAACTTGCCTTTAATAGTATTTCATCATTAAAACACTTTACAAATCTCAATTTGCTTTTTTACTTTAATTTTATTTATTAAAGCTTTTTAATTTTTAAAAGATATGCATGGATAACTTTTTAACATTAACCCTTACAAAACCTTGTGTTCCAATTTTTCTCCTCTTCCTTTCGCCTTCTCCCCTAGATAGCAAGTAATCCAATATATGTTAAACATGGCAAAAATACATGTTAAATCCAATATATGTATACATATTTATACAATTATTTTGCTGCACAAGAAAAATAAAGGAAGAAAAATAAGAAAGAAAATAAAATGCAAGCAAACAACAACAAAAAAAGTGAAAATGCTATGATGTGATCTACACTCAGTTCCCACAGTTCTCTGAGTGTAGATGGCTCCCTTCATCACAAGATCATTGGAATTGGTCTATATCATCTCATTGTTGGAACGAGCCGCGTTTGGCTCAAAGTTGATTATCGTAAAATCTTCTTGTTGCCAGGAAGTTACATTCTTGTGGAGGGAGACAACTTATAGAGAAAAGGCCTAATGACCCTTAGGGTGCCTCTGAAAAGCAGATGGAAATGCATTTTCTTTAGTGACATTTCCGTCGATAAAACTGTACTATTTCTCATGATGTCTATTTGACAAAGCCAAGAACTTTCTTTTTTGGGCCTTTTTCAGTAGTTATGGTGCCTATGGAGAAATTGCCAGATGGCAAATCTACACAAGTTGCTCCTCTGAACAGTGATTGAGGGGAGGGAAGGCAGCTGGTTAGGATGGCTGATGGTTTGTGGGGCTGCTCTTTCCCCGGGCTCTTGGATATAGGATTCTAGCTGTTCACAGCTAGTTCTGAAGGGAGACAGTAGTCAAGTTGTGGTAGTTTGACCTGTGTAGCACCTGCCATTAATTGCCTTTTATCTTTCCCTCAGGTTACATTTCTGCTGCAGCCAGAGTGGCTTGCCTGCCCCATTTATGGCAATTGGTACTAGTGGTATCTGAGATGTTGAACTCTTTTCCTACAAAATCATTCCACTTGGTGATGGATGTGAGGTTCAACCTAGAAGAAGGGCTTGGGGACCTACGGCATGTAGCTCTTGGCCTTCCTTACCTGGCCATCGTGGTTGTTGGCCAGCAGTTGGTGGTAATAAAGTTAAGAATGTCAGACCTTTTCTCCATAACAGTTTCTTGACATATAAATTTGTTTAAGCCCAAGTGAGAGCATATCAAACACCTGAAACTTTTTTTTTTTTTACCTTGTTTGCTAGTCCAGGAAAGATAGCTTTCTCACCCATTTAAAGAGTTTTGTTAATTTTTTTCCCCTTCTAGGGAGATATTACTTGTTTATATTTGGGACCTGAGAATGACTACACTTCTTGATTTCTTGTCCTTTATTTTGCTATTCTTTATCAACTACATAATTTGGTTATTTGATTTAAAGGCCTTATTGGTTTCTAACAGAGTATATGTGTTAGAAAGGGAACTTAAGCCATATTTGCATAATTTTGGTTATTCCAAACATCACATGCTGAACTTTGAGATAGCAAGTTGAAAGGGACTTTTATCACAATATAAGTGGTGTTAACCTAGTTAAAATGTCCAAATCTCTTGGAGAAGACTTTCAAAGGAATGCCATTAAGAGTGAAATTTTCATGCAGATGCAGTGGAGGAAATATTTTTAGTCAGGGAGCCTATCTAGGCCCTTGGATCACAAAAGATGACCTATATTTCAGACTACTTCTGCCTTCGTCCCTCCCTCCAGCTCTCAGTCACATCCACACAGCCCAAATTTAGAGATGAAAAAATCAAAGCATAGGAATAAACTGGTTGAGAAACTGGGAATTGAATTCATAAACTTCTGTTGCCCAGGTCACTTCTGTTACCATTCCAGGGGTCCTCAAACTACGGCCTGAGGGCCAGATGCAGCAGCTGAGGACGTTTTTCCCCCTCACCCAGGGCTATGAAGTTTCTTTATTTAAAGGCCCACAAAACAAAGTTTTTGTTTTTACTATAGTCTAACCCTCCAACAGTCTGAGGGACAGTGAACTGGTCCCCTATTTTAAAAGTTTGAGGACCCCTGCAGATTAGACCCTTCAATAATTTCCTTTGTCAGAAGTAGGATCATTCACGGAGCATCTAATATGTAACAATATGCAAAAGTAAGTGTGTGGGAGATATGAGATTCAGTCCCTGGCTTCAAATTAAGGAAAGGGAACATAATCATGCGACAGTTATAATTGAGCAAATTATGGAATTTGAATGGAATGGAAATACTACTGCACAATAAGAAATTACCAATATGAAAAATGTGGGAAAATTTGTAAGAATTGATACAGGGCCAAATAAGGGAATCAAAAACAACCAAAAAAAAAACCAAAACCCAATAAGGTAAATGAAAAGGAAAGTGAGCTCTGAGTAATTGAGTTGCCCAATCCCAGTCCCAGAACATCAGAGATAAGGAAATATAAATCCCTCCTTTCAACAGAGAAACAGGAAACAAGAAGGACAGAAGGTGATATACATGATCAATATGGTGTTTCATTTGATTTGGGGAGTGGGAGATGGGGAAACTCTATCTAGAAATGATATGATATAAAAACAAAAGCCTTCAAAAGACATTAAAAAACACAATTATATTTTTAGACTATAAGTCGAGGGCTGGATCTGTTTCATTTTTGTCTGTCTTATTCTGGTTCAACCACTGTGTCACCAACTTATCTGGCTATTTTTTTTCAGTGATGAGTGCCCCAGTGTCAGGAACCTCACCAGAGGTTCTCCCAACTACCAGGGTGCCCTCAGAAGAAACTCTAAGCTTTCCACGGTTCTCAGAGAGTTGACATCTCTAACCCCAGCTCTGGCCCTTTTTGTGGTTGGAAGTGCTATAGACTCAGTGTGCATTTATTCAATTAAATTCTTACCTTGGCCTCCACCCATGGGAAAATTCTGTCCTTAATCTTTCATGGTGCATATCAATGGATCCTAATTATTTGAGTATAGTATAATGGAACCAACCACACAAGGAAAGTGTGGCTGTGTCCTATATGAGTTATGAAGCAAATAACCAAACATATATGGCAGCTGTGAGGAATACACAACCACTGCCCCTCCTAAAGCCAAAAAGTCTATAATTAATCTCTGAATACTGGAGTTCTGAGACAGCTCAAGTGCTTGAACTAAAATCTTCTCATCAGGCTTCTCCCTTCCACCCCCCAGAACACAAGCATCACCAATCTGTTTTCCATAATGGCTTAGGCAATTTCTATCTGATTTTTCCACTTTCTACTTCCAGCCTTCTAAATGTTCAATATCAAGTCACCGAGGAGAACTTGATCCTCAGGACAGTGATTGTTCCTTGCTGTTTTTCCATTACTCTATTGCTTCCTGGAAGCCTAAATTCTGTCCTTGAGATGCCTCCTAGGTTCTGTAAGACCCAATGGTTTTTGTTGACTGTTGTCTAAGAGGGGTATAATAGAATCAAGGCAGCAGGATGGCCCAGTGGGTAGAGTGCTAGGATTGGAGTCAGGAAGATCTGAGTTCAAACCTCAGACACTTAACAGCTGTAACTGTAGAATCTGTCTGCTGGGGAATAATAATAAATAGTACCCACCTCACGGGTTGTGAGGATCCATCAAGATAATATTTATAAGCATTTAGCACAGTGTCTGGCACATAGCAGGAGCTTAATAAATGTTTGTTTCCTTTCCTTTCAAAGTCAAATTCAGGTATAGAGAACAGCTCCTTCAGCTGTTCATCCTCCTTCTCCTTGAACTAATACCACTCCTTGAGTATCTCTTTCTATATCTTTTTTTAAAAATAAATTTTTACTGATATCTTTTGTTTTGTTTCAAGCACGTCAACTTTTTCCCTAGAGAAAATTTCTTCCTTCCACTCTTAAAGCTGTCTTATATAATGAACATTATTTTTAAAGACAAAAAGGGGAAAATGTCAAACATTTCACATCATTCATGCGATAAGAACATATCACAAAACTTTGAGAATATGTACCATGTATCACATTCATGGACCTCCCACCTCTGCAAAGGACTCATGTATGGATATCTTCTACCTCTTCCTTAGAGCTACGCTTAGTCATTGTAATTTTGAAACCTTCACTTTTGACGGTTTTTTAGTGATTATTTTTTCTGTTTACATTGTTGTAGTAATTATGTATATTGCTTTCTTTGCCCTGCTGACTTCACTCTATATCAGTTTGTATAAGTCATTCCATGCTTCTCTGTATTAATTGCATTCATCACTTCTTACAGCACAATAATATTCTATTATGTTCATGTACCATAATTTGTTTATCCATTTCCCCAATTGATGAGCACCTACTTTGTTTTCAATTCTTTGTTCATACAAATAGTGTTGCTAAAAATAATTTGGTATATAAGGAGATTATATAAGTCTATGTTAGATAAGTCGCAGATATAATACCTGCTGCAATCATCTAAAGAACTAACCAATGGAGGCAGGAACAATAAGACAGATCATTCTCTGAGATCAAGGAAAGTGACTCAGACCTCTCAAGCTTTACTTCTGCTTTGGGCATTAGCCTGGAAGGGAGTGGAAAGAAAGTAGGACACAGAGCATAGGGCAGAACATGGGGAAATTAGCTCCTCAATGAGGCAGCCAACATGAAAGGCAGCATGGTGGAGTATATAGGGCACTGGACTAAAATGAGGAGCAGGACTTAGTTGCTGCCACTAAAGCTTCTAGAGCTCTGATTCTATGATGAACTAACAGCATCAAAATTTTAAATCTCTGGAAGATCTGAGTTCAAATTTGACCTCAGACACTTCATATTTGAGTGACCCTGGGCAAATCACTTAAACTGTGTGATTGTAATCATTTCCTCAATTGTAAAATGGGGATTATAATAGCACCCCTCTCTCAGAACTGTGAAACAAGGTAAAAATTGTAAAGAAAAATTTGTAAAAATTGTAAAAAAAAAATGCTCAGCACAGTGCTCAGCATATATAAGTGCTATAAAAACATTAGCAATAGGGATAAACCTATCCTGCTCCTTTCCCCAAACTACCTTGCTGCAAAATCTCTTCTCCCTCTTGGAGGCTGCCCCCATTGCTAGACTGCTTGCTAACATCTCTCTGTGGGGTTGGAGGAAACTGTGCAAATTGAGCTCTCTCAGTTACAACGTGATGCCTGGTGCCGCCTTTCAAGGCTTCAGAGCTGGCTGAAACACCAAGTACATTTTTCTTTTCCCCCAGCAGTTTTCTCCCTTAATTTATAATCCCTTATATAGTTCAAGGGGAAGAGAAGCAGCAAGTTCCTGATTCATTTACACTCACCTCATCCCCCTGTGGCTCAGAGAGAGAGGTTTGATGCGTGAGATGCTTTTCTCTGAGGCTGTTAAAGCTTCTCCTCTATTTGTGAACCAATGTCGAATGTTTGCCAAAAGTAAATGGAGTTTGGGCCTGAAAAGGTTAGAGTTGGCTTTAAAACCTGGAATTGGTGAACCCCTAGGGGGGCTCCAAAGTTGTCACAGGCCGGCTCCCCCCTCAGTGTACTCCTTCTGCCTCTGCTGGGCTGTGTCTTCTACCTAAACTGCACAACTCCTTCCTTAGGTGGTACCCTAGGTGTGCACAGGGCAGTAACCCAAAGTACCTGCCTGGTACCCATCACATCTTTGGCCTGGAAACAACAGATTCCAGGATTTGAAAGTTCAGGACATCAGGAGAGGGGGAGCAAGGAGAGATGGCTGCAGCTCTTGCCAACTGCCCTGAAACATGGGTTGATTCTTCCCCATTTACCCTGATGTCTCTTTTTCTTTTTTGCTCTTAGCTTTCTTCTTCTTTCCCCTTTTTCTTGTTGGATAAGTCAAGGCATATGGTCTGGTATGAGAGAGACATGTTTTAGGAGAGGGGTATCATTCAGATTTTTTTATCCTCATCTGAATCCCTATCAAAAGTGCCAATCCAAATGTGCCAAAAATATACTCCCTACCCCTCATCATGTACCATAGCTTCCTAGGGTTATTCACTTGAGACCAGGCCAGTTTTCCTCATTGGTTTTCTTATCTGATGTTCAGAATATGCTACTGGGTATAAGAACTCCTAAGTATGAATGCTGGTTTTCCAAGGAGCCTTTTTGTAGGTAGTTTCATGTTGACCTAGTTTTCAGGAAGGGTTGTCTCTTCAGAGATTCAGAGCCAAGAGCTTTTCTTGGCCAAATAAAATCAGATTCATTTGGGGTTTTGGCCCAGAAGAGGCTGGGACTTATCCTTTGTCTCCTGAAAGGGAGAAATAAATGGGATACAGTCTTATTTCCCCTCTCTACTCTGTTTATAATGTTGCTGGGAATTTCATTTCATTTCATTAGTCTTTATAAAGTCCTTGGAGGCTGTCAGGTGCCAGGTTCTATAATAAGTGTGAAACTTAACTATTTTTTCATCAAGAAAAAAAATCATGCTTGCAGTGATTCAGGTACATGAAACCTCCTTTTAAAAGATGGGAACTCTATTGTCAACTTTAAATAAATTGCTACTGAAGCATGATCAGAGACCAAATTATCACCACAAGTTCTCCCTGGAGCTCTTGCTGTCAAACAAGGGAATATCAGCAGAGAGTCAAATCTCAGAGGGAAGCTGGTATTGACCAGTAAATAAATCCAACAACTCTTCCTACTGAACATGTATAGGGTCTTCAAATAGCTCAAGGGTAATTTTTCTTTTCTTTTTCAAGGGTAATTTTTCTATAGTCAAACAGAGACCTATTATTCTTCCCAAGAAAATCTATTCCTATCATTCCATACATTCTTCTTTGCTCAATATCCTCACTAGCTTTCCTCAGCCAGGACTACCCACTCTCTCCACCTTCTAAAGACTTTGCAGTTTTAAACAAGAACACCAAACATCAGAAAGCAAGGTTATATATTACTAATTAACCTTTAAAAAGTAGGAGTGTCTTAGTTTTCTGTAACTTAGAACACATCTATTTACAGCATATTTTTAATTCACAAAGTTTAGTGCAATGCCTTAATCTCTCCTCACATGCCCCAAAATTATCTCAGATTTGAGGATCTTTGTAGGTCTTCACATATTCAAAAAAACACAACTTATGAACCTCCACAAATTTATTTACTTTTATAAGCTAACGAGAAAATGCAGCAATAATCATCAAGCATTTATTAAGCACCTACTATGTGCCAGGAAATGTGTTAAGCACCAAGAGCAAAAAAAAAAAAAAAAAAAAGGCAAAAAACAGTCCTCACTCATAAGTTTTATGGGAGACAACATGTAAACAACTATATAAAAATAAGAATAAATTGAAGTCAATCGTAGAGAGAAGATTCTAGCATTATGGAAGACTAGAAAAGATTTTTGGAGAAGGTACAACTTCAGCTGGGACTTGAAGGAAGTCAAGGAATCCAGCAGACAAAGATGAAGTAGAAGAGCATTCTATGAATGGGGAACAACCAGTGAAATGCACTAAGTTGGAAAGTGGAGTGTCTTTTGGGAAGAATAGCAAGGAAGCCAGTGTCCCTGGGTCTTAGAGTATGCGGAAGAGGGTAAAGTGTCAGAAGACTATTGAATACCCATGGTTAATGAATTAGACCTGGAAGAAAATTTAGAAAAGGAGAATGAGAAGAAGCAGTCAGAAAGGTAGGAAGAGGAGAAGGAGAAGATTGTGGGATGGGATGGAATGGGATCACTCAGGCATGTAGAAGGATTTGTCCTGAAGAGGAGAAGGGCTACCTTTTCACATGAATCAGGATAAAGAAGGGGATAGTAATAGAAGGCATTTGTGTGATATGATATGAGGAAGAGGGGCAAAAGAGAGAGTTCTTAGTTAATAACCTCATTTTTTCCCCAGTGAAATAAAAAATAAAGTTCTTTTTTATTTTTTTTTACTCAATTCTGCCCCAATGTTTATTTTGAGATACCCAATTACTTATGTAAGTTCTAAACATATGATATATATTTCCATATTTAAAAAAAAACACAATTTGTCCATGTTAAGTTCCTGAAGTTAATCTTTGATGTTGACTCTCATAGGTTAAATTTTCTGTTGAGTTTAGATTTAGTTAAAAGAAAGTCTTGAAAATCTGCAAGTTTGTTGAATGTCTATTTTTTTTTTCATTCAGTATTATAAATTTGTTGGATATATTTTTGACCAGAAGTATAGTTCTTTTGATTACTGGCATATATAATTCCAGGACCTGCTTTTATTGTGGCTGCTAATAAGTCCTGGATAATTCTAACTGTAGCTCCAGCATATTTGAATTTTTTTTCCCCTTGTTCCTTGCAAAATTTTCACTTTATTCTGTGGGATTTGAAATTCGGCAATGATATTCCTATATGTTTTCCACAAAGGATCTTTTTGAGATGGTGATCAGTGGATTTTTTCTATTTCTACTTTCCCCTGATGCTCTATCATCCCAGGACAATTTTCTTGGATTATTATTTTTTTCTTTTAAAATTTATTTATTTTCAAACCATTCTTCAACTGATTTCTTATAAATTAGAGTCATTTCTCTATATATTTTGGAAATGAGGCCTTTATCAGAACCTTTGACTGTAAAAATGTTTTCCCAGTTTATTGCTTCCCTTCTAATCTTGTCTACATTAATCTTGTTTGTACAAAAACTTTTCAATTTGATATAATCAAAATTTTCTATTTTGTGATCAATAATGATCTCCAGTTCTTCTTTGGTCATAAATTCCTTCTTCTTCCACAGGTCTGGGAGGTAAACTATCCTATGTTCTTCTAATTTATTTATAATCTCATTCTTTATGCTTAGGTCATGAACCCATTTTGACCTTATCTTGGTGTACGGTGTTAAGTGTGGGTCAATGCCTAGTTTCTGCCATGCTAATTTCCAATTTTCCCAGCAGTTTTTGTCAAATAGTGAGTTCTTATCCCAAAAGCTGGGGTCTTTGGGTTTGTCAAACACTAGATTATTAAAAATATTGACTGTTTTCTCCTTTGAACCTAACATATTCCACTGATCAACTAGTCTATTTCTTAACCAATACCAAATGATTTTGGTAACCACTGCTTTATAATATAATTTTAGATCTGGTACAGCTAGGCCACCTTCATTTGATTTTTTTTTTCATTAGTTCCCTTGAAATTCTTGACCTTTTGCTTTTTCATATGAACTTTGTTGTTATTTTTTCCAAGTCATTAAAATAGTTTTTTGGGAGTCTGATTGGTATAGCACTAAATAAATAGATTAGTTAAGGTAGTATTGTCATCTTTATTATATTTACTCACCCTATCCAAGAGCATTTAATATTTTTCCAATCGGTTAGAACTGACTTTATTTGTGTGAAAAGCGTTTTGTAGTTTTGCTCATATAGTTCCTGATTTTCCCTTGGCAGATAGATTCCCAAATATTTCATATTATCAATAGTTACTTTAAATGAAATTTCTCCTTGTAACTCTAATTTTGGATTTTGTTAGTGATATATAAGAATGCTGATGAATTAGGTGGGTTTATTTTGTATCCTGCAACTTTGCTAAAGGTGTGGATTATTTCTAATAGATTTTTAGTAGTTCTCTAAGTATACCATCATATCATCAGCAAAGAGTGATAATTTGGCTTCCTCATTACTTAATCTAATTCCTTTAATCTCTTTTTCAATTCTTATTGCCAAAGCTACTATTTCTAATACAATATTGAATAGTAATGGTGATAATGGGCAACCTTATTTCATTCCTGATCTTATTGGGAATAGTTCCAGTTTATCCCCATTACATATGATGCTTAGTGGTGATTTTAAATAGATGCTACTGATTATTTTAAGGAAAAGTCCATTTATTCCTGTATTCTCAAGTGTTTTTAATAGGAATGGATGTTGGATTTATCAAATGCTTTTTCTGCATCTATTGAGATGATCATATGATTTTTTTGTAAATTTGATTATTAATATGGTCAATTATACTAATAGTTTTCCTAATATTGAACCAGTCCTAGCAGGGGATAATTTACAATAAAGTCAAGGAACTCAGAGAAGAAGACAGTGTAGAGGTGAACTGAACTGTTTCACTAAGGAATCAAGTCGAGAAAGGGAGAAGAAAGAGTTGATGGTCTGAGAAAAAACTGAGGGGAGAAGAAATTACAAGTCCCAGTGGGGAAAAAGAACACAATTTGGAGTTTTAAAGGAAAGGTAAACAGATTATGATTAAATAAAGGAGTTTTGGAGTTCATGAAGATGGTAATGTAATACTTGTGGATGATGGCAAGATCAAGAATATGACCATTTCTATATATAGTTAAGTTGGTACAGAGGAGGAAGTCACAGAAAATGTGTAACTGCACTAGTGAGATATTAGGGTGTTTGAAGGAATATCTGTATGTATGTTGAAATCCCCTAATATGAAAGCAGGAATTGAGGAGAAGAGAAACACTATGAACTAGACACTGAGCTCCTTAAGTAAAGAAAGTGACCTGGAGATCAGTAGATAATAATTACCAGAAACTTTATTGGGTGACAAATATGAATTGAATTAACTTTGAAAGAAGAAGAAAGGCTATAGAGGGATAGTCTGAAAGTAGCAATGCGTGATAAGAGGTCTTCTGCCTCCCCCTATCACACTTAGTAGGAAAGGAGTATGAGTAAAGATGTTGGAAATGGTAGCTATGTAAGAGATTTAATCAAATAATATGGTAAATTAAGAAAAGACATCTAACCCTCTCTGTGTACACATACATAGGGTAAGAGGATCTCACACCTGTACAGCTTTTGATGATAAGTTTCTCTTGATTTTTTTAACAGCTTTCACTGAACATCATATCTCCACTCTCCACTAAACATGTTTTCTCTACTGAGCATCTCTATTAATTTATCCCCACCTAATTGCTTTCTGCTACTCCCTACTGACCTTTAGCTATTTACTTTTCTAGGACAATTTTCTTTTTACTTTTATTTACTAGCAACCAGTAGTTAGAAATCTCTCCTTGGCAGGGAAAGTTATAGTCATTTTAACACATGTAGCCAAGATTTTTGCGCCATCATAACAAACTAGAATGTCACTAAAATCAAATGTTCTAGGCAAATATTAAATATATATACTTTTTGAGTACTTCCCCCAAGTGTAAACTCAAGATACTTGGTCCCAGACAACTTTTTGACTTGCAGTTAGAGAGTTCCTTTTAAATCCTAGTCACTTCATGATAGGATGAAAATTATTAAGTTATATATTTATATTCTGGACAGAGAGTTTATATTCTGGTATTATCAATTGAGTGCTGGGCCTGGAGTCAGGAAGACTCATCTTTCTAAATTCAAATCTGACCTCAGATACTTCATAGCTATGTGACCCTGGGTAAGTCATTTAACCCTATATGCCTCAATTCCCCATCTATAAAATGATCTGGAGAAAAAAATAGCAAGCCACTTCAGTGTCTTTACCAAGAAAACTCCAGATGGGGTCATGAAGAATCAGACAGGACTAAGACAATCGAATAGCAGCAACTTTCTGATTATCAGTATGCATCCCCAAAATCCACTTTAGGGATTCCTTCATTCCTCCAAAGATCTATGTTCAAGTTCCTTTCAGTCCCAAGATCCTCTTTGGTTCACACATCCCTACCTTTATTAGGCATACATACCAATAATTTTTATACTTCATTAAGGCCAAGAAAAACCTTGATCTTCTCCCTTTACTAAGAAAGAACATTTTGCCTTCAAAAGAAATTAGGAACTTAGAATTTGCATAGGGGAGAAAAATGAACATGGCAATTAAAAATTTGTTCAAATCAAGCTAGAGGAGGTGGATCAGGCTTGTGTCAAGTATGAATTTTCTGGTTGGAGGATCATGAAACAGGGCAAGGGGCCAAGCAGAAAGAATTTTCAATTTTAAGGACACTTTTGCCTAATCTGAAAAGAAAGTTTACTTTTATTATGAATCAGGACTCTATTCTCTCTCCTCCTCAAATTCTACCAAAAAAAAAGATTGCAAATATACTCTTCTCTCATTGCCTAAGTATATGCTTATTTAACTAATAATACTTAATACTCTTTACTTAACTAGATTGGGAAGGCTAAAATAGCAATGACAGAGAACAGGAGAAGGGAAGAGCCTTTATAAAATGTGGCAGAGACCCCATCCCAACCACTTTAGCTTCCAAAATGACACTATTGAAAAATGTTAAGTGGCTTCCTCTAACATTCCCACCCTTGTTCCAGGGGTCCCAAATTTATCCCACATATTTTCCCCTAGCATGAAAAGAAAGGCATGATTTCCTAGGGAAGATTTGGAAAGCAGGATTGTAGGGGGAAAAAACCTCTTTAGAGATTAGGAGGATCTCAGATCAGAAAAAGGCAAGGGCAACAGGGGTCTCCATGCTGGGCTTTTCACCAGCAACCCCACTCCAACATTGCAGCATCTCAGGCTGAGAAAATTCCATGTAAGATATATTAGCATCACAAAAGTTAATGGACCAGAAAAGAGAAAATTAACATAAATTAACTTCAGCTGCAATCCTGCCTTTAACAATCGAGCAAGTCTAACAGAGCTTCAGTAGAGAGAATAAGGCACCGGGTGTAAGAGGCATTAATGTGCTAAGGGGCCATGTTGCTAAAGTATCACCTCTAATGCACTTTGGCAAATGGGCTTTCCCTCCCCGCTCATCCGTGGCTAGTAACAAGTTACTTCAGGGAAAATGGCACAAAAGGCTGATTTTACTCATGTCCTTTCCTATCCTGTAGCATTCATTCATTCAGTCACAGAATATGAACCATTTAGAGTCACAGAATTTGAGGGGTTTTCAGAGGCATCCAATTTAATCAATACCTATAATCAAGAATTCCCTCTAAGATATATCTGAGGAGTGGTTTCGCACTGTTTGTGGAAGTACCACCAGGCCTCCATACAGCCCAGTCCCCTTAGAGACAGCTCTAGGTATTACAGCTCTAATTTCTTTACTGGTAGCTTAATTACTAGAGTAATTCAATACATAAATAAAATAAATCCTTATATATATCAATTCCTTTGTGTTGTGTGTGCAATGCCAAATAGGTCCTGATAGAGGAAGGGTCATATCAATATAAAAATACACAGTCCCTGCATGGATAGCATCTAAATTAGCTGGGGGGACAGGACCTGTGTGTATATGCATAGAAGCCAAAGAGCATTGCAAATCAGCTGGAAATCAAATATCAGGTCTTTTAGTGAAAAGAATATATTAGATTTAGTAATATTTGTAGAAGGGAAAGATTATTATGTCTAGGGAAAAACTTCAGAGGATGCAGGTATCAAGCTTTATCTTGAAGGTCTCTTGGGAAAGATGGATTCAGAAAGGTTTAGAGATTTCATTTACAAGGATTTCCCCCATGTCTTCAGTTTCCTTTCTTCTCCCTCTTTCTATTTCTCCATTTTTTCCCATCGATTTCAAAAGTGTTTTTAAGGGGCCTATTACATACATGGCAGCTGCACTGGCTGCTGGAAATGCAAAGATAAAACAGAAAATAAGCTGTGTCCTCAAGGGGCTTATATCAGTTAGATGGCAGTGTGGCCCAAGGAAAATTTTAAGGAAATAACTGGTCAAGTTCTGGTGAGGTGGAAGGTAGCATTATTGGGAGGTTAGGGAAGATTTGAGATTTTCTTATTAAACCATAATTATTGTCTCTTATTCTGCCTGGGAGCTAACTCTATTGTGATGGGGAGGAGGAGCAAGTGGAACAATATTCTGGTACCTACCTACTACCATTAAAAGCAAGGCCATGATTCTGTTGGGACATCTCTCCTTCCTCCTCAAACTATCATATAGACATTTACCTCTTTGCATATTATATAGAATAAGCTTTTGAGACAGGAACTGTTTTTTTTTGTTGTTGTTGTTTTGATTTAAGTTTCCCCAGCATAGTCCCTTGCTCACAGTAGGTATTTAATGAAGAAGGGGGAAGAGAAATGGGAAAGGAAATAGCATTTAAAAGTGCCTTCTATGTGCCAGACATTGCACTAAGCACTTTTACAAATATTATCTCAAATGATCTTCACAACAACCTTGGGAGGTAGGCCCTATTATTATTCTCATGTTACAGTTGTGAAAACTGAGGCAGAGGTTAAGTGACATACCCCACATCACACAGCCAGTATGTGTCTGAGGTAGGATTTTAACTTGAGTTTTCCTAGTTTCTATCTGCCGTGCCTTATGCTTAATGATACTGTTTGGATAGATTGTATTGAAATATGAATGAATGAATAAATAAATGAAAAAAGCATTTATTAAACTCTTATTCTGTGCAAAGCATTGTGCAAAGCATTTGGAATACAAATAGAAAAGACAATCCTTGTTCTTGAGTTCATATTCTAATGGGAGAGGCAACA
Source organism: Antechinus flavipes (assembly GCF_016432865.1). Lineage (NCBI taxonomy): Eukaryota > Metazoa > Chordata > Mammalia > Dasyuromorphia > Dasyuridae > Antechinus > Antechinus flavipes. Next base: position 387,484,484 of record NC_067399.1, on the reverse strand, counting down.
TGTACAGATTTCACCTGTAAGTCAGGTAGATAGATCCCATAGTCCTTAGGGTACAGTGGCAAAGCAAGGGATAATCCATCTACTTTAATGTCATTTCTATGAATAAAATCATATTCATTTCTGAGGCTGAATCATCTGACAGCAATAAGAACTTTAGAGGTAAAAATTGTCTTTTTCTGGTCTTTGATACATTTGACTCTTGATGAAATGGGGCTATAGCATCTGCAGAAGCACCTTCTCAAGGACTGCTTTCCAGAATAATGGCCATTGGGGAGACTTGATGGCCACCAAAGGGCCATCCCATTTTGCTACAGTCTGAAAAGAATCCATATTTTAAGGTACTAAATAGACTTGCTAAGAGATCTCCCACCTAATGCTTTCCATTGATAGGTCTCAGCTTCCCTTTCTATAAAATGGGATAACAGAACCTAATCAACTCCTATTCTATACTGTGATGTTGTCAGATGGAAATGAAATTTATGGGGTCTCATTTGAAGAGGTCCTGTCTCTATTCTGCAGACATATTTTTTAAAAAAGATTTTAATAGCATTTTATTTTTCCAAAAATGTGCAAAGATACTTTTCAGCATTCACTCTTGCAAAACCTTGTGTTTCAAATTTTTCTTGCAAAACAGTAAACAATCTGATTTAGGCTAAATATGTATAATTCTTCTAAAAATATTTCTACATTTATCATGCTGTACACATGCCAAAAAATTAGATCAGAAGGGGAAAACACACACACACACACACACACACACACACACACACACACACAAAATCAAGCAAACAAACAACAATAACAACAAAAGGTGAAGATACTATGGTTTGATTCATTATTTTCTATCTGGATGCTGATGGCTCTCTCCATCATAAGACCATTAAAATTACCTTGAATCACTTCATTGTTGAAAAGAGCCGAGTCCATCACAGTTGATCATCTCATAATCTTCTTGTTGCCGTGTACAATGTTCTCTTGGTTCAGCTCACTTCACTTAGCGTCAGTTCATGTAAGTCTTTCCAAGCTCTTCTGAAATCAGGCCTGCAGACATAACTTTACCCTGAATTATAATATCTCTCGATCTCATTCAAGCTAGAGTTCAACAATCTATTTGTTACAGGTGCATGATGGCAAGGTGAGGGTAGGTGCAGTGTGTGTATGACTTTTTGCACTAAGGATCCCTACAGTTGAGCTCACACACTCACACCCAGGTTCAGGAATAGGGAAGTCTCTCCTTTAAAGAAAGAGGTAAAGTTATTTTTTATTTCCTCAGGCACTTTATTTTCCAATCTGTAGCCCTAGGGGAAAATTACTTTAAAAAAACTTGGTTAGCTCCTGTCTCTGGTCTCCCCAAAAGGGAGTAAAGATATTTTCAGTACATAAAGGAAATCAAGTATAGGGTAGCTATTTATTTCCTCCACATAAAAGAAATACTCCAAACATAAAAGATTCATAAGCAATCATTGAAAAAGAATAACTACAAAATAGAAAATAACCTCTATTATATTCTCCAAGGCAATGGATAATTAGAACATTAAAATGTGAAACACTAACAGGAATATTGAAAAAATTTTCACTTTTGTCTTCCCACCATACACTATCCAAACACCTAATAAGCCAGTGCTGTCAGTGGTCATCTTCTCTAAATAGGAGGTAATTTTTTTTTTGGTTTTTTGGGGTTTTTTGTTTGTTAATAACTTTTTATTGATAGAACCCATGCCAGGGTAATTTTTTACAGCATTATTCCTTGCATTCACTTCTGTTCTGATTTTTCCCCTCCCTCTCTTCACCCCCTCCCCCACATGGCAAGCAGTCCTTTACATGTTGAATAGGTTACAGTATATCCTAGATACAATATATGTGTGCAGCACCGAACAGTTTTCTTGTTGCACAGGGAGAATTGGTTTCAGAAGGTATAAATAACCCGGGAAGAAAAACAAAAATGCAAGCAGTTTATATTCATTTCCCAGTGTTCTTTCTTTGAGTGTAGCTGCTTCTGCCCATCTTTGATCAATTGAAACTAAATTAGCTCTCTTTATCGAAGAGATCCACTTCCATCAGAATACATCCTCAAACAGTATTGTTGTTGAGGTATGTAATGATCTCCTGGTTCTGCTCATTTCACTTAGCATCAGTTCATGTAAGTCTCACCAGTAGGAGGAAGTAATTGTAATAAACTGCTGCTGTTGCCAGAGAATTTTAACAGGGGGATCCAAGAATTCTTAGATTTCTGAGGTAACCATTCTCAAAAAATTAATCTCTCAGATAAGGTATTTGGTCTTTACACATATACACCTATTTGTTTCTAATGGTAGGCATCTCTAGGTTAGAGAGGAGGAGAAAGGGAAGAAAAAAGGGGGGTAGGAAGGAAATTTGCATGTCAACTTTATTGTATATTTGAAGGGAATAGCAAATTATACATAATAAATTTGCAATTTCATGTGCAGTCATCTTTTTTGTTGTTCTCTGTAACAGAAATGCTTGCTTTGTTCCTTGAATTGAAAATAAAATAGGAGCAGCTAAGTGGTGCAGTGGATAGAGCACCAGCTCTGATGTCAGTAGAACCTGAGTTCAAATCTAAACTTAGACACTTAACACTTCCTAACTGTGTGCCCCTTGGCAAGTCATTTAACCCCAATTGCCTCAGCAAAAAAATAAAAATTAAGAAACAGAGTAGAAGCAGTATCCAAAGGCTCAATGTCCAGGTTCAGTTTCTCCTAGGTAGCATATGTGACTATTACTATGGATAAAAATGCCAGAAAGCAGAATCACTCTTTTTAAGATCTACTAATTGGGCTGCTCTTCTTAATTCAATGGCTAGTCTTTTTTGAGGTAGTCCCCTCATACTGGGTCACGAAGAAGCACCCAAGATTGTGCTTGTCCCTTAGTAAGGAACTGAACTTCCTTTTCCATCCAGAACAGTGCTAAAGCTTATGTCCCAATATAATTACCTCTATTCTACATTTTTGAATGTTCTTTCTTGGACTCTTTATCAGTTTTGCTGGGTTAGATTGTGCCCCACCTTAGGTCTTTTTCAAGAAATTCAAGAAACATTTCTTAAGTACATATGATCCCATGCTAAGTACTTGAGCTACAAAGCTAAAATAATTAATATTTCAGAAATCTGGGTTTGAACCCCGGCTCTGACACTACATGATAGGGCCAACCAATTGGCTTATCAGAATCTCTGCTTCCTCATATAAAATGGGGAACTCTTTAAGGGGACTCTGAAGAAACTCCTATGGTAACCTTAAAATCTGATAGAAACAGCAGCTATTATTATGATTCTTGATTAGCATCAAGGATATGAAGCCCTAATGGTAGCCAAGTCTGCCTGTCCCAGAATCCTCCAGGCCAAGAAGGGAGGCTCACCTTTTCTAGGATATTGACAGCAGAGGGGATAAGAACCATAAAAACTGCATTCTAGACTTTACCTAATCTCATCAGAGTCCTCAATGAAGTGTCTTTTGGCTTCACTGAAGTTTGGTAATTAGAAATTATTTCTATCAGAAATGCTGACTTTGGAAAACCAGGTTAGAGTAAATTTGATTCCTATTAAAGTCATGATTGGGTCAGCCTGGGCCTTCCGGGTAGTTATTTTTTCCTCCACTTCTCCCTGGTTCCTCCACTCTTCCCCTTCCCCCTCTTCTTCAATCCCTTTTGGCTGGACTAAGCTGGAGCCTGGCCTAATACAAATAAATGCATTAAAATAAAATAATAGAACAAATGGTAGAGCTCAGAGGAATACGCCTGAGTAATGGGGAATATAATAGACTTGGACAACCAGCCTAGCCTTCTCGTCTAACTCCCTCTAGGCAGGGAAAGGGTCACATCTGATTTGGGGTCTTTCCTAACACATTAAACAGGGAGAAAACTGGAGCTTAAACATAAATAAATAAATAAATAGTGGCTATACTTTACTGTGGTCAGACCTTCTCTAGAGTATTGTCCTTAATTCTGAGTGCCCTATTTTAGGAAGGAATGTGATAAGCTAAAAGACATTCACAGGAAGGTGATGGGGATGGTGAAGGGACTTAAGATGATATCATACAAAGCTGGGGGAAGGAACTAGGGATGTTGCTCATGAAGAAGAAAAGGCTCAGGAAGCATTTGATAATCACCCTAAACTTTAAAGACCACCTCCAATCGTCCTGATCTATATCTTGCTACTGGACCCAGATGACTCTGGAGGAAAAAGTGAGACAGGTGACCTTGCACAGCCTCCCTCAGTTAAATCCAATTCACCTGCATGTCATGGATTCAACTTCCTGATATCATGGTCCTCTTCAAAAAAAAGGGACAAATAACAACCACAGAGAGCATATGGAAACCAACCAGGAGCCACTGGTTGGACAAGTCATTCTTTATTTTGTTTTATTTTATTTTCAAATAAAGATCCACTTTCTTACTTTTTTACCTTCCTTTCTTCTTTCCCCATTGAGAAAACAAGAAAAACAAAAGGGAAGGGAGAGAGGGAAAGAGGAAGGGAAGGCACGAAAGAGGGAGGAAGGAAGAAAAGAAAGAAAATAAATAAGGAAAGAAGAAAGGAAAGGAAAGGGTAGAGAAAGAGGAGAAAAAAGTTCTACAGGAAGAATGAAACAACATATTCATAGACAAATGAATACAAGTATAAATGGAAAAGGACTGTATGGTTCTATGATATAGGGAATTCCTGGTTGAGGAAACTCCTCCTACCAATGCAAATAAGCACATTCTCTGTGACTTATAGTCTTGAAGAATTGTTTGATGCACTGATAGGGTAAATCCAGCGACATCTAGAGAGGATGGGTCTGAGGTTAGACTTGCAATATACTACATGTTCAGAATAAATATAAAGGGATTGCAGGGGAGAGAACTAATGAATGAGGGAATAAGGAAAGATCTCTTAAAGGTGGTGAAAATATAAAGAGAAATGAAACGTGAAGCTGGCTTTCCAAAGTTCTCCTGGGAAGCTTTTGTTCCAGTCCCAAATCTTCAGGCAGCCCCACAGGGAGCAGCCGCATTCTGGCTCCTTCTTATTCTGGGAAGCTGCATCCTGGTCGTACTGCAGCAAACCCAGGCTTTGCATATTTGCTCATGCTTGCATGGAGCTTTGCTCATAGCATGTTTAATGCTGGCTGGTTGGATGAATAACTGAAGAAATGAAGATTCCTGAGTGCTCATAGTTCCCCAGCAGCACAGATGCAGTACATGAGAGAGGGGTCTCTGTGATTCTGGCACTGGATAGAATGATAATTTGGGCTATAATTTCTAGTTTTCACCTGAAAGTTTATTTTTTTCCCCCTGATATTAAAGATAGCTAGGTCTTGCCTGTGTTTTAAAGGACCAGAAACTCTCACTGGACAAGAACTCCTGACTCAGGATGTATATCATTCTTAATTCACATTGACTCAATGCTGAGTAGATACTCTAGACCACAGGTGTCAAAATCAAGCCCACATTGTAGACTCCAACATTACATAGTGACAAAGAAATAGAATAAAATGTAATCTGGAAATACAAAATAAATAAAAATACAGTGGAAAATAGATAATGTTAATATGAGGTTTTCTGAGTCAATACGTGTCTGGCAAGGATCCATATCTATGATTTAGTGGCTTCCTTTTCAATCTGAGTTTGAAATCACTGGACTAACAATAATACTTTACATTGCTACAGCATATCATACATTTCAAACTACAGTTATCTCTTCCACATTGCTACTTATCCCTTCAATATATCATGGGTCTGCATAAGAAATTAAATCAGAATTTCTGGGGAGTTTTATGAAAGTCACAGATAATATAAGATAATATAATATAAGCCAGATGACAAAGAAAAAAGTTTAGAAAATACACAAAATAAATGTATAATACAGTATAATGCCAAGATATTTTATCTTTTAATATCATAATAATTCAGACTTCTCTGATATGAAAGGAGGGCCAAAATTTTTATGTGCATCTTCCAGACTGCAGGGCTGCCATGCCTCTAGCAATGTGGAAGGATAACCATACTTATTTTATTTAACATATTGTTTTATTGAAGCTTCACAAAAACTTTGAAGTAGACAAAAATGGTATTATCATCTTCATGTTACAGATGAGGATATTGAGGCCTGAGTAATTTTAATAAGTTGCCCAAGATCACATTTAGGTCTCCTGTTCATTACAGTCACTACATTCTTTCCCCTCACTGTACTAACCTGCCTATTGACTAGGAATAAGGGAGAGATATGGGTCATGAAAAAAGAAATAAGACACAGCAGACAAATTCAAGGAGCAGACAACCTTTAGAAATTTGGCTGGGTTGCTACCTAAACCTTTGTTCATGATATGGAATTTTTTTTTTTTGCCTTCTTCCCCAGGAGAAAATAAGGAGAGGTAAGAAAATATCTGCAAAATGCTGAAACATAGGGAAGAACAGCACTCTAGGTGCATAGAGTATCATCATCATCCTTGCTATCACCATTATCGCTATTTTGCTTCCATATTGGGGTTAGTCACTTAGGGACAGTGGGGGCCTCATTGAGCTTATTACCATAAATATTCTGCTGCTTCTTATTGTTCTGGGTAATGGTCATGTTTTTAGCTCCTTGGGAGCTTGGGCTTTTGGTTAGAAGTCCCTCAAATTTTCCTCTCAGTGTGAAATGTATTACTACATTATCAGGGCTTAATTATCTGTACCGTCTAAAAGCACTCTACAAGTAATGAAAATATATCCAGTTTTTATTATTCATCAAGGAAAAAAATAATAACTCAGCCACCTCCTGTTTGTATTTTACTGAACATCAGCCAACCCTGGATATATAAGACAGCTTCCCCTTCAGGAGTTTCTCTGATGGGAAAGCCGGGTGGGGACAGAGAGAGAATCTGGTAAAAGGCCTAGCAGAAAGGTGTCCCAGTCACATCCTCTCAAGCTCAAGGCTTTCTAAAATGACAGCTACTCAATTCCAAGGAGCCAGAGGACATGGTTATTGAATGCTATAAATATGGAAAATCCCTTTTCTTTATTACCCTAGAGAAGCAAATCATTTCCATAGGATCCTTAGCATATAGACTTTCCTGAAAATGGATGGGTTTACTCTAAACTTAAATTACAAACTTCTAAGTCAGAATCCACAAAGGATGGTCCCCTTTTGGTCCATTGCTCTCAAAGCTTCCTTATTCTTTCCTGGGACTCTAACATATCCAGGGCTGCTTTGGCATTAGCTAGTCCTATAACTCTTTAACTTTATGCTTTTCTCAATGAATTTCTCCTGTCAGAGACATATAAGTCTTAAAAATGTAAATGAGGTAAAGAAGGCAGCAGAGAAGAAAAAAAATCAGGAAAGTAAAGATGATTTTAGGCTTAAATTGAAAAGATCAGACTGTCTAACACGTGGAAAAGGTATAAATGATAGAGGAAAAGATTGGAGTGATGGGAAGCCCCACTCCCTACTTCTATTGGTCTTTTCCTTTGCCTTAAAGAAGGGAATATTTTCCCCAGACTAGCACACAGATGGGGAACTGTTTTTCTCCATAGTCACTACATTAAAAAGAAAAAGAAATCATTCAAAAACTAAACAAATAAAAAGAACATAATGTTATTTGTTGTTTGGCTGACAAGAGGAATATAAAACAATCTATTTGTCCTCTTTTAAAACTAAGAACAGAGAACATAAAACTCCATTCAACAAATATGTAAGAAATATACCAATATACAATGCCTAGCAAATAGCAATTGCTTAATAAATGCTTATTGATAGATTTGTGATCTCACTGATATGGTTATTCCCTCCAATGTACAGATTTCAACTCATCCACACCATTTATCCTGTACAATCTTATCCATGGGTCCTCATAAATTCTTCTTAGAAAATCTATTTAACATACTGGAAATCTTCCTCTAAGTCTTTTAATATTCAGTAGGAACCAGTGTATCACTAAGGCTATCCATCTGTAATACTAGCCTCAGTCATTCATCTGTAATACCACCTATACCTACTCCACCATTTTTCAAAGCACACATTTCCTGAATGATATCTTTATGCCACTTTTGGACACAAATCACCATTTCTGTGCCACCCAGATGCCACCTTACCCATGATCTTTCAGAAAGTTTAAGGTATGAAGAATTGTGATTTATAAGCCCCTGCTCGTGTGTTTATTTCTATTAGCCAACTGGAAGACACAATAGTTCAAAAACAAAAGATTCAATTAAACAACCTAGCAAATTAATTGAAATAAAATAGCCACCACTACTACCCCATTATGCATATAAAGGAAATGCTGTCTCACAGGTTACTCTCAGTGGGAGAAAGTGCACATGGAGAGAATAATGTGACTAGGGTAATGCATGAAGGGTACACATGTAAACCAGAGAATATTTAAGAAGAAGACTCACATAAGAACTATATTTGGCCAGGGAATATGCATAAAGGCATATTAAGGAACTCATGTATCCAGAGTACATAAATAAAGAACACACATGTAGGGATACACTTGGTTGGGATACAATGCCTGATTGTAACAACATGCATCTCTAGTGCCACAGAGTTGCCTACAGTACCCTGTTGTAAAATAATTGCAATTTTCTGCTAAGTGCTATATAGGTAACATAATGGATAGAGCACTAGACCTAGAACCATTAAGATCTAAATTCAAGTCCTTATACAGACAATTACTATTGTGGTACCCCAGGCAAGTCACTTATTCCTGTTTGCCTCAGTTTCCCCATCTATAAAATGAGCTGGAGACAAGAAAATACCAACTGAGGTCTCAAAGAGTTGGATGTTGGACAACAACATCTTTCCTGGGGATGGTGTCTGTACTCTATTGATTTTATGGTCACTAATTTGGTCTCTGCTACTATTTATTGATCATCAATATCATCAGGTCCATCTTCTAGTCTTTGCTACCATCTATTGAAGTGATTCAGTTGGTAAGCCTCTACTTGACAAGGAAAAGCTAAAGTTCTTTTAGGATAGAGCAAAGGATTATGAGCTATCAAACCCAGCTAGAGAACTGACAAGAATAACATACTATCTCAGATAAGATTGTCTCTTCTTTTAACTAACTCTGCTTTTCTGCAGCTTCTGACTTCCTCAGTCTAACTGTCATCTGTCTGGAAGAAAAATCCCTTTTAATTCTCATCCTAGTAAATATTCTTAGGGCTTTCTTTCTTTGCAAACAACAAAGGACCTAGGTGAAGCTATGGGGCTGGGGAGAAAATTGCTTTCGACTCCACCCACTTCCATCATATGTTAAAATTTTGTTCCACTGAAGTAATTGGCTGGAGTGAGTGAGAAGAGTGAAAAGGTCTGGCAAACTTGGATACACTTCTCTTAGCAGCAAAACTGTTGATTTTTTGTTGCTTGTTGTCTTTTGTGATGGTCAGCAGAAAAGGGGCAGTCTCACTATACTACAATCATTATGCTAGTGCCCACTTTTGCCCACTGCTATTCTCTTTGTTGCAACCTGTGAATTTTAAGTGATTTTGATTATTCAGAATCTTTTATGATTCACAGTTAAATAACAATCCTAGAAGAACAATAATATTGTAAAAAGATGAATTACAGAGACTTAAGAAAGATACCTGAAATCATTGAAAACTACTTAATTTCATAAATTTTTTTTTCTCCTCAATTACTTATCAAAGCTGTACAATCTGATAGCCCTTCTTCATCCACTTGTTTTTTCCTGTGTGAATTGACAGGCTAATCTCACTGAGGAGTCTATTCTGGAGCTTATGGCAATCAGCACAATATCACCTATAATCTTGGACAAACGATTTAAAATCTCTCAATCTTTCTTCATCTGTAAAATGAGAAGGTTAAGCTAAATAACTCACTTTGGGCTCTAAGTGTATGATCCTATGATCTTAAATAGCAACACCTGGAAAACTTTAACATGTAGGATTTCAATGTTAAATAAATAAAACACACACTAAATATTTAGTTCTAAATTATAACTAGGCAGGGGAAAAAGAAAGACAAGGGTAACTGAAGAGGGAAGAAGGGAGACAAAATACATCTTCAAGGTTTATCCAAGTTCTAAAAGGCAAAGATCTAACTCATTTAGAGATGCTGATCTTAAAAAAAAAAACATAAATAATAAAAAAGCTGCCCTCTAGATTATAAGAAATGTTGTTCAGTTGTGGCTGACTTTTTGTGATCCTATTTGGGTTTTTCTTGGCAAAGATATTGGAGTAGTTTGCTATTTCCTTCTCCAGCTCATTTTTACATATGGAGAATTAAGAAAAACAAGATTAAATCACTTGCCCAGGGTCACACAATAGGATATGGCTGAAGCCAGATTTGAAGTTGGAAAGATGATTCTTCTTCATCCCAGTCCAGTACTTTAGCCACTGTAGGACTTAGTTGCGCTTATGAGAAAAGTTATAAGAAACAGATGTTTTTATTATATGCAGACACCTTCTCCCTGTGTACCCCAATAATAAATGATTCCAGTTTGAGATTAAAAGTGTTTTAATTCTTACCTAAATTTAGAAGCATTCAAGTGATCATCATTTTGATAGAAATCCTCCACCTCCAACTTCTTGATTCAATTTAATTCACTTCCACAAACATTTATTAAGTACCTGTCTAATAAATTCATTGAAGGAACTGAGAATGTTTAGGCTGGAGAAGGGAAGACACAATAGCTATCTTCAAATATTTGAAGGGCTTTTATGTGCAAGAACCTAGATGAATTCTGCTTGGCCCCAAAAGGCAGAATGAATAGTAGTGGGATGGATGAATCCAGTGCTGCTTGAACAATTACCTCTTAGCAAATGGACGTGTTCAACGTGACAGTATTCTTTATTTCCAACTTTAGGTTTGCAAGGATGTGAAATGGAGCTTCAAATAGCATAGAAGCAGTCATAAAGGCTGTTATGGAAGATGGGGGGAAAGGGAATTCCTAGTTAGGGACAAGTTTAAAATTAAGTTGGACTAGACTTCTGAGGTTATGTGATGCTGTGGTATATTGTACATAAAACATAATGGATACTAGGGGAAGATACAATGATAAAGAAAAATAAATAAAGAATATATAGTTCCTGCCTTCATGGAGATTACTTCCTGACTTTTCTACTGTTAAAAAAAAAAATTTGGTATCACTTTTCATTTTACAGAGAAAGGTGTTCTTTCTAGCATAGTATCTTTAAGCAGGGTGACTAGGTGTACAGGGGAAAGAATGCTGGTCCTGGAGACAGAAATTCAAATCCTGCCTAAAATATTACTTGCTGTGTGAACGTCTCAACTTCAATTTCCTAATTTAAAAAATGAGGATAATAATAGCATTTACTTTACTGGGCTGTTGTGAGGATTATGAACACTTTATATATGTAAAAGGGTTTGCAAACCTTCATGCTAGCTATTATGATTTTATAGTCTTGTCATCAAAGCTCCTTCATAACTTTGCAATTCTAGCAATGAATAGATCTTTGTGATATTGGTAAAATGTTCCCCATTCCTGGTTAGAGGAAGGAGGTCATGAGGACATCACTCAGACCCTAGACTACTGAGATAGATGAGCAAACTGTCAAGGTGAGACTGTCCTCCCAGTTGAGCTCAGATTATTCCGGCTAGGTGCCCAAGCAACAAATGCTGGAGCCTTATCCAAAGCACAGGCGGATTTGCCTTACAGGCAACGAGGATGCATTTTAATTTGTTGATGTGAAATCTTAATTGAACTAAACTGCAAGAGGTAGTCTCTGTTCTCTGTCATAGTCTTAATTTAGTTGGCAAAACAAGATTTCATCAGAAGAAAATCACATGCAAAGCCGGCGTGCCCAGGAGGATTTCAGGAACACCTTCTCTGGGGGTACCATGCTGCTGGCTGGCACAAGGATGGAGAGCATTCAGATTATCAACTGTATTTTGTACCCCTCAGGTGATGTTTGTGGAACTGGGTCCCAGCCAGGGATCAGGCTGGGGGTCTGTCAAAAAGCCAAAGCATACAGCCCTCACAGAGCAACTAGGCAAACCATAGAACTATTCAAACCAAAATAATCTCTGGGCCTTTTTTTTTTTAATTCTTTGAGTAGAAGTGAGAAAATTACCAGGCCAGTCACTATAATAGAAAGGCAAATTACTCAGGTGGAAGAAAGGTTGATCAGTCCCTGAATAGGCTAAACCCCTAAAATATCAAGATGCAGTGGAAAGAACACTGGGTTCAAGTTTAAGCAAGTCATTTCACTTGGGAACTGGCCCCTATGGAGCCTTTCAATTTTAAAAGTCTCTAATCCTAAGAAAACATTCAGTATATAGTAAAGAGCTCTGTCTGAGGAGACTTATAAACTGGATTCTTGTCCTATCTAGGTCACTTCCTTGATCTTGGACAAATCACTTGCCCTCCTCAGAAATAAGAAGGATGGACCTTGAAGTGTTTTTTTTTTTTTTTTTCCAGTTCTAATATTCTAATCAGTCCCTCGAACATTTATTGACTGCCTGTCACTGGTACTGTACCAGGTACTAGAGATATAAAAACAAAATAAATAGGTGTCAACACTAAAAGAGCTTTTATTTTATTGGGAAGATGTGATCTGTAAACTGATAAGCATATAGAGTACACAATAATTTGGGGAGGAGAGAGAGATCATCAGCAAGTAAGGGAATCAGGTAAAGCTTCTTGCCAGACATTGTACATGGACTGGACTTTGAGGGAAGGCAGAGATTCCAGCATGCAGAGGTAAGGAAGAAGAGCTTTCCAATCATGAAGTGGGCACAGATGGAGAAGATGGAGTGTCAGGTTCAGAGAGTAGCCAAGTATCTACTTTTCACAGGAAACCTTGCTCCCCTGCAATGCCCTGCCCTGCACTGGACTCTCTACTTTGGGGTCCCTTCTGGGATTCATCTGGCTTTGCTGAATTAGGGCAAACCCTACCCTTACTATTTCCTATTGATATTGCCCTCTTCCCATTTTTAGGGTGCAGGCCTTTTACTAAAATGGTCTGAGCTGTGGATTCATACAATCGTGAACTGATTTGCATTGCATTTGGCATGCATTTTTGGGGTCTGATTCTTTTAATGTCAAGGATATCCCCAATTTCTCTTCTCATTTCACCAGTGTTGTAGTCATTGCTTTTTTGTCCTCAATGACCATTAGTCTATGCTTGGATCAGCCTAGAAGAAACACTCCCCAGTTAGGCTTTGGCTAAGTGCTCCCAGACTCTGGTGCAGATCTCAGGGGGAAAGGAAACAGTCTGGAAAAGACATGGGCCAAAGCCCATTCCGACAAACCTAGCTCTGTGGGAGGCAGGAATCTGGCCTTCCAGGTGTTACAGTTTCAGATTCCTTTATTATCTTGATCTCAAAGGAATTCCCCTGAAAGTCAGTTCCGGGTGAAATGATTCAGCCCTCTGAATCACTCCAGGAGGGAGGAGTGATAGAAGGACAGAGCCATGTTTCCTTAGGTGTCTTGCTACTGAGCTGGCAGAGTGACTTGTACACAGTGATTTCTTGGCTAGAGTATGAGTTCTTAGGATCAGGAAGTCTATTTTCTCAAGTCATCTGTACTTGAACATTCTGCATTTCTTAAGCTGGCACTGACTCCTGAATAAATTCCAAATACCATAACTTGGCATTCAAGGTCCTCCAAGATTTTGGTCTCTATTTACCTTTCTAGTCTACTTCCCTATGTTTTAATTCATGTATCCAACAATCTAGCCAACCTTGATGACTCCCCACTCTCCAAATGTGCCTCATATTTCTCTGCTTCCATGATTTTATACCATTACCCCCTCCCTGACTCCCCCTCTATTTCCATCCTGTCTACCTCCTCTTCCTTCAAGATTCATGATATTTAACATTTATAAAGCACTATATAGGGACTGTGCTTAATGCTTTATTGATCTTCATAACAAATTTGAGAGATAGTTGATATTATTATCCCCATTTTACAGATAAGGAAACTGAGGCAAACAGTTAACTAACTTGCCCAAAATCACACAGCTAGCAAATGTCTACTGCTGGATTTGAACTTAGGTCTTCCTGTGTCTAGGGCCAGCGCTCTATATGTGTACCACTTGACTACAGCTTAAATTCGATCTCCATGAAGACTTCCATCCTACCCTTAGCCAGAGAGACTCTCTCTCTCTCTCTCTCTCTCTTTCTTTTTGTCTCTCTTCCCTTCTCTTGTTCCTTCCTTGTCTGTCTCTCTGTGTGTCTGTCTCTATCTTTCTCTGTTTCTCTCGGTCTCTCTCCACTTGCATTTCTTTTGCTCTGCTTTTGCATTCCTGAAATACAGTTATCTGTGTACATATCTTATCTCCCCTACTGAACTAGAAACTATTTGAGGACAACAGCTAGGAATTAGTCTTCTTTGTAACTCCAAAAAAAAATCTGTTTAGTAGAGTGTTTCATACAGAATAGGTCTGAGCTAAAACCAGAAAATTTAGCATCCAGAACAAAGTGAAATGGTCATTTGAGGCACCGTCATTGAAGGAGGAAACCCTATTCTAATGCACTGGAGGCTTTTTAGGTTATTGAGGAGAGAAAGGAGAAAGCATTAAATGTCTACTATATGCAGGGCATTGATCTAGGTGCTGAAGGTACATAAAAATAAAAACCCCTGCTCTCAAATAGCTTTTGTTCTATCCAAGGAGATGACTTGCATATATAAAATACATATAAAATGAATGGTAGGTAATTGGGTGAAGGTGGGACCTCACATATCTTTAGGGCAGTAAGTGGACAGTGAAGAGAGCAGTGGGCTTGGTGTCAGGAAGGCTCACCTTCCTGAGTTCAAATCTGGCCTCAGATACTTCCTAGTTGTGTGACCCTAGGCAACTCATTTAACCTCAGTTTCCCATCTGTAAAATGAACTGGAGAAGGAATGGCAAACTTCTCTACAATCTTTGCCAAGGAGTTATCAGAACTGGGAGACAAGAAGAAAAACTGGATAAGGGGAGGCACTAGGGAGTCCCCAAGTACCTGAGCTGAGCTTGGAGGGAGCTAGAGATTCTGGGAGGCAGAGGTGAAGGAGTGCACGCCAGACAGGGGACTTTACCCCCAAGTGAGGAATAAAAAGGGAACTTGAGCCGGACCAGAGAGAACCTGAAGAGCAGGAATACATCATAAGCCCGGGGAGGTTGGTTAGAGCCAGGTGGTGACGGCATGTAGGCCAGTCTCTGAGGTAATAGGGAATCACTAGAATGACTTTAGGAAGCTGTAAGAACAGAAAAGATCTACATCTGTCCTGGTTCTGCCTGGAGGCAGGAGGAAGGACAAAGTGACTCACCGCAGAGAGGAGGGAGGAGGGGGGAGGGTGGGGAGTGATCCTCCCCTGGGCTGTTCACAGTCCCATACTAACTAGGATGATCTGATTCCTCCGCTCCGACCAATGGATGGCATTGAATGGGAGAGGTGGGGAAGATGTATTTCGCCGGTGCTGGTTTGTTAGAGTTAACAAGCTTCCTGAAGCATATTCCCAGCCCTGCTTATCGGTATTGGCATTTGGCCGGTTGGCACTTTTAATCATAGATGCCCTGCAGCTCGCTAGGAGCCTGAAAGGTAAACACAAGTGCGCTTGCTAGGTCCCCGCTAGGTTTCCGCTGCATTGGAGTGCTGGAGGCAAGGGATGATCCCTAGGCTGTCTTGCCCTCCTCAACGCTCCCCTCCCCCAGTAAGAGACCAGCCGATGCGCGGGGACGGAGGCAGGAGCTGGTTTTGGTGCAGAATCCTCTCCCTCTCTGAGGCTTCCAAGCCGAGCATTCTTTACATGAGGCAGGGATGATATTTCGACCTGGGTCCTAGCTCTCATATTTCTCACTCCAACGCCAAGGCTAGAATCTCCCGTTGTGGGTGGGAAAGGATATCAACTAGTTCTGATCTTACTAATTAATTATTTTTTCTCCACCTCTTCCTTGGCCCTGTCACTATTAGTCACTTCCTTTTATTCTCACTTTCTTAATAAGCTTTACAATGCTGCCCACTCTCAGCCTGAAAAAGGCAAGGCCCAGCTCGGGGCGGGCACCTTCCAGGGAAGCAGATTAAGCCCTCTTCCCCTCCAATGTGGGTTAGGAATAGGGTCTTACACTATAGTCAATGACTATAGTAATCTGATGTTTGATAAACTCAAAGACCCCATCTTTTGGGTTAAGTATTCACCATTTGACAAAACTTGCTGGGAAAAATTAGAAATTTTATGGCAGAAGCTAGGCATTGACCCCCACCTAACATCCTATATCAAGATAAGATCAAAATGGGTTCATGATTTAGACATAGTATAAGCAAATTAGAAGAACAATCTACCTCTCAGATCTGTGGGAAAGGAAGGAATTTGTGACCAAAGAAGAACTGGAGTACATTATGGAATGCAAAATGGATAATTTTGATTATATTAAATTTAAAAAGTTTTATATAAACATAACTGGAGTCAGGAAGAACCCAGTTCAAATGTGCCTTCAAACAATTAATAGTTTATGTGAGGCTGGGTAAGTGCTTCCTTTGTAAGCATAATAATCATAATAGCTCTCAGAGTTGTTGTGAGGATCAATATCTGTAAAATGCTTATATCATAATAGGCACTTAATTAAAATGCTTGGGAAAAAATTTTACATTCAAGGGTTCTGATAAAGGCCTCATTTCTGAAATATGTAGACAACTGACTCAAATTCATAAAACCACAAGCCATTCTCTAATTGATAAATGGTCAAAAGATAGGAACAGGCAATTTTTAGATGAAATTAAAACTATTTCTAGTCATATGAAAAAATGCTCTAAATCACTATTGATCAGAGAAATGCAAATTAAGACAACTCTGAGGTACTATTTCACACCTCTCAGACTAGCTAAAATGACAGGAAAAGATAACAATAAATGTTGGTGGGGATGTGGGAAAACTGGAACACTGATACATTGTTGGTGAAGTAGTGAACTATCCAAAGCATTCTAGAGAGAAATATGGAACTGTATCCAAAGGACTATCAAACTGTGCATACCTTTTGATCCAACAACATCTCTACTGGGCCTGTATCACAAAGACATCATAAAAAAAGAGAAAAGGATCCACATGTACAAAAATGTTTATAGCAGCTCTTTTGGTATGGCAAGGAACTGGAAATCGAGTGGATACCCATCAGTTGGAGGAATAGCTGAATAAGTTATGGTATATGAATGTTGTGGAATATTATTGTTCTACAAGAAGTAATCAATAGGATGATTTCAGAGAGGCCTGGAGAAACTTACATGACTGATGCTAAGTGAAGTGAGCAGAACCAGAACACTGTACACAGCAACAAGAAGATTATGTGATGATTAATTCTGAAGGATGAGGTGATTCAGGCCAGTTCCAGTGATCTTGTGATGGAGAGAGAAATCTGCAACAAGAGAAAGTACTCTGGGGACTCATCATAGTATTTTCACATTTTTTATTGTTGTTTGTTTGCATTTTGTTTTCTTTCTCATTTTTTTCCCTTTTTGATCTGATTTTTTCTTGTGCAAGCATGATAATTGTGGAAATATGTATAGAAGAATTGCACATATTTAACATATATTGGGTTACTTAACATCTAGGGTGGAGGAAGGGGAAGAAAGGGAGAAAAAAATTGTAACATAAGGTTTTACACAGATGAATGTTGAAAACTATGCACGTGTTCTGAAAATAAAAAGCTTCATTAAAAAAAAAAAAGGAATAGGATCTCAGGCAGTGTCCTCCATTCTTTCTGCCTCAAGTGTAGGTGTAGAGAGATTGAAAAAGGGGGAGTAATAAAGAATTTTTCAAAGTACAAATGACAGGATTTTGATTAGAATCAAAAGTCCATCTCTATCTCTTGTAGACTGTTCTGATTATGTATGGACAAGTCATTGTCCCATCATCTTTTTAATCTCTAAAATAAGAGGATTGGGCAAATTCTTTTAAATTCTAAATACTCTGGTCCCACAACTTTTTATTTTTATTCTTTGTAAAGGAAATGGGCATTCCTTAGCTTAGAAAAGGTTCAGGGATGCCAGGTGTGGAAAGGAACAAGCATTTTAATTAAGCACCTATTATGAGCTGAGCATTTTACAGATATTGATCCTCACAGCAACTCTGAGAGCTATTATTATTATTATTATGCTCACAAAGGGAGATTTAAAGCTCTTACCCAGCCTCACATAAACTACTAATTGTCTGAGGGCACATTTGAACTCAACTCTCCCTGACTTCAGGAGCCATGCTCTATTTGCTATGCCTACTGTCTAGCTGCCTCTGGTTAGTATTGGGTTATAGATTTGAAATCAGTCTTTAAGCTGTGAAACAATTTCCTGAGGGCAGTTTTCCCTTTCCTTATTGAGGAGTACAAGCAGTGGGCTAACCCCACAGCCAGACATTTGAGGTTAGATTTGAGAAAATATTTGGCCATGAATGCAGTGTTTGGATTGAGGCAGGTTGAAGCTTCATGGTTTTGGAGGTTTTTAAGAAGAGCAGCCCCTATCTCTGTCCTATCTCTTCATGCACTCACAGGCCTAGAGAGCTGGACCAGATGATCTCTGGAGGGCTCTGACAGTTTGTAGGGGCTCTCCTTGTCATTCTGGGTTAGAGTGACTGACAGGGGCTGCAGACCTGGGGGACTGGTTTTAGGCAAGGCAACAAGAGTATCTTTATTTGATTTCTCATCCCCTGCCGTCATTTCTTCCCATGCCCCAAACCCACCCTCCTCCTGCGTTCTTAATTAGCTTGTCAGCAGCTGCGCCGCCCCCGTGCTGTGAGCAGGGTACATCTCACAGCCTAAGCTGGGTCAGGCCCAGGCAGGGCTTAGAGGAGATACTTGAGGGATGTGGGGAGGATGGCTGGCATTTCAAACGCTCCAGTATCCCCCTACTGCCTTGGCTCCTCCCTACCCAGCCTAGCCTGAGGGGGAGACCACCTGATGCCAGAGCTGCTCAGAGGATGCCCATATTAGTTAGTACGAAGCTAGGAAGGCAGTCCAGGGGGGCTGGAGTGTGGCAAGGCCGAGTAACTGATTCCCTCCCCATCCCACCTCCTCCTCTCCTGCTTGTTATTTAGCTCTGATTCTGATAGGCTTCTCTTCTCCCAGCCCTAGCAGCTGGGACATGAGCAGGGGCTGCTTCCCTGATTTTGTTCAGGGTCTGCAGCCCTGTCTTAGCAAGATGGGATGAAAAGAGGCAGTGGGGGATGGAGGAGACTAGTTTGGCTCTTAAGTGCCCATTTGGCAGCGAATGGCAGCTCCCTCTTTTTTCCCTTAGGGAACAATGAAATTCAAAGGCTTTTGATTCCTGACTCCTTCTCCCAACATCAGCCTGGGCTTCATGGCAAGAACCTTTGTGAATTCTTCCTCTTCCTCCCTCCCCTATTTTCTCTTCCTTCTTGACAAATCTCTGTTCATTTTCTTGGGGAGAGGATCTGCACTCCAATTTCTATTTTAGGGAGAATTGTATTCTCTGCTCTGGACATTCTAAGTCTCTGGTCCTAGGGAGGTGCCTTCCCCAGAGATGTCCCGGTCTCTCTCTTTTCCTGTTTCTTTGAAAAGGACAAAGAAGACAGGTTCCCTTAAGGAATTGTTGGAGCGTACACACTGTACCTCAGGGAAATCCTCCCTGGAGATAAAAAGAGCTTGTAATGGAAGGCTGTGGCCTGGACTCAAATCTCCATCTACTGGTGGCTAAATAAGGAATAGACAGAAATGTGACCTTAGGGACAGAGAATTGGGTTTTGAGAAGAAAAAGAGGAACATTTGGCTCACCTTCCTTTGAAAAAAACAAAAAAACAGAAAACCTTAACGCTTTGTACGAATGCCAAGTTGTAAAACAAAAATATGTGTTTTTGTGACAGTACAGAAGGTACTATTCAAGGTGGTTTTTCTAGACCCATGTCATCATAAATATTTGTTGAGTTGTTTGGGGAACAACAACTTTGTTGATAACTTAATTCAGATTTCCTCTTGAGGCATAAAATACCCTGCCAAAGGTGGTTATCAGTATTGCAGAGGACTCTAAAGAGGGGTCCAAATGCAAGATGGATTCCTCTAAGTGATCAGATCCTACAGATACTCTTGTTGGTAGATGACATTGTGTTGATTGAATCAATCCCTAAAACATAACTATAGTCTCCTAAATGAGATTTACAATGGCTCAGAAAAATCCAGCCTGACTATTCATGTAGGAATAACCAAGTGGATAAAGAATGCCTATGGTCCAGATTGAGATCCATCAGCTCCTGGAAACATGTGGCAGATGAAAAAGTAAACTGGGTCCTGAGTGGAATAAGAGGAAGGCTAGCATTTGGGAAATTGTGTAGTGCTTTTAGGGCCAAGCTTATTCCTGACACAAAAGTCTATCTTTTTGAAACCATATCCCACTAGTGATGCGATATGATTACAAATCATGGAATGCTACAATATCTGTAGAATTAAAAATTCAGTTTTGACACAAATACATAAGACCAAAAAAAAATGATATATGGTCAAAAGATATGAAAAATTTTCAGAAAAAATGCTCCAAAGGGAAGGGAGATACTCAGTGGATATATTTAAGTTCCAGGATATTACCAATGACACCAACAAGAAGTGTAATAAATGATCTATCAGTAAAGAGTGGAAAAGTAACCAGGATGAATATGTGACTAGGTGAAGGCTTAGCAAAAAGACAACTTGATTATTATACTGCTACCTGAGTAATAATATTAAGAGAACTAAAGGGATATCCCTTTGGAGGCTAAACCACAGAGAGGATATGGATAAGAGCCAACAATTAAAAGAAGACACAAATAGATTGCTATCTGTCCCTCTGGAAGGAGTTTCTATGAAATCAAGAATCTACCAAATCAGTGTATTATTAGCTTATCACTAGGTAATATCCATTCTAACAATGGACGATTGTAATGGAATGGTCATCAGACTGTTTTAATGAGTTTATATAATCCCCATCCAACTTATAATGAGCTAACACAAGAGTACAAATTAGGAAACAAAACAAGTAACAAATGAGCTTTTCCTTCAGGTACATTTGGCATTTTATTTTTTAAAGTATTATTATTGCCTTAGGTTTTATATTACACTGCAGTCATTCCTTCATTACTGAATGAATTCTTCCTTGAAATTAAAAAAATCATTTAAGCAAAGTCAACCTATACAACAACTTTGACAGTTTATGATGTATTCCATGGTTTTCTACCCCTCCACTGAGAAAAGGAGATTTTAATATCCACAAGATTTCAAGTCATTTTCAGTTACATCTGATTCTTGGTGGCCTTATTTGTGATTTTCTTGGTAAAGGTACTAGAATAGTTTGACATTTCCTTCTCCAATTCATTTTACAGATGAGAAAACCGAGGCATCAGAGTTAAGTGATTCACATAGCTAGGTTGACGCAGCAAGGAAACTTCAGATTTAAACTCAGGAAAATGAATCTTCTTGAACCTGCATTCTATTCACCTAGCTGCTCATTAGCTAACCAAGATTAATTACAATTAATGAAGATTTGATTTTTTTTTAGGAGTAATCATTTTACATTATTGCAGTCATTGTATAAATTGTCCTCTTGGTTCTGCATTCTATTCTCTGTATCATTTCATATACATCTTTCCATGTTTCTCTAAACTCTTTATACTTGTTTCTTAGGGTCAAAAACATTCCACTTAAATATAACACTATTTCTTTTTTTTTTTTTTTGCAATAGCTTTTTCTTTTCAAAATATATGCAAATCTAGATTTCAACATTCACCTGCAAAACCTTGTGTTCCACATTTTTCTCCCTCCTTTCCCCACATCGGCTCCCCTAAACAGCAAGTAATCCAATAAATTAAACGTGTGCAATTCTTCTATACATATTTTCACACTTATCATGCTGCACAAGAAAAATCAAATCAAATAGGAAAAATGAGAAAGGAAAAAAAAACAAGCAAATAACAACAAAAAAGGTGAAAATACTATGTTGTGATCCATATTCAGTCCCCACAATCCTCTCTCTGGATGCAGATAGCTCTCTTTCTCACAAGATCATCACACATCTCATTGTTGAAAAGAGCCATGTCCATCCATAGTTGATCATTATATAATCTTGTTGCTGTTGTGTACAATGTTCTCTTGTTTCTACTCACTTCACTTAGCATCAGTTCATGTAAGTCTCTCCAGGCCTTTCTGAAATCAGCCTGTTGATTGTTTCTTACAGAACAATAATATTCTTTTTTTTTTTTTCAGTTTGCATCAGGATCTTTTTTTTTTAAATAACTTTTTATTGACAGAACTCATGCCAGGGTAATTTTTTACAGCATTATCCCTTGCACTCACTTCTGTTCTGATTTTTCCCCTCCCTCCCTCCACCCCCTCCCCCAGATGGCAAGCAGTCCTTTACATGTTGAATAGGTTACAGTATATCCTAGATACAATATATGTGTGCAGAACCGAACAGTTTTCTTGTTGCATGGGAAGAATTGGATTCAGAAGGTATAAATAACCCGGGAAAAAAACACAAAAATTCAAGCAGTTTATATTCATTTCCTAGTGTTCTTTCTTTGGGTGTAGTTGCTTCTGTCCATCTTTGATCAATTGAAACTGAATTAGCTCTCTTTATCAAAGAGAACCACTTCCATCAAAATACATCCTCAAACAGTATCGTTGTTGAGGTATATAATGATCTCCTGATTCTGCTCATTTCACTTAGCATCAGTTCATGTAAGTCTCGCCAGTCCTCTCTGCATTCATCCCGCTGGTCATTCCTTACAGAACAGTAATATTCCATAACGCAGAACAATAATATTCTATAACATTCATATACTATAACTTATTCAGCCATTCTCCATCTGATGGAGCATCAGTTCAATTTCCAGTTTCTTACCAATACAAAAAGACCTGCTACAAATGTTTTTGCACATGTGGTCCTTTTCCCTTTTTAAGGATCTCTTTGGGATATAGATCCAGTAGAGACAGTGCTGGATCAAAGGGTATGCACAATTTGCTAGCCCTTTGGGTACAGTTCCAAATTGTTCTTCAGAATAGTTGGATCAGTTTACAACTCCACCAATAATGTATTAGTATCCCAGTTTTCCCACATCCCCTCCAAGTTAGCCAATATGAGAGATGTATAGTGGTACCTCAGAGTTGTCTCAATTTGCATTTCTCTAATCAATAGTGATTCAGAGCATTTTTTCATATGATTAGAAATAGTTTTAATTTCTTCATCTCAAAATTGTCTATTTCTTTGACCACTTATTAATTGGAGAATGGCTTTATAACACTATTTCTTTAGCTATTCCTCAATTAATGGGCATTCACTTTGTTTCCAATTTTTTTTAACCAACACAAAGAATGCTGATAGCAATATTTTGTTATATATAGGACTTTTCTTTCTCTCATTGACTTCCTTGGAGTGTGTCTATAGTTGGGGAAACCATATATCAAAAATATGAACAATGTAATAAATTTTATTGAATTGTTCCAAATTATTTTCCAAAATGTTTAGACCAATTTACAACTCCACCAATAGTTGAGGCATATTAATATATACCTGTATTTCCACAGCCCCTCCAGTACTAATTGCTTCTATTTTTTAAATCATCATTTCTCATATGGTATATGTGAGATGAAACCTCAATGGTTATTTTCATTTCTCTTATTATTCATGATTTAGAGAATTGTTTCATCATTTGCATTTCTTTTTTTCTAAAAATTTTTCATATCTTTTGATCACTTATCTACTGGGTAATGTTTTTTTTTTTTGTCATATATTTTTATCATTTCTATAAAGGGCACTTTCAATGACACCTTTGAGTACAATAAGGAATCCCAGTGGGAGGGATCCCCAATCTCATAATTTGTTTGTGTGTGAACTATTTTTTCATCTTGCTGAAATGTTGCCAGACTTTCCAGGCAACCACCCACCCTTTTAGAGAGTATTTCCTAAGGGTAGGAAATGGATAAGTAAGACAGATCACTTTTTCAGCCTCTGAAAATTAGCCCCTTGAACTTTGAATGCCCTCCCTCCCCCATCCTACTTCAACCTATCTATTATCATCCTGTTCCTTTATCATCAAAAACTCCCTCATTAGGCTGCTGTCCTCACAAGCACCTGAAACTCAATGGGCCCCATTACAGATGATTAATACTTAGCCACCAAATCTCAAGACGATTTGTCACCAAAATGAGGAAGGAAGAAGTGATAGACACATAGAAAGACAGCATGAAAGAGAAAGAAAGAGCAAGTAAGGTCAAAAAATAGAGAACCAGAGTCAGAAAAATACAAAGACAAAAAGAGAAAGACAGTCATAAGGAGAACCAGCATCATGATCCCCATTCCTTAGGAAGCTCAACCCTGCAAATATGGCTGACAGTACGAAAACCCCTAAAATAGACAACTTGATCTTCTGAGGGCTTTGGTCTCCCATCACTCTTGCATCACTGTCTCCCTCCTCCTTCATGGAGATACAGCCCCTGGCACTCTATTGCTCCTTCCCAAAAGCACTCTGGACCTCTCTCTTCCCTTGTCCTCATACTTACTGCCAGCAAAACTTGCTTTCGGTTATCAATAAGTAAAGGATCTGATAATAACTCCCAGTAAACTGTTAATAATAATAATAACTACTTACAGCTAGAGGATGCTTTGCCATTCTCAAAGGATTTTCAAATATATTAACTCAGTTAATGATTATTAAATGCTTAATTTATTTTCAAGCTTATGAATAGTTATAGTTTTAGAGGGAACAATATCTGGTAACTTAAAGGAAAGAATCTCTAATGGTAAAATTTTATAGCATCATCTACATTCCTGTGGGGAATATATTTCAGGGCTGGAATCAGTTATGCAGGCTCTGCCCTGGGATATTGATAATTAGAGGGTGCTGACAGTATTTATAGTCTTTCAAGAGGTATAATGAGCTTCTTCTTGTTGTTGTTGTTCAGTGATTTCCCACTCTTCTGGTCCTATTTGGGTTGTTCTTAGCAAACACACTAGAGAAGTTTGTCATTTCCTTCTCCAGCTAATTTTATAGGTGAGGAAACTGAGGCAAACAAGATGAGGTGATTTGCCCTTGGTCACATAGCTAATAAGTGTCTGAGGTCAGATTTGAACTCAGGAAAATGAGTCTTCCTGACTTTAGACCTGGTGCTCTATCTATTGCATCACCTAACTACCCCTCTTAGGAACTCATCACGTAGTTTTTATCAATTAGTTACGATAGGAAGTTGCTCAAAATGTCCCTTCCCTTGCTGGCTACTGCACAGACATGTTCTTCCCCAATCCAGCTTTCTCTTGCTCCCTCCCTGCAACTTGTCCAACAGCAATTGCATCAGTGCCCTGAGCTCTCACTCCACACAAGCTGTGATTTCTCCCCACCTGGATCTACTTATCTATATTGGGCCTCCAGAAAAAAAATGTCTCCAATTACTCGGGTAGTCATTGCACCTGTGTTTAGAATCCCTGCCCAGAGCTAAGCTATCTTGATTAGTGGATGAGTAAGCAGAAACTCAACTAGCCCATCTTGTGTAGCTGTTTTAGACCACTGCTCAAGAGCCCTAACCCTGTTTTGCATCTTATCCATCCAGTTAGCCTGGCCATTTTACTATTCATCTGGACACTAAGCATATGCCATAGCTCCATCCCTTCCCATTCCCCCTATGGCTCTGGATTCAGTAATCGGATCGATACCACAAAACTGCTTCCCAGAAAAATTATGTCATTTGACTGACTTGGTTCACCTCACCTGTAATTCCATCCTCCCCAATACTTCCTTCCCTGGCCATTCCCCCTATGTGTGCATTGTCTTCCCATATTAGAAAGTAAACTCCTTAAAATCAGGGACTATCTCACCTTTGTATTTTGTATTTTTTAAAATATAGTTCTTAGCACAGCACTTGGCACATAGTCATAGAGGTAGGGACCATAACTTAATAAATACTTATTCATTCATTCATTCATATGCAGGGCTTTTAGTCCCAAGGTCTGAGATTCACTTTTCCTCCCCAAATTAAATGTATTTTAAAAGATTGATATGAGCACACCTTAAGCAATGCCCATTTCAAGCATCAACTACTTATTCTAGTTATGGTTCTGCAAAGCCATAGACCATGGCCTTTAGAAACAGAAGCAATTTTAGAGATCATCTAGTTCAACCATTTCAGGATTTTTTTTTTTTAATTAAAGTAAAAGCATTTATTAAACATTATGTGCTAAGCACTGCACAAAAAAACTGAGGATATAACTAGGAAAAGAAATACAGTCCCTGCCCACAAAAGAGCTAACATTCTTTTTTCATTTCAGCTTTCTAAAAAAAAGTTGGCTGTTCCTAGCTCAGAGCAATTGTTTCATCACACAGGGCATGGTGTTTCCCAACTAATAAAGAAACAAATGTTTCTAGAAACATCCTGAAGGAAAACAAGTCACCAGACAATATTGAAACTTAAAAAAGGAACCCATAGAATGAACTGAGGCCTCAAAGGCTAGAAGGGAGGTTTTAAGATTTAGTCAGTCCATTTCTCTATCCTCAGACAAAAGGTCTGAAAGAGAAAATATCAGAAAAAGATCATCCCTATTTCTGTAATCATTTTCCTCTTTCCCATCCCTCTCACTGAGGGAAAGTCTAGACTTTCTTAATTCCTGGAATAGTTCTAACTTATTCTCTAGTAGGAAAAATTGTTCACTATCCAAAAAAAGTTTTATAGTTGCCCTTTTTTTTTTTTTTAACATTGGTTACATCCAAATGTCTCACTTGTACCTCCAACTGAACGCTTTCCTGCAAAAGAAGCCCAAACAAACAAATCAAAATTCATATTTTGTCCATGTCTAATAACATAGGTCCTACTCCTCCCCTAGAGTCTCCCACTCTGCAGATGAGAAGGAAGGCATTCTCACTTCACCTTCTGTCTTCTAAAGTCACTCTTAAGTTGATGCATTGACAGGAGTTTTAATGACTTTCAATGCCATTTTTCTTTTTAAATTAATTGTAGTCATTATGTAAATTGTTCTTGTTCTACTTTCTTCATTCTGCACTAGTTCATAGAAAGATTTTTTAAGTTTCCTCAAATTCATCATTATTTGCCATTTCTTATGACACAAAAATATTTCATTGCATTCATATAGTATAATTTGTTCTGTCATTTCCCATTTGATGGGTGGCCCCTTGGTTTCCAGTTCTTTGCAACAACTAAGAGTGATGCCATAAATATTTTTCTATATTATGACAGCTTTTCCTCCTTCTTTGACCTTCTTGTGACATATGAGTAGCATTTAGAAGCAGTGTGGAATCATGGCTAAAGGTCTAGACTTGAAGTCAGAAAAATCTAAGTTCATATCTTACTTCTAACAGATTCAATACGATGTAACTGTGGGGCAAGTCACTTAACTTCTAAGATTTGATTATCTATAAAATGTTGATAAGAATAGTTCCTATCTTATAAGGTTGTTATATCAGTTAAGAGAATTTATGTAAAGTGCTTAGCAAATTTTAAAATGCTATGTTAATGTGACCTATTATTAAGTATTATTTATTCTTTCTCAAAGGAAGAGAACAAATTGTTGATAGGGAACTCTGTCCTTAATTTATTACCCAGTGTGGTTAATCGGGTCAATATTTAAGTATTTACTATGTGCCAGATAAAAGTACTAAATGCTGAGGATATAAGTCTTGGCAAAAGAAAACTCTCTTCCCTCATGAAATTTGTAGTTGGGGCAGCAAGGTGGTGCAGTGGATAGAGCACCAACTCTGAAGTCAGGAGGACCTGAGTTCATATCTGGCATCAGACACTTAACACTTCCTAGTTGTGTGACCTGGACAAGTTACTTAAATCCAATTGCCTCAGGGGGAAAAAAAAATCATAGTATTTTTTTTTTTTTAATGAAAAAAAAATCTGCTTTAATTTGCCCTTGGTATTCATCAGTTCTTTCTCAGGAAGTGAATTTTTCATCATGAGTCCTTGGAATTGACATGGATTGTATTGATCAGAGTAGGCAAATATCTTCTTTTTAAAGTGAAATAGATTTTTAGATATCTTTTGCTTTTATTTTGACTAAATTTCTTCCTATATACCTTTTCTTCCTCGTCCTTGAGAGTATTTATATAATTTTTTTATAATTTATTATGAACTTCTTGTGGCAGTGGAAACATGCAAACAACTATGTCCACTACTGGAAGTAGGAAAACAGGGAAGGCACTAGAATGAAGAAAGATCAGTAAAAGCTTCTGGTAGAAAGTGGGGTTTTATATGAACCTTGAAGGAATCCAGAAGTCAGGAGGTAGAAATGAAGCAGAAGAGCATTTGAGACATGGGAGACAACAGAAAGTGTCCGAGGCATGGAATAAACAGTCTTGTTTGAGGAACAGCAAAGAGGCCATGGTCCCTGAAGGGGGAATACAGGGATGGGAGAGGAAGGGGGGATACAGGTGGTATGTGTAGGGTGTAAAAAGATAGGAAAAGGTGATAGGAGACAAGGTAGTGAAGGATCTTGCACGCCAAAAAGAGGATTTTATATTTGATCCTGGAAGTGATAGGGAGCCATCAGAATTTACATGGTCAGGCCTGTACTTTCAGTAGCTTAGCTTCTTAGGGAAGTTTTGACCAAATTTAGCCTTTACTAGTGATTATTCGCCTTGATCTGACTTAAAATTTACTTGATTTCTATTCCTGACTGAGCTACCATTTCTGCCATTTCAGGACCACAGATATGAAATTAGAAGGTACCTTAGAAGTGATCCCCTCACAGAATGAAACTGAGTCTAGGAAAAGGGAACTTTCCATGTTCACCCCAGCCACAAAGTAGCAGAGGGAGGCTTTGAGTCCAGATCTCTTGTACCTGGCACAGGTATAGTGCTCACACTCGCAGCTCGATCCGGTCAGCTCCAGCCAGATGATTTATCCAGTCACGTCCCCTTGGGTTGTGATTTCTCAGTCTGGGGAAGGCCTCCACCACACAGCTTCTGAGGAAGGCGTGGGTAGGACAAAAGAATGGTGCTTTGTGTTGCATTTTATTTCTGAATTACATCTGCACATGACTCACCTTTGCCAAAGGCAGCCCAAGTTTCATCCTGTGGAAACCCTAGAGGGAAGTCTCAGAAACTACCTCTAATACAGAGAACTGGGTCTGATTTATATGTGTACAAATATAGGCTTGTGTGTAAATACACAAATATACTTTGCTTTGTGTGCATGTATGCTGCATAGGTTTTGCAAGTACATTTACTTGGGGGTAAATACGGATACACAGAGTAAGTGCTTAATAAATACTTTTTCATTCCTTCATTCATCTCCAGAAACAAAACTGGGGTCTAGCTCCCTAGGGGATCCTACCATCTCATTCCATCTGCTCTTTACTTTCCACATTCCACATCTCTCACCTTTCAAGCCCCTGGCAAAAAGGGGATTGAAATTCCCTTAGCCAATCCCCACTACTCTGAGGGAACTGACTCATTCTTATTTCTCAAGAATTTTAATTTTGTCAAAGGCCAGAGGCAATGATGGTAGATCAGGAAATCTGGGCCCTCTGTACTCTAGGCCTGGATAGACAACATAAAGCTAATTGCCTCTTGGAGAGTTTTTTTTGGAATTCACACATGCATGCTCAGAGCCAACACAGTTCTCATTAGTGGAAACCCTGCGCATGGCTTTTTCTACTTAATGAATAGAATTTATCAGCCATGGGAGACTGGGGTATGTTCAGACCTGCCCCTGGGAGTATGGCAAGTAGAGGGATCAATCCCCAGAAGATATTTCATTAGCTTCTTTTCCTCCAGGGCAGATTGCTCCTTAGCTTGTGCTTGGAGATCCCCTGCCTCATTATTATCTTCCATATTTCATTTTATCACTCCTTTCGGCAGGGAAGTTCTTCTCAAAGTCTATCATGAATTTCCCTAATTGGGCTAAAACAAGACTTAAACTTTTGCCACTCATGACCCACCCCTTTTTGCTGGAGAAATTTTAACTTGATCTTGGGTATAGGTATATAAAATAGGTCTACAAATTAAGCATTTATTACTAATAAATCACAAAGAAATTTATTTTAAAACCATTCTTTGGTATACATAACATTTTACCATTTATTAAAAATGAAAGTAAGTTTGCATACTAACTAAGATGGATGTGCTTGTTTATTTCTATATAAAGAATTAAATCTTGGAGGAATATTTAATACCTTTTACTGATGCCAATTTTTGAGAGCCCTCCCACATTCAAGGATTGTGACCCACAGTTTAAGAAGCTTTGGGTTAGGGGGCCCTGATGGCTACTCCAAAGCCCCTCTCACCTGGATGGAAGTAGTTAGCCAAAGGCATAGAATCACAGCTCTGAACATCCTATGTTAGGAGACTGTTGGGATGGTAACTGTTTCCATATCCTGCTTGCTCTGGAGACTTGATTAAAGTTCTTTTGAATAAGGGACACTGAATTTTAATGATGATGAGCCCTTAGAAGAGACCAGATGGGTCTTAATATAGTTCGTCATCCCCAACCACTTGGCCAATTATATGAAAAGGCTACCTTCTCGACTTCTCTTATCAGACCCTACCCACAGCTCCTTGAGCTTAACCTTCTCCAAGAAGCTTTCCCAGATTCCCTAAAGGCTTTAGGGAAAGGGAAAGGAATATGCATTTCTATTGTGTCTACTTTGTGCTAGGCACTTAAACAAATGTAATCTCATTTGATCCTCAGGACAAGTCCGTGAGCTAAGTGATGTTATTATCCCCATTTGACCTTTGAGGAAACTGAGGCAAAAAAAAAAAAAATGATTGTGTCTGCCCAGTTTCACACAGCCAAGTAGTATCTGAGGCTGACTGTGAGTTTGGGACTTCTTGATTCTAGGCCCAACACTCGGTCCACTGCACCAGCAGCTGCCTCTAAGGGCTGGCTCGAAGGTCACATGACGAAGGGCTGATCTTGGAATCTCAAGAGGAGTGGATTCTCCCCCTAGCTTTTTGCCCCTTGCTAGACTACTTTAGAAAATCTCTAAAGGAGCCCGATCTCTTAGTTGGTCCAAGGGATGAACCCTCTAAGGAACCTTTGATGTAGCTTCTTGGTGGACCAGGGACCAAAGTCAATATCAGAAGAGTCAGGAGCTCCTTTGTCAGACTTTCTGACCTGAGCCTAGGGGTCCCAGCCCAGAATAGGGACATATTCTTCTGATTCTTGATCTTTCTGGTTACCAGGGAGGCCACAATGAACAATGAAAAGAAGGTGCAATAAAGAAACAAATTGTCAAAATATTTTGGAGATACCCTATTTCTCAGAGCAAAGGTCTAGCAAGCTGAGCTTGGTATAAAATAATCCTTTAAACTTAGGATGATATCACCCTTGGTCAAAATTCTTGGACCAGTTATTCAGTGAGGGATTTAGCTGCCCTTATTTTCCAGGGCCACCCATCACATATTCACAATCCCTGTTCCTTGTACTGAGAGATACTGCACTCAGGTTCCCATCACAGATCTCTGATTCTGTGCCCCTCCGGGTGGGCAAGACCCCCAACACTTGAAATAATACTGTTCCTACAGGGCCCATGGGAACAGTAACTCAAGAACTAAAAAATGTAATTCAGTGCACTTGTGATATATAAGATCTGCCTTTGGTCCAGCTTCCTCCTTCCTAGGAGGGAGGATTGGAGGGGAGTAGAGGGGTGTTCCATTTGCATTATTCTCACTCTGAAATTAATGAAACTTCTGTTTGTCTCCTGACTTTAGCCTGATCTGTTTATTTGGTTCTGGCCACCTGCAGGTTAGAGGCTGCCTCTGGTCTGGTTGATGTTAATTGGTGTCAAAAGTGGAATTTGACTTGGAATAGGGCCAACTGGATCAGTGGGGGTGGACTATGCATCCCTGAAAATTTATTTCTCTGAGCCCTCACCTCCCCCCCCCCCCAATCTAGTGAGTGAATATTGCATATGAGTTCCAACAGTGACCAAGTTGGGACTACAGAAATAAAGTTAAATAATTAATATGGTAGAACCACTAAAAACATCTTTGCAGATTCTGGAAGTTTTGAGATTAATCATTAAGGAATTTGGCAATTAATCATTTTAAGATTACAAGAGAAATTCCTGAGATGTTGAGGTAATTCCAGGAACTCACCTCCCCTTCTGAAACATCTTAGTAAGTTCTGAGGTACCACTTTGCAGAATTTATTTTAAGGAAAAATAAGGATTAAATCTTATAAAGTTTTTAAAGTAATCTACAAAATTAATGGCTTTATTGTTCTAGCACAGGATAGGAAAGTTAGTTGGTAGAAAGCCTAGTAATTAACAGAATGAAGAAAAAATGATAAATAGCAACCTTTGTTACTATATTATTATTGCTATATTCCTTGACTTTTTGGGTTTTATCCTGTTATTCCTGGGATTCCTTCTGCATCATTAGGAAAGGAAAATATGGTCTTCTTTAAATAAGGCTAGGATAAATGCTGAAAAAAAGGGAAAATACCTCAGAAATATTGAGGGATCCTCTACAATTCTCATCACTCAGCATACCCCACTCACCTCTCCTAGAGTCATGGGTGTATCTCAGTTTTGGGGACTGCTAATAAGACCATTATCGCCCATGTCCCTCTGTTAATCTCTCTCATCTCAGATCAGATAAGAAAAGAGAATACTACAGAATTGTAGAGAAACTTAAATTCTTCTCCACCTGATGGAAAGAGGGCTGGGGGCATCAGGCACAGCAGAGCCCCCTACACCCTGCCCCAGAAATTCCCCAACCCCAACATGTACAGCTGTGGGGAGGAGAGATGTTGTGCCAGGGCCCCAGAGAGCATTCCCTGAGCCCTGATACCAGGAACTACCACCAATGGGAAGGTCCCTGCACCAAATGTGCCAGTCCCTAGGCAGTGCCTTCTGCTGTATCCCCCAAAGCCTAATCTGTCAGTGTTTCTTGGTGAATTCTACAAATATTGTGCTATGTTACTCAAACACAGGATTTAGGTAAGGATAGAGATAGAAAATGATATATAAATTGAAATGCTCTGAAGTTTCAAAATTGGAGAACTAAATGTAAGTAATTGTATTACTTTAAGTTAGAACCTCTAGCTTTGGAACCAGAGGAATAAATTAGAGTTGTACTGAGAATAAAGCACATTCTTCAAATTAGAGTTGTACTGAGAATAAAGCATATTCTTAGATATAATTATTTAAGAACAAGATAACTATATGAAACATCTTGGACTATCCATTCTATCCTTTCTGTTCCCCTAAACAATCCTTTTTGCCTGCTTGGCCCAAGCCTGGTAGACCAGGAAGCTTTTACTTGTTTTGTTCCAGCCCTGGTTCCCTGAAAGCTAAAAGAGTGTTCAATTAGCTCATGCCTCTGTTAGATGGGACTTGATGTTAATGTTTAAGTTTTCTTGGTTACTTTGGTGAGCCTCTAAGTAATTTCATTCATTCACCTGATTTAATGCAATTATGCAATTACAGGAATTGGGGGGAAAAAACATCTATTGCATTATTTAAACCTATCTTGTGTAGCTGGGAAACTGGATCTTCTGAAGAAAGCCCCTGTCCCTGAGTGTTTGGACTCAGAAGCAACTGACATCCAGATGAGACAGTTGTCCTAAGATTTGGGATGAGGGCTAAGTCTACTTTCCTAGTGAGTGAGACAAGGAACTGACTTCTCAAGATAGTAAACTGAGGCCCAAGTTTCTGTTAAATTATCTGACTTTGGGCAAAAAGAGCAATTTTGCTCAACTTGCAGAAATATTTGGAATACTTTAAACCAGCCCTTCTTGCTTAATTGCTAGCAGAAATATGTGGACCAACCCAGACCCTCTTGCCTAATGGCTTACCCAGTAGAATATTTGAAATACTTCTAACTCAGCCCTTACTGCTTAACCAGGACCCCAGTTCTACGTAGAGACCCACCTGCATCCTGGTTGCTCAAAGACAAATAAGGGAATGAGAATGGAGATAGCCAATAGTTTTAAAGGTTAATAAGAGGTGGGTGGGTTGGGGGTGGGGTTGTGATTTTTAGCTATATAACCCTGCTTCTGCTTCTGTAAGGCAGCCTCCCTACCCAGGATTTTTTGATGAAGGTACCACCCTTCTCACGAGAATTAAAATAAAAAAACTTTCTGTTTGTACCTAGAGATGGCTCCAAGTAGTCAATTTGAGTTAGGATCTTGACTTTCCACACACTAGATTTTTTTTTCTCCCCCATTTTATTATGTAGCCAACCATCAAGATCCTGACTGAAGTCTGGTTGATATTTCCTCACTCTGATAATCTTAGCTTCTTCTCTTTTCAAATAATGGTTAGCAATGGGATACACTTCCCCGATAGATTCTCTCAAGCAACTAACCCTCTGGGCAATATCCCATGGTATATACCTGCCTTTATTGGTTATAAGGATAGAGGTTCTTTCAAACTCTCTCCTTTTGACCAAAAAGGAGAAATATGAAAATATTTTGGAGATATTCTGTTTCTCAGAGCTAAAGCCCAGCAAGCAAGCTGTGTCCTGAACTTGGGATAACAATAATCCTTTGCACTCAGGATAATGGCAGAATGTACTGCTTGGACCAGACCAGTTCTTCAGTAAGAGATTTAGCTCCCCCTTTTTCCCAGGGCCATCCACCACCTACTCACAACTCTTGTTCCTTGTCACCAACAGGTATTGCACTTGGGTTCTCATCAGAGAATTCTGATTCTGCACCCCACAGGATGGACATGACCCCCAACACTTGTGACAATGTTGTCACACTCTTCCCACAGGGTCCATGGGAACAGTAACTCAAGACCTAAAAGTGATTATGTCGTAATTCAACCCACTTGTGGTATGGAAGACCTGCCTTTGGTTCAGCATCTCGGATTAGGTGACTTCTGAAGTCCTTTTCAGTTCTAGATCTGTGATCTTATTTTTTTTTAAATAGCTTTTTATTTACAAGTTATATGCATGGGTAATTTTACAGCATTGACGATTGCCAAACCTTTTGTTCCAATTTTTCCCCTCCTTCCCTTTATCCCCTCCTCCACCCCCCATGGTAGGTTGACCAATACATGTCAAATATGTTAAAGTTAGATCTGTAATCTTAAATGAATCTTTAAGTAGAATTTCCCCCCAGTAGAATGTAAACTTCTTAAGGACAGAAGCCATTTATATTTTTTTCCCTTGGTCTCCCCAGGAACTAGTACATATTTAGATGCTTGTTAAATTGAAGTTGGGTGATACCAGTAGTGTCAGCTGGCACGGAGCACCCACAGGCTTTGGCCCTGTAAGGTCAGGAGTCTGGTTACCATATTTTCTCTAATATTTATCACCCTCACAAAAGATGTGCCATTCAACGGGGGTGAGAGGTTTTCCAAGAAAGAAGCTTAAAGAAAGGTCAGCAAATAGGTAAGAATCAATAGCAGGGTTTGACTGTCCCAGCAGAGCTGAAGAGGAAGACTGTTATCTAAGCAGAATATTTTCTAGTGTTCTCTTGTCACTCAGATAATTTGTATGGGCAGGACTAAGGTTACAAGTATTTGAGGTCTGGGTTTGGGTCGGCCCTTTTTCCTCCAATGAGCCTCCCTCTACAGCCTGTCCTTGCCACTTCCCCATGACAACCAGGGTAGAAATTGGGAAGTGGACCTGCCTAGGAGAAAGAGACTATAAATGAGTAAGCCAGGCTTTTGAAAGAAAAGAAAAGAGAAGTAGGTCAGCCATTCCTCAGAGCCTCATTCAACCACGATGAAGAGAGAAGAGAAAAGCTTGGCTAGACACATAATTGCAGCCATCCCCCTCCTTAACCTTAGCAAATGCAATTCAGGCTCCTGCTTCTCTAGACCAAAAGCCTAAGACATATTTCCTAGGTTGGAGACCCGGGGCAAGGGAAGAAACAAATTGCCCTCCAGTAGGGCACAAAGTGCCCTTGGCATACCCTGGAGTCAGCCAAACTCTCCAAATGAGATAGATGGACACAATTTGGATTCTTTTCCTCCCTTCCCCCCTTACTCTGCCAATTTGTCTTCATATCCCCAGGGCTTCCAGCCCCTCTCATCTGATTTCCATGTCGGAAAGAAGACATGGTCTCTAGCTGCTACAGGACCAATCCCTTGATCATTTAAGTCAAATTGGTGCTGGGGAAGGGAAGAAATGAAATTCCATTTCTTTTTTCGATTCAGTGACTGGGCAGCTGTTTTGATGGCTTTGCTAGAATATTCTTTAATTTTAAATTTCTTTTTCTCATTAAGAATGGAAAATTAAAAACCTCTGCCTTGGGCAAGCAAAGTCTGAGTGAGGGACAGACTGTGCTGCTGGGTCCCCTTACATTTCTTATTTAACTTGAGAAGTTGGAGTGTGACATTCTCCAGGGGCAGATAACCAATACAGAAGAGGAGGACAAGCTATTGCTCTAGCCTCCCACTCTCTTACAACATTGGTATTGATCCTTCCATTGTTTCTGGAGCTCTCACTACTCCCAACCTACTTGTAAGTGGAGTAACCCCAATGCATTTGAATAGCACTTTAGAAATACTTTTGCATCTATTTTTAAAAAAAAACTTTTATTGAGATCTGTTTTTTTTTTTTTCCCCACACCAGTCTTTTCTGTAAATCCTCAGGTCACAAGTCTAAGAGAGGAGATCCTGACTCTTTTGGTGTTGGTTTTTGTACCTGGTCCACAAGGAAGCTACATTAATGGTTTAAAGTCTTGGCTTAAATCTCTTGGCTTGAAGTCTTCAATTTAGTCTTAAGTATGTAAGGTATGGGCTTTGAATGGCCCTTTTCCTTCTTTGAGTCTTGAAAGTCTTGAATTTAAGTCCTGCGAACAGTGTCAATGCCTTTTAAAGAAGAACTAATCTTGACTTTTTGGGGTGGGGAATCTAGGAAAAGTACCCCCAGCACTTGTGGCTTGGGGTGAGTTACTCCTATTATAGCATGAGCCTACGAATTTTGCATATTTGTGGTTTCTTACAATGGAACAATATTCCAATACATTCATGAACTACAATTACTGGTTTTCAATCATTACCCAATGGATGGGCACCCACTTCTTTCTTATTTTTTGTCATCACGAAATGTGCTATTAAGGTTATTTTGGTCACATCATTGTTCCAATTAATTGTCACAATGGTAGGTGATTATTATTCCCATTCTATAGTTGAGAGAATTGAGACCAAGGAATATGAAATGATTCACCCAAAGTCATATCATTAATTAATGGTAGAGCAGGGACTGGTACCCATCTACAGAATCTTAATTGTTTAGACCTCACTGTTCATAGACTGAAGACTGAAAACAGAATTTTAAAGTGCCTTAAGTTACTTAGCACATGCACTATGCATTTGGTAGGCACTCAGTTCATTAATGAAGATGATTGCAGTTGTGGGAAATGAAGATGTAAGACTTAAGGAGTGGGAAGAAGAATTGGAATAAAAATTAAAGAAAAAAAAAACCAACCAAAAACCCCTACTTCTTTAACATACCCTAACAGAGACAGCCGATAATGAGATCACATAAGGGTCAGGATAAAGACCAGAGCTATACTTCTTATTATAGAGAGAAACCAAAACATCCTAAAGGTGACTTGAAACTTAGAGAAGAGATCAGGGTTGGCAATTCTCTTTTGCCTCCTTTGCCCTTCTCCTATTGTGAGCTTCTCCTTTTAGGGATTAAATTTCTCCTTCATGCATTTTATTTGTCGGTAGACATGTTAAAAGGGAAATAAAAATGATGTCTGCAAATGTCCCACCTAGTGTTTGATTGCACACAGGTAACCCTGGGTGCCTAGTGAAGTGTAAGCTCTGGTTACTTCTACTAAATTAGAAAGGCTTTAGGGACCATGCTGTCACTATGTTTGCTGTCTGAGAATGAGTTTAGACAAATTCTGCTTCTTGTTAAATCATTTCAGTTTTGCCTAACTCTTCGTGACTCCATTTGGGACTTTCTTTGCAAATATACTGGAGCAGTTTGCCATTTCCTTTTTCCAGTTCATTTTACAGATGAGGAAACTAAGCAAAATAGAGTTCAGTGATTTGCCCAGGGTCACATGCAAAGTACATTTTTGAGGTCAGATTTGAAATCAGAGCCAGTGCTCTATCCATTTTGTAGGCAGAGGTTATTCACTAGTAGGTTGACAGAGAGTGATGGACTCCTTAACCATGAAAACTCATGGGGTGCAGTGGACAGAAATTAGGAGTTGGAGGCAAGAAAGAGTTGGATTCAAATCTAGCTTCAGATTCTTAACTAGCTGTGTGACTATAGGCAAGTCCTCTAATCTCTCTTCGACTCATTCTGTAAAATGGTGATAATACTTCCTAAGGTTGTTGGGAGGCTCCAACATGATCATTATAGAGTACTTAGTATACAAAAATACAAAATAGCACTGCATTCTGCACAGCGCCTTATAGTAATGGGAGCATTGGGTACTAAGAATTGTCCAGGAATTTTTAGACCATCTATAAATATTAACTTAACTGTTAGCACACTAAAAAATGACATTTTATCCAGTGACCTTATCCAGTTTAACATACTACTAGAGGAACTGAACCATATCAATATTGACATTCTCACTATAAATGAAACCCAAAGACATAAGGAAGTTGCTGTTAAATAGAAGGACAGATCACAAGATCTGTTCAGTGAAGCAAATAAAGGACTTGGCAGGATTGGTCTCAGCATGTGCCCCAAGGAAACAAGAAGCATCATTTCATGGGACACTTAGTGATCTTGCCTCCCAGTATTCTTGATGAGCATAAGCAAAGAGACCATCAATGACAATAATGGTAGCTCAAATGCCAACATCTGTTGCAGAGGAAGAATACTCCAAAACTCCAATTATCCAATCAATAGAAGTTTTTTGAGATGATGCAGATTGAAATTCTTGCACACTTGCCTTTTGACTCTTGTCTAAGGATAGATAGCTAGATAGATAAAGAATTTAAGTGCTTACTGTGTGGAATATAAATACAAGTAAATAAAATGGTCCTTGCCCTCAAGGAGCTTTTATTCTTTTTTTTTTCAGAGCTTAATTTATTATTTTGTTGCTTGTCTAGACTTAAGAAAATGATGGGGAAAGTGTTTAAAAAATACATATATATGTTAAACTTTAAAATATGACATGCATACTTTTTACTAAGATTATTTTTTACTTTATACTTATTTTAATTAAATCTTTTTAAAAATAATAGCTTTGTATTTTCAAAATATATGCAAAGATAGTTTTCAACATTACCCTTGCAAAACATTGTGTTCCAAATTTTTCTCCCTCCTTTCCCCCCACACCTCCCCTAGACAATAAGTAATCCAATATATGTTAAACATGTGCGTCTTCTATACATATTTCCATATTTATCATGCTACACAAGAAAAATCAGATCAAAAAGGTAAAAAAATGAGAAAAAAAATCAGGAGCTAACATTTTAACGGAGGTTAAAGTATAAAGTGTGGTTGAAATGTTGGTTGGGGGAGAGAGTGATGATCCAATGTGAAAATAATCTGAAAGTGATGTGAAGGAAGGCCTGGTTCCAAATTAAATAAAACAAAGGCTCATTATAGCTCTGGTTGCTCCTGGGGGCGCACAAAGGATGGCTCCATATGACCTGAATTGAAGTTATATGTCTGTAGACAGATGACTGACTAGCTAAAGTATAGCCCATATCCTCCAAACCCTAAAATATATGGGCAGTTTTGGAAATAATGGTACCTCATTTGGCTCAAGCCTTTATCTTATATTGGATGGATCTTAACTTTAAGATCAAGTAAACTT
Source organism: Antechinus flavipes (assembly GCF_016432865.1). Lineage (NCBI taxonomy): Eukaryota > Metazoa > Chordata > Mammalia > Dasyuromorphia > Dasyuridae > Antechinus > Antechinus flavipes. Next base: position 387,444,938 of record NC_067399.1, on the reverse strand, counting down.
AGTGCCTTTTTGGTGTACCAAACATAAAAGACATATTTCTTTGTTTTTTTTTAACCTTTTCTCCAATATACTTGATTTTTTATATCATCTTCATTTCCAAATAATTTCTTCCTCTAAGCATTGAGCCATCCCCCATTTTTTAACAAAAAAAATTTTAAAAAAGAAAAAAGTTTAGTTTGTCAGTGTCTGACAATAAATGCAATATTCCTTATCCCTAGAATACCCATCTCTGAAGAGAAGGGAGGGAGGTGGATTTTCTCAACTCTTTTTCAAGTCATTATAATTACAAGGAATATGCATTTAAATGTTGAACTGGGATTAAAACAATTAAAAAATAAATGGGAAATTTTTTTTAACAATTTCTATAGCAGAGCAAATTCACCTTCCCCCTTCCTTTCAGTACTCTAGGAAAACAGAATATTCATTCTCAAGCCTCTGAAATTGGAAGAAGTAAAGGATTTCTCTCTGTCTCTATCTCTGTCTCTTTCTTTCTCCCTCCCCCATCTCTTCTTTTTCTTCTCTATACTTTCGCTCCAATAACCCTCCCCCTCCAAGTGGAATCTTTCTTCATGATGAAGTATAATTAAGCAAAGTAAAGCAACACATTGGTATTGATGATAGTGTATGCTTCGTTCCACATCTTCCATCGCCTGTATCCCTTTCTGCAGACATATTCTTGCAGCTGCAATTGCTGCCAATCATCTATGGACAGTCAGGGCAGCAGGGACTGCTTCAGTGCTAAAACATTGACTTCCACTGCTGGGACACTTCCTGGAGGATGCCCCAGGCATGAATTTTCTCATGGTAGTAGCCTTGCTCCTGCATGTCACAAATGGCCTTCATTCCTTTTATGGGGCTCGTCGATGTTTCTAATACATTGGGCCAATGGGTAGAGCATCTGCCTCCTCATCCATCTTCCCTGCCATTAATGCATGCTAAACTCATGGTTGGCCAGTACTTTGGTTCTTCTCTGATTGGCAGCCTCCAATTTAGCCCTTGTAGATTATTGTTCATCCATACTTACAATCAAGCACAGCAGAGATAATCTTGGTCCTATCAGTGACAAATCATTTCAGAGTCAAGAACTCCAACCTCTGGATGGGATAATGAGTCTGCCAGGGAGTCCTGTACTGGCAAATGCAATCGGCTTCTGGTAAATCACTCTCCTGGTATCAGACTGTTCCCAAGTTTTCTGGGCTGGCGTCAGTAAGTGATACAGAGAACTTGCTTGTGATGTGGGAAGCAGTTGATCAAGTCCCTGAAGGCTTGCTCATATTTCTCTTTCCATTCATCTCCAAAAGGTGTGTACCAGGTTTGGACTCAATTTGATGGAATCCCTCTGGACAAATGGAAGCTGCCTTTTAACCCGTCTTCCTCTGCACTGGAGATTTGATAGCATCAACCACATGCATCCAACACTGAGATCCTCTGCCTATTCTGAAAATACTTTAGGGTATTTTGAATTTGGGGCATGAAGTCCTGATTTTTAATTCCTTTTTCACACACATCTGGATCATCCCAATCTTCTAACAAAACATCTCTATTCTATTCTATTTCTATTCTATTGGGGTTAAATAACACATACATAAAAAGTTAAATAATTTCCAGAGGAAGAACACTGACAAGTGGGAGAAGAGGGAAAGGAGGAGAACCAGCATAGATTTCCTGAAGGAAAACACTGGAGATAAGCTTTAAAGGAACTTAAGGGTTCTATGAAGTAGTTATATGAGTAAGAACAGCATTGCAGGGATGAAGATCTCAGACAAGAAATGAAATGTTGTGCACTGGTAAAAAGAAAGTAGGCTAGTTTCAGTGAAATAAAGTTATGGATAGAACATGTGTAACAAATCTTGAAGAGTAGGATAAAGCCTTAACATAAATGATTTTAAATACCAGGCTAAGGAATTTATACTATATTCTAGAGGGAATAAGGAGCTACTGAAACTTCTTAAGCAAGATAGTAACAAGGGCAGATCTATGTGTTAGAACAAGATAACTAGAGCATGGCACTCTGATGATTCCTGTATCTAATAGCTCCTTCTGGTGATTCTTGAGGAACTGATGTCAAATGGAGTAATCTTCTATTCTCTTAGGTACTGGGGATACAAAAAAAAAGAAACTTCCCTATCTTCAAGGAGCTTATGTTCTATCAAATAAAATGTGTGTGTATAAATGCAAATTATATATATATATATATGTATATATATATATATATATATATATATATAATATATATATATATATATATATATGATAATAGGCAGGAGGATTACCAATTAGGAGATCAAAAAATGCTCCATGTTTGAGGGGATGAATTTGCTTTCTTATAGGACTTTTGTTACAGAATTTTAAAGGAAACTTGGGATTCTAAGAGATAAGGTTGAAGAATGAGTATGTTCCAGACATAGAGATAGAATATGGAGTACCATGTGCAATGAACAGTAAGAATTCCCTTATTTAGGGCCTGGATCAGCTCTCATCCCTAACCCCATCTTTATTTTCCAATTAGAGTCTGGCAAACTTAGAATTCATCTTGTAAACCAATTTGAGAACTTTGCCAAGGAGCAAAGCTTCAGGCAACAAACTTGTTATCTTCTCTAAAAATGGGGCCTCTGGACCAATGACGAAGTAGGCTATGCACCTCCTGACAGAGAACGAATGAACTCAATATGTAAGAAACATACATTTTAAAAATATGGCCTGTGTGGGAATTTGTTTTGCTTGACTATGTATATTTGTTACAAAGGTTTTGTTTTTCCTTTTCTCTTTTTTAGTTGTGGGAGGAGGTAGGAAGGAGAGAAAATAAATGCTTGTTAAGTGAAAAAAACATCTTTTAAGCAATGGAGCCTATGATATCAGGTCCAATCTTCATTCTTCTCAGGTTCTTGAGAGAACTGACACCACTTTCTGCTATCACAGGAACCTTGAAGCTGGGGAGCGCTAGTCAATTGGTTTTATATCATCCTGACTAGCAAACTCCTCTCACTTTTCCTAACAGAAATTCAGTTATTAGCTATATAGGTTAAAATTTCACTCCTATCATTTCTCTTTGTCACTTTCTGTTTCTCTGTCTCTGTCTCTGTCTCTGTCTCTGTCTCTCTGTTTCTCTCTCTCTCTCTGTCTCTCTCTCTTCTCTCTCTCTCTCTCTCTCTCTCTCTCTCTCTCTCTCTCTCTCTCTCTCCTCTCTCTCTCTCCCCCCCCCCTCTCCACATCCACTTCATTTTCATCCATTCCCAAGACCTTATAATTCTGTTTTATAATTTTCATTCTGTGCTCTGGATCCATGATTCTAAGGTAAATAGACTTTCTTTCATCTTTTACTTCTTCCTCTCATGCTTCTTCCATCTTCTTGCAGTCACAAAATCCTAGCTCTCTTCCCTATTCCAACACACACACACACACACACACACACACACACACACACACACACACACACACACACACACAAAGAGAGAGAGAGAAATCAAAGCCCTAGCCATATTCTCCAGTAATAAATGTCCTATTTTTTCTCTTTATTACATGTAAAAAATTTATTTTATCATTTGTGGAACTTTTTTACTTTGTTTTCCAAATTCTGTTCTTCTTTCCCTCTCCACCCCCTACTTGAGAAGGCAAGCAATTTAATATAGCTTATACATGTGCGATCATGCAAAACATATTTCCCTATTAGCCATTTTGCAAAAGAAAACAGAAAAAAAAACCTCAAAGAAATGCACAGAAAGTTTTTTTAAATGTATTTTTCAATATGCATTCAGACTGTTCATTCTTTCTCTGGAGCTGGATAGCATTTTTTCAGTATTGTCTTGGATCACTGTATTGCTGAGAATAGTTATACTCCATCCTTTATATACCTCTAACACATGGAGACAGGAAGAAGAGTAGAAATATTCTATACTTCTCACTGACACTTCTGGATCCCCCCTTCTGCAAATAACACTCAGCAATCTCTTTTCTAGTTTGATATTCACACCATCCATTTCTATATCATCCAAGCTAACTCCTTCCAGCAATCATCTACTGGCTCCCAGGTCATTTTCCATCTTTTTGCAAAGATATATGTACCTGGTTAACAGTCTATGTCTCTATCCCAAACTCTACCATAATAAATAAGGACATGTTACAGTCCCTTCAAACACCCTGGTCCTTATTATGCATGTACTTTCCTCATTTTTACTGCATTTTTATCTATGTGATTCCTAGCTTATGGCAACATGTTGTATTAAGTACTTAGTAGGTATTTGTTGATTGACCAGAATCTTCAAGGAAGACAAGGATTTTGATAAGGAGGGCATTCCAAACACAGTCCAAATGCAGAGCAGCAAGAAATGGGGTATTGAGTTTAAGGACACACCCATGGTTTGTCTTCACACGGGTCCCCTGATTTTTCAGAGACAAAGGAGGCAGGGGATTAATGCACAAGGGGATGTACTAGTTACACAGTTGGCCAACTCTGTAACAGAACTCCTACAAACAATGTGGGAAAAACCTGCCCTTTGGCTTGAAGCACCTCCCTTTCAATAAATGGGTCTTGAAGTAATGGCATTCTTAGGGCTGGGCCAGAGGAGTAACCTCCTCTTTTTGGATACCTGATCCTGCCAGATTGTGTCTGGGAGTCCAGACAAAAAGGTAGACTTAGATTTTGAGCCCTTACTTTCAACAGAACCTAAACTGTTCTGCTTCAAGAAGGACAGGAAAACTATGAGACAAAAACCAGGCAAGCAGAATGGATAGAAAATGCCCCCCAACATTCTTTACTCCTATAGCTTGGCATTCAGGGCCACTGACTCCCAAGAGTCAAGGGTTCTCATTTTAATCTTTGGAACTGGCCTAGTCTGCCCTGAAAGCTCAGTAGTTTTCCACTCTCCCTTTAGTTCAACTTCATCAGATCTGCCAGGTACCTCCCTGTGGGACTCTGAGCGGAAAGCTCATACACCCCCAAACTTGGCAAACAACCATACTTTGCTCTCCAGATGAATGTTACCCTCAGCTCCTGCCATCTCTCATCCTCTAACAAAGAAAAAATTCACAAAAAGTTTCTTCTTTGTTAGCGCCATACAATTCTTTTCTTCACCTCTGAAGACCACTGTGACCCTACTCAAGTTAGCTCAGTGAGAGTCTCATTAGGTCTGGAGTGCATTATTATTGTCCTCCCCCTTAGGAATTCCAGAGAGCTTTTGAAATATTTTGTTTATCATAGGAACATAGAGCTAGAGACAAAATGGATGTCAGAGGTCATATAGTCCAGAGATTCCTAATCTTTTTCATGTTATGGATTCCTTTGGCAACCTGGTAATGCCTACCAAATTCTTAAAATAATTTGTTTTATTAAAGTAATGAAACACATAGAAACTAATAATGTTGAAATAGAGTTATCAAAATAATTTTTTAAAAAAGTAAAACCTTTTTCAATGATACTAGGTTAAGAATCCCTGATTTATTCCATCAGAAAGCATTTATCAAGTTTTTACTATGTGCTAGTCACTGTCCTTGGTGCTGGGAAGACTGAGACAAAAATAAAATTGTCTTTGCCCTTAAGGATTTTACATTCTATTGAAGGAGAAATCATGAATACATATAAGTACATATATATACAAAATAAATATAAGATCATTTTGGATAACAAGTACTAGAAGCTGGGGAAGGGGCAGGATTCAGGAAAAAACCCTCACGTAGGAGGTAGTACTTAAGCTGAGCTTTGAAGAAAATTAGGCATTCTAAAAATGGAGTTAAGGAAGAAATACATTCTAGATACGAGGGACAAGCTGTGAAAAGGCACCAAGATGGGAGGTGAAATGTCATGTATGAGGATCAGAAACATCAGTTTGGTAGGACTGAAGAATGAATGATGGGGAGTGATATATAGCAATCTTGGAATGACAGAATGAATAATGGTAGAATAGCCAAATAAAATGATCTATTGAACTTCAATTAGAAGGAAGGTGTAGTCTCTTTCCAGACACCAAAGAACTGAGGAATAAAGGTCAAGTAAAAATGAAAACTGGTACCTTTTGACTTTTCAGGACTATTGTCTACAGACTGTATGCATGCTTATGATGGTCCCCACACCTGAAAGTTGCCTAGAATAAGAAACTATTTCCTGCCTCCTCCATGAGAACTAAAACTAAACCCTAATAATAGCTGACATTTTTAGAGCACTTGGCAGCTTATGATATGCTTTTTTTCTTTCAAAAGATTATGGTACAAACATTATTATCCCTATTTAACAGATAAGCAAACTGAAGTTCAGGGGGGCCAATCTCATACAGCTAGCACATCGATAGTCTCTGAAGAGGTATCAATTGAGAAGCCCAAGTTCAAGAGGGCTCACAGCTGTCCTCAGTGATTGATTACCCAATAGGCTATAAAAGAGCATCACAGATAGTCTCCTGTCAGTAATCAGGAGAGCGGGTGAGCATGGTTGAAAGCCAGCCACTGGGTGTTTGTGACAGAAAGTGTTGAGAGGAGAGTACAAAGTATGTCGGGCATAGAGTGAATTGTGTTGTGCTTTAGGAGGAGGGAGTGATTAGTTGATGTTACTGGGAACAAGCTGAAGAAGTGTGAGTCATTTCTATGATTAGGGGTAGGAGTTATTCAGCTGAAGATCACTGGGGCGGTGTGAGGGTGTATAGGAGGGAAGGGAAGAGAATAATGAAAGCTAACATTTATCTGGCACTTACTATGTGCCAGGCACTGTGCTAAGTACTTTACAAATATTCTCATCTGATCTTCAGCACACCCTGGGAGGATATACTGAGGAAACTGAGGCAAATGGAAGTGTTAGGTGACTGCTCAGGGGCCCATGACTAGTAAGTGCCTGAGGTTGGATTTGAACACAGGTCTCCTTGACTTTGACATCATACCTAGTGTTTTTTTACTTTGACATTTAGTTGCCTCTTATTCCGCTTAAATACCATCTCTGTGAAGACTTCCATTGTACCAACCAGCTGCTATAATTAGGGGATCTTTGGTGCCAGATCCTTAGAAGGTTCAAGGAAGTCAAGCAAATGAGTAGAGAGGCAGTGTGGTACAATGGAAAGATTGCATAGGACTTGCATTCAAATCTCAATCCTGTTGCTGTCTATGTGATCTAGAGCAATGTACTTCCTTCTCCTGGCCTTAGTTTTCACATCTATAAAAGGAAGAGGTTGGATTCTCATGTCCCTAGTGGACTCTGTTGAAACACCAACCCCTGAAATAAAATTGTTGATCAGTCATTTCAATTGTGTTCAAATCTTCACAACCCCATCTGGCATTTTCTTGGCAGAGATATTGCAATGGATTGCCATTTCCTTCTCCATTCATTTTACAGATGAGGAAACTGAGGCAAGCAGGGTAAAGTGACTTGCCCAGGATCGCATAAATAGAAAGTTTCTGAGACCATATTTGAACTCAGAAAGAGGAGTCTTCCAGACTTCAGACCCAGCATTCTATCCACCGTGCTGCGTGTCAAATATAAATACCTGATTGTCATAATTCTGAAGCCCCAAAAAGTCTCTACATAGAAAAGGAGAGTATCTGGGTTGCTAGAATCACCATAAGCAGAGCTTGAACTTGGTGACTGATTACACTTGAGAACAGGAATCTGGGTCAGAGACAATTCGAACCCATATCTTCTGACGCAGAATGTGGGCCTCCTTCTACCACACCAAGATGCCTACTTTCCCTAGAGCTCTTGGAACTATGAAGTTAATGATGTAAACAAGACAAGGGGCTCAATTGACAAAAGGCTCTAATTTCTTAGGGAGAGCTTAAATTACACTAGAAACAAACAGTATTTCAGAATATTGGGGCCCCTGGGATCAGGAGAAAAGAGCAGTTCAGGTCAGATCAATTGCGTACTGGAGAAGTGTGTTCAAAGAAGTCCCTGTTCTCGTCCTTTATGAGGAAGGATTGTCTACTTCCCCTGAACCAGGGAACCTGTTTCTGGCACTGCCTACATCTTCCAGCCTCCTACTGACTCCAGAGCAAACATTCGGCACCTTCCTCTCTCCCCTCCTTTCTCTTCTTTCCCTCTCCCCCATCCCAGCTCATGTCACAGAAAAATAAGGTCTCTTTCTCTTTCTGGGAATCTGAAAGCTTTTTGCTCATCTTACTTGACCAAGGAGGGGGCTCCCAGATGAGTAAAATGTCAGCATCCTGGAGAATTTACCCTTTCTGATTCTCATTCCTTTCTTCTTTTTCTTTTCCATCTTCCCTTTCATCTTTTCTTTCTCCTCTCTCTTAAACCCTTTTCCTTTATTCAGAGGCTAACTCTAAAGGATTATGGGTTCATTCCACAGATTCCACTGATACTGAATGAAGGAGACTGTCTTTTTTCTCTGTGATATGTATGTCAAAAGGATGTAGAATTCTCGCTTTTCCCTGAATGAAGGGAATAGGACTGAGTCAGTGTCTCCATACCAGAACTGTAGCTATATTGAAAGCTCTTTGGGAGAGAGGGGGAGTTGTGAGGGCCAAACAGAACAAGAAACAGGATATGAGTTCCTGAAAGCAATAGTCACAATGTCTACAATAATGTTAACAATTCTCCTCTTCCTTATCCTCATCAATCTTCTCTTCTTCCTTCTTCATCTCCTATTTTCCTCTTCCTCCTTCCTCTTCTTCTTTTTTTTTTCTTTCTTCTTTTCTTTTCTAGACCAGAGATTTCACTGGCATCCCAAAGAAGGTATTCCTTCCATAAGTGTGCATTAATTCTTGCCCAGCAGTTTATAATCATAAGATCCTAGATTCAGAGCTGGAAAGACTTTTGGAAGTCACCAACTCTAATCCTCTCACTTTGAGGCCCAGAGAGGTTAGAGAATTGGTTTAGTTCATACAACTTCTTTTTGTGTGGGGAATTGGAATCCAGATCTTATTTATGTCAAGTCCAGAACTCTCCCCACTGGTGACAAACTCCAATAAATTATATAAACAGATCATGGCAGACTATGTATTGATTTATTTGTTTGTTTGTTTGTTTCTTAGGCAATTGGGATTAAGTGACTTGCCCAGCTCACATAGCTAGGAAGTATTAAGTGTCTGAGGTCAAATTTGAACTCAGATCCTCCTGTTCTTGGGGCTAGTGCTCTATCCACTGCACCAACTAGCACCCCCATATTGATTTGTTTTAAAATGGAATGTGGTCTATATTTCATTATGCTTTTATTTATTTTATTAAATATTTACTAATAATCAATTACATTTTAAACTAGTTCTTCCTTCAATAGGGAGTGTTTGAGACTTCTGTATAAGGCATTCTGGCCTTCAGGCTTAATGAGTTACTTAGGGCATTGAGAGGTTAAATAGCTTGTTCAAAGTCACAAAGCCTGTATGTGTTAGAACTGGAATTTGAACTCAGTTTTTTCTAAATCTGGGGTTATCTATATAACTACGTCAAGAGAACACAAGGTCATGAAACCCTAGTTGACTATAATTACTCATTTGACTCACTGAATTATCAATGAAACGTATTTATTTTCTCTTAGTAGAGAAGTAGTTTGATGACAATAGGTGTATATGGGATCTACACTGTCAGACTAGGTGATTTTTCTTAAATATTTTTCATTATTTTAAGAGTTCAATAGAGTTTAGAGCTGGGGATTAAGGGGGAAAACAATGGTGTTAATGGTGAGTAAAGGAGAGAAGGAAAAAGTAAAAGGAGAAGAGAGGGGAGAAAGAAAAGAAACAACAATAAAAAATTTAAAAATAAATAAAGTTCAAGGCATTCAAAAAGAATAACTGTATTTCTGATTCTGGGGTCCAAGGCCTTCATAGCCTGAAACTGGCTCATTACAGAAGGTAAAGATCTTAAACAAAATGATTTCACCATCAGAACTAATATAGATGTCCTAAAAAACTCTGTTTCCTCCATCCTCTGAGACATAGTCTACCCTCTATTGCCTCTGCACTTTTCATATAGTAGATGCTTAATATTTGTTGAAATGAATTGAAATTAGCAGAATAGCATTAAACTGTCTCTTTCCTTCTTCGTCAGTTGGTTGCACTTGTGAAAAAACAGAAAAGGGCAGGCAAAATTTTTTTTTTCTTTCATTCACAGACTATCTTTTGATTTCCAACTTGGACTGATTTTCAGTTCTTCTTCCTACTTCTTTCCCCTCGTCTTCTCCTAGGAGTAATTATATATAACAGGGATGATAAGATTAACCATATGCCCTCACCCCTTGCAGTGAGCTATATGCTTTAATCCTTTGCTAAAAGACCTGCACACTGATCAACACTTTTTTTCAAAACATGGTCAGTGAAGGAATTTGATTGTTTGACCATACATATTTATAATAGAGGTTTTGTTGTTTTTTTTCTTTCTCAATAGGGGGAGGGGAAAGGAAGATAAAAGGGAAAGAAAATGGATCTTTATCTGAAAAATAAAATGTTATTTTAAAAAACCCAAATGACTTGTCCAACCAGTGACTCCTGGTTGGTCCTCATATATTCTCTGTGGTTGTTATTGTTATTTGTCTTTATTCCTGATATCAGGGAGGTGATGCTATGACATGCAAGTGAATTGGATTTAAGTGAGGGAGGGCTGGACAAAGTTAACCAGCCTCACTTACTCCTCCAAGCCATCTGGGTCCAGTGGCAAGATATAGCTCAGGATTACTGGAGATGACCTTGGATGCAGTGGGAGACTATGGTCTTTTTAAGCTAAAGTCTTTAACAGATCTCAATTTGATTGAGGCATTGCTCATACAATGATTAAGGCTGTCTAAGAATTGAGGCAATGAATGGACTCTTACCTAATAAAAAACCAGAACAATCCTTCTTTCTCTGTACTTAGAGGCTATATCAGAGATACAGATAGATCCTCAGCAGAGTATAAAAACTATGGAAAACTTCACCTTCCTCTCTTGATTGTCCAATGACGTTTGGAAGAAATACGTTCTTTGCTTCTTGCTTCTGTACATCTCACTCACAGCAACCATGGTGGTCCATATCAAACACATGTCAATGATAATTAATACATGCTTACCTAGATAAGCCTGAGATGGGACCTTGAGTCCCTGGCTATTTTTTATGTCCCTGAGCATAGATGATCAAATGGCACTAACGAAAGATGAATAAGGTACCCTTAATGGCTGCCTCATTAGCCTGGAAAGTCTGAAGTTCCTGGTTCACTGAGGGAGATACTTCCTTCAAATACATTCTTTGAAGAGGAGATGACCACTACCAGAAAGATGCTATATGTAAAAGAACCAAGAAAGCCCAAGAGATTATTCCTGGCTAGCCAGAAAGTTTGGACCTTGAGAGTTGTTCAGTTAGTATAGATCTGAAACAAATATAAAATATCTATTCAGCAGTCCCACAAGTCTCCTGGGAGTTCTTTCTTACCAGAAGAATATAATAGTAGTGATGGTTTATTATTTCATGTTTTAAGTATTTGTCAATATGGATGTGAGTTATCCTTTAAGAAAATGACTCTTGACAGTTCATTTGTCTGAGGCAAAGGTCTGCACAGAATTCTGAAAGAAAGATCTGAGATATCAGTTACTTTTTCGAATATGGCAAACTATAGAATACTGAAGCAAATTGAAAACACTCTAGTCCTGTGATTTATATATGAAGAATTGGAGAAATTTTAAGTTAATAGTAGAGGAAATATGGAAGGGAGAATTGTTCTCTGATTATGGGACAAATGTAATTTACCTGATCATAAACAGAAAATGAGAATTTGGTCATTACCATAAGCTAAAATCAGGTTATTCACAAAGAGAATATCAAGTCTTAACCCAGAAAAATAAGAGGGAGATGAAAAGACAGAGATCACAAGTCTTTGAACTGTTTATTGCTCAGAAGTTGGAGAAAGAGAAGAAAAATCTTAAAAAGGAACAGAAGTAGAGGAGTTTTTGCCAATGTAAAGATTAAGGCATGTCACTTTTTTTTTTAAAGAGTGCAATAATAATTTAGCCAAGATCACTAGTTAAGCCTAAAGTTGGAAGTGATATATACTACAGATACTATTGAAGAATGAGTCCAAATGAACATAGGAACAGCTTGGACATCAACAACATCAACATCAACAAGCATTTATCAAGCACTTACTATGTCCTAGGTAGATACTGCACTAAGGACTGGGGATACAAAGAAACAAAAATATGGGCCCTACCCACAAAGAGCTCATATTCTAATAGGAGAGACAACAGGCAAAGAATAATGTATATACAGTATTAAAAGGAGGTAATCTCAGAGGGAAGGGAGAGGAAGAAAAGAAAGGGTGAGAGGGTAAGAAAGACACATCTGTCTGCAGAAGGATTTGAACTAAGTCTTGAAGGAAGCCAGAGAAGCCAGGGGACAGAGAAAGGAGAGAGAATATTTCAAGAATGAGAAACAGACAATGAAAAAACAGAACTAAAAGATAGCATTTCATTTGGGAGAGTAATTGTTGGATGGATAAATAAGTTTGGAAAGGTAGAAAGGGCCCAAGAAGTGAAGAACTTAAAAAACCAAATAGAGGACTTCATATTTGATCCTGGAAGTAATAGGGAATCTTTGCAAGTCATTAATCAGGGAGGGGTCTGGATCAGGTTTTAGAAAAGACCCTGATAATCTCTTGTAGAGGAGACCCTAGATATGAGTCATAGCTAATCTTTGTTCCAGATAACTTCAGAGTGGAATATAATGAGTCAGACAATGGGAGAAAAAAACTTATTCCTTTATTTTTAGGAGTCAGAATTCCTGCAAGACTGGACAACACTCCAGTGAAACTCAGAGCTAGAAATCCCCCCCCCCCCTTGTGGAAGCCCATGGCCCCTGGACACTAACGGTGACACATACATGTTTACAAAAGGATCTCTCTCTCTCTCTCTCTCTCTCTCTCTCTCTCTCTCTCTCTCTCTCTCTCTCTCTCTCTCTCTCTCTCCTTCCCTCTTCCTCCCTCCTCCCTTCCTCCCTCTGTCTCTTCCTTTCTCTCTCTATTTCCCTCTCTCAATAATAATTAGTTAAAATAGAAAACCACACAATATCTCACTTCCTCTCCCCCCCAACCCTTACCATCTCTGATGAGCTATGGACCAGGTGGACTACCCCCTAGCCCAGCTCAATTCCCTCCCTTAGATACTGGCCCTCTCATAAAGAAACCCTTGTATGCTGGGAAAGTAGCCCAGGGGTGACTCTCTCCATCTCCCCATCCTCAGCTAAACCTGTCTTAAATTGATTTAAGGAACCATTTCATGCTGTTTCTAATGGAGACAACATTCAAAGAATAATGCATTTTGTGAAGCTTGTCCTAGGGCTCAACTTTGCTACTATAGTTCAGCAGCTAGGAGACATAGGGGACTTGGGCTAAAATTTAAAATTTGCTCTAGACAATCTACCTAGTGAATAATCCACAAGAGAAAAAATATACAGTGCAGATATACAAGTTATTGTGGTTAGGGGTTCTAGAACCATCCCTTACTTCATAGGCTTGTTTCTCCAGGATAGAAGTGAAATGTTAGAGATTGTGAACTGCCCAGGGAAAAAGCTAGTATTCCTCTCTCTCTCTGTCTCTCTCTCTCTCTCTCTCTCTCTCTCTCTCTCTCTCTCTCTCTCTCTCTCTGTCTCTCTCTGTCTCTCTTCCTCTCTGTCTCTCTCTGTCTCTCTCTGTCTCTCTCTCTCTCTGTCTCTCTGTCTCTGTCTGTCTGTCTCTGTCTCTCTCTCTGTCTCTCTATCTCTCTATCTCTGTTTCTCTCTCTCTGTCTCTCTGTCTCTCTCTCTGTCTCTCTGTCTGTCTGTCTCTCTCTCTGTCTGGCTCTCTCTCTCTCTGACTCTCTGTCTCTCTCTCTCCCTCCTTATCCCCCTCTTTTTCTCTCCTTTTTTCTTCCTCTCTTTCTCTCTCACATGTGCAGTCCCACTTGCTACTGTTTTCCTGTCTTTCTCAGGATAAGGTACAAAGATAGAGTGAAGGATCAGAGAATCCCTGAGGTATTACTGTTATATTGCACTGCTGAAATTATGGTGCCATATGTTCCAGTACATTTTAAGGAGGCAACATAGGGAAAATGAAAGTTTTTGAGAACCACAAGCAAGAATAATTTGAGTGGGGCAGGATCTTCTTAAAATTGAGGACCATGGATGATGAAACAGATTTCTATCTAGATAGAGAAGTAAGGGTCTGTGGATATAGAACACTGCGTATGCTATCATAGATGTTTTCCTCTACTATCCTCTATGGTTTTTCTTTATAACAAGGAAGATTTCTGAAGAAGGGGAAACACTAGAAAATAACTGTAGTATAAAAACAAAGCCATTGTATTTAGAAAAAAAAAAGGAATCTGAGCTTAAGGCTATTTTCATCCACCCTCTGACTCTTCACTCTTACCCTCCCCAAATGATTGCCATCCCTGCTTCCCCCTTAGCATTTCCTAGAGGATGCTCTTCAGCCTTGCTTGGTATTCAGCCCTGCCAACTTAAACTAAAGGCAAGAAAGAATTCCCATACATGAGTATGAATATTAACATCATGCAAATGATATGCAAATGAACCACTAGCCAAAATAAATAGTGAGTCCTGTACAAGAATAATTAGTATCAGGCAGAGGACAGAGAGAGTGAGACAGGGCTGAGGGATGGGGAGAGAAAATGAAGACCTTGGTCCCTTGGGGTCCCCAGACTATTTCTGACACAGAGAAGAAATTTTTTACATAGAACAATTAATCAACAAGCTTTTCCTAAGTGCCTCTATAGGCAATCTAGTTGACTCAGCAACTTACAAAAAGAGGAAGATTCTAAGAGCCTGTCCGTCTGTCCCTCATTCAGACGGACAGCTAGTAGGCATTTTTAAGCACCTACTGTGTGCCAGGCACTATGCTGAGCACTGAGAATACAAAAAAAGCCAAAAGATGGTCCTGGCTTTAAATAGCTAGCTGACAAGTAATCGGGGAGAAGATGCTAGGAAAGAAAGAGACCTTTCTGTCTGGGGCAGATGGCCCTTATGCTCTGTGCTGATCTGTCCAGAGACAGAGGTTTGGACAAATGACCTCTAAAGTTATCAGGTCTAGAATTCCATGATTCCGTGACCTCAGCTTATTGTGGGGCGGGGGGAAGAGAGAAGGAAGCTATTTCTTGTGCCAAAAGGGTTACCCTTCCCCTGCCATGACAATACTGTGTTCAGGGAAGAGCTGCTTGATTGGTGAATTATACATCAAGATGCATGTTTATTATATACACCAGAGAGAATATATATGTATTTTATACATATACATATACATAAAATACATATACATATGTATGTATGCATGTAATGTGTGTATATGTATGTATTATATAGATATAGATATACACATATATTTTATATATCTGTAGCGCAACACATAAAACATAGATATAGGCTATGTTGAATACTCATGAATACAAATTGCATACTACATTTCCCCAACATCTATAGTCTCCTACTGCTAGAGGCCAGGGTAGGGAGGTCCTAGGAACATGATCTTGTGAAAGGCTATACACTCTGTCCCAAATAGTTAGGGCCCTCCTTAATCACTCTCCCGTTATGGCACAGTTCTACCCAGGTTCTGGAGGGGAGAGGCCGGCTTGAGTTCAGTATCACAAACTTCCAAAGTAACAATATTTGCCCAGGGATCCCACTCCAGATAGCTCAGGGAGAAGGGAAACTTTTCCTCTATCCTAACGGATCAGGGAAGACTTCCTGGAGGAGCTGGTATGTTTTAGGTACCATGTTTTGGATGCTCTGGGAAGCTCATGTCCCAGGTTATTAAGTCCCCTAGCAGGGGAGATAGAGGAGGAGATATGGGTCCCTAGAAGGAAAAAAAGTGGACTTCTAGATTCCAATGGAACCTTGTACACTCATGAACCCCTACTAAAATGGACTGGGGGAAGGGGGGGATGAAGATAAACCATGACATCAAAGGATGTGAGTGTCCAATAAACTACCAGAGACAGCAAGACAGCAGCCAATGAAACTGCCTTGGGTTACACCCACCCCATATTTCTGATTGGTTGAGAAGTAGGCTCCCTGTGCTTTCCTTCTGTCCACCCCCACCCCCACTCCCACCCCACCCCTGGACTAACTCCCTGAGAAAAAGGAGGGAGGAAAGAAGAGGAAGAGGAAGAAGGAGGGAAGGAAGGGTGTTTCAGTGAGAAAGGGGTGAGAGAGATGTCAGTCCTGGGCTCCAGGGCCATGTTACAAAAGGTGAGCTATACATGGCATCAGGAAGGGTTGATTTACTGTTTCATTCCCACTGCCCTTCAGAGTGTTGCAAGGACAGTTCAATGTAATATATAATTACGGATGCACAACAAGGCAGCTTCATACACAGAGCACTCTCCACCTTCCTCCTTCTTCCCTCCTCCTTCCTGCCTGCCTACAGCCTATAAATCAGTTTTCAATCCTGAATACTACCTGTAAGTGTTCAAGCTTGAGATCCTTGCCTAATCTTCCTGTATCTCTGGGGGGTGATATGGGCCCTCTAGCTCACCCCCTTTCCCTAGCCATGTTTCCCGTCCCCTGCCCTCATCCATCCCATGACAGATGGTGGGGAGAACAGAGGTGAGGCTGGGACTGACTTTAGGTCTTCAATGACTTGAGGGTGGGAGAGGAAGGGAGCCATAACAAAAAATCTTTTCACTAGGGAGAAAAAAAATTGCATGGCAAAGGGGGGTAGAAAATAACTCAGGAGCCGATCCAACTTTAGAATATAGTAAAGCCAAGGGAGGGAGTGCTTCAGCTCTTGCCCCTATAAAGGTGTGAAGGGAAATGTGAATTCAGAAAAAGGGCACCATGGCAACAGGAGCCTGGTGATAGAAGCTGCTCTAGAGCCCAAAACAAGGCACCAGATGATAGTCACTGAAGAGAAAATTTGCCCCTGCTGGATATTGGCACAGTGGGGCAAAGCCTCATTTACCCGGGGCTAGTTATGGTTTGGAGATAGCTAAATGGCACAGTGGATAGAGTATTGGACTTGGAGCCAGGAAAATGCATCTTCCTGAGGTCAAATCTGGCCCCAGACATTTGCCAGCTGTGGGATTCTGGGCAAGTCACTTCTCCCTGTTTGCCTCAGTTTCCTTATCTATAAAATGAGCTGGAGAAGGAAATGACAAACCATTCCAGTATCTTTGCCAAGAAAACCCCAAATGGGGTCACAAAGAGTCAAACACAATTGAAAAATGACTGAACAACAAGAAATTATAGTTCTGTGTTGGAGGGTAAGCTTCCCTAGCAGAGCAACGGGGCCTTTCAAGAGGAGGGAGAAGCCCTTTATTAATAGTGATTTTCTCAGGATAGGCAGATAGGCAAAGAGCTAAACTCCTGAACCATATGCTTGATTGTCTAGAACTATGAGATTTTGGCTGATTAAATTTAGGGAGAGAATCTTGTCTCTTAGCCCAAAAAGTGACATTTCCCAGGACATTTAGTGTCCTTATTACGGAAGCCAGAATTGTAGACTTGAAGTTAGGAAAGACCTTAGAGGTTATCCAGACCATTCCCTTTATTTTATAGATGAGGGAACTGACTTGTTCACAGTCACAAAGAAAGTAGCAAATGGCAGGATGTCCCTGAGAAAGAGGCCAGTAGTCCTCTGTCATTTGATATCTTTCAAAATCAGGGAGTACTAACCACCTGGGATGAAGTGGGTTGAAGACAAAAACTGCCACTTAACCCTGAGATGGGTAAAAAATTGATTGCTTATGGAATTTTCCTGATGATTCCTGGTAGTTTATTGGACACACATCCTTTGTTATCCCAGTTTATCACCAACCTCTCCCATATTCATTTTAATGGGGGCTCATAAGTCTATAAAGTCCCCTCCATCCTTACCTCAAACCTCCATTTTCACTTTGGATAATTAAGGGAGAAAAAAAATTAAAGCAGCTTCATTTTTTTTTAGCGTGCCCTTAGAGATGTCTACTCCTACCACCCTTGAAGTTGAAAGGAACCTCAATTTCTGACCCATCTGACCCATTTCTGAATAATATTCCCTTTTCAGAGAGCTTTCATTGTTAGAAAATTATTCTTGACATCAACCCAAATCGACCTTTCTGCAACTTCCATTCATTTTCCCCAGATCTATCCTGGGGCCAAGAGCAAGCCTACTTCCTCTTCCATATTAACAACCCTTCAAATATATGCACACTGATTATATCTCTCCTAAGTCATGTCTTCCCTGGGAAAACAAACATAAAACAAAGAAACACCCCCAGTTGCTTCAGCCTTGATACTCAGATGGGTATGATTCTAAGGCCTTTGGCACCATCTTGGACACTTTTCATACTTTCAGTGTTCTTCCTAAAATGTGGCCCCCAGAATTGAACAAAATAGTATGATCCGATCAGGGTCTTTAATGTAACTCAAAACCAAATTAGGTTTTTTGGGCTTTTATATAACTTTATTGACTCAGATCAAGATTGTACATCTTTTTGTACAAATTGCTGTCTGATCATGAACGCTCCATCTTGCACAGATGAAGGTGATTATTTGAACCCAAGAATAAGACATTTCTCTTACATTCAGTTCCACATTCTAGCCTTGACTCTGTCATCCAACTTGGTAGATATTCTGTCCAGCTTTGTGTCACTTAAAAATTTAATAAGCATGCCATTTTTGCCTTGATCTAAATCATTAATAAAAATGGTTTTAAAAAAAAAAAGGACAAATGTTAAATAGCACAGAACTCCCTGCTATAAAGTAAGACTTCCCTCTTCCTTCTCATCCTTGATCTTTCCATTGAGAATGCCTGAAGACAGGAAACTGACATTTTCCTCTCCTCTATCCATCACTCAGTAGCCAGGTCACTGAGCAGGGATTAAAGACCACGGCTATTTTTCTCCTACTCCTAAGAAGGAGAATGTTGATTGCCAAGAACATAAGCCTCTCCGCCCTCTGAAAAATTTGTTCTATTTCTCCTCATTCCTTTTCTTCACTTTTTCTTCTCTTTTGGAAAGTAACATTAATAGGATCTTGCTGTGTATTATATGTTATATATGAAGTATAAAAAGTTAAAGAGACACAGTTTCTGAATAATCATTTTATTAATTATATTAGCATGTAATCAATAAAAGGGATCCAGTCATACTCTCCAATACCTCTTCATGGAATCCATTCAACACTGATATGCCCTTGGAAGAGTGAGTGTTCTTGAAGGCAACAATTCTGATGGATCAATAAGTAATGAAAGAATGAATATTATAATGAGAGGTGGGATTATTCTAATGAAGATCTAGAAGACAGAATGATCACTTACTCTTGGTTAAAGAGACTTATCTATACTTATATCACCACATCTAATGTAATCTAGATAAAGGGGAGAATCCATTTTTAGCAAATCTGTCTAAATATAACACAATAGGTCAGAATCCATCAGCTCACCTAAAGTAAAATGTCTTTTGATCAGATCTAAGTTTTTCAGTTAAGTCAATTTCATCCAAGATTTCATTTCATTATGAGCTCTGTACTTCAAAGGCTGCCTGAATAACCTAAAGGGGCTTCTAAATAAAGAAATGAAAGGAAAAAAAAGCCTTAGTTCTAACTCAATAATGGTTACAATAATTGTAATATAGGAAAGAAATAATTATTTCTCTTAGATATAATGTGCAAATGAGATGTAAACATTAAAAAAACAATTTTATTAACTCAATTACTCAGTAGTTATCAAAATAGCTACATTAACCATCTAAGAGGCTACTGTGGTGATTGGGGAGATCAGGGAAGACTAGCATCTCTGGTGTGAAGATGCTAAAGTCTTTTCATGGCTCCTCATCCACCTTGGGTGTTCACCTTTGCCCAGCTCTCAACTGTGGCTTCCAAGAAGCTGCAGGATGTACAGCTGCCACACCTGGTAATGCAATCTCAGCAGACAGACCAAGTTCAAGTTAAAGGGAACCAACAAGCCTCAAACCTGTCATGAGTTAAAAGGGTGTCTACCCTACCCCATCTGTGAAGGTTTCCACCAGTAGAATGGATGGATGAGAACAATTTGTTCTAGTGGCCAGGAAGATTGCTGAAGCAAGTGTGAAGAGCTTGGTCAGAAATCAAATCACCAAGGTCATTCACTACATCCCAGGAGAGGAAGTTCTTCTTATCAGATTTCACATTTTCTTCTATTTTTCTAGTCTTATCTTTGTTTTATTATTTTTTTATGTCTTGTAGGGCCATTAGCTTCCATTTGTCTAATTCTAATTTTTAAGGAATTATTTTTCTTTGATAATGTTTGTACTTTTTTTTACCTATCTTTTTTGTGTGTAGCTCTCATTTCTTATTTCTTTTTCTACCACTTTAATTTGGTTTTTAAAAAAAATATCTTTTAGCTCTTTTAAAAAAGTCTAACTCTTCTAAGAATGCTTGTTGGACCCTTTTTCTATGAGGCTTTGCTTTTAGATGTTTCAGGTTATTCTCTTCTATATTTCTCTCAAGTCTTCTTGTCACCATTGTAGTTCTTTATGGTCAGGTTCTTTTTGTTTGCTCGTTTTTCTAGCATATTATTCAACTTTGGGTTTCATGTTAGTGTTGGCTGGGGGTGAGGGTGAAGGAATATCTGGTCTGAGCTTCTAACCTTTTAAGTCCTTTTGATGCTTTCACACTTCAGTCTGGGGGCTTGCAAGTTTTTATTGCTCCCCCAGCACTGTATCAGGAAGCAGTCTGTTCACAGCCCATTAGCTCCACAAGTTCCTGATCCAAGTTTAAGTCTGATGGCTTGTTAGTAGAAGGTTGGGCAGGTTCAGAGCAACTGAATTGCTGGTTTCTCTATGGTTTGGGAGACCTGCTCTGGTTTCTACTGCAGGTTTACATGCTGGGCTAATGGCTAGAACTGAGTTGCTACACGGCTATGCTTCTGGAACTTAGTTCTGTACTTAGCACTCAGGTAGGACCCTGTATGTTCACTCCCCTCTCCTTCCTGGACCCAACCCTGGGGAATGAGGGACAGAACTGCCAGATGGCACCTCTTCCCGGAGCCAGCTCTAGTACAGGGATTCCCTGGGATCTCTTTCTGCCCTGATGCAATGTCTCAGGTATCTTTCTGTCCCTGGGACTTCATTGTCCACAGACCTCTCTGTCTTCTCCCCAGCCTAAGCTGCTCCCAGCCAGAAAAATGACTTAGTGGATATTTTCTTGGCTTTTCTATCAGAATTTGATGTCATATTTTCTACATAGTTGTAGAGAAGGAAAGTTGGGCAAACTGGGCAAAAATGCTTTCACCCCACTAACTTGATACAATAATAAATAACAATAATAGCCAATATTTATATAGCACTTACTATGTGCCAGGCACTGTATTAATGTGTTATGATTATCTCATTTGATCTTCATAACAACCATGGGAGGTGGGTGCTATTATCATCCCATTTTACAGTTGAGGAAACTGAGGTAAACAGAGTTTAAGTAATTTGCCCAGGCTCACACAGCTAGTAGTAGTAATAATAATAATAATAATAATAATAGTTAACATGTTATATAGGATTTACTATATGGCTAGCACAGTGTTAAATGCTTTATAACTATTATTTGATTATCCTAAGAACCCTGAGAGATGGATGCTATTATTCCCATTTTACAGAGGAGGAAATTGAGGCTGAGAGAAATTGAGCGATTTGCCTAGTGTGACACAGCTAGTGAATGTGAGGTCAGATTTGCTCCCAAGGCTTCCTAACTCTGGGTCTAGCCCCCAATCCTTGGTACTTCTTAGTTGCTCCTCTCTTAGAAAAGTTCTTCCTTAAGTCTAAATTAATTTTAGGATCCCTGATCTCAGCCTCTAAGTTCCCTGGGAAGGAAAGCTGATGCTGCATTATATGAGGACAAATGCTGAGGATGCTTCTTGGTGTAGATATGCACATTCATGCACAACAATCTTGTCTCCTCGAGACACCCCAGGTTCCCTCTTTTCTCAGCTGTGCTCACTTCAACTCCTCTCAAGGGGACAGTGACTGGGCTCCTTTCATGTCATGCATTTCAAGGACTTTTATTTTTTATTTATTTTATTTTTAATAATAGTTTCTATTTTTTAAAATACATGCAAAGATAGTTTTCAGCCTCCACCCTTGCAAAACCTTGTATTCCAAATTTTTCTCCCTTCCTCCCTTCTTCCCTTCTCTAGACAGCAAGTAATCCAATATAGGTTGCACATGTTCAATTCTTCTAAACATATTTCCAAATATATCATGCTGCGCAAGAAAAACCAGATCAAAAGGGAAAAAATAAGAAAGAAAAAAACAAGCAAATAAACAAACAAACAACAAAGATCAAAATACTATGCTTTGATTCACATTGTCTTCATGGTTCTCTCTCTGGATGCAAATGACTCTTTCTAATCCAAATCTATTGAAATTGTTCAAGGACTTTTTTTAGATTGTTAATGAATTGATGACACATGGTAACCCTTGAGATCTGAAGTAAACCAAGAGGAACTGAAACCAGAATGGGAAGGAAAGGGGTTGTTGTTGTTGTTCAGTTATGTCTGATTCTTAGTGATTGCTCCCCTTTGGGGTCTTCTTGACAAAAATACCTGGAGTGGCTTACTTCTCTAGTTCGTTTTACAGATGAGGAAACTGAGGCATCTAGGATTAAGTGACTTGCCCAAGATCACACAACTAGCAAATGTCTGAAGTCGGATTTGGACTCAGGAAGCTAAGCTTTCTTGACTCTGTTTCCAGCACTATTCACTTCACTCCTAGCTGCCCTCTGTCCTTTTTGGGGTTTTCTAACCACCAATTGTAAATAAACCTTCATTTTTTCATTACTCTAGTTTAGGCTCTCTTTGTTTGATCTATTACAATAGCCTCCCATCTGAGTGTCCCCACTTCCAATTTCTCCTTTCTCTAATCCATCTTCCATACAGTTGCCAAATTGATATTCCTAAAATTGATCCGACCTCATCACCTCCCCTCCTTCATACACACATACACACACATTTAAAAACCTTCAATGTCTTCCCACTGAATTTAAGCCATCCACACTCTGTCTCTTACTTACCTATCCATTTTCATTTCATATCAATCAAGAAAAATCAATAAGAACTTAGTAGTTCCTATGTGCCAGGCACTGAGCTAGGTACTAAGGTTACAAAAGCAAAAATAAAGCAGTGTCTGCTGTCACACGCCATCTTACTTTGAAGAAGGGGTGAGGTGGGGTGGAGGCCTGAAGGGGAAGGTACTGTGGTACCAATGGCACAGGAGTTTATAACCTTTTTTGTATCATAGACCCTTTTGGCAGTCTGGTAAATCCTATGGCCCTCTTCTCAGAATAAGATTTTGAAATGTCTATTCCAAAGTACAAAGAATTAAAAAGGAAATAAATTATGTTGAAATAAAACTATCTTTTTTTTTTTTTTTTTTTTTTTTGCTGAGGCAATTGGGTTAAGTGACTTGTCCAGGGTCACACAGCCATAATAATAATAATAATAATATTTTATATAGCATTTACTAAAAGCCACCTCCCCAGGGCTACAGTTTTCTCATTTGCAAAATGAGAAGATTGGACTAGATCCAATTATTTCAAAGAAGATGATAGTTACAAAGAGCTTAGTTTCTAGCACATAGTAGGTTCTTAAACAACATTTCTTCCTTCCTCTCCTTCCCCTCTTATGTCCAACTCTAAATCCCATTACTCCCTTTCATTCTCTCTGTGTCTCTGTTATTACCTTCCTATCCCAGAAACCCACATTTTTTTCAAGGTACAGTTCAAGGGTCACCTTCTCCATTAGACCATTCCTGATCCTCTTGTTCTTAGGACTTTCTCCTTCTTCATATTACTCTGCGCAGACTTTGTATTTTCTTGTGGGTTACTGTTCAGTCATTTTTTAGTCTTGTCCAACTCTTCAGGACCCCTTTTGGGGGCTTTTCTTGGCAGAGTTACTGCAGTGATTTGCCATTTCCTTCTCCAGCTCATTTTTTAGAGATGAGGAAACTCTGGCAAGCAGGGTTATGTGACTCGTCCAGGATCACACAGGCCATATTTGAGCTCGGGAAGATGAGTCTTCCAGACTTCAGGCTGTGCCATTTGGGTGCTAGTAAATGTGTGAAGCTGGCTTTGAACTCCTGAAGATGAATCTTGCTGGCTGCCTTATCCACTGCAACAGCTAGCTGCCCTATTGTGTGTGTGTGTGTGTGTGTGTGTGTACAAGTAAACTTCTCGAGGGCCTGGACTGCCCTTCCGTTGGGGGAGGCAGGGAGAAAGATTTTGTTTTCTCAGTACCTACCACAGTGCCCTGCATATAATGGACATTTTATAAATGTTTGTTGAGTTGAATTATGTTCACCCTCAGATGCCCTCATTTTAATCAATCATGTGCACTAGACAGGAGCAGGCCTTGGGGTGATAGAGAATATTAGAACCCTCCGCCCCTTTTGCACAGGCTTTCCCTGCCCAAAGGGCCGGACCCTGACTAAACAAGGGGAAGGTCAATCCTATGTGCACAGCAGAGAATTTGGAGGGCAGAGGAAGAGGGGCTTTGATTCTGTCAGGGCCTGGGACCTCAGACAGGCTCCTTCTGCCCTGGGCTTCCAGCCAGCCTCCACTCACTGGTTTCACAAAGAATCCTTCATCTCTTTGGATAAGTAAGAATTTTTGTGCCAGGCAAGTAATCACTGTAGATGGGTCCATTAGGGGCTTATTAGAAAAGCTGTTTACCCCCACTAAGGAGCGAGCAGACTTGTCCAGGAGGGTCTCCCTGGATGGGAAATGCTCTCACTCTCTTTACTCCGAGAGAGCTCGGAGGTTTTATTTCTAGAAACGATTCCCCATCCTCCCTGGCCCAGAAGCTGAAGGGTCTGGGGGAAGGAGAGAGGAGGGAGGGACCCAGCATGGAGCCTCATGACCTAAGAATGAGGCAAGGATGTCTGGCAGAGGCGGAGCGCCACAAAATACGGACCCCAGGTGTCCAAGTCTCACCAGACACCCCCGGGCTCCTGCCCTGCCCCCATCCTCGGCTCCCCTCCCACACCCCCATCCTCTCCCCCAGGGCTCAGGGATGAGTCTACCCAGCCCCAGCCGTGGTGACCTTTTGCTCACATCTGTAAATATATTCTTGGCAGGTCTTGGAAATGAAACCGTGCTCAACATTTGTAAAGGGCTTTTCAGCAGCATTGGTCTCGCCAGACATTAGCTAATTAAATGGCGAGGGAGGGCCAGTGGCCTGCAGAGCTTCGGGGATTTAAGGGCCCCCCTTCTCTCCCTGCCTTCTCCCCCCCCAACCTCCTCCCCCTCCCCAAATCTCATCGCTCTCTTTCCCTGCAACACTGGACTCGATCCAGGGAGGGTAGGTTGCTTGGGGACTTGCTGTTCAATCAGACAGACATCTGGGCAGATGGGAGGGGCCGAGATTCAATCATTCATAAGAGCACGCAGGGCTCTTAAGCCTTCCTTTATCCATTTCCCCTGCTTCCTGGCATGGCGGCTCCTCCCCCAGCCCAGACATGGTAGGAATGTTTCTGTTCCTTAAAACCTTGAGGAAAAAAGGAATCCTAGAGCTCTCCATTGCTAATCTGCTTCCCTCGCAGGATATTTGCAGATTTGGGCTCTAGCTCACCTGCTTTCTGCAGACTCTATTCAAAGAATCAGAAAATTTCAGAGTAGGAAGGGACCCCAGAGACCTCCCAGATCCTGTACCTTAGCAGAAATCTTTTACCACTTACCTGACAAAGTGGCCATTCCACCTTGACTGGAAGACCTCCAGGAACATTTAGCTCATTATCACCCAAAGTAGCCACTGGGCCATTTGGAATGGTTCTAATTATTAGGAAGAGCTTCTCTCTGATTTCTATCCATTTTTCTCCTATTTAGCCCTCAGCAGAGAATGCAATGAGATCAGAGTCAATGCAAATGATGCTTGCAAGGAACCTATATAAAATCAGTGTGGTAAAAGCATTCAATAAATAATTAATAAAAATTAGTCAATTAAATCAGAATGTTTAACTCACAAGTCAACAGGAGAAATCCCACTTTGCCATTTACCACCTCTGTAATCGTAGCTTCTTTGGGTTTCCTGAGCTGTTAAATGAGGGAGTGAGAACAGATCATCTCTACTCCTAAGCTGCTAGGTGGCACAGTGGATAGGACACTAGATCTAAAATCAGAAAAATCTGAATTCAAATGTAGCCTCAGACCCTCCATAACTGTGTGACTAAGTCACAACTTCTATCTGCCACAGTTTCCTCAACTATAAAATGAGAATAATAATCGTTCCTACCTTGCAAGGTCACGAGAATCAAATGAGATATTTGTAAAGTGCTTAGCACAGAGCCTGGTCCATAGCAAGCACTTAATACTTATCCTCTTTATTCTAGAATTATGATCAGATGAGTCTATGATCTTATTGTGATAGGGCAAAAGATTTCCTGCACAGATCTCACATTCAGTAAGTTTTTGTTGGATTGAACTGAAATGCATGGGAAACCGGACAGACAATAAGACACCTAGATAGTCTGGAGTTCATATTCCTGGGAGGCAGCAGCCAGTCTAGAGACTTTCTTAAATCCCAGTCTGGTTCTACAGAGTCTCTTTGCCCTCTCTGGTTAAGGAGATTTCGAAGTGAGAGACTTTCAAGAGAAATGCCTACATTGCCCCCTACCCTCCTCCTGCTTACTCACTGCTTCCACCTCCTGCCCAACCCCAAAGCACCAGCCTATGCCAGCTATAGAACTGCCAATCACTTCCCACCCGGAATCAAGCCTACATCACCTGGGAAAGAGGAAAGCCTAAGAGAAGGATGGGTAGGAAAGAGAAAGGTAGAAATAAGAAAGCCAGTGGGGGAAAGGAAGAAAAAAAGAAGAAGGGGTGAGCTGAAGGAAAGCTGGAGAGAAAGAGGAAAAAAAAAGTAAATGGGCAAAACATAAAAAAGAGAAATGGAGAAAAGTGGGAAAAGACTGAGAAATGTAAGGCAGGACCTGGAGAGAAAAACAGAGGAAAGGATTAAGAGAGAAATATCTCCTCTCTGAGTATGCAACTGCTGCTAAAATATATTTACCCCAACATAGAAATTATAGAGATAAAAATCTAGGTTTTATTATTATGCTCAAGCAAAGGTTCAGGCCTCAGAAAAAGCCTCAAACCCTATTAAGATTCTCACAAGCCCTCCTATAGGCAAAATCACATCGGAGTGACAGAGAAATAATTCTTTTACATATTGCAATCTTGTACATTCCTCTTGGGTCATAAAAGTTAAAGAGAAGATAGTTCCATAATTCCACACTTCCTTCAGTGTCATAAATGTTGAACAAACTTAGTTAAATAGCAAACAAACTCTATAGGTAAACTAAGTCATGTTATAGATTAAAATAAATTCAGAGATTTCACAAATAGGCTAATTGAAAGGGAGAATTTGCATATTTCCTAAGAGTCAAGGTCAGTTAAGATTCTTCCCTTTAGCATCTTATTTAAGAAATGTTTAAGGTTTTTAAGTAAATTTTCACATCTCATGAGACAGGTCTTGATCAGGTGATATTAATATTAACCAAAGATTGCAGAAAGAATAAAAGGAAATTAAAAAATAAAGAATGGAAGCTTCATTCAGACTG
This sequence comes from Antechinus flavipes, assembly GCF_016432865.1. NCBI lineage: Eukaryota > Metazoa > Chordata > Mammalia > Dasyuromorphia > Dasyuridae > Antechinus > Antechinus flavipes. The sequence goes on along the minus strand of NC_067399.1, from coordinate 387,417,501 downwards.
CTTCATTCTTTATACTTGCATTCCCAGTATTCAGACAGTGTCTGGCTCAGGGCAGCTACATAATAAATTCTTGTTGATTGATTTTTAAGAAAGGAAATAAAAAATTCCCATTAGAAGGAAGAAAAGAAAAGAAGAAGAAGAGGAAAAGAGAGTCAAATAGAAAAATTCTTTCCCCTCTATAATCCATCCCCTACAATTGCTGCCAAAAGTATCTTCCTTAAACTCAGATCCAACCATGTCACCCCCTGCTCAAGAAACTTTGGTAACTCTCTATTGTCTCTAAAATGTAAACTCCTCATCTTCCTTCCTTCCTTCTTTCCAGATGCTTCACAATATTTCCCTTCATGCACAATGGCCGACTTACTATTCCTTAGATTTTTCTCTCTGATAGTCTTTGCATAGATTGTCAAGTATTTCTCTCCCTCCTCACCTTCCTTGCTTAGTATCCTTAGCTTCCTACAAGTCTTAGGTGAAGTACACCAGACCTTTCCTACAGAAAGTGCTTCATTATCTGCCTAGTTGTTAGTGTTCTGCCTCTTCAAATTATTTTACATTTATCCATATAAAAGAATATGAGCTGAAGACGGGGGACTTATAAGCAGTTAGAGATACACATTTTTGAACATGTCCAACTTGTGACTCATTTTGCTTCAATAAGTGAGTTTCTTGTTTTTAATTGAAGGAATGGGGATTTGGGAGAGACTAGAGACAGGAATGCCAGATAAAGGAAGTAAACAAAGAAAAGAGGGTCATTGAAGCATTTTTTAAAATAAGGAGGTTTTGAAAAAGATATAAATAGGACAGCTTTGAAATCAACATGTTGAATTTATTGTCTTAAAAAATCAATGCAAGCTATATACTATAAAGATTAATGTTTTCATATACAATTCTCCTTTTCTGGTTTAAATATGGGAATGAAAAGAAAGGAAGGGAAAGGAAGGAAGGAAGGAAGGAAGGAAGGAAGGAAGGAAGGAAGGAAAAAAGGAAAGAAGAAAGAAAGGAAGGAAGGAAGGAAGGAAAAAAGGAAAGAAGGAAAAAAGGAAGGAAGAAAGAAAGGAAGGAAGGAAGGGAGGAAGGAATAAAAAGGAAAGAAAGGAAGGAAGAAGGGAGAGAGGGAGGGAGGGAGGAAGGGAAGCAAGGAAAGAAGGAGCATTTTATTTAGTGGCTACTTGGCATGGTGCTAAATGTTAGGGGTACAAAAGTTAAGATGGTCTTTGTCTTCAAGGAACCTATATTTTAATGGGAAAAATGAACATCATGGGAGAGTGATGGCCTGAGAGGTAACTTTGGTGGAAAATAATGAGAATGTAGAATAAAGCCATTGGGAAAGGGAACAGGAAGAGGTTGACATGCCTTATGGCAATACCCGTGTTTGGTGATGTTTGATAAATGCAAAATAACCAAAAAGATAAATATATTTTAAAAGAAGGATGCTAAGTTCTTGGAATGAAGGAATTATTTTATGTGTTGTCTTTGTATTTCCATAGTTTTTTTTTGGTGTCTCATATATATTATATGTATCTTAATAAATGCTTATTGAATGAATGAGAAAAGGAGTAAAGGTAGAAACAGTAATAGAAAAAGAATAGGGGAGGAAAGAGAAGAGTATAGACAGTGATGTGTGGGGCTGAACTAATATGAACCATGAGAGTGGCTTAAAGATCAGTAACCACTCAGTAAAGGCAGGGACCTCTTCAGAGCATTTCCTTTCCTTAAGCACAATGTCAAGCTGTGAGCACATCCCCTGCATACCCTTCCCATCTCACCAAAACCCAGCCATTGTATAGTGTCTAGGGGTTTAGCCCCTTCTATTGTTTCTAAGGACACCCCACACAGGGACAAAAAGTACCGGATCCCCACCAAGGATTTTTTTCTCCAATATTGAAGGGAGGGGGTAAATTTCAAATTGTGGATTTCTTAGGCAATACTGTTTTATGCAGATTCTGGGCATCTAAGGTTGAGTTTTCCCTCTTCCATATGGTCATAAAGCCTAGGAAACTTGGCACTACGGTTCCCCGAATTTGAGAGCCAATATCATCAGCATGACCCAGTTCCCCAATGTCCATTCCTGGCCTTTTCTGCTTGACCAGTACAGATTGGACAATCAGTAGCTTGGAAAATCCTGACACACAAACCGAGGAGGTCCTGACCTTTTCAAGATGTAATTATCCATCTCATTAAAAATGGGCATTGGATTTAATAAAACCAATTAAAACTAAAGGACCAGGGACACCAGGGGATCTAGGGATAGACCTGAGGAGCTCTGTCAGCATTGGGAACTATGATCATTCAACAGACAGTATCTGGATTCTGTCCCAGGACCTCCTTTGAAAAAGAACAGTTTCAAAGGTAATATAGCCAAATCATGGCAGGAATTAAATCCAATAAATATTAGTATGAGGAGAATATTAGATTAGCAGGGTAGTTCAATGGTACATTAGGGAGAATATTAGACTTTAAATTAGGAATATCTGAGTTCAAATATAACTTCAGACACTAGCTGTATGACCTTTAGTAAATCATTTAACTTCTCAGCCTTGGTTTCCTCATCTGTAAAATGGGGATAATAATAAAAAACTACTTTACAAGGTTTTTGTGAGAATCAAATGAAATAACATGTGAAGCACTCTGTTAACCTTGAAACATCATATTAACTACTAGTATTTATTATTAAATCAATATAATACTGGTTCAGCAGACAGACTTAAGAGATATTGAACACAAGGGTGTTTTCTTCCTTTCTTTTTACTTGAAATCTGATTTCCACATCTTTAGCTCTCACAATCTAGGGAGAAATAAGAGCTTTCCCCCAAAAGTTACCAAGACAACCGCAAACTTAACACTCACCAAAATGGTGGTGAATCTGTAGTAGGACAAAGAAGGTAGAGTTAGGCACTAAGGTAGCCACTTGGGATAGCAAAGAAGGAATGAAAAACTGAAGGGTAAAAATGAATAAGAAGGCTCTCAGTTTCTACAGCTTCCACTTTCTTGAAGCTCTTTGTTTAGCTACAATCTTTTTTTCTGTTCATACCAATTAATAGGAGGAAGAAAAAGTGTTGGGGAGAAATTCACTAAGAGAGATGCAAAAATTGAGAAGCAAAGGGTTTGACAGACTTGCCTCAATGTGACATATTGTGAGTTAGTTTTAAGTCCAAGTATCTTCATATCCAAGCCAAGGTTTGGCTCTCTATTAGACAGTCAATGACATTCTCTATTCTACTTCATCTGGCTTCTTATCTGACTCTTAATCTTTCTCTCTGTTTCTTCCCCCAGTTTTTAACTTCCTATATCTCGTGTGTGTGTGTGTGTGTGTGTGTGTGTGTGTGTGTGTGTCTGTCTGTCTGTCTGCTGTCTCCTCTACTCCATTTTTTTCCTTCCACTTCTCTCTTGATGGTTATTTCCAAACACTCAGGTTCACAAGGCTGAAAACAGAATGCTTTTGAGCACAATACAAGTTGCAGAATGGCCTGAATATGGGAGGAAAGACTGCACAAATATATGGAGGCAGGAGATAAAATGATCAATTCTGTAAACAGCTAATGGTCTAGTTTGGTTCTATTTTACCTGGCCCCTGTGGGAACTGTTAGCAGACCTAGGGTCTCCCTGAATCAAGGACAGCTTTCCCTGGGATTAACATAGAAGCTAAACTAAAAAAGTAACCAGCCTGGAGAATTTCTAGACTGGTCACATAATTACAGGCAAGATTATGACCCCCTGGAAGGCTTCTAATCTAGAATCCTAGACTGAGAGACTTCCACACTACTTAGATTAACCTATGAATTCTTGGATTTGAGTCTCAAACCAGGTTTGGGGAGAATTAATTTGAGAGTTAAAAAAAAAAAACACACCAAAAAACAAAAACAAAAAACATGAATTGGAATCTAGCTCAGAGACCTATGTCCTTTGAACAAGTTATATAATCTTTCTGAATCTGTTTCCTCACATATCATCTACACTTTAAAAATTTTTCATAATAGCATTTCCTCCACAGCTAATTTCCCAACTCTTATTTGAATTGAGAGATGGGTCCCCAGAGCAGCTGACTACATCTCTCCTCTGGGCTCTAAGGGTAACTCTTAAGGAGCTACTGTTGTTCAAGAGCCCCCATTGGTGTGTTCCTCATTGATTAGAAATTGAACTTAATTAGTTTTTAGGGATGAATGATTTTAGGTTTGACCTATGATGCAAATGGGATAGGAAATTCCCTAAATAAAGAAACTCTATCAATGGAGGACATCATTTTCTCAGATACCAAGGTCTTAGATGGTTGCCTAGAGTAGAACTTTGTCAACTTTTCCCACTAAAGACCTCTTTTCACCTGAGAAATTTTTGTGTGACCCTGGATATATGGGTATACAAAATGGTATAGTAATTATAATTTTGCAACCCCCACATTCAATTAAAAGACCCTGTATGGTCCTTAGCCCCTTTTTAAGAAACTGAAGTCTAAAATTCTGAGAAATTAATTGAACTTATCTAAGATTGTGATCTTATTGAATATTATTGAACCAAACTAGACCATTAGCTGTTTACAGAATCGATCATTTTATCTCCTGCCTCCATATATTTGTACAGTCTTTCCTCCCATATACATATTGTGCTCAAAAGTATGTGATCTTATACCTAATATGTGTAAGAGGCAGAATTTGAATCCAGGTATTCCTGACTTCAAGGCCAGCTGTCTCTTCCCACTCCTCTATGCTGGGATGTTTACTAAGCAGAAACATCAAGAATAATTGTTAAAAAAAGATTTCCCTCAAAGTGCCCCTTGCACAAACAAGATTTTAGAGAGCATAGACTCTAGAAGTCCCTTTCTGAAGCCTCCTTAGCTGTAAGTCTCTGCCATGCTCAGAAGATGAGGAAATATGCAAGGACCCGAGTTTCCATTTGTATACTCTACTTTTAAAGGATCCATTAGAGGAAAAATAAGCATTTTTCTTTTTTGTTTTAGACTATAATTGGACAGTTTGTTTTCTAATTTGTTCCCCTTGAGAGTTGGACCAGTTCTTTTGAGATGACCTTTGCTTGTTTGAATGCATAAGTATTAATATCTGTTGTATTATGAATCTTTTATGCGATGAATTGTGTTCTGACTCACTCTTACAGAACAGAGCTGGCCATATTAGCTGTTCAGAGTTCCAGGGGGAATCCTGAGGGATTGAGCAGGCTCTTTGCTACTGCCATCAGCTCAAGCCCCCACTGGCTGCATTCCACCATTCACAAGAGCCAATTATTAGTGACCTAGTTTCATGTAATCACTTAACATCAATTAGCATTTACAAAGAGATATTTACCTCAAAAATATAGCCAGGATTATTGCACAAACATCACATTGGGAGCCTGTTCTTCCCTACATCACCTCAGTCTCTGGATATAGGCTCATAACTTAGCTCAGTTCCTACAGAGCACTGGTTTCATCAAATTCAGGATCCGGTACAACATGATTGCTAGATGAGTCCTCTCAATTTTCAATAGCTAGGGTGCAAAGGGTCACTTTTTGCTCCTGAGGGCATTGCTGCTGACCCGGCTATAAGTCTCATCTCTGGAACAAAGGGTTGTCAAGATGCTTTGGGACTTTTCAGATTTATAAGGTTCAGAATTTCCACTGACTTCACCTAAAACTGAACTTTGAGACTTGGATGAACAGAAGGTCCTGAGACCTTTCCCTTTCCATCTTTTACTGACACTGTAAGCAAAGGAGTCACCAAACAGCAAGAAGAGAAATAGCCAAATCTAATTCAGGAATTTTTAGAAGATGTCCTTAGTTCCAGCCATGAAAATAATTGAAAAAAGCTCTTCTGGACCCTATGGTTAACAGACCAGAGCCAGTTACAGGATTTTATGTATGCTCCCCATCTCTCTAAACTTCCCTTATCTGTCATTGAGACTCACTTGGAAGCAAGTACTTCAAATTTCCATGTTTTCTGAGAAGGCTGATGGGGTCTTCACACATGCTAGACCCCCATTACATTTACAAGTATGGAGACTGATATGAGAGAAATGGATTTTGTATCCCTAAAATACTTGTGCTAGCAGTTCACCTGGAATATTTATGAGAGTTCATAAATATTCATTTTTTTTCTTTTAAGCAGACCCAGATTACTTTCCTTATTGCAGTATGAACCCAGACAGCCTGACTGAGATCCTGATGGACTGCAGGTATTCAGGATAGAGTTAGCTTGATGTCCAAAAAACCCAGGATTTTAACCCCAAGTGTTTAATCACTTTTGGGAGCCCCAGGTCTCTTTGGGGCTTTTCTGGGTTGTTTTATTTTACTGCTTGTTCTAGTGAAGAGTGAATTGGGAACTCCTTTTGTGCTGACAGAGGTCCTTTGAAGGAATTTAAGGTGCCCCATGGTAAAGGGACTCAGAGGAATTTTTTGTCTGGGTATCTGATGGAATTGTCTTACAATGTCCTATAAGTCTTGTAGTCTTAAAATGTGAAAGCACATTTTGTAATGGAAAGGGCACCTGGGCATATCTTGTCTAGAACTCCAACTGGATTATCCCATATATTAAAAGGAATCATGGAAGTTTCTAGGATAATTTGATTTCTTAGTTGAAGGCCAGGTCCTTAATCCCTGTGGGGAGAGTCCTACCTGGTCGGGATAGAGGCTTTTCCTCTGGAAAGGCTGGGGAAGGAGAACTTAATTTTTTTCTTGTTTTTTCTTTATTCTTTTTGTGTTGGAGGAAGGTTTTGTGCAAGTAATGACAAGTGGTAACCTATATGTATTTTGTAAAATGATACCTATTTCTTGAGTTCTATCACCATTTATTTGTAAGTATGGAAGTATGGAAGAATGCTAATTTCCTTATTGTGAACTATGTCACATAGACTTATTCTTAAACGAGGCACTTGGAGAGGCACAAGGGGATAAGGGTAGAAATTTTAATTATATTCACTTTAATTGATGCCATCTCAGAAGACCCAGTCATCTAGATTGGAACAATCAATCAATAAAATGTAAATTAGGTGTAAATGTTTTTAATCGATTTGAAAAGATTATAGGGGTTTTGAGTCACTGAGTGAAAGCAGATGCTACTACACAAACATCTGATTGGCTAAGAAGAATCAGTTTCTGACTATGGATCTGTCCATATATTAAAAACTGCAAGTTGGATTTCCAGTCATGGGAATTCCCCTGGAAGAGAAGATAAGGATAATGTTCTCTCTGTCTACCTTCCTCACCCACTGATCAAGTAATAGCCCTGTCAATTACAAAAGATAGGAAGATCTGAAGTTCTTATCAGTAATGGTAGAAGTGTCCACCAAAGCCAATTGTTGTTTGGAGGACCAATGACATCACAGGAATGTCTAGGCTTGTGTGTAAATTGGATTTAAGAGAGACAGAGTTGTACAAAGTCATCAACTTTATCCTTTCTTCCAGGGTCATCAGTTTTAGTGGCAAGACAAAAAAGATGATTAATGATGGCCCAGAATGCAGTGGATGGTCTTGATGTCTTCAGCGTCTAAGATCTAATCACTGCCTGTTTCAGCCATCTTCATGGCTTATTCTCATCTGCTCATTTTGCCAGTGGAAGTCTTCACATGTTGAGGTTAAACATCCCTAGTAGACTAACAGGTTTGAGTCTTGTTGGTTGCCTTCAATTGCCAAGAAGAGTTTACCAGGAGGTGGCCATTGTGCATGTTACATCTTCTTGGAACTAGTATCAGTGTCCCCCGTGATTGATGGCAGACTGCATTATAATCTTCCAGTCACATTGAAGATAAACTAAATACGCACAGAGGAAAGGTACTTTCAAGACTCTGGAAGGACAGTGACCCTCAAAGTCAAGTAGAGAGCTACTATTTAAGGGAAACTCCAAGAAATGCTCCATAAAGGAGAAAAGGAGTGAATTTTCCTTTTGGTGACAAATCCTTGCCAAATACTAAGTCTGAGTCTCCTTTACCTAGGAATCTTCTGTGTGAAAGAGTAGCGTGTAGCCCCCAGTTTGAGAGAATTGTTTTTTAATAACAATTGTTTTTCCTTTAACAATTTAGTAAATATTCCTGTTAAAATTAATTAAGTCTAGCTGATAATAAATGGGGAGCTCATAAGTGACAGTACTAGAACCCCATCTCCTCAGGGTTATTCCTAAATTATACAACGAGTCACCCCTCTGGAAATCTGGATTACCAGAATGAGTATACATTGGGAGAATAGCCTTGGAATAGGTGCTACATTTAAGCTGTTTATATATCATATTATATTTCTCCCTATTTTCATTGTTCAGTGTCTAGAAAGACGAGTCTATACTCACTGCCTTCACTTCCCCCTCTGTCCCATTCTTTAAACCCTTGAAATCTGTCTGAAACTGTTTTCTCAAGTCACCAACAATCCCTTAGTTGCTAAACCAAATAGCCTCTCAATCCTATCCTCCTTGACCTTTCAGCAATATTCTCTCCTTCCTCAGCTCCTGCCTGTCCCTTCTTGGGTTACCATAATAGTTCATTATCTATTTTTCCATATTCCCTAAATATAGCTAGTCCTTATCATTCCATCCTAAGCTTTTTTCTGTTTATGTACACTTTTTTCAGTGATCTCATCTATTCCTATGGGTTTAATTATCACCTCTAAATAGATAACTCCCAAATCTATATACAGTATTAACAACAATTTCACAGAATTTCAACTATGGTCAGGACCTTAGAAACCATTCATTTCAATTCTTAAACAAAAGAATTCCCACTACAATCTAACTGACATATTATCATACAGTCTCTGCTTCAGGGGAAAATCCACTACCCCTCAAGGCAGCCCATTCAGCCTCTGAAGAGCTTTAATCATTAGGAAGTTTTTCTTTTCATCAAGCTCACATTTACATCTCTCCAGCTTTCACCCATCACTCTCAGCTCTCCACTCTGGAACCAAGCAGACTACACTAAATGCCCTCTTCCACAAGATGAAGTCTCAGATATCTGAAGACAATTATTAAATCCCTCCCTAATCCAATTCTTCTCTAATCCAAGCCAAACATTTCCAGTTTCCTCAACCTGTTCTGATATGGGGATTTTTGCCACCTAGCTACTTTCCTCAGGATTCCCCCTGCTAATTAGCATACTTTCTATAAGATGGCTCCAAGAAATGCATGAAAACATTACATGTGCTCTCAAAACAAAATTTTTTTAAAAAAAAAACCACTATTGGTCAATGCATCTACATTTATTTCTCTGGGAGTAGCTGCCAAAAATCTCTGATTCCACACTTACCTCCTCCCTTGTGGAATCTTTTTTAAAGCAGACTTTGGGATCTATGTAATCTAACCCAGCTGCCCTGGAGGAAGATGGGAGACAAATAGAAAGAGCAGAACTCTCCCTCTCTTAATCCCAAAATTCAGCAGAAGGTTGCAAGTGGTATAATTATTCCTGTTTCACAATTGAGTAAAGTGAGGCTGAGAAAGATTTAAGTGATAAACTAATAAGTATCTGAGGCTGTATTTGCACTCAGGCCTTCCTGACTAAAAGCCCAGTATGCTACTCACAGCACTATCTAATTGCTTATCTTTAATATTGTCAATCAAATGCTGGGGGCAGCTACTTGAGAACTGGTCCCTTACAGGAGGTCATAAACACCATCTACTGGAGTACAACTGGACACCAGGGAAAATACATCATTAGAAAAAGGACCGATAGAAGCTGACACTTCATGATAGAGGAAGATTGGTTGGAGGAGAACTTTGGTTAAAAAGTAACAAAGCATGGACAAAAAGGCTTTAGAGGCATCTATGTGGAGAAGCAAATCTGCTTTTCAGAGTTCAGTTTTCCACATGTTTTTGTGTAGGCCATTCCCCATACCCAGAATATATTCCTTCCTTCACGTCTGTCTCTCAAAATCCTTTTCTTCAAAATGCCAATTAAGACAACTCTCTCAAGTACCATCTCATACCTGTCAGATAGGCTAAGATAACAGGAAAAAATAACTCTAAATATTGGAAAGGATGGGGGAAAACGAACACTAATGCAATGTTGGTAGAGTTGTGAATTGATCCAACCATTCTGGAGAGCAATTTGGAACTATGCCCAAAGGGCTTTCAAACTGTATATACCCTTTAATCCAGCAGTGTCATTACTGAATTTGTATCCCAAAGAGATCATAAAAGAGGAGAAAGGATCCACATGTACAAAAATCATAGCAGGTCTTTTTGTGGCAGTAAGGAATTGGAAATTGAATAGATACCCATCAATTGGGGAATGGCTGATTAAGTTATGGTATATGGATGTAATGCAATATTATTGTTCTATAAGAAATAAGCAGGTTGATTTCAGAAAAGCCTGACAAGACTTACATGAGCTGATGCTGAGTGAAATAAGCAGAACCAGGTTAGAACATTGTACATAGTAATAGCAAGATTATATGATGAATAGCAATGAAAGCTTTAGCTCTTCTCAGCAATACAGTGATCCAAGAAAATTCCAACACATGTGGGATGGAATAAGCCATCCACATCCAGAGAACTATGGATGTGGATAGAAGCATACTATTTTCACTTTTTTTTTTATTTTCACTCTTTTTCATGATTTTTTCCCTTTTGTTCTAATTTTTCTTTCACAACATGACTAAAATATTTTTAAATGATTGTATATGTATAACCTATGTCAGATTGGAAGGGAGAAAGTAAGAGGAGGGAGAGAAAATTTGGAACACAAAATCTTACAAATAATGAACACTGAAAACTACATGCGATTGGAAAAATAAAATACTGTTGAAATAAAAAATATTGAATAATATTTCTGACACAGTATAATTTCTCTATTTTCACTTTTGATTAAATTTATTTTAACTTTTAAAAATTCTCTCTTCTTTGGAAGCTTAGCTCAAATGTTTCTTTGCTACCTGAACTTTTTAGCCTTCCTTGATTATAATAATATTTTAGAATATATAATATATATATATATAATAATGTTCATTTCCTCCTTACATTTTCCTAGGGTACTATGTCTAGATCTCCCTCTGATCCCTTGCCCCTTCACAATCCATTTTTCTGTAAATATATGTACCCTCCCTTTTAGAATGTAAACACCATGAGGGCAGGGGTTTATAATTTTTCATCCTTGTATCCTTAGTAGTTTGCACAGGATTACAATTAACAGGTGCTCACTAAATATTTGATGAATTTCGTATGTAAAGTGAGGAAGATGGACTCAAGACTTAAGTAATATGATTATATAATCCTATGACTCATTAGCCTAATGTCTCTCCCATATTCTTCACTTGGACACTCTAGTTATTGCCATGCTGTGTCCCTCTCAGTCTCTGGCCTTGGATTCTTCACCTTTATCCTCCTAACTCCACCCTTTCTAGATCTCCCTAATAGTTTCCAACCGGATACTCTTAGGGATTGTGAAGCTAGGGAAAAAGCCATGTAGGGGATGAGGTAGGGAGGAGGGGGGAGACAGAGAAGGAAAATGGGATGGTGAAGTCTGGTCTCTAGGAGAAGAACAGGTGGTACTGCTACCTACGTTCATAAATTTCTCTGATGACCAAATTTTATTTACTTCCAGATAAAAGGGATCAAGGGAGCCCAGACTACAATGTGCCAAGTGAGAATTCATTTTATAAGAACAAGAGTAGAAGATCAGAGGAACACAAGGGATTATATCTATAGCATTGGGGACACTAATTCAGAAAAAAACTTGTTTCATAGTATAAGTGCCAGCTTGAGATAGAGATAAAGATGTGTGTATAAACTCATGGGCACACACACACACACACACACACACACACACAATTTGTCCTGTGATTTTGTTGATATATGTAAGACAGTGGGACCACTAAGCCATACATAATAATCCCTGTAGGCTAGCATATATTAACTTAGAAAATCACATATTAACATTAGGTTCCATTGAATTTGCATTTATTTTGTTAATTATTTCCCAATGACATTTTAATCTGGTTGGGGCTGTACTCAGGAGTGTTGTGGCTGCATCTCTTGCCCAGTGGACTTCCCCTTTGTTACTTCTGATGTAGGGAACTCCCTGAATATTAAATTCCCTCAAACAAGAGCACTTAATAAATGCTTGTTTCCTTCCCTCACTTCTCATTCTCATCTTTACCAAAGCAGGTTATTGTTCTGCAATGTACTGTCTCGAAGTTGCCTGGAAGTAGGATCACACAGCAAATAGATGTTAGAGACAGGACTTGAACCCAGGTCTTTCAGATACCTGACTCATACTCATTACTCCTCCCTCTCTATTTTGAAGAAAAGTATACAGAGTGTCCCCAAAATCTTAGAATTTGTTGTTGCTCTCTTTGTGATCCCATTTGGGGTTTTCTTGGCAAAGAGATTGGAGTAGTTTGACATTTCCTTTTCTAGCTCATTTTACAGATGAGGAACTAAGGATTACAGGATTAAGTGACTTGCCCAGAGTTACACACAGCTAGTAAGTATCAAAGGCTAGATTTGAATTCAGGAAGATGTCTTCCTGATTGCAAGTCTAGTGCTCTATTCACTGAATCACTCAGCTGCCCCAAAAGTCTTAGTGCAATTTCAAGCTATTAAAGCTTAAAATTTAATATATCAAGGCTTAAATTACACTGACTTTAAAAAAGAGATTCTGTATATATTATATAGAGCTATACAAGAGCTTTCAGTGGGGGTGGAGTGTAAGCATCTTGACGTCAGGGACTGTTTTATTTTTGTCGTTGTATACTCGTCTCCTAGAACTGGGCCTGGCCCATAGTAAGCATTTATTTAAAAAAATTTTTTATTGATTAAGGTACGATTTAGCCCTAAGAATAAGTATGACAGAGTTACTGGGTCTTGGTGATCATCTGTATTCAGAATTGATAAAATAAGGTGGAAGGGGCTTAAGTGTAGCTGGAATTATTTTGGTGAATTCTCATTCAGTATTTTCCAGATGGAAGAAGCTCTAGGATTAACAAAATATGTCATTTCTCTCTCTGTATTTTTTAAAGAGGAGGGTAGAGATACCTTCAGCCATGTAGAATAGTTTGTGGACAGCTCTGTGTGAAGGAAATGGATGAAAAGTCTGGTGGAAGCCTTCCAGTCAGAGATGGAAGATTAAAAGGAGAAAGCGCCAGTTTTCCCCAAGCTCTCCACACCTCCCTGGTCCAGTCCCTTTGTTGGAGAAAGGAGGGGATGTGGTAAGAAATGGTTGGCAGCCCTTCGTCACTCCTTCCCAATCCTCCCTCCCCTTGCATTAGAGAGACACTGCATTAATTGCCATGGCAACAAACAGGAGCAGGCAACCTTCGGGCCTCTTTGGGGATTGGGGCCCCAGCCTGAAGGCCTCTCATGTAAATGAGGATGAGATGGCTAGATGAGTCATCAAGCATCCAGCTAACAGAGGACCCTGGGCTGGGGCTGGGTACGAGAATGGTTGGAACTGGCTGACAGAAATTAGCAAATTCATCCCACCCCTTCCCCAGTGTCCAGTACATCCTTCCCCCCTCACCAGCCTTGTCATCATCCCTTACAATGGACCTTTCACTCCTAAAAGGGAGCCTTCCTTTTCTCAGACTGTCCCCTCCTTCCCCCCAATTCCTGGAAAAAAAGAGTGTTTTAAAATCTCCCACTGAGGACTAAACACAAATACTCAGCTACTTTGTAAAATTCTCTGGTTTATGGACTATCCTTAAGGGAGGGGAAGGAGGAGATAGCAGAACTTGTTTTCTCCTTTGGAGCTATGTGATCTGAAACAAATGTCTTCGCGTCCTCTTGCCCAAGCCCTGGGACCCCCTTGATGACCCTGTGGCTTTGAAAGACAATTGCAATGAGAGAGAAAAAAATTAAAATCTCGAGCCATTGGAGACCTCCTCCTGGTGCTTTTCCCAGGTAGGAGTTGCTATCTAGAAAAATCTCACAGCAACTAATGTGAAGGAGTTAAGCTTTGTTCCACTCCTTCAAACCAGCCTAAACCTCCCCTCTCCCCATCTCATACACACCCACAGGCACAACTGAAGAGGAGAGAGATATACTTGGGGAGAAAAAAAAAGAGACAAAGTAATTTTTCTCTCTGCTAGGGGGAAAAATGCCAAAACCAGCCCAAAAGGCTGGGGATGATAGTGGCAGTGGTGGCTGAGCTATCAGGGATGAGACAGGGGTAGGGGGAGAAGAGGGAAAGGATGGTTTTAAATTTAGAAATGATCCTTTAAAGAGATTCCATGGTATAAAAGAAGCCTCAGTTAGGGACTGCTTAGGAGGCTGGGGCTAGCTAGGGAGGAGGAATCCCAATTCCAAAGCTAGAAATTGTCCTGTCCAGGCCATGGGTCCCAAATGGGGGAACATTTAGTAGCATACTAATCTCAGCCTTTTTGACCTTTTCTATTGGTAAGGGACAGGCGGTAAGGGAAGGAAAATTTTTAAATTTTCCAGGGACTCTCTGAGTGCAAGTATAAAAACCCATTTTCATTCAGTACATCCTCTCTTTGTACTAAAAAAAAAAAAAAAAAAAAAAAAAAAAAAAAAAAAAAAAAAAAAGATCTCAGACTTATTGAATATTAAGACTATAGATGTGAGGCTGCAAGGGACCTAGGAGATCATCTAGTCAGTAAGTCAATAAATATTTTTTAGGGGACTACTGTATACCAAGCTAAGTGTTGGGGATACAAAGAAACACCAAAGATGGTTCCTTCTCTAAAGGAGCTCCAGTCTGAGATCATGGTAGAGAAGTGGGGGAGCAACATTCAAATGTCTACAAACAAATAAGTCACCTTCACGGATGAATTGGAAATAATCAACAGAGCGAGGGCACTAGAATTTAAGGAAACCAGGAAGGGCTTTCTATAGATGATATTTTAGGTGGGTCTTGAAGGAAGCCAGGATTTATTTTAAAGATGAAGAAACTGAGTAACAGAGATAGTGAGTATAAGAGTCAGGTTTTGAGCACAGGCCATCTGACACCAACATTCTTTTGTACCTTTTTGGTGTCTGAGAAGGAAGCTCCCTTTAAAAGAAGGGAACCGAGGCTAAGAACCTTATCTAGCTACCCACTCTATTTTATGTAGTTTCACAGCTCTGGATCAGAAGGAAGAGAATGAGAAGAAAGGTAGGAAGAAGAGAAACTGGGAGGGGTGGAGAAAACAACTATCACTTACTATATACTATTATACAGAAAAACTTGCTATAAGGAAGGAATCATTCCCTAATGATTATAGCTCTGGAAATGGAGTAAAAAAATCTTGTGTTCAAAGCCAGCTTCAGATACTATCAAAGCGATCCTGAGTAAGTCATTCAATTTCTGTTTGCCTAAATTTCCTCATTTGTAAAATAAGAATAACAATACCATCTACCTTCCAGAATTGTTGTGAGGATTAAATGAGATAGCAATTGTGCATTTAGATGCCTGACACATAGTAGGTGCTATATAAATATTACTTATTATTATCCTTATTATATTTAAAATGCAATGAATTGCCTATGGAGTTCATGAAGTTCCCCTTCACTAGAAGTTTTTTAAGCCAAGTTATTGTTCAACTATTCAATCATGGCCGATTCTTTGTGATCCCATGAAACATAATGCACCAAAGCCTTCTATTTTTCACAATTTCTCTGTCCCAGTTTATGTTCATTGCTTCCATGACACTATCTATCCATCTCATTCTCTGCCATCACTTTTTCATTTTGCCTTCCATCTTGACCAATATAAGGTCTTTTCCAGTGAGCCCTGTCTTCTCATCTTGTGGCCAAACATTTGAGCTTCTGCTTCACTATTTGACCTTCTGGTGAATAGCCTGAATTAATTTCTTTAGGTATTGACTTATTTGACCTCCTTTCTGTCCAAGGGACTTTCAAAAGTCTTCTCCAGCACCACAATTCGAAAGCATCAATTCTGCAGTGCTCAGCTTTCCTTTCAGTCTAACTCGCACAGTCATACACTGCTACTGGAAAAAAACCATAGCTTTGACCTTTGTCAGCAAGATGATGTCTCTTCATTTTAGTATTCTGTTCAGATTTGTCATCGCTTTCCTCTCAAGGATTGCCTTTGATTTTTTGACTTGTCTAGGCTGTTATAAGAATGATTCCTATTTAGATATGGGTTGGACTATATGGCCTTTGAAATCTGTCCAATGCTAACATTTTATGATTCTATGACTTCCTTGTAATAATAATAGTAATAGCTGGGATTTAAATAACTCTTTAAAGTTTGCAAAGGACTTTATACGTTTCATTTGATCCTCACCAACCCTGTGAGGTGCTGTTATTAAACCCCATTTTATAGATGAAGAAACTATGACATACAGAAGTGAGTGACTTGCCCAGTGTCACATAGCTAACGAGTATCTGAGGCAGATTTCAAGCTCTGGGCTAACCCCTCCTTTGTACAGATTCCTACCTGCACAGTTCCTTTGGAGGAAAATGGGGGAAAGGGGAATTCTGAGGAATTCAGGTCTACTGGACTTAAAGGCATCAGGGCCTTGCAGTCTCCTAATGAAGATGGCCAAGGAGCACCC
Source organism: Antechinus flavipes (assembly GCF_016432865.1). Lineage (NCBI taxonomy): Eukaryota > Metazoa > Chordata > Mammalia > Dasyuromorphia > Dasyuridae > Antechinus > Antechinus flavipes. The sequence goes on along the minus strand of NC_067399.1, from coordinate 387,401,084 downwards.
CCTCCTGGCCATTTGGGGTGAGAACTAAACTTTGAACTAGAAAGGGATGCAGTCTTATTAATTCCAGCAATAAGTCCCTCAGATCTGACACCTCTAGAGGCCTGGAGCTTCAAGCCCTACTAACCTGAGCTTTGGGCCAGAGCTCATCCTGTGTCTGGTCCTGATCTGCTCTAAGCCTTGGGTGCTAACTAGCTGTTGTAACTCTGAGCAAAGCCTCTTTTGGTCCATTTCCTCATCTGTAAAATGGGGGTGATAAGAATTCCTAACTCAACAGGGTTTCAAGGTGAGGCTCAAAGGAAATAACATGCAAATATAATTGTATCCAGAGAGTTACCAGCTAGGAGAAGGAGAACTCTGAGCCACTGGTCCTTTTCCAAAGCAAAGAAAAATAGCAAAAACTGTATATTTTCTCCAGTGACCTAACGTCTCCAGAACAAGGAGGATCTCTTGGGTGGCTACCCTCATTTGTCTGCAAATATCCCAGGAAAAAAACAACATTCCAGGAAAAGTAATATGAAGAAAAGTAAAATTGGTATCCTCAGAGAAAAAAAGAGGATGCGTTGACATATTCAATGAATCATGGGAGAGTGGGGGAGTGGGGAGTAATTCTGTGCCTGCCAAGTTTGGGAAGAGGTAGGAGGGGGCCTGTTCATCTCCTGTTCCTCCCCCATCCCTCAATGAACAGTATCTGTATTATCATTGGCAGAACCACACAGGCCCAGGAAAGGAAAGTTCAAAGCCCACACCCATCAGTTGCCCTTCCCTCAGTCCCTCCCTCGATCCTTCCCACACTGTCTGCCAGTTCTTCTTTAGTCTGATGTAAATATATCTCATTCATTCATCAGCGTATCAAGCATTTAGTAAACACCTACTACCTGCCAGACACTGTGCTAGGCACAGAGGGGGCACAGACAAAAACGAAATCTCTAAGTACATCTGAACATGGGTAGGCTGCTCCCTCCCTGAGTAGCCAGAGTGAGGGGAGAATTGGCAGGGGGGTTGGGGAAGGAGTTGAAAGGAAAGAAATCTCTGGGCCTGCTGAGAAATTGATGGAAAAGCAATGCTGCGGAAGAATAGGCTAGGGTTGGTCTGTCCTGGATCCAATCCAACCTAAGGATCTTGCCATGTGACCCCTGAAGGGGGTCCTCATTATGATTCCTGTTAGAATGGGGAGGGGGAAGCGAAGGAGGAAGGGTTGAAGACATGAAAGTATAGGAAGCAGCCTGAGAATCTGGAAGAAAATATCTTTGACAGGCTGAGGCAGGGTAGGAAAAACCTGTTTTGTCTCCTGTTCTCCTCAGCCATTGCTATTTTATAAACACACACACACACACACACACACACACACACACACACACACACATACACACACACATCTCTGTGACCTCCCTGGCCAGCATCTTCCTCCTAAAGCCCACAGGAACTTTGGGAAGCCCCAGACATTATTGTTCCAAGCTCCCTCACCTGGAAAGATGGATATGCACTGTGAATGCAGAGAGACAATAATGAATTCACCCACATGCCAACATCCCACTTCTATTAACTTCTCGGCCTGAATAATTTATTTAAATCGTTGAGGATGGGGGCCAGGAAGAGAGAGAGAGAGAATTCCGGGAGAAAGAGATGGAGGAAAAACCAACCTTACTCAGGGAAATAAATCTCCACTTTCAAACCTGGCCCAAGCTGGGGAAAGGAAATCCCCATCTGTAAGGAGATGCGAGGCAGAAAATCTAACACACATGAAATACTTTTGATTACAAATACTTCTGATTACAGCAGGGCTCCTGACAACCTCTTAGGGAGTCAGACTCTTTTATAGGAGAGACCACATGTCCCCTCCCAACAATCTATTTTTCAATCTAGAGTGAACAAGTACCAAAATATTTTCAGAGAGTGTCCTTCATTTGACCCTCATTACAGTCCTGTGAGGTAGAAGCAATGTTATTATACCCAATCCTGATGAAGAGACTGAGGATGAGATACCTTCAAGGTCACACATAGAAAGAGTTGGAGCTGGGACTAGAACCTGAATTTCCAAGAATACAACCCCCCTGACCACTTACCCTCTCCCAGCACCAGCCCCAGGCTGTCCTGACTCCAGCTGATGTGGTTTGAAAATGCTTCGAGCTGGCCAGACTGAGTGAGATGTGGTGGGAATAGGGGAAAAGCTAGCTCCTCCGAGGGCTCCCAGATCAAAGAAGCGGCAGACAGCAGATGGGCTTAGATAGGCCATAGCGGGAGGCTGGGCTCAGGGAGAGCATGTCTCCCACCTGTTTTGGGAAAGAACATGGCAGCTGTCTAGCCTTGCTAAAGCATGGCTTAGGCCAATTTACAATCTGGGTCTCTCTGGCTCCCCTCTCCCCCCTCCCCATACACATATATACATTATGTCCTCTTCCTGCTAAATTGTTTCATTCTGCTGATGCCTCTTCCCAAATGTGCAAATAGATTTGTTGATCTGGGGAAGAGAGACCTTTGGGGGCTGAGGATTTGGGGAGAGAAGAACACTGAAATCTCTGCTTTATTCCAGCAGCAGGCAAGGAAGATGGAAAACACAGACCACAGCAATTAACTCATGGTTTTCTGTTCCAGCAAAGGCAGGGAAGGGGAGGGAGGACCCCATGGCTCCAACCCTAGAAGCCGGGATGGAATAAGAAGAGAAAAAGGAAGATACCAAGGTCTTGGCTAACCAGCCAGCTTGTTAGCCTAGAATGTGGGCAACCATCCGGTCCATCAACCCCTGGAATGGGGAGGAAAATCAGCCATTTTCCCACTGCACAACTCTGTTTTATAGTGGGGCCAAGGACCAGATTTTCTCCCCTTCAAAGAGATGATTCTCTCCTTTAACTCTAAGTCAGCTCTGGGACCCCGTAGATCAAAATGGAAAAGTAGAAAACATAATGAGAGAGAGAGAGAGAGAGAGAGAGAGAGAGAGAGAGAACTGAGGATGTATTTGAACTCAGGTTCTCCTGACTCAAGCACTGCATCATCCACCTGTCCCCCACCTCATGATTACAAACATTGGTGATAAGCAGAGGACCCTAAGGTAATATGAATGGAGTTTCTTCAGGTTCCTTCTTAATAGATTCTCTTTGACTTTAAAATTGTAATATCAAGGAGACCAAGATTACAGAGTTCAGTGTAGTAGAAACATGCATAGAATGCTGATATTTTACTTAGTTCTGTTATCATGGGCAATTCACTTCTAATCAATTAGCCTCAGTTTTCCCAATCCGAAAATGATATTGCCTGTAGCAAACCCACCTCAGGGATTTGTTTTTTAGACACATAAGTATCTAAAATGCATTACAAGCCTTAACATGCTATATAAGGAACTGCTCAGTGGTGCAGTAGATAAAGCATCAGACTTGAGTTCAAATACAGTCTCAGATATTTATTAGTTGTGTAATCCTGAACAAGTCATTTCACCCCAATTGCCTCTCCCCAAAATATTATTTATTTTTCAATATTTGTTGGACCCTGAGGAATTGCCACAAAATGAAGTCTGAATTTTAGGGAGGGGTTATAACAGTAATGAGGAGAAGGGAAGACAATTAGAGGGAATAAAATGTAAAAACCTGACCTGGGGAGTTGATCCTAAAAAAGACCAAGCCCAAGGGGTGGGGGGTAGCAGCAAGGAGAAGGCAAGTAAACAAGTTCTTGAGGCTCCAGCTGGGAAAATAGGAAGATGAATATCAGGATAATGAAGGGCCCTGAGATCATGCTATAACAAGAGATCCACTGAGCTGAGCATGATGGTACATGCCTATAGTCTCTGCTACTGGGGAGGCTGAGGATGGTGGATCTCTTGAGCTCAGAAGCTCTAAGGCATAGTGGAACTATGTGGCCATAGTGGCCCACCAGGGTCAACCCAACATGGTGAACTCAACTCCAGAAGTGGAAGCCAGCCAGGATAAAGCTTCTATGCTGATCAATATTCAGATTGGTTCCAGGAGTGAAGAATAAAGTTGGGGGGAAGTGAGGAGCTTGATAGACATCTTCAAGTATTTGAAGGGATTAGACTTGTTTTGTTCAGCATCAGAAAACAGAACTAGGGGTACTAGGTAGGAATTGTCTGGAGAGGTAAATTTAGGTTAAGTTAAAGAAAATCTTCTTGTTAATATGGGTTATCCCAAAGTGGAGTGTGCTGGCTTGGGCTCAAGCATCATGGGAGAGCTTCAAGTAAAAGAAGGATGGATGGTCTTTTGTCAGGGAGGTTGTAGGGGGAATTCTTGTTCTAGTATAGATTGAATTAGATGGCCTCCAAGGTCCCTTGCAAGTCTAGGATTCTGTAACGCACTCCAGAATTCTCCCTGAGAACTGATGCAGAAGAGATAGATCATTCTTAAAATCCACTTCAACCCAAACGATAGTTAATCATGTTTCCAACAAGCTGTCTGGCCAGACTCAGGCCCTAATCTCCCGTCTAGACACTGATTCTCCAGCTGATTCCTGGAGTCCTAGCTGACTCCAGGACAACTTCACTTATCTAAGCTCAACCATTAATGAGCCTGATTAGTGGAGCCCCATGCCAGGCTGTTAATGGGCCAGGGACATTAAGCATCAATGTTTTTTCAGATGTGTGGAGGAGCAGAGCTCAAAGAAGAAACAAATATTTTAATAAGTAATGAATAGAATGAGAGGCTGAAGAAAACAACTAACTGAAGGATAGGATATTTCTTGCTTCAATTTATTTCAATCCTCATTTGCTTTGGTTGCCACTACCTTCCCCTAGATCTAGCTCCCACCTGAGGCACTCAACTTAAATTGGCAGGACTCCTCCAAAGGTTATACTATCTATTCCCTGACTCTAAGGAGGGCAGACTTTCACCCAGCCCAGACAAAATCAGGGAGGGGCTGGAAAAGGATGCCTTTATCAAAGAGCTGTGGAGAGGAGATCCATTAAAAACCATAATAACCTTGAGAGCAAGTATTTTTTGGTGTCTAATTAAATCTCACAAGGTGTACAACTCAACCTATATTCCTTTATTTAGGGGATAGAGGAAGGACATCAACAAATGGGAATGAAGATAATTCAGGCACAGGGGGAAAGATGAAATAAGAGGTAAAAGATGGAAGAAGGTGGGAAGCTGGAAGAAAATGAAGAGGGGAAGTTAGCCCCACCAGCTGCAGAGGTAGCCCCGGCCTCTTTCCTTATAAATATCAGGGCAGTGTCTAAGTAGCCTAGAAAAGAACAGACTGAAGAAAATCACTGTGACCTTTTCCATTTTGCCTACAACAGGAAAGGATAATAGAGCCACGCTTTAGGTAATTTATTTCCACCATTGCTCACATAGTCTATCCCGATCCACACAATCTTCACTTCTCAGTCACCATCATCTCTTTACTTCCACTATAATCTCTCCCTTCTTTTCCTGCTTCCCTCAATAAAGTGAGTAATCTGGTCCAGATCTCTTTATCAATCGATAAATCAGTTAGTCAATCAGTCAACAAGTATTTATTAAACACCTACTATGTGTCAGGCAGGACAGCTAGGTGGCAAAACAGTCCCAGACCTGGAGTCAGAGACTCTTCTTCATGAGTTCAAATCTGGCCTCAGACAGACACTTACTAGTTGTGTAATCCTGGGCAAGTCACTTAACCTGTTTGTCTTGATTCCTCATCTGTAAAATGAACACATCACTCCAGTATTTTTGCTAAGAAAATTCCAAATGGGGTCAGGAAGAGTCAAGAATGATTGAAAAATGAACAACAACAAATGTGTCAGGTACTATATAAGCACAGATATAGAAAGAATAAAACAACTGCTATTTTCAAAATTACATTCTAATGGTCTTTTTCTTCTTAGACTCTGTGTGAATGATATAGCCTTGACTCTATTGAGATGTCACTGAATCCACTTTTGGCAATCTCACTCTTCATTCAGAAATAGAAGAGAGAAATCATTTCATCTTTAACTATTTGTTCTTAGGTGGACAGCATTAGACTTATGTCACCCTGCAGACTGTAAGCCCCTTGAGAACAAAAACTATATTTTATACTTCTCTCATATCCCCTATACTATCTAGCCTAGTGCTAGTCACACAGTCAGCATTCAATAAATACGCATTGATTAATAATAATAACCCATATCTATATTGTTCCTTAAAGTTTAAAATTTTTCTCTTCTCTTCCCCCCGTTCCCATAATAACACTGTGAGGCAGGGAATACTATCCCCATTTTACAGAGGAGAAAACTAAGGCAGGTAAAGAATATGTGACTTTGATATGGCTAGTCAGTGTCAAAGCTAAGATTCAAACCCCATCTCCTGGCTTCAAATCCACTGCTCTTAAGGGAGCTCCAGATGTAGAGTATAATGAGTCTATCTTCCCAGTGAAACCCCCAGAGGAGACTCAAAAGAGAGCTAAATGCCTTCTGTTCCCAGAAATCTTTAGGGAAGGAGATGCTCCAGCCACCTTTGATTGCTCATTTTTGGTGCCTTCCTGACAAGAAAATAGCAGTTATTTTATTCTTTCTATATCTTGTGCTTGTATAGTACCTGGCATATTTGTTGTTGTTCAGTCATTTTTCAGTCATGCTTATTCTTCCTGATTTCTTCCTAGAGTCTAACCTCCATCCCCCAAACTGAAGTGACACACCATTTTTTGTCTGAGGACGTGGGAGCATCCCAGTACAGAACCTGGCCCCACCTCAGATTCCCTTTGTGTGGAGTTCCACGGAGCCTCTCTGTCATGCACACGTTAAGTGCTTCTGCCTTCTCCAGCTTCCAGCTCTGCCTCCAAGGCTCCCAGGTAAATCAGCTGCCAAGGAGCCCCTCCTCCAGGGGAGGCAATAAGGTCCAGCTCATCCAGATCATAATTGGTGCTGTTACTAACCATTTTTTTGGGAATAGCAACTGGGGGGATTCTAATGCTTCCAATTTTCCCCCTCAGTGCCTTCTCAGATACAATTTGCCAGGGATTGTTGCTATGTTCCAACCCTGGCCGGTGAATTAAACCCAAAATCTCGAATGCGACTCCAGAGTGCCTGATCAGTGAGCCAATGCCATGTCTTAGTCATTATCACTGCATTATCACATTAACACAGGCGCCGGACAGGATTGGGAGAGGGAAGCAATGAGGAACAAAGAGGAAAGAAGAAAAGAGATGGAAGAGGAGAGGAGAAAGAGGAGGGAATCAGATGGCAAGTAAAGGTAGATAAGGGGAGGGGAAGAGACAGCAATGAGAAACAAGAGGAGCTGGACACAATTCTATCTCCAATCCTAATGAAAGTCACTGTTCAATAAATAGTAATAACAATAATTCATTTTCATGATACTTTAAGATTTAAAAAATCTTTCCCTTCACTGCAACCCTGGGAAGTAGGTGGTTCAAAAACTATCCCCATTTTACAGAGAAGAAAATTGAGGTGACTAGTTAGTGAGTGTCAGAACTAAGAAATGAGCATCACCCTTATTTATATGAGAAAACAGTTTCCAAAGCTTCCACGTTGGGAATAAGCTACCAGAATTTCCAGGGGTGGCAAAAGTTCATTAGAGAAACTAATTCTTTCTCATTCCTCCCTCTTTCTGAAGTCCCAGGAATGGCCCTGTTGGCCCTCGCTCCAGGGGAAGGAAGAACAGTGACTTTGAGATATTAAGACTCCCCTTGAGATATTGTCCTATGTCCAGGCATTGTGGAATTATGTCCAGCCAAGAGTTAGGGCCAGCTCTCCTATAGTACTCAGGCCACCTCCCCTGAAGGTACTTAGTTCACACTAGGGTGAGGTGGACCTTCTTTCATTCTGAGCCCAGATCACCTCCAGCTTGATTGGAGAATAATACCCAGCATTTTTATAGTGCCTACTATGTGCTAAGTACTTTAAAAATATCTCATTTGAGACTCACATGAACTGAAGCTAAGTGAAGTGAGTAGAACCAAGATAATATTGTACACACAACAACAAGATGATGTGATGATCAACTGTGATGGACGTGGCTCTTTTCAACAATGAGGTGATTCAGAGCAATTCCAATAGTCTTGTGATGAGAGATTCATCTGCACCCAGAGAAAGGGCTTTGGGGACTGAATGTGGATCACAGCATAGTATTTTCACCTTTGTTGTTGTTGTTTGCTTGCTTATTTTTTTCCTCTCATTTTTTTTCCTTTTTAATCTTATTTTTCTTGTGCAGCATAATAAATATGGAAATATGTATAGAAGAATTGTACATGTTTAACCTGTATTGGATTACTTGCTGTCTAGAGGAGGAGGAAATTGGAGAGAAGGGAGACAAATTTGAAACACAAGATTTTGCAAGGGTGGATGTTGAAAAAAATCTTTGCATGTATTTTGAAAATAAAAAGCTATTACTTAACATATATATATATATATATAATTACAACAACTCTGGGAAGTAAATGCTGTTATTATCCCAATTTTACAATTGAGGAAATTGAGGCAAACAGAGGTTAAGTGGTTGCCCAAAATCAAATAGCTACTAACTCTGTGAGGCCAGATTTGAACTTGAGTCTTGCTAAGCCATTGTGCCATCTAAAAAATAGAATTTTCATCAGGCTTCAGTAAGAGAAGGCCAGGGGATTTGATAGGTAGAAAAACATTGAATTAATTGTTTTCCCAGATTCCCTGAAGTGAGGAAAGGGAGAAAGATTTATATGCATTTGGAAATGTTACTGTAGATACTGTATCACTAGGTGATAGCAGAGGTACTGCTATGACTTCACACTTGATATATAATGGACTAAACCAAAAGAAGTAGGCTGGTATGAAATGCAATGGTAAGGATTTAGGCTAGACCTCAGGGAACATAGTTCCAGCCTACTTCTTAATTCACAGGGAAGGCTTAGAGAGGCTCCAAGACTCTGGAAAGAATGATATGATTAAAGGCAGACAGGGTTAATGAAACAATTCTCTCCAGCTCTCAAATGTTTCTTAGGAGTATATTCATTTGTACTTGCTTTTTCACAGTATTTTGGGGAGGCCTTGTATCCTCTTCACATGTATTTCCTTCCTCTGTCATAGGAGACTTTAACCTCGGGTCCATAAACTTAGAATATTTTTATAATAATAAATTTAATATTTTGATAGCTAAATTTCAATATAATTGGTTTTCTTTATACTCATATGTGTTTTATTCTATGTTTTAAAAACATTATTTTGAGAAGGAATCCCTGGGTTTCAACAGATTGCCAGAGGGGTCCATGACATTCACAAAAGGCTATGAATCCCTGCTTTATAGAATTATGAGCTCTAGGACACTTTCTCAAAGCTAATTGGGCACATCTTGCATGACTAGGCCACTGCGGCTCTCTCCCATCTCAGGATGTGGTACATAGTATAGATTTTCCTTAGACCATGTCTTTCCCACCACAATGGGAACTCCTATGGTCAAGAATTGTGTTCTAATTCTTTTTATCTTCTCCTAGACATTGAGCCTCCGGCTCCACTCCCAGGACAGGCTCAGTCTCTAGTTGACAGGTTAACTTTGATTTCTTTTCCTGGGTTCCTAAAAAGCCAGAAAGAATATTTTGGACATAAATTCCCACACCATGCTAGGAATGTCTCTCCTGTTCAAGGAACCCCTGGTATGTATGAGTGATGAAGAGAAAAGAAAGCTCTTTTATCAAAAGAAGATAAACATCTCTCATGCTGAGGAGGACAGCACAGTATTTTACTTTAAAATATAGAAATATGAAATCATATTTTAATAGCAGGATATAAACTAAAGCTACAGAATCATCAGGTTTTCAATATATTATTAACAAAACCCAGTAGGAGGATATAAAAGGAAAATTCCATTCAAAATAACTACAAAACATATAAAATATCTGAGAGTCAATCTACTAAGTCATATTCAGAATTTATATGTATACAATTATAAAACCCTCTTTATAGAACTAAAGAAGATTTAAATAATTCAAAAACCAGGAATGTTCGTGGTTGGGCTGTGCTCATGTAATAAAAATGATACCACTGAAATTGATTTACAGATACAGTGCCATACCAATCATACTATCAAGATAAATGTATAGGATTAGATGAAATGATAGCAGATTTTAATGGGAAAAACAAAAGACTATCAAGAGAGAAGGGGAAAAATAGAAAGAGGGGGACTTGGCATTTCTGGATCTTAAATTATACTACAAAACAGTAATCATCAAAACTAGTAATGGTTTAAAAAAAAGGAAAGTTGATCAAATAAAAAGATTGGATAAAAGAAATTCAGAGAAATAAAACAGTGTAGTTTTCAATAAACTCTAGGACATTAACTACCAGAGTAAGAACAAAATGTTTTTGTCCTATTTGATAAAAACTATGGAGAAACATGCTAATTTTATGGAGTTGTTATCTGTAAGTCAGTCAATAAACACTTACTATATGCAGACTCTTTGCTAAAGAGCAGGGAACACAAAGAAAGACAAAGGCAGTTCCTTCCCTCCAGAAGCTTACATTCCAATAGGGGAGAACACATATAAATTACAAGATGATATAGTAGATGTAATATGGTCCATGAAAGTCAGTCTGAAAGGGGAAGACATTAGTACCTGAGGATAACAACAGAAATGTGTCCTGCATAAGATGGGCTTTAACTTGAGTTCTGAAATAAGCCAGAGACTTAAGAGGTGGAGGTGAGGAGACAGCATTTCAGATACAGAAAACAGCCAGTACAAAGGCATGAAGATGGAGATGTAATGTTCTGTTCAAGGAACTACAAATAAGCCAGTAGAGTTAGATCTTAGTGATGTGATTGATAAAGGCACCAAATGATGAGATTTTAGAGAGCAATTGCTAGTTTGAGGTTCAGGTATTGAATGTTAAGGCACCAAATGATGAGGTTGTAAGCAATAAATGTTGGAGTTCAGTCATGTGAAAAATTCACAATGGCCATTCTCTTTAGCAAAAAGTAGGTTTATTTAGAAGAAGAACTTACAGACCAAATGAAGAGCTATAATAGACACCAGGAGTGGTAAATATGAAATACAGATGGGAGAGCATATAGTTAGCAAGGAAAGAGGTTTTTAATGATTAATGATGGAAAAGATAAGTTCCCTAGTGGAATTCACAATTTTTTAAAATAACTTTTTATTGACAGAACCCATGCCTGGGTAATTTTTTGCAACATTATCCCTTGCACTCACTTCTATTCCGATTTTTCCCCTCCCTCCCTCCACTCCCTCCCCTAGATGGCAAGCAATCCTATGCATGTTAAATATGTTGCAGTGTATCCTAGATACAATATATGTTTTCAGAACCGAACAGTTCTCTTGTTGCATAGGGAGAATTGGATTCAGAAGGTATAAATAACCCGGGAAGAAAAACAAAAATGCAAATAGTTTACATTCATTTCCCAGTGTTCTTTCTTTGGGTGTAGCTGCTTCTGTCCATCATTTATCAATTGAAACTGAGTTCAAGGTCTCTTTGTCAAAGAAATCCATTTCCATCAGAATACATCCTCATACAGTATTGTTGTTGAAGTGTATAATGATCTCCTGATTCTGCTCATTTCACTCAGCATCAGTTCATGTAAGTCTCTCCAAGCCTCTCTGTATTCATCCTGCTGGTCATTTCTTACAGAACAATAAGATTCCATAATGTTCACATACCACAATTTACCCAGCCATTCTCCAATTGATGGGCATCCATTCATTTTCCAGTTTCTAGCCACTACAAATAGGGCTGCTACAAACATTTTGGCACATACAGGTCCCTTTCCCTTCTTTAGTATTTCCTTGTGATATAAGCCCAATAGAAACACTGCTGGATCAAAGGGTATGCACAGTTTGATAACTTTTTGGGCATAATTCCAGATTGCTTTCCATAATGGTTGGATTCGTTCACAACTCCACCAACAATGCATCAGTGTCCCAGTTTTCCCGCATCCCCTCCAACATTCATCATTATTTTTTTCTGTCATCTTAGCCAATCTGACAGGTGTGTAGTGGTATCTCAGAGTTGTCTTAATTTGCATTTCTCTGATCAATAGTGATTTGGAACACTTTCATATAAGTAGTAATAGTTTCAATTTCATCATCTGAAAATTGTCTGTTCATATCCTTTGACCATTTATCAATTGGAGAATGGCTTGATTTCTTATAAATTTGAGTCAATTCTCTATATATTTTGGAAATGAGGCCTTTATCAGAACCTTTAACTGTGAAGATGTTTTCCCAGTTTGTTGCCTCCCTTCTAATCTTGTTTGCATTAGTTTTGTTTGTACAAAGGCTTTTTAATTTGATATAATCAAAATTTTCTATTTTGTGATCAGTAATGGTTTCTAGTTCATCTTTGGTCATAAATTTCTTTCTCCTCCACAAGTCTGAAAGATAAACTATCCTATGTTCCTCTAACTTATTTATAATCTCATTCTTTATGCCTAGATCATGGACCCATTTTGGGTCTTGGTATACGGTGTTAAGTGTGGGTCCATGTCTAATTTCTGCCATACTAATTTCCAGTTATCCCAGCAGTTTTTTTTTTTTTTTATCAAATAATGAATTCTTATCCCAAAAGTTAGGATCTTTGGGTTTGTCAAACACTAGATTGCTATAGTTGACTATTCTGTCTTGTGAATCTAACCTATTCCACTGATCAACTAATCTATTTCTTAGCCAATACCAAATGGTTTTGGTGACTGCTGCTTTATAATCTAATTTTAGATCAGGTACAGCTAGGCCATCTTCATTTGATTTTTTTTTCATTAATTCCCTTGAGATTCTCGACTTTTTATTGTTCCATATGAATTTTGTTGTTATTTTTTCTAGATCATTAAAATATTTTCTTGGGAGTCTGATTGGTATAGCACTAAATAAATAGATTAGTTTAGGGAGTATTGTCATCTTTATTATATTCGCTCAGCCTATTCAAGAGCACCTAATATTTTTCCAATTATTTAAGTCTGACTTTATTTGTGTGAAAAGTTTTTTGTAATTTTGCTCATATAATGGAATTCACAATTAACCAGGGGAAAGAGAACATTCCATGAAGTGGAATATGCCCTTAGCTAGCAGGAGAAATCCTAAAAGGATTTAGCACCCCAAAGAGTTAGTTGGTTATAAGGAGAAAGTCATGGTAGGAGATAAGAGGAAAGACATCATATAGCATGCGTAAGGCATGAGTGGAAAGACACCATGAGGCAAAGTGTTGGGCTTAACCTGAAGGGCTCAGCAAAAATGGCATGAACCATGGACAGATTTATAGAGGAAATTTAAACTCAGGGGTATGATATAATTCAGATTTCTGAGCAGACATAGCAAGATGGGGCTACCCATGACTATGAGTCTAAACTGGTCCCCATCAGTGTCTTTTCCTGCTTGTCTAAGGAGTAATTCCATCAATACTTCAGTCTTTCTCTGCCAACTGCATCTAGTTACTTGGGACCTCATCATTTCCAAAATGGAGAGGTATAAGGCTAGAATAGTCAAAAGGGGGCCAAGTTATGAAAAGCTTCAAATACCACTTAGTGAACTTTATATTTGATCCTGTGAATAATGAGGAAGTTATTGTAAATCATTGAACAAGGGGTGTGACATGGTCAGTCCTACATGTAAAAAAAATAACTTTGTTGACTGAGTGTAGGATGGATTGAGATGGAAAGAGACTTGGAGTGGAGAGTTAGAAGGCTATTATAGTAATCCAGGTGAAACAGAATGAGGGCGTGAATTAGGCTGTAGCTAGTGGGTGGAGAGAAGGGGATATTATGAAAGAAAGGTTGTGAAGGGAAAAATAACAAGACTAGGCAATGGGTATCTGTCAAGTGAGAGTGAGGAACTGAAGATGACATTGATTGTAGGACCAAATGATTGGGAGACTGGTAGGTCCCTTGACAATAACAGAAGTTCAGAAGCTTGAAAGGTTTGAGGAGAAAGATAATGAGTTTTGGTTTGCACGTGTTGAATTTAGAATGCCAATGGAACATCCACTTGGAGAAGGTCAAGAGGCAGTTGGATATGTATGACTATAGCTCTAGAGAGAGATTAAGGCTGGATATATAGGTCTGGGGAAAGTATACATACAGATGCTAATTAAATCCATGGAAGCTGATAAGGGAGAGCTAGGAAAGAGCTTTGGAGCACTTAAATAAGATAATGTTCAGCACTTTGCAAACCCTTAAAAAAGCTGTTAAAAATAGCTGGAAAAGTTTGAAAGTAATCTAATAGAAATTTGATTTAGACCAACATTTTATACCACATGCCACAATAAGCTTGAAATGAATATATAACCAAATTATAAAAAAGTCACATGATTTAAAAAATTAGAGGAAGATGGAATATATTTTTCATACCTATCTTGATTCTTTTTCTACCTGTATGATAGCTTTTAGGTTCCTTTGCTGGCTCAACATCTTTGTCACACTTCCTAACTTTGGGTATCCCCAAGATTCTGTTCTAGGTTCATTCTTTTTTCTCTACTTTCTCTTAGATGGTTACCTGAACAGCTCTCCTGAATTTAATCACAAATTCTTTGCAAACAACTCATAGATTCATATATCCAGTCCATCTCTCTCCTTGAGCTCTGGTCCTGCATCTAACAACTGCCTATTGGACATTTCAAAATGGATGCCACACAAGAAGGTTATACCATGATCAATTCTGATAAACATGGCTCTCTTCAACAATGAGATGATTCAAAACAGTTCCAATTGTTCAGTGATGAAGAGAACCATCTACACCAGAGACAATACTGTGGGAACTGAATGTGGGAACATAACAATTTTTGTTGTTGCTTGCTTGTATTTTATTTTGCTTTTTTTTTTTTTTTTTTTACTGGTTTGATGTGATTTTTCTTGTGCAGCACAATAATCGTATAAATAGGTATGCATGTGTATTGGACTACCTGCCATCTAGGGAAGGAGGAGAAAATTTGGAACAGAAAGTTTTGTAAGGGTCAATGTTGAAAAATTACCCATGCATATGTTTTATAAATAAAAAGCTATAATAAAATAAAAATTAAAAATAAATAAACAAATGTGTATGCATATATTAGATTTAACATATATTTACACCATGTTTAACATATATTGGACTACTTGACATCTAGGGGAAGGCATGGGAAAAGGGAGAGGAAATTGGAACACAAGGTTTTGCAAGGGCTAATGTTGAAGAATTGTCCATGCATTTGTTTTGAAAAATAAAAAGCTTTAATAAAAAAATGGATGCCACATAGACATTTCAAATTCAATTTATTCAAAACAGAATCCATTCTCTTTTTCCCAAACCAAACCTTCTACTGAACTTTTTTATTTATCTCGAGAGCACCATTCTTCCAGTTTTCCAGGTTTGTAAACTTAGAATTATCCTCAATTCCTCACACTCCATCATTCCACATATCCAGTGAGTTATCAAACTTTGCTGTTTCTATCCCTTCCCGAGGTAGTCCCTCATTGAGAACTTTGATTTCAAAATCTCAGCACTGATCATAATGGAGAGAGGTTGAAATATCCTGAAAAATATTGTTCTCATGATATCTTCATTAGATATTAGCAGAATACCTTCTAGTTCTTGAGTAGGTAGGTTTACATTTCAGAGGATATATTTTGTACTGGTAGGTTGTGCTTTTACCTGACCCCTTCCAAGACAAGAAGTCTACACATATCAGCTTCAAAGGTATTGTTATTTATACATGCTAAGTAAACAATTTGTACCCTGACCTCTTTTACGCTGCTCCTTTTCAGGAGCTCTATCTATTTTAACAAAGCATCCACCAACCTTAAAACACCCGAATTAACAACAGACAGCTTCTAGCTGTTTGTATAGGGGCTAGATGATGCATTCTTTTCCTGGCTTAGCTCCAGCCAGTAGAGATAGGCTCCCTTTGTGTTACTCTTGTGAAATCATTAGATCAATAATGAAGGTGCTTTCAAGCACATGTACTATCAGGGGAAATCATTAGCTGAGTAACAAACATACACCTCTAGCATAAGTTGAACCACTGAACACATAAAGTATCAGTTGAAATTAACAGCTCAATAATCAAAATTCAAATCTACCAAAAATGACTCCTGTGTAATAAAAATAGAATCCTTAACAGTAATACTAAAAATATAAGACATATAATTATTCTTAGAAAGAGGATTGCAATGTAATAATACCCGTTCTATTACCAGCATGATTTACCTTAACATAAAGCTGTGAAGACTTTCCAACTCTTGGCAAAGATAGATAGAGACAAAGGTCACTGTTGGACTTTGAAGAGCATACAAGTGGATCAGTGCATGATTCTAAGAATTCAATATGTCTTTTGACTTTACTGGACAGCTAATAGTTCTGAATATTAGTTCTGTGTAGTTGATACTATGTAATCTTCATGGAAGAGAAAGAAAAGGAAAAAAATGGCCCTCATCTATACAAATTTACTGATATAGGCACATTTCCTGGATCTTTCAGAGACTTCTATAACTCAGAAAAAATAGTAATTGTTGATATAAAGTGCCTGGAAGTGCTGGTATATGTGGATGATCTAATTTTTCTTGGCAAGACATTGGAAGAGCAAGTCCTTTCAGTGTGTTCCCCATTACAGCCTGCATGTACTCCCCAAAACAATAGTCCATAATGAAGACCTGTTCCCACTACTAAGCACCGCTCCTTTAGGAACTGAGTAGCTATTTACCTCAGTATACAATTACATAATGCCATCCCAACACAAAAAAATTCAATGGTTCCTGGAATCAAGCTTGCCTGATTTATAGGAAAAATACTGCTGTGCCAACTGCCTAGACCCTTATGTAGCATGCATTCTAACTCCCAAAATATTAATGTAATCTAACACCCAACACAAAAATGGAGCTTGCTAGTTCAAGGCAGCAAACATAGGCCCTCTCTATCCCAAAACAATAAAAAATATTAACAATCAGCAACTCAGAATGCAAAAAACATTCAAAACTATCCCTAGAACTTCAGTGGATTTCTATAATGTTTATGATTGATCTGAATCATATCAAGGTCTGGATAGTCCTTGATAATGTAAACTCCTAGATTTCACACACTCAGGACTCACATAGATTTAAGTTCAAGGTGATTTTAATGGTAAATTTGTCTAGCTGGCTTTCTTGCCCTGTTCTAGAACTTTGGAAGTTAACTCAGATATAGATATTTAATTGCTTATTATATCAAAAGATGTAAGCAAAGAACAGCATGGAAGCAATAAAAACATATAACTGAACAAAAGTGAATAGCAAGGATTGCATTTCCCATAGCAAAGAAGAAAAAAAAATCATCTTATTCTAATTTTAAAAATGAATATAGTTTCATTCCCTTTCCCTCTTGTGTAATTTGGGGAAAAACCTCCTCCAACAGATTCACAACTCCCATAGAGGAAAAAACTAAGTAATTTCTCTCTCTAGTCAGTGTGGAAAAGAGTATGGGATAGAAAACTTTATCTATGAAGTATTCATATTTTATTGAGGTCATTATCTATTCTCTGGAGTCCTGCTGGCTTGAATGTTCTCTCCTTGTGCTTTGGGGACTCAGGGAGTTCTGGGTTCTAGAATACCATCACTGAAGTTTTAGTATCCTATCTCAGGTTTCTCATGGTCAGGAACTTGGGAAGAGAATTCCATTGAATCTCTGGATTCTCAGAAGCTTCCTTAAGCTCTGGAAGGTCGATTGGCTTATGGGAAATGGAATCCTTATTATTTTCATGATTACTTAGGCTCTGGCCCCAGGCCTTCTGGGAATTGGAATTCTGTATTTAACATCTAGGCTTAACATACTCCCCCCCTCCTACACAGGGGTCATCAAACTTTTTAACTAGGGGCCAGTTCACTGTCCCTCAGACTATTGGAGTCCACCAGACTATAGTAAAAACAAAATCTGTGTTTTGTGGGCCTTTAAATAAAGAAACTTCATAGTCCTGGGGGAGGGGGATAAACGTCCTCAGCTGCTGCATCTGGCCCGCAGGCTGTAGTTTGAGGACCCCTGATTGTAATGCCTAAGTAAGGGTAAATAGGTTCTTCTGTTTCTATACATTTCCAGGAAAGAAAAAATATCTAGATAACCATCTTCTTCCTTACTACCAAAGTGGTATTGAAACTCCCAAAATATCCTTAGATAACCAATTATGTTTTTTCCATTTCTTATAGCCAAAAAAAAGTATGAAAGTATTGGGGGCCCTTTTTCATTTGGGCCTTACTCCTTATCTGTTACTACTGACCTTCACCTTACTCTTCCCATCCAACATCCTTAGTTTCCATCTTGAGTCTGATTTGGGGTAAACCTGATTTGGGACAAGATAAATGGTTATAAATAGAGTCAGATGTTTTAAAAGTGCAAAGATTTGTAATTCCCAAACCCAACTTTCATCTAATTTCATATATATTTCCATTTGAGTTCCTAAGCCCCAAATTCAGCAAAATAAAAATAAAAGTAATACATTCATCCAGTCATCTATTGAAGAATTCAGGCTTAGACCTGAAGGTTGAATTACATGAGAAATGTGGAAAGAAGCAATATAGGAAACTCTTTAGCAGTGAAGGAGGAGGGATGGAAGCATGATTGAAAATATGTTTATTAATTCAGATCTGAGAAAATCCTAAGTCAACCTGGTATCCTAGAAATACATTGTTTCCCACTCTCATACTTTACCTCCTAGCCTTCTTCTTAGAGAAGAAGAAATCTAAAAGTTTAAGGCAATTGTAGTTTAGAACTGAGTATGGGTTTCATTGTAAAGGTTGAGTAGAAAGCATACAATCTTATTCTCTACCAGGAAGCCCTAAGTATCTTTTAATTATCTTTAATGCCATAATTAAACTGAGGACAGGCAGAAAAAAATCAGTCATTTCACTCACATGGGACTCTCTTCCTTTATATTGAAACCACTATTGGCAAGAACACTGATCCTTCATTTTTCAGGAATTTTTTAAAAAGAAAATTGAGATGAAAGTTTGCAAGTTTGGGACTTGTGAACTCGAGAATGAATCAAGGTTGGAGTTGTGGTTGAAGACTGGGTAGTGTTAATACCGGACTGTGAATTTATGATCTCTGTCCCAAAGTCTATTGGGATTGAAATTATTTTTTCTTAATAGTGGACATGAATGCCTTACCTTGTTAAAAAAAAAAAAAAAAAAAAAAAAAAAAAGCAGGGTGGAGTTGGAGAGAGATGCAAGATCTCAAGCTTTCACCAGTCCCCAATCTTCACATCCTCATCTTGACTCTTTAAGCAGGAGTCTTCACTTTGGGAATGGTTAAGTTTCAAGTTTTCTTTGAGCATTGAATCAGATTCCAGCTTCAAGAAAAAAAAAAAAAAAAAGGAAACTGCATGTAAATCAACACAATTTGTTCACTTTTTCCCACTTTTTTTTCTCATGGTTTTTCCTTTTTGTTCTGATTTCTCTCTCCCAACATGATTCAAAAAGAAATGTGTATTAAAAAATTAATGTACATTTATAACCAGAAAAAAAGAAAATGATAAAAAAGATAAGTAGATGAAAAAATTTGGGGAGGGGAAGAGAAAATGGAAAAGGTCAGTGCCGTTTCAGGTTGCTTAAGGAAGAGAATCTGGGAAGACATGAGAGGAGCAATCTTTATCATGTCCCTATTCCCAGATTGCTACTCTAAAGATTTCAGGAAGTTACCTTATGGGTTAGATCTAGGGCCTTCTCTCTTTGTTGAACTGAGTTACATTGCTTCCAATAGGAGAGTTCCTTCCCTCTGGCCTATATTCTATGTATACTTTCTCTGATTTCTGTTTTGTTATCACTTTGAGAAATAGATTTATTTTTGCTTTTTGCTATGTGTGTTCATTGTAGAACTGGAATTAGGTGGAGAAGGGGGTCAAACCTTGGGTGTTGAGCTTGAAGTTCTTCCCCTTCCCCCCCAAAATGGGAGCAAAGTAGAGTTGTATTTCATATAAGGAAAAGGACTTAGAGAAAATCACATCAATTGACAGTTGTACAAAACAAGATTGAGCCACTGTACTGATAAACTGATAAACATCACTCCAAAACAAATAAATTAATTTAATTTAAAGGTAACTGTGATTACGGAGTGAATATGCTTAATGAGTTAACTAATATTAACTACTTCTCTCCCAAAGAGGAGTTTTCTGCCATTTTTAAACATGGGTTGTATGATGAGGGAGGGGGAACACGCCAAGGAGGAACATGCAACATTTTGCCATCCCTAGGCAATTGGGGACATGTCCTTTGTCATCAGAAATAAAAGGCTCATGCCAGCATCTATTAGCACGGATTTACCCAGAGAGACTGCCCCTGGGGTGGATTACCCATTTCTTTCAAGAACCCTAAACAAACCAAATTACTTCATACACTCCTGACTCCTTTTTATCTTTGCAGCATATTTCTAACAGAATGGCAAAGTGACAAAAAGTTAGCTTGAACCCTATTACATTCTCTAGACTAACAATATTTAAGGGAATAGATAGAATTCTAGTCCACACCCCTCTCCCTCTGAGGAGAGCAAAGTAGAGGCTTTGATCCTAACCTCCTGCTCCCCTTCATGGCAGGAATGAAAGGCTCCCTTGAAAGATAGGAGGAGAAGAGGCTAGAGATATTTATCTACTTCCCTTCTAGCCATACAATGACAATCTTCATCCCAAGTGGGATGAGGATTACTACATATGTAACCTTCCTTTCCCTCTTATGTTTGCATTTGTCAATCAGTCAACAAGTATTTATTAATCACCTGCTCTGTGGTAGAAACAGAGGTAAGAACAACAAAAAAGAATTTCTTCCCTCAAGAAGTTTACATTCTGTTGAGAGAGGCCTTCCCCAGGGTTACATAGCTAATAAGTGTTGAAGGCTAGATTTGAACTCAGGTCTTCATGTCTGGCACTGCATCACCTAGCTGTCCTTAAGTTATTTTGGAGAAAATTATTTCTGAGTTCAAATCCGATCTCAGACACTTACTAGCTATATAACCTTGGGCAAGTCACTTAATACCTATTTGCCTCAATTCCTCATCTGCAAAATGGGGACATGGTGGAAAAAGGAATGACAAACTGTTCCAGTATTTTTGCCAAGAAAACTCCATGGACAAGTCCATGAGGCCATGAAGAGTTGAGCATGACTGAGTAATGTATTTTTTTCCTCTTTCCCTCTCACGGAGCTATCCAGTATAACAAATAGTATTTTTAAAGACAAATTCAGCACAAATGATCGATGCAATGAAAAGGTCTGAAAACAGGTACAATGTATAACACCTGTGAACCTCCCACCTCAAGAAAGAGTAGGCGGGAACTGTCATCTCATATTTCTTCTTTTGAGTCATGCCTGGTCTTTATAATTTTTCTACATTTAATTCTATTTTTAATTATTATTTTTTTAAATTTGGAGTTCCAAATTCTCTCCCTCCTGCCCCTTAACCACCCACCAAAAAGACAAACAATACAATATCAATTATACAGGTCATAACTGTTTGTAAGGAAATCACCGTGGCAGTTTTATGGAGGATGGATTAGAGAGGGAAAAGACTTAAGGGAGGGAGACCAATTAGGAGGTTATTGCAATAGTCCAGATGAGAAAAGATAAGGCTCTGTTCTAAGGTGGTACCCTTGTGAGTGAAAGGAAAAGAGCAGATGCAAGAGATACTGTGGAACTAGTAATGACAAGACATTGTAATTGATTAATTGCATGGAGTAAAGGAGGGGGAAGAGTAGAGAATAATATTGAATTTGCAAACCTGGAAGGATGGTGGTGTCTTCAATGGAAAAATAAAGTTTGGAAGGGGGGAAAGATAATTGTGTTTTAGATGGTTGAATTTGAGATCACTACAGAACATCCAGTTTATGCACAATATTTTATTTGGAACTTAGATAAATGCTGGAAGATAAAGGTGCTATTATCTCCTTTTTACAAATAAGAAAATTAACACCAGAACTTAATTAAATGATTTTTCCCAGCGCCATACAGCTAGGAAGTGTCAAAGGAAGGATTTGAAGCCAATTTTTCCTAACCCAAGTCCAGCACCCTGCCTCTAATAAAGCTTGGAGTATTTTCCCCTAAAATTTTAGATATAATTTTGTCATTTATCTCTGTCTGCCTGTCTCGGCATCTCTGCCTGTCCATCTCTGTCTCTGTGTCTCTCTGTCTCTGTGTCTCTCTATCTCCCTGAGCCATACTTTCCTATAGTCTTTCTCTGCATGTTCCTAATTACAGCCATAATTAATTTTAATTAGTTACCCTTCATCAATTCCATATTAATTGGTTCCATGTCCCACAGCCATTATATTAAGAATGGGGGTGGGGAGAAGAATGTGCTCCTTGTGTCACCTCTTTAATAATACTAGAAGATTATTTATGGAATTATTGTTTTTCTAACTCAGACCAGAATGCCTGGTTCTTCCATCTGTTCACAGATGGACAAGTCCATTCCTGACATCTGTGATTTGAGATAAAAAAGGCATTGAAATAAAAAGTCAAATATGAAATAATATTGAATTAAGTAAGCAGAACCAAATGAACAATTTGTACAATGACCACAGTAATGGAAAAGAAAACAACACAGAAAGACTTTAGCACTGTGATCAATGTAATGACTAATCCTGATTTCAGAGGACTGATGGAGAAGAAGGCCCCCTCTCTTGGCAAAGAAATAGAGGATTACAGGCATGGAATAAGGTACACATTGTCAGACACAGTCAATGTGTTGATTTGTTTTGCTTTAATGTGCTTCTTTGTCACAAGTAAGGATTCCACTAGAGAAAAGAAGGAAAGATGGAACAAGCATTTATGTGCCAGGCATTATGCTATGTGCTCTACAGATGTTATTTCATTTTATCCTCAAAACAATCTTGAAAGGCAAATGCTATTATTGCCCCCATTTTACAGATGAGGAAACCAAAGCATAGGATCACAGCTAGTCTGATCCTGGATTTCAACTCAAGCCTTCCTGACTCTAGGCTAAGCATTTTATCTACTATGTCACTTATCTCATTTGAGAATGATAGTGATTTAAACTGACCTGTTCTAATAAATGTTTTGGTTAAAGTCAGAATTAGAGAATCCTAACCCACTCTTGATACACCCAGAACCCACAGTCCTCCCATCTCTATCTAAATCAAAATAGCAGCCATTCCACCCACATAGTCAGAAGGATGATTAGAAAGCATAAAATGAGACAGCACAAAGGAGAGAAAAGAATTGTTGGGAAAAGAGTTGAGAACAGCAGAAAGTCGGAGATAGGGATAAACTAAAAGAGAGGATTAGGGCTTTTTTCTTTTCTTGCTATGATGCAAATATTGAATAGAACCAGAAAAAAAGGAAATGTTGTCAGGGGCAGCTAGATGATGCAGTGGATAAAAGTACTGAACCTAAGTTCAAATCTGGCCTCAGACATTGAACTTATAAGCTTATTAGCTGTGTGACCCTTCACAAGTTACTTAACCCCAATTGTCTCACCAAAATTTAAAAAAAGAAAGGAAATATTGTAAGCAGGAAAAGAAGAAAGAGAATACATTGGTGAATAATAGAAAGAGGAACAAGAAAAGAAGGAAGAAGGAGACTGTCTTTGTAAGGCTATAATCAATGGTCCTATTTAGTAGAAAGATGACAAAGTCTTAAAAGGTAAAGACTACAATATGTGTTTTTTGTCCAACAGAGCCTAGGACAGGTTTGTCCCTTGTGGGTACTCAATAAAAATTGATTGTTTTGATTACAGTTTTCTTTATAGTCCAGTCCTTTGAATGAGAGTATATTCTGTCTCATGATTATATCTCTGGTTATTATCAAACTCCCACCAATTCATATAATCACAGAAGTACTAGCCACCTTAGTTGAAGAATCAATCAGGGGGGCCAAAATGTAATTGCTAAATGTCGATGAGGAATTTTCCTACAATCTCTTCACATGCGAATATATCATAAATCATTTTGAGATTTTAGGTCTTTGGCAGTTAAATAAATAAAATAACTCCAATACTGGTTTTAAAAAAAGGAAAGAAAGAAAAAGAAAAGAAAAAATGGACTGAGCTAAGCTGCTTTGGCTGTAAAAATAACATCACACAGGAAACATCTTGTGATTGGTTGAGAGAGTCACTTTGAGTCTCATCCATAGAAAAGTTCTAGTTCGGAGTTTCCCAGTTCAGGAGTTGAATCCAGAAATGGAAGAAAAACCAGATCCTTGAGAGAGAATTGCCTGGGTGAATGGCTGAGAGGGTCATGGGTGGGGAATGCTTTCAGACTTTCATTCCTCTCCTCTCCCAACTGTGATCATGTCACTGTGGAGACTGGACCAGTAAGACAGAAGGCATTCATCTGGGAGCAAATAGACACTCTGAGGACAGAGAGATGAGGAAAGACAGTTACTTGAGGGAAGACAATGCTTCAGGAAGTATGGCCCCTCATAGCAGAAGAAAAGGCCAGAGATACTGTCTTAGTAGGAGCTTTTACAAAGATTTTACAAAGAGAGAAAGGAGTTCTAATACCAGACCTTCTGAGTTACCCTCTTATCACACATTTCCTTATACTTGTGTCTCACTACAACCATACCTAAAGTTGATCCCAATCTATCCCTGGATCTATATGTATTTATGAGAAAATAGTATCAGGCTTCTATTATATCTATTATATCATCTTAGTAAGTGCCTTTTGTTAAAACAAAGTTACTGACATTATTAATGGGAACCATATCACTAGGAGCTCACAAACTACAATGTTAGAAGTGAAACCCTAACCTGGCCGTCTTCAGCAATGAGATGAACCAAATCAGTCCTAATGGAGCAGTAATAAACTGAACCAGCTACACCCAGCAAAAGAACTCTGGGAGATGACTAAGAACCATTACATTGAATTCCCAATCCCTATGTTTTTGCCCTTCTGCATTTTTTGATTTCCTTCATAGGTTAATTGTACAATATTTCAGAGTCCGATTGTTTTTGTACAGCAAAATAACGGTTTGGACATGTATACTTATTTTGTACTTAATTTATACTTTAATATATTTAACATGTATTGATCATCCTGCCATCTAAGGGAGGGTGTGGGGGAAAGAAGGGGAAAAATTGGAACAAAAGGTTGGCAATTGTCAATGCTGTAAAATTACCCATGCATATAACTTGTAAATAAAAATCCATTAAAAATAAAAAAAAGAAGTGAAACCCTAAAGAGTTACCCCTAGAATCCAAAGAAGTAGCCTCCTTCTGAGGAAAAAACTCTCTAGCGTCAGCAACAATAACCCCAGCAGGAGTGCTACTTCATGTTAGATATCATGATATTCATACTTTTTTCTATTCTTTAAGTTTTATGTCCTCAAGGCAAAGAAATTCAGTTCAATTCAATAAGTATCAAGGTCTATTATGTAAAAGAATTTATGTTAATCTCTATAGAATATAAAGGTGATCTAGAATCATACCAGAGAAATTATGTCCATGCTGAATCAGGACCCTAAGAAAATGACTTTAAACAAGCCTCAACCTGTAGACTTTGCTTTAGCTCCATAGAATGGTTCAGTTGGGGCCTTTATTTCTATTATTAGTAAATACTTTACTTTGGTTACATAAACTAAAAGACCAAACTAATGACTTTGAAGGGCCCCAAGTGAATTATTAGCCCAGAATATCTTCCTGATATATAACCCCATCTGCCTGTTCTCCATTTGCTGTGAGCTGTTCTTCACAAGGGAATTTCTTTCTAGGTAAGGACAATAAGGCATTTGATCCCCCTTTCCACCTCTCTGTCCATTCCCTTTCACATTGTTCCAAACCACTTTGTACTCTGGGCATCTTACCAGTTTTCACTTTATCTTTAATTGATGATGTTTTGGTTGCTGTTTTCCCTCTGTTGACCTATTTGCCCTGCTTCTACTCTTTAGCCTGAGTTCTCTCTCCTCAACCAGCCTCTGTTCCAATTCCCCCTAGGATCCTCTGTTTTGCTCTGCTGTCTGCTTAGAGATTTGTGGTAAGGATTCCCAAGTTACTTTCTTTTTTTGCCTTGAAACCTAATCAGATAGAATGCCTATACTTCAAGGGAGGGGGCTTTAATAGATTCCCTTGTTTGCCTATTCCAAATTCTCCAGGTTTTCTCAGTAAAAACATTCCTCCTCATAGCTAACTAGAATTCTTATTACCATATCAAACATTTCTTTTGCCCTTTCCATTAACAATAATGTAGAATAGCTGGTACTAATTCCTGCCCCTACCCTTTTCCTATTAATGACCATGGAATTGTTGGATTTACTTATGCCATGTCCACATATGGGGAAACTGCTGAGCTACTGGGCTGGACCCCACACACACACACACCTCTCCAGCAAAGGTCACCCCGGGTAATAAGAATTGAACCAGTACTACCTGGAGTCAAGACTCATTATTATAAAAGCTTCAGAAAAGTGAAACCCACATAGAATAATATCCCAGTTCTTCCAAGCTATCCCTGTGGACCATTCTAGATTCTAACACAGATCCTCAGACAAGCACTGAGCCTAAAAGAAAGTATACGAAGTAGTTCCATTGAATATTACTCCCAAGATCTGCTCATCAAACTTGCCAGAAACAATGATTTCAATTTTTTCCCACTTCATTTATTCAAAAGTGGCTCTCCCCTACCTCTACAAGCTGTTCTTATGTCATAAGTCAAAAGCAATAAGGTTCTCTGCTATTCATCAATCCTAAATCTTCAATTCTATATCTTAACTCTTACATTCGCCCATCCCAGGCTTCTTTCCCCATTCTATTCTTTTGCCTTCTCATCTCAGTTTCAGAGGTATATGAGAAACACTGGTCTTCCTCCAAGTCCTCTATTCCATATAAAACGAACTTTCACCAGTCACCGCTGCTGGTTTGATGATTGTGAAGTCAGTCAAGGACTTTTAATATCATTAATTACTTATCCTTTCTGGTGTTATGTTTACTATGAGGGAAGAAATGATACATTCTGAGCTCTTTAGGGGAGGAGGCTATCTTTTACCTTTTCTTGTATCCTCTGAGCTAAGAACCACACCTGGCACAAAGTAGGCACTTAATAAACATGACTGACTGACTTTCCATAGACACGCCATGTCTCAAAAAAATCCACAAGGTAAATTCATTTTCTCACTCTAGAACCACCCATTTCTCTGATAATTACAATGCCAACAAATGGTAGGTGCATAGGCAAGGCTATATTGTACCATTTCTCTCTCTCTCTCATTCTTGGATATATGCTATGCTACGTCAATGGCATAAAGCAAGAAAAAGATTTGGTTATTCAGCTGTGCCTGACTCTTCATGACCCACTGGAGTTTTCCTAGCAAAGATACTGGAGTGATTTATTATTTCTTTCTAGAGCTCATTTTATAAATGAAGAAACTGAGGAAAATAGAGTTAAGTGACTTGCTCAAGACCACACAGTTTACAAGTGTCTGAAGCTCAGGAAAATGAGTCTTCTGATTCCAAGTCCTGTGCTCTATCTGCTGTGCTATCTTGCTGTCCAAGAAAAATATATAGTGTATAATTAAAAGAAATTCATAAAAGAAATGTTTTGCATAACTATACATATATAACCAGTGTTAAATTGCTTGCTTTATCAATTGCGAGGAGGGGGGTGGGCGGGGGGGGGGAAGGAAGGAGAAAATGCAGAATTCAAAATTTGAAAAAAGTATGTTAAAATTTTCTACATGTAAATTAGAAAAAATAAAATATTAAAATAAAATTAAAAATCAAGTCCAATACAGCAATTAAGTTTTGTATGGCTTTAAAAGGGGGGGGGGGAATAGATGAGGTTTAGACATTGACACAGATCATAATTATTTCTCATAAAAATTTAATCATATAAATGAACTATTATAATGAGAATAAAAAATCCTAGAAATCATCTAACCCAGAAGAAACTTAATTTTCTTGCTAAGCAGAAAGATATAGCAGCACCAGTTTAGAACATAAACTCATTTGAAAAATCTTATGGAGGTGGATTGTGAAAGAAAGCGTTGCCCCATAAAGCAGCAAAAAAAAAAAAAAAAAAAAAAAACAGTGGAAGGAAAGACAAGGCATCATTATTTCAGATTAATTAGAGTAACCTGTCAGAATTAGAACTTGTCTTGAGATTTTTTTAAATGTAGTTGTATTACTGTAAAGTATATACAATATTTCCCAATACAGTACAAGGAATCTGTCTGTTGGGACACAATGTTTCCATAAGGATAGCGAAGAATTAGGAGAGACACTTTCCTGTTGATTTTGGTGATGGGACAGAACAAATTGATTTGTGTTCAGAAAAAAGATTAAGGGTCAGTATGAAGAATTCTGAAGGTGAGAGACAGAAATTAAAGAAAGAACAAGAAAAACAAAGAGGGAGAAAAAGAAGAGGAAAGGAAAGAGGAAGAACAGGAGGGAGAGAAACAGAGAGATATAAAGAGAAAGGAGAGGACAAAAAGAGAAAGGGGGGAAGGGGAGAAAGGGAGAGAAAGAAAGGGAGAGAGAAAATGAGATAGGGAGAGAAATAAGGTCCCAATATAGCCTTGCCTATACACCTACCATTTGTTGGCATTGTAATTATGACATATTGTACTCATAAGGCATTCCGATAAATTCTCCCCCTTTCAGTGTTAAAGTTGAAGGGATAGATGAGTTTATGAGTCAGATAGATTACACTATATAGTTTCCAGGATCTGGGAACCAAAAAAAAAAAAAAACAAACAAACAAACACAGTCAAGTATGCAGCAGTTACAAAGAAATTTTTTTTCTTTAATTTGTCAGTTTTACTTTGTTGAAGGAACCATAGTTGTACATACAAAGTAGTATAATTTATCATTGAGTTTTTTCTTTTACTAAGTCCTGCCATTTATTTTAATTAAAATTTTAAATTAATTTTTAAAATGAAGCTTTACCTTTTCTCCCTCCCATATCCTGCCTCCAAATGAGAAATCAAGAAAAAGACAAACATGTAGTCAAGCAAAACAAATTCACACATTGAACATGTTTTCTCTCTCTCCCCCCTACAAAATATTTCAAAATCCACTCTCTGAGTCCATCATTTCTCTTATCAAGAAGTGAATATCATGCTTCATCATGAATTCTCTATCATAATTAGTTACTGTGTTGATCAGAGTTCTCAAGTATTTAAAAGATGATTATCTTTACTATATTGCTGTTATTGTATTCATTGTTCTCCTGGGACTATTCACTTCCCTCTGCATCAGTTCATATAAATCTTCCCAGGTTTTTCTCAAACCATCCCCTTTAGCATTTCTTACAACACTACAATATTCTGTCACTTGAAATACCATAACTTGTTCAATCTTTCCTCAATTGCTGAGCACTCCCTCAGTTTACAATTCTTCACTATCCCAGAGATATTATAAATATTTCTGAACATATGAGTCTTTTCCCTCTTTCTATGATTTCTTGAGGATATAAACAGTACAATTGAATAGCTTTGACCATAGTTCCCAAATTACATTCCAAAAGAGCTGGGTTACATCACAGTACAACAGTATATTAATGTGCCTATTTTCCCCACACAGTCCCTCCAGTATTTGTCATTTTCTTTTTTTATCAACTTCACCAATCTGATGGGTATGAAGTAGAATCTATGAGTTGTTTTAGACTAAGAGAGTTCTCTTTTTTAATAATAGCTTTTAATTTTCAAAATATAAGCAAATAGAGTTTTCAATATTCATCCTTGCAAAACCTCGTATTCCAAATTTTTCTTCCTTCCTTCCTCCTACCCTCTCCCCTAGACAGCAAGTAATCCAATATATGTTAAATGTGTGTAATTCTTCTATACATATTTCCACATTTATCATGCTGCACAAGAAAAATCAGATAAAAAAGGGGAAAAAATGAGAAAGGAAAAAAAACAAAAAAGTCAAAAATACTATGTTGTGATCCACATTCAGTTTCCACAGCTCTCTTTCTGGATGTAGTTGACTCTCTCCATCACAAGTCTTTTGGAACTAGCCTGAATCATCACATAATCTTGTTGATGCCATGTACAATGGTCTCCTGATTCTACTCATTTCACTTAGCATCTGTTCATGTAAGTATCTCCAGGCCTTTCTGAAATCATCCTGCTGATTATTTCTTTATAGAACAATTATATTCCATAACTTATTCAACCATTCCCTAATTGATGGGCAGCCACTCAGTGTCCAGTTCTTTATCATTATAAAAAAGGCTGCTACAAACATTTTTGTGGGTTCTTTTCCCTTTTTATGATCTTTTTGGAATATATCCAGTAGAGCCACTGCTGGATCAAAGGGTGTGCACAGTTTGATAGCCCTTTGGGCATGATTCCAAATTATTCTCCGGAAGGGTTGGATCAGTTTACAACTCCACCAACAATGTATTAGTGTCCCAGTTTTCCCACATACCCTCCAACATTTGTCATTGTCATCTTAACCAAGCCGAGAGATATGTAGTGGTACCTCAGAATTGTCTTAATTTGCATTTCAAGAGAATTCTTAAAAACTGTTCTATCATTTTCCAATCAGGGTATGGATAATCTGTTTTAAATTAATTTCTTATTACTAGTCCTCATTTTACTAGAAGTCAGGGGCTTACTATAACACAGTATTCTTTATTCAATTGTAACTTTGTTATTTATAATTGAACTCTTTGTTCTCATTGTAATACAATTGTACTCTCATGGTTGCAGGGGTCCTCAAACTACAGCCGGTGGCCAGATGCAGCAGCTGAGGACGTTTATCCCCCTCACCCAGGGCTATGAAGTTTCTTTATTTAAAGGCCCACAAAACAAAGTTTTTGTTTTGTTTTGTTTTGTTTTTACTATAACTATAATAACTGAGGGACAGTGAACTGGCCCCCTATTTAAAAAGTTTGAGGAACCCTGGATAGTAACCTAAAGCCTATAAAAACAGATTTGGGAAAAGACTTTGGGATATGGCATCCTATGAGCACAGACCCAGCAGTGTGCTATTAGTAACTAGTGTTGGGGGGGAAGGACACATGACATGCTTTTAAGTTTTATCTAACATTTTCTCCCTCACTTTTTTATAGTCTAGAGAGTCAACAAAACAATAAATCAAGCCCTGTTTTGTAGCATTTAATTTTCAAGATGCAGAGCTCACAGTGAAAATTTAACAATAAGCTATCATAGTATAAGCTCTAGTACCTCTTATATATAATGTATATTGATTTTTTATCATGCTTTTTACTAATCTAATGAAACTATTTAACTATGAACATGAGACCAAGGTGATTTGTAAAAAAAAAAAAAAAAAAAAAAAAAAAAAAAGTCTGCAATATGTAATAGGGATTCTTTTAAGGAGATGAGGTACACAAGTCAATCAAAGAATAGTTGTAATGGGGCCTACACCACCCCCCACTGCATTTGTGAAAGGCACTTGTTACAGAAATAATGCCAAATAGTGGTCCTCTAGGATATGCTTTAAAAACTAGATGAGTGATTTATAATTAGACACCATAAAAGCTTGAAAGCAGTTTGTAAGCTTAACACTATTCTTTGTTTACATATCTAAGGGGTTTCTAAGCAAATGGTACAAAGATAAACTCCAACCTAGCCTGTGTGAAATTGATCACAAATTCTAAATTCCAAGGTTTGAATTAATGAGGTTTCACTATCTACGCAAGTAGAAGGCACTGCATAAATAAAACCTACCCTATTTTCAATGTTAAAAGGGACCTTCTCTATATTCTTTCCTCTTGCACATAAATTATTTTCATCTTGAAGCTAAAAAAGCATAGTGACACTTCATATACAAGCATAGTCAACTTTCCACTGTTTGTGTTCAGGTTACATCCAAGGCAGATATTTCTTCTGAGATATGAAAATGTGCTTCCCTTCCATTTGTGCATAGATGGCGGTTATGGGTGTGGAACATGGCACATATTGTTGAGGTTGACTGATGGTGTTGCCTAGTTTTGCTTAAATGATTTTTCCTTCTTTTTTAATTCTTCGTTATAAAGGATGGCTCTCTGGGAGAAAGGAGAGATATACTGGAAAATGATTCCTTCCTTCTAAACTTCTATATTAGTGTTGAGGGCACTATCACTCTCCCAATCACCCAGGTACACAATCTCAGTATCATTCAGTATCATCCTTTCTCTCTCACTCTCTCTCTCTCTCTCTCTCTCTCTCTCTCTCTCTCTCTCTCTCTCTCTCTCTCTCTCTCTCTCCTTCTCTCTCTCTCTCTCCTCACTCTTGTCTCTTTCTTTTTCTATCTCTGTCTCTGTCTCAGAGCCTAAGTCTCTCTCATCCAGGTTGGAAATACAGTGATCACTCACAGACCCAGTCCCAATTACTGATTAGCACAAAAGCTTTGACCTGCTCTGTTTCCGGCATACATAGATATCTTTTCTCTGGCAGACTAGGATCACCATATTAGTGCTGGGCTTAATGAAGACCATTTAATCTATTTTATCCCCACTGCAGCTCAGCACTCCATATCCCCAGTGACCAACCAACCTCAACCTCCCTGATAGCACACAATTTCAAATGTGTGCCACAACACCAGAGTGACTTTTAATTCTCATCACCCCACAAAACCAATTCATAAACAAATCACATGATTTCCAACTCCACAAAATCTCTCTCATTTGCTCTCTTTTCTCTAGGACAACTGTGATCCTAGTTCAGGACTCCATCATCTTTCCCCTTGGACTGCTGCAGTAGCCTCATCTCCTTGCCCCTTCTTTCCTGACTCCATCTATCCTCTACTCAGTCACCAAGGTATTTTTTAAAGGTCCCTACTCAATAAATTGTAGTGGCTCCCTATTATTTCCAGTATCAATATAAGGTTATTTGTTGGACATTTTAAAACTCTTCATCCCCTGGCTCCTTCCTACCTTTCTGAGCTCTTCTGATCTACTCTACATTGATCTATTTGTATTTCCTCAAACCTTGCTCCATCTCTCTGTGGTTAGCCCCACACCTACAACACTTTGCCCCTTCACCTTTTCTGCCTTTTAATTTCATTGATTTTCTTTAAGTCTTAATCCCTACCTTCTGCAGAAGGTTTTCCCCCTTCCCTCAGCTCCTAAGTGTTCTTATCTCTTTGATTACCTTCTACTTACTCTATATCTATCTTGCATATATCTAGTTTTAATGATATGTTGTCTCCCTATTAGAATTGATGCTCTGTAAGGGCAGGGATTGGGTTTTGTTTTGGGTTAGATTTTTTTTTTTTAGGTTGTCTTTGTATCTTAGTGCTTAACTCAATGTCTGGCCTGTAATAAACATTTAACAAAATGCTTCCTAAGTGTCTAATTGACATTAAAAACAAAAGATATCCATAAAAAATTTTATTTAAAGACAGTTCATCTTTATCTATCTTCCTACAACCTCTTCACCCAGCATCCCTTCCCCAAATCCCAGACCCGTCCAGAAACATTGTTATTGATTTTCCTGGTGGTTCCAGAATGAAAATAAGTTTATCTGGAAGAAGAGTATCTTCTATACCCCCTTTTTTTCTCTCCCCTTAAGCTTTGCCTTCCCTAAACCCAAGCCTCTTTCACCTTCAGCTTTCCCTTCCCTAAACCCAAGTCTCTTTCACCTTCAGCTTTCCCTTCCCTAAACCCAAGCCTCTCAGGGGATCAAGAGGAGGCAAGAAAGGAGAAAAAGGAAATGATTGAGTAAGCCCCCCACCTGCAGCCCACCCCCAGGAGGGCGGATTGGGAAGAACAGAGGGCTCTGCTCTGCCTTGCTGAAGCATTTCCCCCCTTTCTCTGCAGCACCCACGCTCCCTCCCTTCCTGCCAAAGCTTCTTGTTGTGACAGAATGTAAGGCGAGAGGGAGGGAGAGAAGGGAGGGAAAGAAGAGGAGAGGGAGGGGAAGGAGTGAGGATCCATCCCAACAGTAAGCCAGCCAGCCTTTGGACTGTGGCTACAGCTCCCCCTCCAGGACCAGGAAGACTCGGGAGAGGAGGGGAGGGAGAGGAGCAAGGAGGTGGAAGAAACACTTGAGAAAGGAAGGGCGGCAGTTTGTGGTTGGTGCTGGCGAGCGCTGGCCTCCTGCAGACTCCCTTCCTGCTTCGCCATTTCTTTCCCAGAAGCATGAATATGAAACCAAAAACATTTCTTATACACGTGTCTAATAATAGCGCCCCTCACTCGGGGATATAACACATGCAGTGATACATACGTATAGAAATAACCACACATCCTCTGACACGCGTGCACATACATCAATGCGGACGCAGAAAACAGTCTAATCACAGCTTCTGACGCTAAACAAAGTCCGCGGTGAATAAATGAATAAAGCATATATTAAGCACTTTCTATATACAAAACACTATCCTGAGGACTGGGGGTAGAAATAGAAAAGCAAGACAGTCGCTCATCTCAGAGAGCTCACATTTTAATGGAGGGAACAACACATCCAGAAGATTTCAGCTGCAGATCGGATGGAAAAGTGTCCTGGTCCTTAGGGTACAGAAGCAAACAGATGATCAAGTCTCTTCTTTAATGATTTCCACTGATAAAATGATATGTTTCTGATGTTGAAATATTTGACAATGTCAAGGACTTCGATGATAAGAACTTTCTTTTTTTGGATCTTGCTCCAGCTCCTGCAGGAGTAGTTGCCAGTCTATATCTCCTCAGGGGTTGCTGACCAAGATGATAACGAAGAGCAAAAATTCCTGGATTCAGGGTCTTGAACTACCTCTATCAGGGTCTGAGTGAAGGTGATGGTCAAGGTAGTAGTAGTAGTTTGCCTTACTTGGGACATGCTGCCTCCTGTCTCTCCCCCAGTGTACCTTGCTGCTTCAGCTAGGCTGGCTTTCCTGTCCTGTGGATAGGATTTAGTTGGCAATTGCTGGGCATAGACACTGGTAGCCATAGAACTCCCCCTATTCACTCCCCTACTGGTGCTATACTATCCTCTCTCTTCTGAGTTAGATAATGCTACCATGTGATGGTGTGTGATATAAGAGGGCAAACACAACATGAATACTTCAATTCTCTTAAGTCCATTTTCATTAAGAAGCTACCCAAAAAGCATAAAGGGACAAACATCATCAACATCGATGGAATAACAAGACAAAATCAAAACAGGACAATCGGGTTTTTGTTCCAGGATGACAAAATAAATAGGGTTCTGTCAATGCTTGAATTCCTTCTGAAATATAGAAACAACTGAACTAAGCCTAACAATTTAGTTAGCTAAGAATAATTAAACTAGGGTAACTAGTCTATGGTGTGCTCTCCACTCCCCCTAACGTGGACACATCCTCTCCTATTCTCCTTGCCCCTACACCAAAATTGCTAGCAGTAACTCTTTAGCCAAATGACATGATGCTTGGGCTTCACTGAAGCTAGCCTATGCCCATTTCTCTGAGACTCCAAAAAGATTTTCCGAATGCTTCTCCAATAATAGCACCCCTCACTCAGAGATACAACACATGCAATGATACATGTCCTATAGAAATAATTACATATCCCTTGACATGCATGTACACACATCAACACATGGACAAGGAAATACCCCCAATCACGGCTCCTGATGCCTAAACAAAGTCAACACTGAATGAATGAATTCCTGGAGTCTTGCATAACTTGCCAAAGATCCAAGGACAGAAGGATCAAGGTAGCTAATAGCTATAATAAATAATCAATTCAACAAAATTTGAGTACCTACTATGTGGCAGGAACTGTATTAGATACCAAGAGCTATAAATACAAAAATGGCACAATTCCTGCTCTCAAGGAGATTAGAGTCTACTGGGAAATCAAGAATTCTAGTCATGATCATAGTGGGAAGAAATGGATACCAAAGGGAATTTAACTTTCTTTCAAGGCTCCAGAGATAAGGAAATTCCCTTTCTTGAATAGGCAATAGAGTCCTGTTATAACAGAGAAAAAGAGATGGATGAAATGGTCTCTCAAATGCCATCTTGGCTTGCACACAATTCCAGGCTTATCAGAATATGTCAGTTTTAACCCATCCTTAAAAATAAAGAACACAGTGCTGGCATCTGAAATTGGAAAGTCTACATGATATAGAAGGAAATGTACCAGGACTTGGAGCCAGAAAAGCCTTGGTGGAATACTGCCTGTGACAATTAGCTGAATAGACTATAATTAAGAAGTTTAGTGTCTCTGAGTCTCTATTTCCTCATCTGTAAAATGGGAATAATAATATATCACATTGTTGTGAGAATAGGTAAAATTACATGTCTCTACACGCACACTCATACACACACACACACACACAGAAAGAGAGAGAGAGAGAGAGAGAGAGAGAGAGAGAGAGAGAGAGAGAGAGAGAGAGAGAGAGAGAGAATTTTCTTAGCCTTTAGGTGCTTTAAAAATATCAACTATTATTACTCAAAAGGACATTCTCTGTGGATATGGAATACTTCATATACCATCTGACTCAGTTAATGTGCCAGCTGGTTTTACTGAACTGCATTTCCTCCCTCTTTCTTTTTTATTCTGTTAAAGGGATAGTTCACTGCATAGGGAAGACAGGGAGAGATATATTCAGAATGAAGGTGATATAAGAACAAACGCTATCAATAAATATATTTAATTTAAAAAAAGATTGTCTCTCTTCTCTTTTCTGCTAGATAGAAATAAATAATGATGCTCCCAGCATGAGCTGCAAATGACCATTCCCAAGCCAGAGTTAACCCTCTCCTTCACTAATTCAGGCAGCTATTAAATCAGCAATATTCTTTCCCTCCCACTCTTCATCCCTTTGTTTGGTCCATTAAGAAACCTTCCATCTTTCTCTGATGTGCCTGCAAAAAGCCTGGCTCCAAATACACAGAGAATTTGTTGATTTGAAAACATTTTTTTTAAATTAACAAGCACATGGTGATGAAGGATGTTTTGCTCAGAGTTGATGTGCTGCCTAAGCCAGAATCTGCCCAACTCACTTCTCCTTTTCCCTTCCCCCATCCCCCTTCTTCCTAGCCTTGTCCTGCTACCCAAATCATTCTGGCAGAGAGAGTCCATTCCCTCAGGCATCTGTTATTCTGCAAAGCTTGTCATGCCAACTGAACAGCTTCCTCAGGTTCTGATGGCTTTCCTAGCTTTGCCTTTTTTTGTGGGAAGGGGAAAAGGGTTGTATTTTTTTTTTTTTTTTTTGCTCTGCTGAGAAGAGGTGAATCTGTTCCTCTCCCTCTTGGAGCATTTCCCAGGAGGACAGTTATACTGTTTTGCATCTGCTCACAGGAAGCAAAGAAAAAGCATTGAATAAGGTAAAGAATTTGGACTTGAGCTCCTTCTATGAGGATAATTTAATTCCCTATTACTCCAGCTAGTGGGAGAGTGCCCTTAATATATAGCACTATTTAAAGAGGTCACTTCATCCAGTCCTCTGCCTCTGAACAGGGTTGTTCCTCTCACTCACTTTAGATATGGAGGAGCAAAAAGATCTATTCAAAGGGGCTGAGGGAAGTCATTAATTCCATACTCCATTAGTCTCCTGCTCTCATATCCTAACATGAAAATGGTTGGAAAATCTTGTCCCAAATCTAAGCCCAAGTATTCTAATCTCTCTGTCTCTCTGTCTCTGTCTGTCTCCCTCTGTCTGTCTGTCTCTGTCTCTGTCTCTGTCTCTCTCTCTCAACAAGCATTTTAAAAAGTGATCTATCCCTCCCATTATCCCCACAATTGAATAAATAAAGACAAAACTTAAGACATAGCTATATAATCAAGTAAAATAAATTCCCATGTTAACCTTATCTGAAAATATATGTCTCTTTGTGCATTTTAAGTTCTTTACCTTTATGTCAGAAAGTAAGTGACATGTTTCAACTTCATTCTTTTAAAACTGTGGTTTGATAATGAAATTGATCAGTTCAGAGATTATCCTACTTTCCTCTGAAATTATCAGCTTCATTATTTCTTACTTCTAATCACTGTGTTGATCAGTGTTTCTAAGACCTTCAAAATTGAATGTCTTAGAATATTGCTGTTATGATATAAATTGTCCTCCTGCTTCTGTTTACTTCATTCTGCACCACTTCATTCAAGTCTTCCTATTTCCTCCAAACCATTCTCTTTATCATTCTTACAATATAATTTCATCATATTCATAGATATAATTTGTTCAGTCATTCCTCAAATAGTGGACATCCTCTAGGTTTCCAATTCTTTGCCACCACAAACAGAGTAACCAGATTCTTTCCCTTTTCTTTGTTCTCTTAGAGACATAAGTTTAATGATGGCATAGCTGGGTCAAAGGGTATACACAGTTGAGAAGAGCCAAATTCAAGCATTATAATCTTTTTAAAAAAACTTTTTATTTTCAAAACATATGCATAGATAGTTTTTAATATTCACTCTTGCAAAACCTTGTGTTCCAAATTTTTTTTCTCCCTCCCTCTTCTCCACCCCCTCCCTTAGGAGGCAAGTAATTTAATATATGTTAAACATGTACAATTCTTTTATACATATTTCCACAATTATCATGTTGCACATGAAAAATTATCAAAAAGGAGAAAAAAGAAATAACAAAAACAAAAAAAAAAAAGCATTACAATCTTAAGTCAAGTTCAAGCCCTTATATTTTCAGTATGATTAGAGTGGCAGGGTAGAAAAGGCAGGAAATGTCCAATAGAATTTATGCCCTACAACATCTTCCTAATTCACTCTTTGGATACTGGCTTGGCAAAAACAGGCATATTCCCCATTTATTCCTCTTTAAATAAGCATTCACTAAGAACTACTATGTGCTAAGCACTGGAAATACAAAGATCAAAAGGTCTTTACTCTTATCAAAAGGCTGTTACATTCTGTTGCAGAGGCTGACAGTCTACTGAATCCATAATTCAATATATGTCCCATCTGTGTAACTTAGCAAAGTAATACAACATTACATAAGGATAAAGCATTTACTAAATGCCTACTATGTGTCAATATTATATTGGTTAATTTGGGGCATAGGGAATTGCAAAATATTGTTTCTACTTTCCAAAAGCTTACAATCCAGTGGGAAAACAAAACTGACTTGCAGTGAATGATTCAAGAAAAACTGGTTCTTCACTATGGATGAAGTGCTAAGTATAATACAAGTTCAATGAAGGAAGAGATCACCATGGACTGAGATAGGATGAATAGGTTTTATGAGTTGTCTTGAAGGATGCACACAAGGTCTGAGTAAATGGAATAGTGGACATTTCATCCAGGAGAGAGTTGCACGAGCAAGTGTAATCATGTTCATTGCAGTAGGAGACATCATTCAGAGGAGTCTCTAGAGTTTGGGGGTGGAGGACCGAATTAGGGGGGCAGGATATAAGAGTTACGAGTTCATAAATTCGAGCACTGGGAAATTAACTGACACCTTGTTTGTTAGAGATAAGAATTGAAGCCAGGTGATCCTGTCGAAACATTACTCCATGCTGCCTCTAGCCTCGATATTCACATCTAAATAATTCGCATGTCTCTAGGTCTTTGCTTCTGGCTAAGTTCGTGGATACAAGGACAGACCAGCCCCAGGAGAGCTGAAAAACAGTGAGTCAGGATGATGTTCACACTGTCTTTTGTAGGACAGAATATCTATATACAAGTATACCTTAGTCCTGCAGATTATCAATGATTACCAAGCCTGGGGCCCAAATAAATAAATTAGGCAGTGCCTGAGAGAAATCAAATTTCGTGCAAATACAGATTTTTATGGCATTAAAAGCTCCTTAATTTTCCAGCTGCCGTCCTTTCTTTAGGATTCTAGTGCTCACCAGGACACTGAGAAAGGCAAGAAAAGCTAGGGGAGCTTTTGCAAGCTGAGAAAACTGAAATCCTAAATCTCTCTGCAGGTGAAGAGGGGCCCACTAGTCCATCTGATCGAACCTTAGCTGCCTAGCTACTGTACAGGGGTCTGTCTGCAGTGCTATGACAACTAAGGCCCACCCCCTGTTTAGAAAACTAGGCGCTTTGAAGTGGTCTGCATAGGGGTCCTTTAGTGAGTGACTCTGGGATAATGCTGTCTTCTGGGGTTGCCCTTGGCAACCAAGCTGAATTGAAGTACTGACAGCCTGTGGCGCAGAGAGCCCGGAGGGGGTGGGGGTGGGGGAGCGAAGGAGGAGTTGGAAGGGCAGTGGTACTACATATTTCAAGGAAGCACATCAGTTCCACATGGCAGACATCTCCCATTTCATCTCCTGTCAACTCGCCTCTGGCCTGTCAGCCGCCACCTGTGCCTGTTACAGCCTTCCCTCACCTGCTCCATCCTTGCATTCCCATCTAGAGAATAGAAGGAGCATCCTAAAATATACTCTGAGAAAAATAAGCATTTTTTTTTTAGTTGGGGGGTGGGGGAATCAATAACCTGTCTTATTTGCTTTCTAAACATCTCCGAATCCCCAAGTCCACATATCCTGTGCATGTGCCCACCTTGCTCTGGAGCAAGATGATTATCTCACTTTGGGTGGGTAGGACCCAGATAAGCCTGCCTTCCAGGTAAAGCTCCTTCAGGACCCTAGCACTTTCCTCTGGGCATTTCATTATATTGAAGCCTTTTGATTTTTATGTCATTGTCATATATCTGTGTCTATGACTATGATGTGAATAAATTATAACTATGATGAAATAAATAGACATATATGTGTATGTATGAAGATGACTATGATGTAATATATTTGATGTATGGTATAATGTGTACATATAATATACATATACACCCTCCCACCACTACTGGTGAATCTTCTTTTATAATAAAGAAAAACAGATAAACAAACCCAGCTGAAGTAAGGATCACAGCTGACAGCATATGCCATACCATAGCTCCCTACATCTTCAGGATAACCAGAATGAGGCATTTCCTCATTTCCAGAGCCAAGAATGGTCCTTATAACTACACAGTGTTTGATTTCATTCCTGTTGATGATATATACTGGTTGTGCGAGCTTGGACCAGTCACTTAACCTCTGGCTGTTCCAGACAATTATTTATGATAGTAAGTTGCAGAGAAGCACCAATCTATTGGCAGAGGACATTTCCTTAACTAGGGAGCTCCCTACAGCAATCCTCATCCCAGCCTATATATAATTATAGGGACTGGAGCTGTGATTTCATTGGAGATATATATATATATATATATATATATACAAAATATAGAATCATTCTATTTGGCTGTTTCTCCAGGCTACCACTCATAATTCAATTAAATTCTATTTAATATAATTTAACAAGCATTTAATAAGTGCTTGCAATGAACAAAGCCCTGGGATAGGTACTTGGGACACAAATATAGAGGTGATACAGCCCCTATCAGTCTCAAGGAGCTTACAGGAAAATGAGGGGTGGGGGACAGGAAGAAGATTATAGCCATTATATGTTTTTTTCCGGTTCTGTTTAAATCATTCTTAGTCTATCCATGTTTCTCTGTATGCCTATTTGCTGCTTCTCCTTGTGCACCAGTCCTCCATTATATTCATTGACCACAATTGCTTCAGCCCATCCCTAATCAATATTACAAGCTGAGAAACCTGAATCTCAATTCTATATATGGCCGAGGAGGATCCCCCACAGACCCCCCATCCATCCTTAGTCACTCCCCCTTTCCTACCCCCAGTTCTTTGCTACCACAAAAAAAGTGCTGCAATGGAGATTTTGGTATAGGGTAAACCTTTTTTAATAGCTCCTTTCCTTACCCCCACTCTGTGCTTTCTTGGACAAAAAAAAAAAAGCAGGTACCCTGAATGTTCTCCCCTTCCAC
The DNA here is from genome assembly GCF_016432865.1 of Antechinus flavipes. Taxonomy (NCBI): domain Eukaryota; kingdom Metazoa; phylum Chordata; class Mammalia; order Dasyuromorphia; family Dasyuridae; genus Antechinus; species Antechinus flavipes. Next base: position 387,359,616 of record NC_067399.1, on the reverse strand, counting down.
AGAAGTCCCCTCCCCCCTTTCTGCACTGAATCCCTGGGCCTGCTGTGCTCATTACTGGAGCCAGCCTGCTCTGCTTCACCTGCCATCCATGCCCAGTGGTTTTAACAATCACCCATGCATCCTACAGGCGACAGGCACTTACACATACACACAGAAGAAGTCTAATTGCTTCCTGGCGTGTGGATTAGATGGTTCTTTTCTTTGATGGAGAAAAAAAGAGAAACTGCAGGAGGAAGGGTTGGGAGGGGAATGGGGGACTAAGGACAGGAGGAAAGAAGGCTCCCACCCAAGCCTGTTCCTAGAGAGTGAGTCTCCTACAGAACAGAGAAAAGGGCACATATTTGTATTTTGCATTAAGGTAGGGTTCCTTTCTTTCTTTGTATCATGGACCATTTTGGTTATCTGGGGAAACCTATGGCTTCTTCTCAAAACAGTATTTTTAAATTCGTAGCATTTAAAATACACAAGATTACAAAGAAAACCACCTATATTAAAATACAGTAATCAAGACATTTAAAAACCAAACTAATAGACCTCAGGTAAAGAATTCCTCTACTAAGGTCAGCTGTGCCCATAATCATCAATGGGCACAGAGTTTGTTAAAAGAAACTAGTCCAAATCTGGAAAGACTGACAATTAATTTATTCATTCAACAAATATCTATTGAGTGCTTATTAAATGCTAAGCACCATGTCAGTTGCAGAGCAGATACAAAGAGGTAATAAATCACAATCCCTGCCTTAAAAAAACAAAATCTAGATGGGGAGCCAGGACAAATATATTAAAAACCAAAACAAAATAATAACAATAATAATATTGATAATAGTTAATTTTATATGGTATATACTATATGTCAGGCACTGGGCTAAGTGCTTTACAATTATTATCTAATTTGCTCTTCATAACAACCCTGGGAGGCAGGTGCTATTATTATTTCCAGTTTACAGAAGGCAAGCAGTATAAGCTGTTGTTAGGGAAGCCACGAAAAGAGATATCCACTTTCCCTTCCCAAATATCAAGGAATTTTAGTAGGCATTTCCATTCTTTTTTGATTCTCATATCCCTTGGCTTTCAGTCAACCTTCCTAAACCCACATTCAATATAAAAAGAAAGAAATTCTAGTTTGCCATGACTGTGCACATAGAAAATAAAATAGATGCATTAATTTCAATAGGATAAAATAGCTATTCACCAAATTTTCTCTATATCCCCTTTGACAAAATTCTTTTATCCATGGAGGGGAGCACATATGCCATGGTGAGAACCCCTTGTCCACAGTAAAAAACAGAAACTCTACAACTGAGGCAGCAGCCTTTCAGGGATAGCAGTAACAGGGTGGGCAAGACAAGGCAACTTCCAGATTAACATAGAAACTACATTGGGCTTCCTTATCCAAATACCCTCGAGAAAGATCAACCAGGAAGAGAATATATATTAAGGGAAAAAAAGCAAGAAGGAGAAGCAGGGTCTCTCTCACATATTCCTGTGGTGCCTCTGGGAGAAATGCCTGAAAATGAGAGGCATATTGCCCTTGGATCTGAGCATGTTCCAGGGATCTCTATCTCACCATCCATGCCCAGAATTGAATTCTTTGGCTGACTATTCTTACCACTCCACTAGCAAGGTAGCATCAGGTCTACGAGCACCTCAAGCTAATGACAATGTAGCCAAGGTGTCAGGTAACAGGAGTCTGTAGAGTCCTAGGGAGGCAGGAATATGCCAGTTTTCTGACTAGGAAAAAGTGCTTACCCTAAATAGGTAATGCCATCTTAGGGCAAGACTTTGTTTTATCTCTGCTCCACATGCAGGTACGTGCACACACACACACACACACACACACACACACACACACACACATTTCCAGATAGCTTCCTTTCATTTGATCTGGGAAAAAAAAAAGACCACTTAGTATGTGCTAGGTACAGAGAGATAATTAGGATGGAGCAACTGAAGCTTTTCCCTGGAAGCCACCAAATTGAGAGGATTCACACCAAAAACCAAAGCCCCCATGTAGGGCATAGGAAAAACCACTGGGGTTTACAGGACAACCATGGAAGGGTTAGGACCTCCAACCTTGCCTTCCTCCCCATGGTAGTACGATTTTTCCCCACCCTTTGTTGTGGTTACTGAGGGCATAAGGATAAGAATGGGGAAGCTCCTGATTTTTTAAATATCTTCTTAAAGGTTGTTTTAGATATAAGGTTGGAGAAGGACACTAATCTGAAGAAACTTCTAGCTGGGGGGATTGTAGAGGGCTGAAACTCTGAAAAGATTGCTCAAATCAGACAGCAGAGCACTTAAGACTAATTACCTATTCATTGTGAGACAATGGCTCTATATAAATATATTTAGATGAGATGGTGATGTAATGGCTTTGCTCACTATTGGTGTTTGCTGAATATGAGGTGGTGAGGTAATTGTAGGCGAGGATTGGAGGGCTGAGGCAGAGAGGTCAGAGTCACTTGGCTGCAATGTGAGGAGGAGAGAGACTGGAGACTCCGGACTCCAGAATCCAGGAGACATCTTTGGCAAGCCGAGTGGCAGCTTGCTGCCTCCTTCATTTCTCCCCCTAAAAACCAAGGACTTTGATTGAGGATATCCTGACTCTGACTGATCCTGAGGCCCTCCAGGGAGCTAGCCCGGCCATTATAGAGGACAGTTAACATATTGAAACAAATCTAAATGAGACAGGTTAAAAAAAATGAGTAATTAATTATGCACTGCTGGGCTGAAAGGTATGGGTATCTTCACCCTCTCCTCCTCTGCAAAGGTGGCCCTTCCATCTCTGCTGAACATAAGGCTTGGACTCAGTTCTGGAGGAACATGGCCTTTTAATGAGGAGCTCACACTCATTTACTCACACTCTTTGACTTGTTACATTCCTATCCCAGCTTGCCTGGGAAAAATTAATTATAATTTAGGTTTGACTTATGACCAGGGCCTCCCCAAGGAAAAATAGGAAGAAATCTTCTATATAATATGAATCAGGTATGGGACAGCTATTCTTGTGTATATATATATATATATATATATATATAATAAATGTTTAACAACAACAACAACAAAAAGGCTCTCACAAGTTTGAATCAACAAAGACTTTAAACAAATGGCCATAGTAATGACTATGCTCTCTTAGGAGGCTGATAGTTAAAACTTATGACAAGATACAATTTGTGGAACTGCTGAATAGGCAGCTTTCTTTTAACATTGACACTGCAATGTTCAAACTGCCCCTTCCTATTTTTCCATTCTTTTTAAATCTTTCTTCCTTTCATGTATTCATATATTCATATCACTGGTCTTCTTGATATTTCCTACTCAAAACACTCCCTTAACTCTGAACACTTTCACTGGCTGTCCCCCATTCCTGGAGTGCTTTCCTCCTCATCTATGCTTCCTGGCTTCTGGCTAAATCCTACCTTATGAAAGAATCTTTTTCCAATCTTCATTAATCCCTAGAGGCTCCCTCTGAGATTAGATCCAAGTTATTATTAATATAATTAGTTATATTAATATGTATTATATTATATTAATTGTTTGTAAATAATTGCTTGTATACTCTCCATCCTTAAAATATGAACTCCTTGAGAGTAGGAAAAGTTTTGTTTTTCTTTGCATCCCCAGCATTGGTATATAGCACATTGCATACTGTTAGCATTTAATAAATGAGTGTCAACTGACTGGGTAGGGTGGAATTGGTGAGACATGAGCGAGGCTTTGAAGGATGGCAAGATTTTGATCAATCCAGGGCAGCTAGGTTGCACAGAGGATAGCGTGCCTGAATTTAAATCTGGCCTCAGACATGTACCAGCTGAGTGACCTGGGCAAGTCATTTAACTGTTTGCCTTACTTTCCTCATTTATAAAATGAGCTAGAGAAAAAATGGCAAACCACTCCAGTAGCTTTACAAGAAAATTCCAAATGAGATCACAAAATTTTAATAAGCAAATAGGAAGGGCCATCCTAGTTGGGAGAGCAGCATGAACAAGGAGAATAAATATGGCTTATATGGAATCTTTCTGATTATAGAGAAATGTTTATTAGAGAGAATTATTAGACAAATAGTTAAATAAATAGAATGGGAACAGACTATGGAATACGAGGCTAAAGAGCTTGGACTTTACCAAACTCCAGTTTATAGAAACAAGCCTCTGTTCATTCTCCTTTGTGGTTATCTCTACTCCAAGCTGCTCTATTCCTTTCCCCACTACATACCTCCCTAGGTTCCCTTTATATGTTGTTGTATACTGTTAAAGAAGTTAAAGATGCACACATATAGTGTATCTAGGATATACTGCGACATATTTAACATGTATAGGACTGCTTGCCATCTGGGGGAGGGGGTGGAGGGAGGGAAGGGAAAAAATCGGAACAGAAATGAGTGCAAGGGATAATGTTGTAAAAAATTACCCTGGCATGGGTTCTGTCAATAAAAAGTTATTAAAAAAAATAAAGAATATATTCAACAACAAATAAAGAAAGAAAGAAAGAGGTTAAGGACTATCTTGCTTACTTACCTTTTTATCTCCAATGCTTATTACAGAGCCTGGCCTATAGTAAATGCTCTATCTATCTCTATATTTAATCTCTATCTCTAGATATCTTTCTCTGTCTAGATATATTTCTATAGATATAGATATACACCTATATCTAGATATATTTTCTCTATTTCTCTATCTCTACCTATATTTCTCTATCTTTATTTATATCTGTACCTATCTATCTATCTACCTTTTATGGCCATCATGTCTCACATTATAAAGCTCTTAGCCCTTTTGCCTACAGTGGATCTTCTTTGAATAGTGTCCAAAGATAGGTATCCAGTTAGTCCACACCACTCTCTGGGCCAACTAAATACAAAGTATAAATTTTTTTTCTGTTAATCCTCCCACCAATATATGTATGTATACACATACACACACATATAGTCATACATACACACACGTATAGTCATATATGCACACACACACACGCACACACACACATAGAGCAGAGCCTTTATGAGGTACCCACCTGCTCAGCCCAGATTATATAGCTGTGGGAGCCACTGTAAATTCTTAATCCTACAATCTTCTCACTCTAACTAAAGGTCCCAGGCCCTTGCTCTGCACTGCCTGAAGCCTGGTTATGCTTTTCAGGAGTTTAAGTTGGGACAGACAGGGTTTCTTTAGTGGACCTTTGGATAGATAAGTATGGTATTGATAAAGGCAGAGGAGGATATTGGACCTAGCCTTCATGCCCACCATATGTGTTTACTATTCCTGGGTTTTAAACTATCCCTGTGTGAGCTAACACCAGCAAGAATTTGTAAAAATAGGATGGTCCATATATATGAATTCCTCTTTCCCATCTCAAATGGGTACCAGTGTTTCTTTCTCCTTCCCAATACCAGTTGAGTATATCATTCCTACCTCTTTAGGTTCAGAAATTCCTCATTACTGTTCTAAGTACTGGGGAAGGTAAGAAGTTTGTATTCATCACAATCTCAGTCCTTGTGATGCTTACAACGATTAGATAAAAATCCAAGTAACCAAAATATAAAATATTGCAATCATGTCCTTAGGAAGAGGCCGTGTGCTATGGCAGGAAGAAAGTCAGGAATAGATTTCACTCTTGCCTCTGAAATGGATTGGCAATGAAATGGATTACAAATCATTCAAATTTTTTTTTTGTGCCACAAGGCAACTTTCTAAGATTCTGAAGCTTCAGAGCAGAGGTAAACCTACTTTAATTGATGGAATGTATTCACTGGGAGTCCCTACATCAGTGAAACTTTTAAGTCTAAATCAAAACACAAACAAAAAGAGAGTTATGAAACAATGTAATAGGAGGTCTAAAAGGAAAGAACATGGGCTCAGAGGAAATTAGGGCAGGCTTCATGGAAGAGGTAGCATTTGAAGGAAACCCCCAATAGCTTTCATTACATCATCTTGCAGACTTAGAGAAAATGAAAGAAGATATTTAGATCTAGAGGTATTGGGAGCAGGAGATTTATGGGACTTGTGGGATGGTAGACTTGGAAAGGGAAGGCACCTTTTAGGTCATCTAGTCCAACTCTCATTTTATAAATTAGGAATTGGGGCCCAGTTAGCTTCACCCACTGTTTGTAAGGTGGTGCACTGGATAGAGTTCTTGAGTCAGCAAGACCTGAGTTCAAATACATCCTCAGACACTAACCATGTGACCCTGGGCAAATCACTTAACCTTCAACTGTAAAATGAGGATAATAATTTATTTCAAAGGCCTGCTGAGAGTATAAAATGATATAATATTTATAAAGTGTTTGGCACACTGCCTGACACATAATAGGCACTATAGAAATGTGTATTTCCTTCCCTTTCCCAGCCAGATTAAGTGATTTTTCCAGGGTCTCACAGGTAGTAAGGAACAGAACTTAGAATCAAACTTACTCAATAAATATTCATTAAACTTAGCTCCTGTGTTTTCAAATCCAGCACACTGCCTTGCACTAACTCTCTGGAGGTCCATATGCCTCCCCTACAACTTTGGAAGCTTCTCCCTAACACAGGTCAGAAGTTGAACTCCTTCCTTGTTGGTAGTACCCTCTATGATAAACTGACTCCCTCTGCCAAGTTTGTTTCCAATTCTAGACTTCTTCATCTTGAAATCATCATCATTTGATCAATCAACAATCAACAAATATTGATTAAGTGCCTACATTGATTAAATTGGAGGTGCTGGGGATATAAGTACACAAATGAAAAAAAAACTTTTCCCTCCTAAAGTTACCTTGCTGGTTATAAAGCATGTGTCCATATTTTTTATATTCAGAATATGTTAATACATCTTACAGGGCATCCAAAGGAAAAGAAGAGACAGTGTCTGCCTTCAGAGAGTTTACGATCTAACTGGAGAGATGTGCTAAAAAAAAAAAAAACTTTATGCGAAATATCAATTTACTTCTTTTTCATGGAAGTAATGTTGTGCCACAGTTCCCTTTTACTGTCCTGCCTCTGTTTCCCTTAATTGCTTTGCCTCAATCCTCTTGGTTGCAACATCACCCTTCCCTCCTAATCATTAGAACTGATATAATTTAGGGCTGGCCACGCTAAGATTATAAACTGTAAATGTTTAATCCAAATAAGGAGAAAGACCTTTTATCTTAGACATCATAACCCCAGACTTTCCCTACTTATCAGCATGTCCGGTGACTCACCCATTCTGTCATTGTTTTGATCCCAACTTATCAGAATGCCTCGGTCTACCACTGTAGCTTGGAGCCACGTGTGTATATATATTTCATGGGAACCCCACATTCCCTGCTGGATGCTTTGGACATCAGCCCTGGGGCAACATGCCCCCAGCACAATCTCTCCCTCTCAAATAAAATATTAAAAACTCTCTAATCTTTCTCTTGTCTCAGTTTCTCCAGCATTACAGTAGAGGATACAGAGTCAGGAAGCCCTGTTTCTAGGCAATTTTCTTAAGACTGTAATTTGTAGAGAAGGTGCCAACCTACACTATTGGAGGGAGTTCCCTCATCTGGGAATTTCCCAAAGCAATGAAACCACAGGTTTAATCCCTATCACCTCTCAATATATGTAAAGTAATGTAATACACACTAAATAGCTAAATGCGGAAGGAATGCAGAATAAAGAAGTGATGTGATTCACAGGGAGATAATAATGAACGATTGGAGCAGATTAATTTTGAGTAAAGTCTTAGAATTGGCAAAGGGCATGAATAAACTTGGGAGGAAGTAGGGAGGGCATTTCAGGCAAAGTGAATGCCCAAAGCTATAGAGTGCAACTTCTCTGTTGGCTGTTGTTTCATACTATCCTCATGGGAAATCTCAGCAGCTGCGATCACATTGGGCTCATCATTCTGCTCAGATGAATTCTGATGGCAGAATAGCAGATATTAGAAAAAAATTATACCTGGAAGTCCCTTAGTATGGATGTATTAATGGTGCTATCTTCTACATTCTCTGAATTCTAGGGACATATGTAATCTTGGCATTCTGTTTATCAGGTGTGTTTTTATTCACATTAATTAGAAAGCCAGAAGCTGCCAGAAACAGTTTAAAGTCACTCTGCATCTAGAAAGGACTGCAGCTAAAACATCACTAGTAGGAAGGGCTATCTCTTACTCTCAAAGATCACTCAGCAGTGAGTCACCAAGATCCCATTTGATACCCACTCCAACCGTGATAGTCCTCTTTTATTAATCAGTTTTTTCTTAGGCTATATCCAACCTCTAAATGCTTGGTTCAGCAAGGAACCAATGTGTTTCCCTTCACTGTAATATTTCCTCTCTCTTCCCCAACCCTTGATTCTAGGAGTTTTCATTTCTCTGATAAACAAGTGGATGGTTTAATCCCTCCTTGATTCTCCCAGTAAGCTCTTTGGCCCTGGAAAGATCAGCATTCAGGAGTTCCAAGTTCCCTTACCCTCTCTGCCTCTCATCAGCTCTGCCTGAATAAAAACCTCCCGTCCTTCTCCCTGCCAGCCGGGACCCTGATGGTTATTTAAACACGATGCTCAGCCACAGACGGTAGGGCTGTCCTAAGGGACCCACAAGGACCAACATGCCAGATTTATAATAACTGCAGACAAAAACTCCAAGTGAGAGCCCAAGGAAAGATGATTATGGATTTTTCAGCCCTGTCTTCTTCCTCCTCCCCAACCTTGGGGATATGTTAATGGAGCCATCCCTTAACCCAGCAGTTGATGGTGTGGCAGGCGGGCTGGGCAGAGGGCCGAATCCCATTCAGGCCAAGCTGCAGCCTTCCTCATGTATCTCAGCGTTTGTATCTTTTCATTTAGACACTGAGCTTCAGCCAGGCCCATGAGTGCCAAATGCCTGTCTGAGAACCCACACACTCTCCCTCAGGGCACACAATGATGCCTGCTGGGCACAAAGGGAAAGAATGGGGGTGGGAGGGGATGGAGTAATTCTACAAATCACCTAGAGTCCAAATTATTCCCAAGGTGACAGAGGTTAGATATAAGTGAAGGATAAATTGTGATAACCAGTCTTGGTCTTGGAAAATAAATGTATGGAGGGAGGAAAATAGAAGCGTGGAATATTATACATGCTGTCAGATGTGGATGCTTCACTGGACAGTTTTGCTTAAATGTTTTTTTGTGTGTATATCAAGGATGTTTAGGGCATATCAAAAAAAAAACTAAAAAAAGCATCAATAAAAAACTTTAGAAAAGGAAAAAATACATGTATAAGTATGAAAATATTTTATACCATCTGAGAAATGAAACTCCCACATTTGTAAAATCTTCTTCTATGGAAGTTTTAAAGATTCAATTATTTACAATTCTACTTGTAGCCCCGGGGAATTCTGCCTCCTTTTTACTGCTTCTTTGAATTTTTCCATAAGCTGCAACAGATTCAGAATGCATGGGGGAGGAGCAGATTTCAGACAGAAATGGGGCTGCCTCAAGGTTGCACTAACCTCCATGTGACAGAAAGGACAGGATAAAAGTGACACTGGCAGAATTTTACAGCTTTTCTCTCATTGGAACTCCCAGGGTCCAGAGATCATCTGCACTTACTACAGTAAGAAGTATTGACTAAAAACCAGAAAGAAGATACCAAGCCATGCTCCTCTCTGCATATAAACTACTGTTGTATGATGAAGTCCAAAGACCTGGGTTCAAATCTCATCTTTGATACTTAGTCCTATGTGATCTTAGGCAAGTCATGTTGCTTCCTTGGTTCTCAATTTTCTCATCTGTAAAATGAAAGTTTGATTAGATAACCATTAGATCAGCTTACAGTCGTTTGATCTGACTATAAATCTTGCCAACTGTCAAATTGATGAGCTAGAGGAAGTATTTTCTTCATTCCTGGAAAAGGAAGCAAATGCCCTTCTCCTCTTCTTTTGTATATGGTATACATTTTTGGGATCACAATGGGACAGATTTAGAGTCATAAGGGATCTAAGAAGCTATCATACCCTTTCTTATTTTACAGATCAGGAAACTGAGGCAGAACCAGAAAGAGGACTACAGAGACTGAATGTGGATCACAACATAGTATTTTCACCTTTTTTGTTTTTCCTTGCTTGCTTTTTTTTTCTCATTGTTTTCTTGTGCAGCATGATAAATGTGGAAATATGGTTAAAAGAATTGCACGTTTAATATATATTGGATTACTTGCTGTCTAAGGGAGGGATTCAGGGGAAGGGAGGGAGAAATTTTTGGAACATGGGATTTTGCAAGAGTGAATGTTGAAAATTATCTTTGCATGTATTTTGAAAATAAAAAAAACTATTATTAAAAAAAAGAAACTGAGGCATAGTGAAATTAAGTGATTTAAGGTAAGATCACACAGCTAGTAAATACCTGAGGAAGGTTGAATTTTTTTAGCTATAAGTACAGTGCCTCTTCCACTATATCTCCTCATAGTTGGGGACTTTTCCCAACCATGCAGAAAATCAAGGAGAAAAAAAAAAGTTATGACAGAGAAAAAGAGTTAATGATGACTACCTCTGCACAGGTGATAGAAAATTGGTCTATCATTGTTGTTCAGTCATGTCTGACTGTGACCCCATTTGGGATTTTCTTAGGAAAGATAGTGGTTTGCTATTTCCTTCTCCAAAATGAGGAAAACGGGATTAGATGACTTGCCTAGAATCACACAGCTAGAAAGTATCTGAGGCCACATTTGAATTCAGGATGACTCCAGGCCCAGCACTCTATCTACTGTGTCATCTAGCTTCCTAAGGTTGACATTTTCCTTTAATTTGAATTTATATATATATGTATGTATGTATATGTATATATGTGTGTGTCTGTGATCTTTTACTTCTAACAATCATTGTTTTTTAAATTTTGAGTTCTAAATTCTTTGTCTCCCTTCAGCCCATCCCCTACCAATTGAGAAGATAAGCAATATGACACTCCTTATACTTGATGTATAATACTGAGGCCAGTTAACCATGTGTTGCAGAACAGAACAAATATGGATACAGAAGACCAACAAGAGCTGAATTGTCTGAAAGGATGGGGATTAGATAATTTTAACTATTCCTACATTTTATTAATATTTCATAAAGTGGATAAAGAAACAGCTATGAAACAAGGAAGACTTGAATTTAAGTCCTGACACATACTCCTATGTCACCCTAAGCAGATCACTTAACTGCTCACTTCTCTAAATCACTCTATGAGGAAAATCAGCAGAGAAGGTGCCATTCCTTGTACTAGTGAAATTGCAGGTCTACTCCCCATATTCTTAATCCAGAACTGGGGAAAGCTATAGCTTGTGCAAAGAAAGGCACAGACTTTTTGCAGACTAAAGGGGAAAATTGATTGCTGCCCAGAAGGGAATGCAGCCAGGCTTGCTAGGATCCGAATACCTTATTTTAGCAGATAAATAGCACAAATTCAAATGCCACTTGGTCTTTAACTTAATGTACTCAGAGTGAATTTAAACCCTTTCATTAAGTTTTTTCTAAAGTACCAGTGCAATATGCAAAAAAAACCCAACACATATCCCATGTGATGTCATATATTTCAATTCAATGTATATTTATTATTTGCAATGTACTAGGCACTGAGCTAATCACTGGGGATAGGAATAAGAAAAAGATAGTCACCACTCTTCAGAGTTACCCATAAGCAGAAGGCTCCCTGCATTCAAAGTTAATCTTATCTCCTATTACTTTCCAAGGAGTTAAAGAGATATTCTCTTTGATTGTGGCATTGGGGTGAGGATCTTGATCCAGATCCTGCAACTGATATAAACGACCTGTGGGTAAATCATTTCATATCCCTGGGCCTCAGTGTCTGCATCTGTAAAATGAGGAGATTAGACTAACTGATCTCTAAGGTCCCTTTCATCTATGATTCTTTAATCCTTGACTTCGATTTAATTTCCTGTCAACATCAGAATATCATACATTCATCAATATTAGATGGACAATTATTATTGTGTTATAAGATGAGACGTCTCAGGGTGCAAATTACATATAAGTAAACTACACTAGTGGAGGACCTTAACTTTTCCTAGAACTAGGTAAATCTAACCATAAAATAAACAAGAAAGAAGTTAAAGAGATGAATAGAATTTTAGAAAAGTTAGATATGATAGACCTCTGGGAAAAAATTGAATGGGAATAGAAAGAAGTATACCTTTTTCTGAGCTGTGCAAGGCACCTTCACAGAAATTGACCATGTCTTGGGGCACAGAAACCTCACAACCAAATGCAGAAAAATAGAAATATTAAATGAATACTTTTTAGATCATATCATAAATATGTTATCATAAACAATAAGTTATGGTATATGAATTTAATGGAATATTATTGTTCTATAAGAAATGATGAAGATGCTGATTTCAGAAAACCTAGAAAGACTTACATGAACTCATACTGAGTGAAGTGAGCAAAACCAACAGAACATTGTACATAGTAACAAAATTATGTGATCAACTGTGATGGGCTTGACTCTTTTCAAGAAGGCACTGATTCAATGCAATTCCAATAGACATGTGATGGAAAATGCCAGCTGCTTTCAGAGAGAGGACTATGGAGATCGAGTATGGATCAAAGCATAATATTTTCATCTTATTGTTGTTGTTGTTTGTTTTTTCTTTCTCATGTTTTTTTCACTTTTGATTTGATTTTTCTTGCACAACATGACAAATATGGAAATATATTTAAAAGAATTGCACATATTTAAATTATATCAGATTGATTGCTGAATTGGGAGGGAAGAGGTAAGGGAAGGAGAGAGGAAAATTTGGAACACAAAGTTTTATAAAAATGAATGTTGAAAACTATCTTTACATGTATTTGGAAAAACAAAATACTATTTAAAAAAAATGAACGACTTAAAGCACAATCACAGAAATAATAAATAATTTAATTAAAGAGAATGACAATAATAAAATGGCATTCCAAAATTTATGGGATACAATCAAACCAATACTCAGGGAAATCTTTATATCTCAAGATGCTTATATCAATAAAATAGAGAAAGAAGAGATCAGTGAATTTAGCTTGTAATTTGAAAACTAACAAAAGAACAAATTAAAAATCCTCAAATAATACCAAATGAAAATCCTGAAAATCAAAGGAGAAATGAATAAGACTGAAAGCAAATTTACATGCAATTCAGGGAATTTTATATAATTCAATCATAGATTCTAGCATTATTTAGCTTCATATCTGTATTGGACAAAAAGTTTGTTGTTGTTCAGTCATGTCCAACTCTTTATGACTCTGTAGACCATACTCTGTGTAAGGTTTTCTTGCAGATACTGGAGTAGTTTGCCATTTCCTTCTCTAGGGAATTAAGGAAGACAAGGGTCTTTCTCAAGTGACTTGCTCAGAGTCATACAGTTAGTAAGTGTCTAAGAATGAATTTAAACTTGGTCTTCCTGACTCCAGACCTAGCATTCTATCCACTGAGCCAGCTCGTTGTCTAAGGTAGAAAATTTTATTGAAGTTAAACATTAACAAGTTCTCTCTACTTTACATCAAATCACTCAAGTGCTCTTTCTTAATGCCCAATCCTTGAAGGAGCAAGGTCCCTTAGATCTGGTTCCCACAGAACAATCTCTAGATTCAAGACAAAGTTGTTCTAGTTCATTAACATCCCCAATTAAGTTTCATCAACAGTATGGGATAGGAGAAAGAGCACTGATTCTTAAGTGGGAGGACCCAGGTTCAAGTCCCACCTCTGATGTTTACTGTAGGTAAATAGTCTCCATAGCACTCCATTCTCCTATATGCAAAATAAGGGGGCTGAACAAGATATACTCTGAGGCACATTTTAGCCCTATATCCTTAGTTTCTTGACCTTGATCTATAATTCTTTCCCTACATAACTCAGTTCCATCCCAAAACAATTTCTTTACTTGTCCTTGTCCAATTAGACTTGTCCTTTCCATTTATCTCTTCCTCCTTAATCCTGGAACCTGGGATAGTTATTAACACAATAAAAAATTCTAAAGGAATTTTATTGATGTAGAAAGTTGAGCAGTAGTGTTCCCTGATCAATTTAATGCGTTTACAAGGAGGTAAGCCTTGTTTGAAACTTTGATTGCCTCTTACTATGAAGGAAGAAGAATGTCTACTTGACTTACTCAGTATGGATCTTTTGGGAGTAGATACAGATTGAACATTATTAAGCACTGATTATGTTCCAGGCATTATACTAAGTACATAGGCTATAAATATTGGCAAACAAGTTTTTGCCCTCAAGAAGCTTACCTCATTAAAAAAATTATTTTAAACAAATACAAAATGAGAAAAGAAAAAAGTTTTTCATGTACACTGCAGATTATAAGAGACAATTCAATATAAAACAATAAATTTCCATTTCAAGAAAACCTATATAATAAATACAATACATTGTTTTTAAAGTTGCTCACTTTTCTTCATTTCCTTACTGGTTTTCTTTTGTTCTCTACTGTTTCAATTTTATTTTCTCCCTTCCTTTCCCCCTCCATCCTAAAGGAGGCTACAATTAAGCATGGATCTAAATATAAATACATAGATATTATAAAAATATACATATGTATATACACCCTTGTAAAATTATATAAGACTGCTGAGGTTAGTGGCAGTCAAAGAGTTGTTAAAATTGGCATAGAGATTCTTCATGAAAAAATTCATGACACCCAAAATATTAATTGGCAAAAATGAAAGTTTATTGTTGAACAAGAAGCCAGTTCTACTAAGATACTGGATTCTTTAGTGGCAAAGTCCTGTTATGGAAATGGATGCTAACACTGAGAAGAGAATGCCATTTCAGTGGGCAGGGTCCTAGCAAGCTGCTTTGGACCTTCTGCAAAGAGTAAGTTTAGAAACTGCCCTTTAAAAAGAACCTTGAAGCTTCAGGAAGCCAAGGTTCACAGGCCTAGATGCTTATTGGTATCCTCCTATTGGAATTAACAACATTTCAAAGGGGTACTTTTTGACCAAGATTTTTAAATGAATCAAAGGATCTGGCATCCCCAAAAGATAACTTATCTGGGGGGAGACTCAAAAGGGATCACAGGTCAAAAGGGAACACAGTTTCAGAGTGATAATCTAAAAGGGAACAGTTTCAGCAAAGAGAACAATTTCTTTCTCCCTTCAAGACCATACTAGTAATGCTTATTTCCACCTTTCATCTGTTGCTCTAAAGGTGAATAGCATCTTCCTTCATTGGTCTAAGTCTTCTAAATCAACCAGCTTATCATTTCCTGTACTACCGCAGTATTACAACTTAATCCTGCTTGAGAGATTGTCTATGAAATTTTTCACCCCAATTTTTTGCATTTCTTCTATTCTTGGTTACACAGGTATTATTTAAACAAGAAAATTTTAATTTAAAATAATCTTAACTATCCTTTTTACACTTCAACAATGCTCTCTCATAATTTACTGTTGAATCTACTTTCTTTATATGTTTTTTCCTGATTTCTTTGAAGTTCCTGACCTTTTGCTCTTCCAAATGAACTCTCTTATTTTTTTTCCTAACATAGTAAATTTTTTTTTAGTAATTTAATTGGAATGACATTGAATAAGTAGTTATGTGAGATTGTTATTTAAAGGGTAAGCTAGGTGGCACAGTGAATAGAGCTCTAGCCCTGAAGTCAAGAGGACCTGAGTTCAAACCTGACCACAGAAGCTTAATATTTCCTAGCTATGTGACCCTGGGCAAGTTACTTAATTTCAATTGCCTTAGCCAAAAAAAAAAAAAAAAAAAAAAAAAGGAAAAAAAGAAATTGTTATTTTAAGAGTTATATTGGCTTTACCTACCCATGAACAATAAATATTTCTTCACTCATTTAAATCTGAAGTGGTTTATGCTTATGTTCACATTGTTCCTGAGTTTGAAGTATACTCCCAGGTATTTAAAACAATATTAATTAATATTGTTGACACATAGTATCATTGCTCTGTTTTTCACTTTTGATTAAATGTATTTTAACTTTAACTTTGTTTCAGATCATGATTACTATCTTATTTTTCACATAATAAATTCTACCCCTTCATTTTATCTTTATGTGTATCTCTCATTTTTAAAATCTTTCCTGAAAATAACGTATTATTGAATTCAGATTTTAATCTGTTATCCATTTCTGTTTTATGAGTAAATTCATCCCATTCACATTTTAAGCTACAATTATTTGTTGTATATTTTCCTCCTTCCTATTTTTCCTCACCATCCTCTCTCTTTTCCCTTTACCCTCTCTTTACCCTTTCTCTCTTTTCTGCTTTACTTCTATCTACTACCTTGTCCTCCTATTCCTTAATCTACCCACCCTTCTAAAAATCTCAAACTATCCCTTTGCCCTCTTATTTCTTTCTGAATTTAGAATACTTTTATCTTCTTCCCTCTTCCCTTTTCCCCTTTCTCCTCTCTTCTCTCCCCCCTTCTCTTTCTCAGCTTTAATTTTTTTCAATCTCTTATTTGATTTTTTTAAAGTCCTTTTTAAGTGCTTCCAAAAACTCTTGGTGCTTAGAACCACTTGATGTTTCTCAATGAAAAAAGAATAGCTTTCTTAGGTCCATCATCTTCCTCTGAATATGAACCTACATCTTTTCTATCCCTGTAGTAATTATTTATAATTGGGTTCTTTCTCCTTTCTTTACTCATTTTTATTTAGTTTTGTTGTTGTTGTTTTTTAGCTGCTATTAATATAACCAAGCTTTGGTCCCAAAGTATAGGAAATGATGCCTCAAGTCTCAGGTCCTTCATACTGTTATTTTCTGAAATCTGTCAAAAGTCCCCTCCTTGAGCTCTCCCTCCCCACTCCTAAGCATGGCTAGGGCCCCCAGTCACATTGTCTTGAAAATGATCTTGCTTCCTACAATATCGTCAATGTTTGTAAACTATAACTCTCCTCTCTGCCTCTAGAATGAATCGAGGATCCTGCTCTCCCGCAAGTGCCTGAAGTAACAGGATCCCTGCTTCTCACTACTGCCCTCACCAGGTGTGTGCTAGCTCTTTCTCCCCATAATCATAGCCTCGGATGAGCTGTTGTCTTCTTGACAGTGGAACATCCTTCATCTTCTCCTCCTCAGCCTTCAGACCCCAACATTGTCTGCAAAATGAAAGTTTCTAAGTTTTGTCTGCCTCTTAACCCAGCTGACACCAGGACTTGTTTGTTGATTCAGCAGAGTTGGCCTGGAGGAGTTTACACTTTACTCAGTCCAAACTTCCATCCCTGAAAGTCAGTTCTTTTCTGGGGTCTTCTCAAATTGTGGTAGGAAGATAACTGCTTTATCCTATATTTATTTCTGCTGCTCTAAAACAGTGTTCTATCTTTTTTTGTAGAGGAAATTTGTAGAGTTTTCTGATCTAAGTCTGATCTAATCTAACTGAAACATATTCTCATAATCTCCTGTCCTGAAGTACAAGGTCCCTTTCTCAGTGGCCTAATTGTCTGGGAATGATGAAGTTAACAGACTTCCTGGTCCTCCCATTGTACATTCTTCTTTGACATTGCCCCCTCCCTCATCATACAACCCATGTTCAAAAATGCAAAAAAAAAAAATAACTCCTTTGGGGAAGAGAAGTTAATATTAATTAACTTATTAAGCAAGCTCACTCAGTGCTTGCAGTAATCTTTCACCCACTTTTTGTTTTGGTTTGATTTTTATCAGTTTACTAATTCAGAGGCTCAACATTTTTTGCATAATTAATTTGGGGCAACTGACATGGCCTTAAGTCTTTTGTCTCTATATGAAAAGAGTTCTACAAGTTGCTCATAGTAATATCCATCATCCCCTTCTTGTACCCACAAAATAGAACAGAGAGGAAGAAATCTTCAAAACTTGTCATCAAAGAAAATTCAAATTGCAACACATAACAATGAACCAAGCAACTTGGAAAAGTACAAAAGGGCTAAAAAATCAGACCTCAAAGACAGAAGTTCTATGGTCCCCTCTATCAACTTGGGAGAAAGCTGGAAGCTCGGAGTGTGCACAATAGTGATCACTCAAATATTCTCTCAATTGAGATATCCCTTAAGTATCTGACTCCAGTGAGCCTCAGCCCTCTTCCCCATTAGCACAAAACTATTCCTCTGGTAGATAGGGCACACACAGCCAGATACTCATACACTTGTCAAGGAAATAGGCTATCACCAGAAGCCACTTCAAAAACTATATACCTAGCTCTCCAACCTCACTTAAATTATAATTCTCCTCTGTGATATCCTTTGAGGACTCAATTTTCAATTCATAGGATCATAGATTTATAGAGGAAGTAGACCTTAGAAGTCATCCAGTTCACTCTCTCTCTTTCCCTCTCCCCCACAATTTTACAAATGAGGAAGACAAATCCAAAAAAGACCAAGCTGTTTAAGTAGTAAGTGACAAAGACGGCATTTGGACTCAGGTCCCTTGACTTCAAACCCAATGCTCTTTCCATTGTCCTATGCTGTCCAGGTCCTCACTGAACCTCCACTTAAGAGAGTAACCCAGAACAATCCATCCCTCTATTTCCCACTGGACTGGTTACTCTGCTTGTCTTCATCATAAGGTACCTTCTCTTTCTCTGCCCCCATTTTCAGTTTCTTTTTATATGTTGTCTTCCCCCTTTCCCCATCAGAATGGAAGCTTTTGAAGGTGTCTATATTTCTATTTCTAGCACTTGGCTAACAAAGAATAAGCACTTAATAAATGCTTGTTGACTGATTTGCCTCTCAATTTAATTCAATCCACTTCAACAAACCCACATTAGGCACATGCTATGTGTGGGGAATTGTTGGATGCTAGGGATACAAAAATAAATTTAAAATGGTCTCTGCCATCAAGGAGATTACATTCAGTAGAAGAGCTTTGGGAAGAAAGGGAGGAAAGAAAGAATTCAAAACTGAAGAAAAAAATTCACTTAAAAAACAAAGAAGAGCAATGGGTGTTCTTCAAAATTATTTCTATTTTTGTTCACTACTGCCAGAGTTGTCACCTTCCCTGGCCGCCTTTCACATTTAGAGAGCTACATAAAGACAGGGCATTTCATAGCAACAGATGCGACCCTGTTGGCCATTTCTGGAGCTGCCAGGAAAGCTGTGGTAGTCATTTGGCCCCTCTCTTTTGCTGTTCTTTTCTTTGATCCTTCTAGAAAACACACCTGCTCTTGGGTCTGGAATGGCGGCTCTCTGGGTCCTCAAGAACGGGACTTGAGCCTTGGATCTTCCAGTCTAGCTTCCTCTTGGCCCAGCAGACACTTGCCCTGGGCAAATGGACCCTGTGGCTATTTACAAACGCAAGTGAAGGGTAAACATTTGGTAATTGACTAACTGCACAGTGAGAGCTCCATCTCCTAGACAAGCCTTTGATCATCTGCAGTGCAGTCATTAAGCATTCTTTCTGGCTCCCTGGCAGTCCCCTTCATCCTTTACTAGTTTCATCTTCCCTTCACCCCAACAGGCAGAGGTTGAGTTTTTTTCCCCTCATCAAGAGCAGCAATTTCCTTGTTCCTAAAACCTTTATTCTTTTCTTCAAAGTGCTCTATTCACCACTGAGGCCCCAGTCAAAAGACCTGCCATATACCCCGGGATTCCCAAAGAGGTGGATTGGCAGCTGTTCTCATGAACCTGGAAAAAGTAAGAACAGAATACTGACTCTCCCTCCTGCTTCTAGGCAAGTGTAACAGTGGCTTTTGCTTTCGTATGTGAACCACCTTTTCTTTTCTAAGATACCCCAAGCATCGTTGTCCTCTCTTAGCTAGACTGATTTCTTGGATCCTGGATGACTGGAAGAAATCAAAAAGAAGGGAAGAGACAAAGTATTTTGGGAGAGCTGGCAGCTTACAGCCTCCTCCCTGCAAATTTGGAGAGGAGAAGGGATTGTTTCTCCAATTCACTGGTGGAAGAACCCGAGATCCCAAAGGTAATGGGATGGGAGCAAAGTCAAAGGTGGCCCCTAGAGTTGTCATCAAGAATATCATCAACTGATAACAATTAATAAAAAGGTATTAGCTTGCTATGTACCAGACACATTGTTAAGCACTGAGGAAACAAAAAATGAAACAGTAACTATGGATGAGGTCCTGAATGGTGGGTGTGTTGGGCAGAGAGAAGGTGAATAATTGTTCTCAGAGGCAGACAGGGAGAAGGCACTGGTAGAGATCAATTTAGCTCCCTAGTCCCACCCTCTGGGAAAGTGGTCCAGTAAGAAATCCAAGTTATGTCGATCCCTGAGACTCACCCTCTGTAGAGGTCTTGGGCAACCTCACCTTGCCATGTCCTGTCAGAGATCCCAGTCATGTCCCTTGAAGTTAAATTATCCCTATAAAATCCACTTATGGCCCATGCCATATTCACTGTCCTCCTTTGGATCAGTCTATTATGGCAGTCTGCCTCTCAGTGCCTTTCTCTTTATTTCTCTCCCATGCTGCATGGTGTCTCCCCTGACGCCAATCCCGCTTCTTACAACTAACTCTTTTAGGGTACTAAGTCCCTTTCAGGATTTAACCTGCCAGCTGCGGGCTTGCCTCAACCTTGTGGGTGTTTCCTTTCTCCTGGTAAATGGCAAGTTCACAAGGGAATTTGCCCTTTCCATCATTAATTATTAAAAGCCCTTTCTATGCTCTCCTAACTCTAAATCATATTTATCATTCCTGGTATCTATTTTATTCCATCATTTTATCTCTAATCCATTCCCCTAAATAAATCTATCTTTTGCCAAAGAGAATAGCCATTGTGAATTCTTTACATGACTGAACCCCTACTTTTGGTGCCTATCATCATTTGATCTTTAAGAAGCTTCTGCTTGGGAGCAGCTAGGTGCTACAATGGCTAGAGCAGCAGCCCTGAAGTCAGGAGGATCTGAGTTCAAATCTAGCCTCAGATACTTTACACTTCCTAGCTGTGTGACCCTGGGGAAGTCCCTTAACCTCAATTGCCTCAGCAGGGGAAAAAAAAAAAAAAAAGCTTTTACTCTAGAAAGGGATAAAACATGGACACAAAGAAATAATATATACATAAACACATACATATGTACATATGAATAGTAGGTATTTTTTGAGAAGAAAGAAATAGAAGTTGGGAAGATGAGAAAAATCTATGTAAAAGGTAGCATCTGAGATGGTTTTGAAGGTGCAGTAGGGGTGATCACAGTCTAGTCTAAGTTACTTCCCATGAAGCAGAAACAGGTGTTCTTATCTTTTGTTCAAAAATGAGTGACTCAGAGGTTCCTAGTTGGAGTTAAGGAAGACATGTCTAAACTGAATCTCCCCATTCATCTTTTCCTTCCACATTGGAGGGATCTGGTCTCTATTACTATTCTGGGCCTGGTTATGCAATGATAAAACTGAATAATTGCCATAATTGCCATAAAAACACAAAAAAGAATAAAAATACTAAATTGATTTTTGGCAGCTTGGCAGTTATATATAATTGAGAACTGGCCATAGAAGACCCAGTCTTTAGAGCATACACAATATACTCTGTATGCTTTCTAGTCACATGGAGGCTTAGTAAACTTGCTTCCAAGAAATGAATGATAATCAAAGATGGTAGTCTACTTCTGTATTTCCTGTCATCTATTGGATGACAGGCTGTTGGATCTTGAGCTCAAGAGTTCTGAACTTCTTTGAAGTATTGGGTGCCCATACTAAGTTGGGCATTAATATTCTAACCTTCCTAAAATGGGGAGGGGGGAGGGGAACCAGTTTGTTTAAGAAGGGGCAAACTACCACAGGTCAGAAACAGATTAAGGTAAAAGCTCTTGTGCTAATCAGACTGGAATCAAGCCCACGAGTGGCCTCTATACTTCCAATCTGGACGAGGTAGAAAGACTTAGAATTTTCAAAAAGAAAAAAAATTAATTTTAAAAGGAATGATGGAAGATCCCTTTTCCTTCCCAATTCAGAGTATCTATAAATATCTCTAACTGTTCAGTGGAATGATGAAAAGCCTTTTAATTGGCTATTGAGCTAAAACTGACTGAACATACAAAAGGCTCTAACAAACAAAATCTCTGTTTCCTGATGGAGCCTAAGCCAAAAACTTATGTAAGCCTTCAGGAGGAAGAGGTAGAAAGGAAATGGTAGCTGCCCCACCTGGCCACCATGTGACCTTGACTACATGATATCCTCTGATCTTAGGTGAATAAATATTGAAAATGGAACAGACCAAGTTCAAATCTTGTGGACTTTGAAATATTTAAAGAATGATCATTGGTTCTGTCAGCAATAGAAGGAGGCAACAATCTGAGCCCTTTGAGGAACCATCTTTGATGAGTTTGGCTCAGTGAATCCACTCAGCAGCTGATAGGATGTCCTGAAAACAAAAGAACTCCTTCTCTATTGGCTATGCTATACTCAGGAGTCAACTCCATCCCCTTCCTTGATGGGGAAGGAGGAATGTTTTATAACAAGACTCTTAAATGCTTCTTCCTCAGGTATCAAATGAGTATTTAAAGGGAAGAATGTGCTCCCAATTTGGGAGACTGTTGTACTTTGGTCCTTGATACACTTTCTCAGCAAATATTCTTTTATTAAGACTAATGTTAATTGATATTAGAAGATTTTAATGGTCACATGGACTCTTGGGAAATAGATCTAAAGAGCTCTCTCCCCCACACACAACACACTTAAGAGTTGCATAAAAATGGGGGTAGAAATGTAGCTAGCAATGCTCTGGGAACTCAACCTGATAGTCAAGGATGGGTTGGGAAAGTAAGCCCCAGAGGCTATATACCACAAGAACATAACAGTTCAGTTAAGTATAGTCATTCAAAATGACTATTTTATAGAGGTGAGAAAGGAATATATTTCAGACATAGGAGACAGCTTGTGCAAAGGCATAGAGATTGAAGATGGGGTGTCATCTTTGAGGAACAGCAAGAAAGCCAGTTTGGCTGGATCAAAGAGTGAAAAAAAAGGGAATAATGTATAATAAGACTAGAAAGATAGGATGAAGCCAAGTTGTAAAAGAATTTAAATACCAAATGGAAGACTTGATATTTCATTCTAGTGGTATTCACTGTAGTTTATTGTGAAGAGGAGTAATATGATCACACTTGTACTTTAGAACAGGGATTGCTTCTTAAACTTTTAACACTCACTACCCCTTTTCACCAGAGAAATTTTTACACAACCCCAGGGAGACAGGTATATAAAATAAGTACACAAATCAAACATTCACTGATAATAAATCATAAAGAAATTTATTTTAAAATAATTCTACCATTTATTAAAGATGAAAGTAAATTTGCATACTAATGAAATGGATGTGTTTATTTTCTTTACATAAAGAATTAAATCTTGGTGGAATATCTGATATTTTTTATTGTTGCCAAATAAATTGCAACCCTCACATTCAGTTACATAGCCCCATATGAGGTCGAGACCCACAGTTTAATAAGCTTTGCTTTAGGAAATCATTTATCCTACTGTGTGATCAAGTATTTATTAACGAGCCAATAAATACCTCAAACTGTGTTGAGTACAATATAGAAGATATGTCTGTGACCCCAAGAAACATATTCCACTGCTCCCAAAATGATCATATTTAACCAAAGCATTAGGCTTGTATGCTAAGGGGCTGCCAAAAAGCAATAAAGTGTTTTATTTTCTTAGCATTCCAGAGTAGTTGTTATAGTCCAAACTGATCTGGGACTCAGATTTTAAATTAGAATAAAATGAACTAGTGGTAGAAGATCTAACAGTTTAAAAAACAACAATAACAACAACAGAGATTTACTCAGCTATCTCAAGGGAAAGCTATTCAACAATATGCAGGAAAGACATGTTGATTCCACTGAGAATAGAACTCCTTGCCTCTGTGTTGCTTATAGTGGTCTACAGGTTAAGAAGGAAGCCTAGTCAAAAACTTGAACTTTAGTCCCAGAAACCAATTAATCTCTTTTTTAAAAAAATTATTAAAGCTTTTTATTTTCAAAATATATGCATGAATAATTTTTTAACATTGACCCTTGTAAAATCTTGTGTCCCAAATTTTCCCCTCTTTCCTTCCACCCTCTCCCCTAGATGGCAAGTAATCCAATATATGTTAAACATGTTAAAATATATGTTAAATCCAGACAGCTAGATGGCATAGTATATAGAGCACCAGCCCTGAAGTCAGGAGGACCTGAGTTCAAATCTGTTCTCAGACACTTAACACTTCCTGGCTGTGTGATCTTGGGCAAGTCACTTAACTTGAATTGCCTCAGCAAAAAAAAAAAAAAAAATATATATATATATATATATAATCCAATATATATACATATTTATACAATTATCTTGCTGTTCAAGAAAAATCAGATCAAAAAGAGAAAAAAATGAGAAAGAAAACAAAATGCAAACATCAACAGAAAGTGTGAAAATGCTATATTGTGGTCCATACTCAGTTCCCACCGAGTTCCTACAGTTCCCAGGTGTAGATGTTTCTCTTCATCACAAGATCATTGGAACTAGTCTGAATCATCTCATTGTTGAAAAGAGCCATGTCCATCAAAATGGATCATCATATATAATCTTTCTGTTGCCGTGTACAATGATCTCTTGGTTCTGGTCATTTCACTCAGCATCAGTTCATGTAAATCTCTCCAGGCATTTCTGAAATCATCCTGTTGGTCATTTCTTACAGAACAATAATATTCCATGACATTCACATACCATAACTTATTCAGCCATTCTCCAATTGAGGGGCATCCACTCAGTTTCCAGTTTCTGGCCACTACAAAGAGAACTGCCACAAACATTTTGGCACATACAGGTTCCTTTCCCTTCTTTAGTATCTCTTTGGGGTATAAGCCCAGTAGAAACACTGCTGGATCAAAGGGTATGTACAGTTTGATAACTTTTTGAACATAGTTCCAAAGTGCTCTCCAGAATGGCTAGATCTGTTCAGAACAATGTTATCAGTGTCCCAGTTTTCCCACATCCCCTCCAACATTCATCATTATCTTTTCCTGTCATCCTAGCCAATCTGACAGGTGTGTAGTGGTATCTCAGAGTTTTCTTAATTTGCATTTCTCTGATCAATAATGATTTAGAGCACATTCTTATATGACTAGAAAAACCAGTTAATCTCAAGAACAGTTTCAAAAGTTTAACATGTTTTTAGGAAAGACTAGCCTAATCTGCATAGAACAGGGCCTGAGGATATTGCTCTTTTCTGGACAGTCAACTATACTGAATTTTACCTTGGTAAAATAAACCAGAAATAATAAGAAAGGCTCAGATCCTTCCAGTGTAGAAGAAAGGGGGATACAGCTCAAGCCCATTTTCCTAGTTTGCTTCTGTTGTTACAGCCTCTCCTTCCAGTTAAGAACTGCTGTGTGCAGAGCCATTCTAGAGCTCTGAGTGATAGATCTAGGGACCACACAGACCACATCCTACCTTACTGTCAAGCAGACACTGTACAAGTGTCTCCCTGGGATGATCTCTTACAATAATTCACCACAGACAGGACAATAGATGATATTTACAGATTTTGTTCCATTTGTTTCCTTTGTCCCTTTGACCACAGAGCTGGGTTATCTCTGTATTATTCAACATATTAGCAGGGAGACAGCAAAGGCAGAGGAAAGAGATTCGATTGAATATGCAATACACAGATGGACCGCTACTCCATCTGCTGGCTTGACAGGAATTCCTTTGATGATTCCTTTAAAATTTTGGGCTAAGCTCCCTGCATCGTGAGCCCCCAAATGCCACTGAAACTGGATTGATTCGGATGGAGGAAGAGGAGATAATTTTTTTTCATAGTGAAAAAGCAAAGGAATTTGTTTGCTGCATTAAAAAATGATGATTTTCCCCCCACTATCTCTGCCTCCCACCCATCCAAGGACAAACACCCAATGGGCTATTGATCTTTTCCAGCTGAAACAAGAACAGAGCTGTAGGAGAACCATAATGTGAAATTGGGGGAGAAAGTCAAACAGCAGCTGCCCCTGCTTAGAAGAGTCAGACTTCATAATGGGCAGGATGTTCAATTGAAGGGAGGGAAAAGACATCTGGGAAGGCATAGTTATTGGGGTTCAATGAGGACACAGGGAAGAGAATTGGCTCCTTTCCCCAGCTTTCTTATACCAAATCGAAGACAGGTTTTCAGAACAGTGTTAAAGAAGTCAGAAATGTTCTATTTCTCATGCAGTCAAGCCCTCTTTCACTCCTGCTGTCTTTATTTCAAGGTTCTTGCTCAAAATACATCTATTTCTTTGTGCTAAATCAGTTAACTCTCCCTAGGGGTCTCAGGTCTATCCAGGATCTTCCATCTGCAAAAATTGGGGCTGTGTGTGTGGCATCTCATGTATCCTCAACGAAACCAAAAGCAGAAAAGGGATACCTTTTATAATGAAGAAAATTGCTTCCCCCCCCTACTCCACTTTTTTTTTTCCTTTTTGTAAACGTGTAAAAGAGAGTAAGGGGAATGTCTGCACGTGGTTCTAAATTTGTTTCTTTTTACTTGAATTTCTTTGTTTAGTTCTGCAATCATTTTTTAAAGGTGAGGATCCATAATTTCATCAATGAGGGAAATTCCCAGTGTGAAAATTCTCTTCATTAATGTGAGCAACTCATCTACCACTTTGGCCTTAGATAATTGTTTAGGATACAGAGAAGTTAAATGATTTGTCTTGTCATTTATCAGAGGGAGAAAAGAGGGGTAAAAGAAAAGGAACTGAGGATTTCCTAATTTGAAAGGTGACTCTATTATGTCACATGAAGCTACTGCTGCTCTTCTTCTTTAAAGTGGTTCTCCAGAAGCCTTGTCCAGGACCAACTCCAAAGTCCCCAAGTCCACCATATAGTCTTATCTTCAGCCCTGCTCATTTTCTGCCCAACTGTCCCTCATGTTCCCCAATTCCCTTCTACCTCTTGCTATGTAAACAGTGGTCTGGCCAAGGCAAGCTCAGTACCTATGAGCTTGTACAGCATGTTTGGTTGAGGCTGTCCCCAAGTGGACTTTGGAGATGTTCTATGGCTGTTTCCAGTCTGTTTAGTAAGGTCAGAAAAGGTTTTTTCAATTGGTTTCTGAGTTGAAACTGAGCATACTTACAAAAGGCCCTAGTGACTAACTAAACTTTGTTCTTTTTTCCTGCCTGGCTACACAGGGAATAAAATCAGCCAAGCACACCAGACACACTCATAAAGTTTAGGCTCTCATTGGTCAGTCCCCACTTACATCTTGTAATTAAATAAACATTAGCATAGCTTCTAGAAAGGAAGTGCCAATAGATTGCTCTATTATCCCACTCACCGTCCCCAAGCCTTTTCAGACCAGAACATCTTCCTGTGGCCATCACTTCCCTATAAGAATTGCTTCCTCCTTTAGAACGCAAGTTACTCAAGGGCAGCTTTTGTATTTGTATCCCCCAGGTCTTGGCTCACAATTGGTGTTTAATAAATGCTTTTTGAATCATTTATATTTTTAAACTATCTACATAGAAAAAAAAATGGTTGGGTTGGGTCCCTGAAGTAATTCTCTACTTTAATTGTGACCTTTAGACATCAAGTCCCCTCTACTTTCCCTCTTCCTTTTGGATCTACACAAGATTCTCTCACTTTTTTCCACCCACTTCTTATAGTCTTCACCATTTCTTTAAAGATAGAAACCTTGTCTGGAAGCTCCTTGATGAGTCACCGCCATTATAATGTTTTCTCCAAAAATGAACATCTGCTCCTGCCCCCAGAATTTGCCTCCTCTCACTATGTCCGTCTTCTTTGAATCATCTTGACAGTGTCAGAGTTCATCATCCCGCAGTCAGCCTTTCTTTATTTAATAATCTTTCTTCCCCACTTTCTCTTTTTTACTCTTTCCCCCTAGCCCGAAGGGAGAAATTGGAGAAAACAATTGTACATGATACCATACATAGAGAATCAGATAATCTGGATCTCTGTCCTCTAGGAATTCACTGAGAGACAGACAGTAGATTGATTCATCTAGAATGATTATTTGTAATAGAAAATAATGAAGAGACATTCAACTATAATTAGAGAAAAAAACATTTTATTTTGGGATGTTTTTAATTGAGAGGCAGCATGGTGTAGTAGCTAGTTTTGGAGTCAGAAAAACGGGCTCAACTTCTTTTGATACATTACAATTTGATGACTCTGGGCAAGTCACCTAACCTTACTCTCAGTGCTTCCAGGGAACACCCCAAAACTCTTAAGTTATAGACAATTGCTGGATCTATATTGATGGAGAGAATATATCCTGAATTTCCCAAACCACTGCTGGGCAGACAGCAAATTCTGATTTTTTTTTCAAGTTCCTGGATCTTGCAAAGCTCTATACCAGAGGTTCCCAAACTTTCTTGATTATTTCAATAATTTTTTTAAGACAGCCCTAAGCCAAAAGAAATAATTAATAGTTCCATTTGTTACATGGTTAGGACCAAACAACTTATTAAGTCTTTATGAACTAATAACTCAGTAGCAATTTGAAAAAATAATATACATAATTTTAAAGAAAAAATAAAATCTTTATTTCACTCTTAATCACAATTACTTACTAATGGGATGTATGCTCCTTCCATTATACACTTTGCAAATTTTGAAATCAGATGGGATACCACTACTTTCATTTCCTGTTCTACACTGATTTTTAAAATAATGCTTGCTTTTTTATCAACCACTCAAAACCCAGTATTGCAAAGATTTGTTGTTTGTTGTTATTCAGTCACTTGACTCATCCAGCTTTTTGTGACCCTAATAAAACCATCATATTCTTAGCAAAGATACTGCAGTAGTTTGCCATTTCCTCCTGGAGTTCATTTTACATATGAGGAAACTAAGGCAAACAGTATGAAATGACTTGGCCAGAATCACTCAGCTTAGTGAATGAGGCCATATTTGAACTAAAGTCCTTCTGATGCCAGTACTGGCACTCTATTCATTGCTTGACTTAACTGCCTTTATTACCATATCCCCTAAAATAAGTCCAAGAAGTTTCTGGTTCAGTCAAAAGTCCAAATAAATAAAAACATATCTCAAATATTTAAGAATGTCATCAAAAGAATGTTGTTACCAAATGTTAGAATTATGAACTACCTCAAACTAGTAGTTTATGCACTAAGAGATGTAGAATATTATTGTATTTCACTCAAACATTTAAAATACTTTGGTGGCACCTTTCTGAGTTCAATGCATGGGTATCATGGCTCTGTGTCATGGCAAAGAAGACACAAACAATAGTAGTCCTATTGCAGACTCAAGCTTGTCTAGGAGACTGTGTGTTCACTGACAGGTGGAGGGAGAGAGAAGGGCACCCATTATTGACTCTTTTAAATTCAGAGTTGTCTTTCAATTCCAAAGGACTCATGATGAAATAATGCTATCCACCTCCCAAGAAAAAACTGATGGAGTCTGAATGCAGATCAAAGCATGCTATTTTTCCCTTTATTTTTTGTGGGGCTTTTTGTCAGTGTTTTCTTTTATAACATGACTAATATAGAAATAGGTTTTGTATGATTGAACATATATAATCTATATCAGGTTGCTTAATATCTTGGGGAGGGGAAAAAGAAGGGAGGGAATTAGGAACTCAAAATTTTAGAAAAATGAATGCTAAAAATTTTTTACATGCAATTGGGAAAAATAATACATTATTTCAAAATATAAATTAACAAAATAAATAAAGTTTTTTCTGTGCATATCCTTTGATCCAGCAGTGTCTCTACTGGGCCTGTATCCCAAGGAAATCATGAAAAAGAGAAAAGGACCCACATGTTTATGGCAGTTCTTTTTGTAGTGGCAAGGAAGTGAAAACTCCATCAGTTGGAGAATGGATAGATAATTTATGGTATATGTATGTTATGGAATATTATTGTTCTATAAGAAACAATCAGCAGGATTATTTCAGAAAGGCCTGGAGAGACTTACATGAACTGATGCTGAGTAAAGTGAATAGAACCAAGAAAATATTGTACACAACAACAGCAAGATTATACGATGGATGTGGCTCTTTTCAACAGTGAGGTGATTCAGGCAGGTTCCAGTGGCCTTGTGATGAAGAGAGCCATATGTTCCCAGAGGGATGAGTGTGGGGATTGAGTGTGGATCATAAATTTTTGCTGTTGTTTGTTTTTATTTTGTTTTCTTTCTCATTCTTTTCCTTTTTGATCTGATTTTTCTTATGCATCATGATAATTGTGGAAATATAAATAGAAGAATTGAACATGTTTAACATATATTGAATTACTTGCTGTCTGGGGAAGGGAGGGATAAAAATATCTATGCATATATTTTGAAAATAAAAAGCTTAAAAATGAAAAAGAAGAATTTTTTAAAAAGTGAGTTTTTCCATTGGGGTTCTTTACAGGTCCTTTCAGTTTCCAACTTAACAGTAAATCAAAAGACCTCTCTTCACCATGGAGGAAGTAGAGAGAAAATAGCCACAAAATATCTGTATATACTCTGGAGAATAAAGCCCCTTCACTCCACATACAAAATGAAGTTCCTAGTCTCCACATAAGGCATTGCACTAGGCCAAAGATGTTGTGCATTCTCTTAAGGAGGGGGCCCTCATTGGCCAGTTTCTATTACATATAAAAAATTATTGCAGGGAAAAGGCACTAGCAACTGAGGATTAGAATAGGGCTCATTGAAGAGATGGCCTTCATCTCTTGATGGTCTTAATTGAGCCTTAAGAAGAATTAGGGATTCTAATAGATGTTGGCAAAGAGGGAGTGCTATTAAAAGAAAAAAATTTTTCACCCTGATTAATGAAGCAAAACTCAGGGGAAAAGAGAATTAAAAAGACTTTGTTAAAAAAACATACCAAGGTAGCAACATGTTGTTGACAAGTTGATCACTAGACATCAGGAAGGCATTCAAGATGGAGCCAACATATATTGTGAATTTTTATAATGAGATAAAAGACAATTTGGATAAAAACATATCAGCAAAAGGGGATGGGTTATTGCTTTTCAGCTCTTCCTTAATTTCTACATTATAAGAAAATGAGACTGTAGATATGGGGAATGGGTTTTTAATGTGCTGACTAACAAGTAGGGGATGACCTGCTAAATGCTAGATATCAGGTAATACAAAAGCTGCAAATCCAGTAAATCCTTCCTGACAGAGCTTCCTTCAACTGAACCTCCTCCAACACTGATAAACTGATAAACAAGTACATTGTAGACAAGCCTACCTAGAAACAATGAGAGTCACCATATAAATTTCAATAAAGCATCTCAGACATGGAGGGGACAACCTGTACAAAAACATAAATCTAAAGTGGAATGTCATGTATGGGGAACAACAAGTAGGTATAATTAGGAGAGAGGAAGACCAGAATTAGACCCAAATCATAAGACAAGAAAGTCTTAGAAGTTCCATGAAATAGATTTCTGTTCTTGCTCTGACTCCAGTGACAGAGAATGGCAACAGTATGAACTTGAATTGCCCTGTTAGTTTGCCTGCCTGCCTGACTAAAAGAAAGTAGGATCTACTGAGAGCAATTTGAGGATAACAACCATTCATTTTTATTAACCACAGCTCAGTGGTATGATAATTACTCCAAGCAGGTGTCAGGGCGGTTGGTTTGTTCAAAAAGACCTATCTAGTTAGCATTTGTGACAGAAATACTCATCTTATAACACTGAGCCAGGAAAACCAAGGGGCAAGACGAATGACCACAAAACTAGTGTCCCTCATCCTTTAGAAGTACCTGGGTCTATTGATCTGAAAACCAGAATTCAGTTTTCATTATCGGTCAAATTCTGTATAACACTCTAGAGAACAAATAATAAAAAGGATTGAAATGGATAAAAACAGAAAAGGTTTTAAGAATGTACCTGAAAGAAATTTTGCCTTTTCACTTCAATGTCAATTCTTGAAGTCCTACAATTAGGGCCATCCTGGAGTCCATTCTATCCCTTCACTAATCTTGACATCAATTCTAGAAAAGAGAAAAAAAAAAAAGAAAGAAACTTGGCTTCCCACTCATTTCATTGTATTGATTTCTCATTCTATGGTCTATTTGGATATATCCAGGGAGACAGTCCTGGCATCCTAAATCACCAACAAAAATGTATTGCAGGGGGCAGCTAGTTGGCACCAAGGATAGAGCACCTGCCCTGGAGTCAGAAGGACATGAGTTCAAATCTGGTCTCAGACACTTAACACTTCCTAGCTATGTGACGCTGGGCAAGTTACTTAAACCTAATTGCTTTGCAAAAGAAAAGAAAAAAAGATATTAAAAAGTTTTTGGAGTAAAAAGAGAATAAAACCTGAAACCTCAACACTAGATAATGATAATGACCAAGTTTGGCCCTTAAAGAAGAGATGAAAAAATTTTGCTGAATGCTTTATTTTTTATTTCTTGTCATAAGAAATAGCTCACTGGGTAGAGAAAGAAAAAAGGCATAAATATATAAAGTTAATATATGTATGTATGTATGTGTGTGTGTATATATATATATACATATATATATATATACAAAGGTGATATATAGATGTATAGATGTATAGGTGTATAGTGATTATGGATTTGAAATTTGAAATAAATTGTGTATAAATTTGAAAAACATAGTGAATTTCTACCAAATGGAGATCTCCTGTATGTAGATGGAATTGACTAGAGCCCTCGGGCCAGATGAGGCAGCCGAGGACATTTATCCCCCTCACCCAGGGCTATGAAGTGTCTTTATTTAAAGGCCCACAAAACAAAGTTTTTGTTTTTACTATATAATCCCGCCCTCCAACAGTCTGAGGGACAGTAAACTGGCCCCCTATTTAAAAAGTTTGAGGACCCCTGAGAGTCATTATTTAAAGGTATTGGAGGGATTTGGGGGAGAATCCTTACCTTTACACCAGCACCTGGGCTCCACCTTCTGAGGAAAATACATTATATGTGAATTGGCCCCCATTTAAAAAGTTTGAGGACCCTTGGACTAGATACTAAGGAAGAAGAGGAATAGAGAGATAAGGTTAAAGAAGTAGGGAGAAATCAGATTATAAGAACCTAGAGCAATTTGAACACTACATTCAGGCAATGAGGCTTTTCAAGTAGAATGGGTTTATCATACATAGTCTTTTAAGATTGTAAGTCCCTGTCATGTAGCCTAAGATAGTTTTTCCCTAAAAAAGGCAATATAATCATCTTAAAAAAAAAAACCTTTATATAATTTATTAGTAGTATTCTTTTTTTTTTCTTTTTCATTTTGAGTTCTGAACAGATCCAAGTTTCTGATGGCCCATGAGATGTTGGCAAAACAAGGGGAATTGTACCCACATGAACCAATGTTGTATCCTTGTTGAGTATCCTTAGTGTATGACTTTTAAATAAAGTTATTTCTGTTGAAAGTTAGTCTAAGAGTATCCAATTTTATTTCAGTCTCAAGGCTGGACTATGGAACCCACCTCAATCAGACCTAGTTCAAAACACTGTATAAAATCTTGTTTGTTTGGGGTGGGGGGGGGAACTAGTTTAATTGGGAAAACAATATACTATTAATGCTAATATATTTTAATACTAATTTAATCGGGAAAGCAATATATTGACACTGTAAGAAACACATGTATAAATATACATATATATGCATGTATACATATAGATGTATGTTTTGTGTATATATACAAGCATATATCTAAACTTATATATGTATGTATAATTAGAGCAATAGTTAATCTTAAGGGATTATTCTGGGCCAGTAGAGTTTAAATTTCTTACCCAGGACACACAATCATATGTGTCAAAGATATTACTTGAATCTAGAGCTCTATCAACTATACTAGGCTGCATTTCCAGTAGGTGAAAATAACATATTGCCCAAATTTTGACATGCAGACAAATAAATAATATATAGAGCTAGTCTATGAGTGTGTATATGTATATATAGATATAGATGTGTGATATAATAATAGGTGTCACTGTTATCTCTATAAAATGTTAATGAATTCTTTCCCTGATTGAAATAGAAGGGGAAACACTATTGGCCAGGTGGAAATTTGATATGCCACTGGAGGCCTTTAAATAGCTAAGCTGCCAACCTGGAAGACGATTGACTGGACTCATAGTGTTGAGACAATCTAAGCTAGGAGAATCCTTGTGGAAAGGGGCTGCACATCTACCCATATAATGGATTTCTTTGTGTGAGTGGACTGGCCTAAATGGATTACATGATCGCTGATAACCCATCCAACTTTCAAATTCTTTAGTTCCATGAATTCTATATCTTAGTACTCTTGTATTCTCTGTCCACTCCACCTACGGACACTATGTGTACTTGGGGGAGGGTGTACCCACCGCCATCTCCAAGGCAGCAAAACTGCAGGTGACCAAAAGGCCAACAAAAAGGTGTATGGTAAGTTTAAATGGGCCGCCTCATGTTACCAATGACCTATATGCAAGAAATAGTCTAAATGATGTCAATCAAATGATATAAACGTTGTGAGACTCAAACAAGATATTTGTAAAGTGCTTTGTACTGCACTTAGCATGTAGTAGCCATTATATAAATGCTTAGTCCTTCCTCATAGCTGCTTCTGGTTGCCAGGGATTACAATCCTTCCTTGGGTGACTGTCTTTCTGCCTCTATGTTTTAGAAAGTTTCTGCTCTCTTAGTTATTCCTTACATTGCTAGATAGGGTGTCTCCCTCTGGGCAATTCAATAGTAGATGCCGTGACCAATGGGGAGTGAGACTAAAGAGAAATTCCCTTCTTCCCCACAGCAGGGATCTAATTGTCTGGAGTTCCTCTGGGCTTACTATTGAAAGCCCCCAGAGGTGTGACTAATTTGTTTTCTCAACTGATAGAGTTCTCTTCTCAGCTCAATAAAAATTTACAACTTACAAAAGGGTGGGGTGTGGATTCATCTTGTTTACACATTAAAATCTCATCATGTGTATCTACATTCTGTGACTATATTCACAGGGATGAGGCAATGACTAATATATCCCTCTTTCCCCTTTCAGATGAGTTACAAAATTTATGGACAAATATCATATAGAATATGAGAATGGAGACCAGACAAAGATCTATTTCTTCACTCCTTTTTTTGGGCTCTAGTCTCATATCTCAAATAACCTAGATATCCTAGTAGCATTTCAACTTATATCCAAAATTGAATTTATTATTTTATACTTAAACCTGCTGTTTCTTTTGACTTCATTATTTTTGTATAGACCACTCATTCACTTAGTCTTCCATTTTTAAAATCTTGGGATTTTTTTTGAGTCAGCACTTTTTCTCACATCCCATAACTAATTACTAATCACTTTTGCCTGTTTAACCACTTTTATCTCTCTCATACCTAATCTTTCTATTCCTATTGCTGTTGCCCTATTAAAGATACTTATTATCACCTTTCTGGACTGGCTCTAGCAGCTAAGTGACATAGTGGTTAGAATGCTGGGACTGGAATTAGGAGGACCTGAGTTAAATCTGACTTCAGACACTCACTAGCTGAGTGATCTCTGCATTAGTTTCTCAATGGCAAAATGGAAATAATATCAGCTACCTTGCAGAGCTGTTGTGAGTATTAAATGAGATCATATTTGTAATAAAGCTTAGCACTGTATTTGGCAGATAGCAGGTACTATATAACTTCTTATCCCTTTATATTTTACTATAAATAAGATACAATACTTTTCTATTTTCCTAATCTTGACTCCTTGGGCAAACCTACTTTACACTATACTATATAATCCTTCACTGTTTTGTCCTATTGTCAATCACACCTTGACAAATCTCAAAACTGAATCCCACCATTTGTTTCCTTCTCTCTCATCTTTTTTTTTTTTTTTTTAATGGAGCTAGAGGAACTCATAAAACCATGCTTCTAGGTCCATTACAAGTTTATACTAAAATTACCCTGGCATGGATTCTGTCAATATAAAGTTATTATTAAATAAAATAAAATATTTAAAAAAAAACAAGTTTATGCTATATAATCTCAAATGAAACCTCAATAAAACAGACAAATATTCTATTCTTCTCTAATTGATATCCACTGTTCCATTCTTATGGTATCTATTCCTACCATACTCATTTGTCCTCAAACCTCCCATGGCACCCTCTTCTCCTACCCTTCAGTTGAGGAAATCAGTTCATACTTCACTGAAAAATTGAGGCTATGCTTTGAGAATTCTTTCTCCTCTCTTCCTCATCTCATATCTTTCAAATTATCCTTCTTACTATCTCCTTGTTTTTCTGGTCTTACATGAAGAGTGGCCCTTCTCCCCACTAATGGCAATCCCTCTATATGATCTTGATCTCATCTACCCACAATTTCTCTAGCAAGAAGATTGTTCTCTACTCGTTCTATCCCCGCCATTCTCTCTTCTATCTTCAACCTCTCCTTATCTATAAGTTCCTTGCCACTTCCTACAAATGTATCTTTCCTTAAAATGATCCTCAGTGGATGTGACCATTCCTGATAGCAATCATCCTATATCTCTCATTTGCATAATTAAACTCCTTGAGTAAGACTTCTACACTTAGTGCTTCCATTTCTTCTCACTCTTTCAAACCCTCTATAAATCTGGGTTGACTTTATCATTCAACTAAAGTTGATTTCTTCAAAATAACCAATGAACTCTGAAATGTCAAATTCTAATGGCTTTTACCAGTCTTCATCCTTCTTGATTTCTGTAGCATTAATATACATATATAGTGATCAATAGAGTTATATGATCACATTCTCTTTTTGGATACCTTCTCCTTTCTAGGTTTTTAGGACATTACTCTCTTGGTTCTTCTGTCTGATCAAGTCTCACTTTTCTTTGCTGGTTCTTCATCTGTGACACATCCACAAACCATCAGGGCCTTTCTAAGACTTTGATCTGGGTCCTCTTTTTATTACTCTTTATTATCAAACTTGAGGATCTCATCTTTTTCCCTGGACTCATTTATCAACTCTCTGCAGATGATGCCCAGATTTATCTATCTCACTCTAGTTTCTCTCCTGAACTATATCTCCAATGATCTTGAAGTGTTTATCCCACTGGCACCTTAAACTCAATCAATATATCCCCAAAAGAACTGTCTTCACACCCCAAAAACTTCTCTTCTTTTAAACTTCCCTATGGGGAGCTTAGCTGTAAGTCCATTGGAAGACTGAAACAAAGTGACTCAGTTGGAGGACTTTAGGAGGACATGACAAAACCTATACCATAGCCGATAATTCATACCTGAGTTCCCTCCGATTATTTACTGGAAATAAGAAGATCAAAGTGACCTGAGCATATCTTATCTAGTAGATAAGAGGGTCCTCTAAAGGAAAAACAAAAAACAGGATGTCCTTTGACTAACAGAACAAGGAAATGTCACAGCCTTGGTTATACTTTCTGTGGTTTTCTAACATTTGTATAATATATAACAGAGAAAAATGTGGTTATGGTGGGATAGAAAAGGAAAATTGTAAGAAATAAAGTCAGTTCCATGCTTTAAGCTTGAACTCATCTGCCCCCACTCATTTCATGCCTTACTTTGTCCTGCAGTTTGTGCCAGTTGCTGGTACTTCTTTATTACTGTCAAGGGCATCAACATTCTCCTAGTCACCCAGACTTGCAAACAGTGTCATCACTTCAACTCCTCACTCTCATGCACTCTATATGTATAACTTATTGTCAAATCTTGTTATTTCAAATTTTAAATAGCTCTCTCGTATGTGTGTATGTATGTATGTGTGTATATATATATACATATATATATGAATGCATAGTTATACCTTTGTACATATAAGCATATGTATAGGTAGGTAATTATTTGTATGTATATGTATGTATATATACACACATGTATAGGTATATGTGGATGTGTCTATGTATATATAGATATACATATATGCGTATGTATGAATATACATACATCCCCCTTTCCAGACTATTACAACAGTCTTCTGAGCCATCGTTCGGAAGAGGGGACCCTGAAACTCTAAAAATCCTTAAAGGAAAAAATCTCCTTCAACTCTGCCTCAGTAAGTGACCCCGCCCCAAAGGACAAACAGTGGGGACTGGGTAGGGTCTGCTCAGACCTGAAACTCAATGAAACTCAATGAGCTGACCCCACCTAGATAACAAGGATGAAACTGTTTGTCCCTCAGGGTCCCTTCTTCAGAGGAAGCAGTTGAAAAGTTGGAGAGAAGGAAAAGGTTACCTGGCTCATGGGGCGAAATGAAATGCTGCAGCCAGAAGGGAGATGATCTGAGGAGATGGGAGTTTCAAAGTTGATTTTATCTTTCAAAATGATGATTTTTTTGGAGATTATGACGTCTGAGAGAATCTAACCTTCTCTCAGCTGCCAAGGTGATTTTTCTAAAGTGTAAGGTCTGACTTCATTCTAACCCCACTTCTTCCTTTTCTTCAATTCTTCTTCAGTGGGTCCTTGAACAACCTATCCATTTCCCATCCTTTTCTACTTTCATCCATTACTCCCTAGAAATCACACAAGTACCTGAGCAACTGTCCAGCTGTTATCCCTTAGTCTACATGACTGACCTACTTTCTTTTCTGACTACACATTTCCTAGATGATAATGATGAGGTTCAGCACAGAGCAGAGTTATGGGAACCCTCCTCTGGTTGGCCCGCAGGTCCTTCATAAAAGAATCTGCAAACCCGAAAAGTTAAACTGGCAAAAGAAATTTACTATTGGAACTGAGAAGCCAGCCTTTGCTAGGAAGGCCAACTTCCTCAGAGGCAAGGTAAAGTTCATAGCAGAGAAATCCTTTCAGAGAGGCAAAGAGGGGTGTGATCCTGTAAGGCAAATAGAAAGAGAGAGAAAAGAGGCATTAACGCTGAAAAGAGAAGGTCTTCTGAGTGGGCAGAGGATCCTCGAAGGCAGCTATGCCAAGGAGAGAGAGTTTCCTTGGCAAGATTCCTGCTTTTGGCCCTCTGCAAGGAATGAGCCCCAAGTTGTGCCTTTTTAGTTTGAAACTTTAGCTGGGGGCTGGGAGTAGTTTGAATTGAAATCAGATGGAAATCTTCGAATTGAATACAAAATTTCCATTTGAATGAGTGTCCCTGGACTAATCTTTAACTCAATTGAGGTGGGATAGAAGTAGGAGTGGTACTGGGCTCAACTGGTCCTACCAAGATAAACAGATAGGGCGGGTCTTTCTCAGGGGAGAGTTTCCCAGAGGGTTCGAGGGGTTTCTCAAGTGTTACCCCCAAAGTTAGAGAGAGTTTCAGTGTTCCCCACATCAATAACTTCTCTAAAATTTCTTGTCCACAAGTCATCATTGCTAATATGCCGCAGCTTATTTTAATCAGTCAATAAACATCAAAGATAAAAGACAACAAGAGTTCTGCATGAGGTCTCTACACAGAGAGGACTTCCAGAACAGCTAATATGAGTTAAACTTTGTTTCACATATTTCTTACACTTGTGCCTTACTAATACTACTCCTCCCATGGATATTTTGTGTATTTATGGGAAGGAATGAACTTGGTTCTTAAAAGAAGGTTAACTGTCTTTATCATGTTACCTGTATAGTATTAGTCTCTGGGGACCCAACTCAAATATGTCTTCTCCCCCTTCTCTTTTTCCTCCTCCTCCTTCTTTTCTTTTTCTTTTTCTTCTTTACCTTAAGTGGGATTGAGAGGATGTGAGACCTTCTCAGAAGAATGACCTCTGGAAAAGTACCATAGTTTAGGGCTACACTTCTAGGAAAACCCCACTTTGTACTCTTGCTTAATCTTGACAAACTGCTTTGGGTGGAATGGATTTCCATGACAGATTGAGGTGAGCCCTAATTCTAAGTCAGGGATAGCTGAGGCCCAAGATGTGGTAAAATTGTTTCAGAGATTTAAAAAAAAAACCCTGTTCTGTTGCCTGTGCTTTGCTTCACTCCAATAGACTATACTAGTTGAAGGTGATGCCCTATTCCTTCAGGAATTGAATAAACTGCTTTTTGCAGTTTATTTTGGGTTGGTGGTCATTGTCCCACACAACCTGCTTTTTTGATTTTTTCCCAAAAAGCTGTCTGTACCAGTTTTCTTTTTTTTTTTTTTTAATTTCTTGAAATATAAATCTGGAAAAACAGACTTTTTAAAAGTTCATTGTGTTTTAAATGGAGCTACTTAACAAAGCCTTTAAACCCAATCAGACTCCATCTTTCATTGAAAGTCCAATAATCAGTCCAGCCTAAACCATTGCAGCCCATTGTTTAGGGTTTTAAGATTTAGAACAAATGTAAATATCAATTGCTTTCTGTTCAGGCCCCAAACTCCCAGACTGATATCTTTGGGAGGGTAAATTGAGCTATCTTAAGACTCAGTTCTTACTTAGCCCTTAGTCACTGAAAGGCATGACTTCAGACAAACAGACCTGGGAAAGATCTTTATTTTAAAAATCCACACTTACCCACTGCATCCTGGGCCATCTTCAGTAATCTTGCTTTGTCTTGCCACTGGGCTTGGATGACTGGAGGAAGAAGCAAAGATTTTTGGGATTTTGGGATTTTGACTTTATACAGGTTGGCTTTGCTCAAATTCACGTACAAATCAAAACATCACTAGTTATATCATTGATCCTCTCTGAAAGTTGAACAACAACATTTACATTTCACATGGAGATTCTTCACATTTTGACTCTGAAACTTATTCTAGATTAAAGACATTTTGTGGACCTGTATCCAAAATCATAGGTCCCAAAGCCTTAGTAATCTTGTTGTTGTTTTTACCAACCAACTAGAGAATATGTTTATTCAAAACAAAAGGTATTTAATTAAATAGCATAACAAAGTGACAAGGAAAACCTTCCCCAGAATGCTCTCTTACAAGTTACCAGAGCATCAGTGGGATGTACATAGAGAGCACCACATATGGTCCATGAAATACACATGGAGAATAACACATAACGAATACACGACTGGGGAATATGTGCAGCTAGCAATTTGTGTTACTAAAGCAGCATCCTCACTGGAACTTCTCTGTCTCTAATATAGCTACTTGTTCTCTGGCAGTGCTGTGTTAATGCTTTAAACTGCTTTCTCTGCTTAGTTATTCTCTAAGCCTAAGGCATCTCAGCTCCAGCCAAGTAGCTCTCTGTTTACTGTCTGCTGCCACCTCCTGGTCTTTAGATATTGTACAGCTTCTTAACTATAGAGATTGGTCTATCAGCTCCTTTAGTTCATAGCCCCAAGGGATAGTTTAGCTCTTATGATATCATACCCACTCATGGGCAGCTAAGGGTTACACTGGATAGATCACTGCATCTGGAGTCAGGAATATCTGAGTCCAAATCCAGGCTCAGGTGCTTACTAGTTTGTAGGACTCTGGGCAGCCTTGAGTAATTAGTCAAATAGGTAGAGAAGCTCTTAGACACTTAAGTATCTTTGTATTTGAACTTCTTTAAGCCAGTAAGTAGAAATTCTTCCACTTAATGAGCTCTTCCTAGCTACTGATATTCCGAGAGACCTCATTTTTCTAATGGTTGTTAATGATTATTAACAACACTCCCTTCTTACTCTCCCAAATGCTGTGATACTAAATCCTCAACTGCCTAAGAATTAAAAAATCCTGTTCTCCACTGAGATAAACTTGCTTGTGTATGACACAAGGTCATCCTTCCCTGTACTAATAGTTATTCTTGTTGAGTCATTTCAATCATATCCAACTCTTCATGATTCCCATTTGAAGTTTTCTTGGCTTTGCCAAAAAATGGTTTGCCATTTCTTTCTCCAACTCATTTTAGAGATGAGGAAATTGAGGCAAACAGGATTAAGTGACTTGTCCAGGGTCACATAAATAATAAATATCTAAAACTGGTTTGAACTCAAGTTCTGATTCCAGTGCCAGTGTTCTGCACTGTACCTCCTAGCTGCCCCAAAATATCTATAGGTACCTTTTCTCATAGTCTTTGACTTACTGTGAAGAGGAGCAAGAATACTCAACATTTTTTGTTTCCTATTGTCACTTCCAAATTCTCCTTCTACTATCATTCAACAACTTCTCTTCCTTCTAGGTTTATAATTTACAAATTTATCACTTGGTAATGCTTCACTTTCCCTGAATTGTAATATTTCACTTTCCCTGCCTCAGTTTTCCTAAATTGTTCTGCCTCAATTTTCTTGGTGGTAACCCTCCTTCCTGGCCATTAGAACTGAGATAATTAGGGCTGAGGAGCTCTGGCCACTCTGGCATTCCAAAGAGTCATAAAAATCCAGATAGTTTATCTCAAATACTTAGATGGCACTCTCTATCTTTCTGGCTCAGACTTCCTGTCTCCTGCTTTTGACCCAAACTGCCAGAATTAAAAAGTTATGGTCCTTCCTGGAATTTCCACTCAACCAGTTCTCTGCATTCCCCCGCTTCTCCCTTCTTCCCCCTCCCCCCCACCCCCCCAGCCTTTGTTTCCCTGATCAATGGAGCCTTATAAAAGTATCTGGAATTACTTGTTCGTGGCTGGATGCTTTGAGACAAGAGTCCCATCCAAGCCGGCTGGCCATGGTCAGTCCAACTTCTCCCCACTATAAAAATATTAAAACCCTTTGTCTTGCCTCAGTTTCTCCAGCATTACAACTCACTGCATATCTTCTAGTAACTGTTATTTAGCATCCTGCAAATCAACTTTCCCCTTCCCCTTTTTCTATCAATTCAGTGCCTAGTTATAAATCTTTCTTTTCCTTTCAATTCCTATCTTCATTCTAGGAGAAATCAACATACATGTTGATCTTCCCTTAAGCCAATCATCATGCTCCCTAATTGATTCTCTGGCCCAC
The DNA here is from genome assembly GCF_016432865.1 of Antechinus flavipes. Taxonomy (NCBI): domain Eukaryota; kingdom Metazoa; phylum Chordata; class Mammalia; order Dasyuromorphia; family Dasyuridae; genus Antechinus; species Antechinus flavipes. Next base: position 387,317,067 of record NC_067399.1, on the reverse strand, counting down.
AGCAGCTATTCAAATATTCTCTCTTCATGCTTCCTGTAGCTCCCCCACCCCATCCCAAACCCATTTCATTCTAAAATCTTGACCCATACTTCAAGGCTATTCTCTATCAGCACTCATACTTTATCTAGAAAATCAAAACTATTCTTCCTAAATTCACTCTTTTCTTTGTCTACTCTTTGACCTTTGACATAATCTTCCGCTTTCCATTACCCTTTACTCCAATATCAAGGTGATTCTATTTTCTTAATAAGGTCAAATTCTCTACAAATTCTCTTGGTACCCTTCAACAGATTGCCTTTGCTATGATCCTCTTTTTCTAACCTTTTCTAATCCTCCCCATCTACCAATTTCTTTCAGGAGCCAACAACCACAAAATCTCTTTCATCCTTAAAAAAAAAATCTTTACTGGAGCCTATAATCCTAGTTAAGCTATCATTTTATTTGTTGTTGTTCAGTCATTTCAGCCATATCTAATTCTATGTTCCTATCTGGGGTTTTCTTAGCAGAAATAGTGGACTGGTTTGTTATTTCTTTCTTGAGCTCATTTTAAGAATGAGGAAACTGAGGCAAACAGGGTTAAGTGACTTGCTTAGGGTCACAGCTAATAAGTATCTGAGGCCAGATTTGAACTCAAGAAGACTCATCTTTTCTGACTCTGCACTGTATTCATTGTTCCACTTAGCTGTGCAAAATCATTTTATACCTTCCTCTTCTTTAACCTAACTCCAAGTCTTGTCCTGGGACTTATTTTCTTCTTGTTCTATACATTCTCTATTGGTGATCTCATAATTTCCCAAATATTCAATTATAATCTCTACTTAGAAAGCTTCCATATCTATCTATCTGACTTTAATTCCTCTAAGGAACTCTAGTCTCATATCAGCAATTACCTATTAGATACTTCAAACTTAACATTAAGAAGCAGAACCTTAAGAAGCAGCAGTAACAGCAGGAAACCTTTCCTGCCCTCTCTCCCAAACCACATTTGTACATGTTTGTACTTATTCATTTTATATACGTACATACATACATATATAATCATATTGTTTCACCTCTGAGAATGTATACTCCTTGCAAGTAGGGATTGTTTCATTCTTTATATTTAATCCCCCTACATATAACACACTGCCTATCACACAGTAGGTATTTAATAAATATTTGTGAGTTGATAGATGATTTTTTGATGAACATAATCAAAAATTATATGAGATATTCAAACAATCCTTTCCAGACTATGTCTTCTTACAAGAGTCTGACTCTTCCTCCTGTGAGGAGTCATCTCTACTGTGGAAACTCCAGAATCTTCAGATCTAAAGAACTTACAAGATTCTTTCATGAGAATTCTTAATCAGACCCATGTTTCTGTCTTTTTACAGTCCTCTCTCTACTATTAATTTTTTTCATTCATCTTTATTAATTTATAGACAAGAGTGATAACTCAAAGTTTTTTTTATGTGACTTCTATAATTATCAATGAATTTGAACAATTCAAACAGTCTACTGATTATTTGTATTTCTTCTCTTAAAAACTACATTTTCAAGTCCTTTTAAAAAAGAAATTCAAAACAATAACACAAACAAAAATCTAGAAAATGTACATGGAAAGACAGAGAAGGAAATGGTCAAAGATATATATATATATATATCTAAGTCAAAGAAGTGTTTTGGGTCAAGCCTGACTCAGGCTGGTTCAGTGGTTCAGTTCTAAAGACTGAAATGGAATGAATCATCTAATATTTAACAAATGGAAATTTACTTAACAATAGCATGAAAAACATTGGTCCAAGAGGGAACAACATCATCTTTTGCCTCCATATTTACCCAAATGGTATGCTTAGTCTGAAGAATTTGTCAATTCTCAGAAGCCCCAGGCTCCTTGTGACTTTTAAGTGACCAAGAAGGTACGTCAATGGTTTGAGTTATAGTAACCTAGACCAATAAAATCTTGAGGACAGGTTTACTACCTTTTAAAGGGAAACTAGCTTAGCCTGTCTATAATCAATGTGGTTCACACCAGAGGATAGCAGAGAAAATGGAATAGAGATTGTAGGCAGATTTAGACAGAATGTTTCCTAAGTCATAATACTCAGCATTTGCTAGCATCTTGAGTCATCTTATTTTCTAGCCCCTTTTCTAGCAAATCCATGAACTTTATCATTGCCTTTAACTTCTGATTGAGCCATAGCATACTTCTACTCAACATCTGGGATATCTAGCTTTCTGGAGTGTGGTCAATAATGTCTCTATTTATACTTATTTCATTGCAATTTTTCCCTCCAATTTCCAACTAAGTAAGCCATATCTTTGATGAAAAGGTCACAATATATTGCCACAAGAATTTTATCCATGTTCCAATCCTTTGCTTATCCAGTCCTTTAAAAGTTGCTTTTCATATTGGTATTTAATTAGTTTGTTATTCAGGATAAGTATCACTTAGAGTTTTTATGATGCCCAGTAGACACCTCTTTCATTTTATGACCCTTTTCTTCCATGATTCCTACAGATGCCAGCTCTACACATTGTATTGGATTCAAAGTTCTGGATGTGATGCTCTCAGTTCCTGGAAATCTAACATCTTCCAATCATTTGAATAATCCCTTAAAACTCCTATAGCCCCCTCTCCTTGCATTTGGTAGTTTCTTTGCTCCCCCAATTTTTTAAAATTCAAGACTGAAAAAAATAATGTTTTCTGTTTTTCTTTCTTTATTAAATTTTTAAAAAGATTATATATATGCATTAATTTTTAGCATATTTCCATAAAAGTAATATTGGGGAAGAAAAAGTCGAACAAGAAAGAAACAAACAAACAAAATGAAAAAAGTTTTCTCTCTGGATGTGGATGGTATTTCCCAACCAAAGTTGCTTTGGAATTGTCTCAGATCACTGAATTTCTGAGAAGAGCTAAGTCTATCATAATTGATCATCATACACTTGTGCTATGTATAGTGTTTTCTTGGTTCTGCTAGCTTCATTTAGCATTAATTCATGTAGGTCTTTCTCGGCTTTTGTGAAATCAGCCTATTCATCACTTCTTACAGAGCAATGGTATTCCATTACATTTGTATACCATAACATATTCAACCATTCCCCAATTGATGTGCTTATTTTCCAATTTTTTGCCACCACAATAAAAGCTGCTACAAACATTTTTGCACATATCGGTCCTTTTCCCTCTTTTATTATCTCTTTGGGATATAGATCTAATAGTGGCACTGTTGGATCAAAGGATATATAAACAGTTTTATAGCCCTTTGGTCATAGTTCCAAATTGTTCTCCAGTATGGCTAAATCAACTCACAATTCTATCAACAATGCATTATAGTCCCAGTTCTCCCACACCCCCTCCTGTAGTGTGCTTTCTAGAGTCCCCACACCAGGGTGATTAAAATATCCTGCTTTTTAGAGCCCCCAAGTTGAGGCAACAAAATATACCATCCAGACTAGCTCTCCAGAGGACCTCAGGACCAGCCCAAATCCTTGGTCTTAGTGGAGGAGTGATGAAGGCAGGAGACTCACAAAGATGGTCAAAGATGGAGTCCATTTATCAAGTCCTCTCAGCCCTTAAATTCCTTAGTATGATTACATCACTATAGCATACTGAGCATGTGCCAACTGTAGAACCATTACATCACCATATCACACTGTATAAGTGCTATTATAAGTACTCTACTATTGATATGCAAATTCATCTTACTGTAAGTGTCCCTTGCTTCAAGTAGAACACAGGTGTCATGCCCTCCCTGATTTCTCAGGAAGGGTGAGAGCCTTTAGGGGACATGGGGAGTGAAACCAGACATTGTCAACAGGTTCCCTCTGGCTGAAGGTTCTTATACCTTACCCAGAATTCCCCCACTATCTGCGGGCCTCTACATTCTCCAATATTTATCATTATCTTTTCCTGTCATTTTAGCCAATTTGATAGATGTGACATAGTATCTCAGAGTTATTTCAATGTGCATTTCTGTAATCAATAGTGATTTAAAGCATTTTTAACATGATTATAGATAGACTTAATTTTTTCATCTGAAAATTGTCTGCTTATATCCTTTGACTATGTATCAATTGGGGAACAACTTGATTCTTTTAAATTTGGCTCAATTTGACTCAATTCTCTTTATATTTTAGAATTGAGGCCTTTATCAGAAACACTGGCTATAAAAATTGTTATCCAGCTTTCCTCTTCCCTTCTTATTTTGGCTGCATTAGTTTTGTTTGTGTGAAAATTTTTAAATTTAATTTAATGTATATACTTTGCAATTCATGATGCTCTCTATTTCTTGTTTGGTCATAAATTCTTCCCTTTTTCAAAGATAGAAGAGGTAAATTATTCCTTCCTTTCCTAATTTGCTTATAATATCACCCTTTATATCTAAATCATGCACACCCTTTCGACCTTATCTTGGTGTAAGGTGTGAGATGTTGGTCTATGCTTAGTTTCTGCCACACCATTTTCCAGTATATTTAGAAATTTTTGTCAAATAGTGAATTCTTATCCCAGAAGCTGAAATCTTTGGGTTTATCAAACAGTAAATCACAATAATCATTGACTACTGTATGTTGTGTACCTAAACCATAACACTAATCCATCACTCTATTTCTTAGTACCAAATGGTTTTGATAACTGATGCTTTATAAGACAGTTTCAGGTCTGGTGGCTAGGTCACTGCCCTTTGCATTTTGTTTCATTAATTCCCTTGATATTCTTGACCTTTTCTTTTTCCAAATGAATTTTGTAATTATTTTTTCTAGCTCCATAAAATAATTTTTTGGCATATAAGTATACCAAAGCATATAAGTAGACTAATTTAGGTAGAACAGTCATTTTTATTATGTTATCTCAGCCTACCCATGAGCAATTGATTTTTTCCAATTGTTTAGATATGTCTTTATTTGTGTGAAAAGTGTTTATAATTTTTTTCATGTAGTTCCTGAATTTGTCTTAGGAAGTAGATTCCCAAATATTTTATATTGTCTATAATTATTTTAAGTGGAATTTTTCTTTTTATCTCTTGCTGCTGTGTTTTATTGGTAACATACAGAAATCTTGATGATTTATGTAAGTTTATTTTATATCCTGAAACTTTGCTAAAGTTATTGTTTCTAGCAGTTTTTTAGTAGATTCCCTAAAATTCTCTAAATATACCATCATATCACCTACAAAGACTGATAGTTTTGCTTGCCCATTGCTTACTTCAATTTCTTTTTCTGAAAATTACATTTAAAAAATAAACTTATTTTGCACTTAATTTAGTATTTTATTTTTCCTAGTTACATATAAAAACTATTTTTTCATATTTGTTTTTAAAGCTTTGAGTCTCATAGTCTCTCCCTTACTTCTGCTTCATTCCCCACCCCTGACAAGGCAAGCAATTCATATATATAATCATGCAAATCATTTACATAAAAGTCATGTTGTGAAAGAAAAAAGATACCTCCCCCTTCAAAAAAAAGCAAACTCAAGAAAAATAAAGTTTTAAAAAAGTATGTTTCAATCTGGTTATAGATACCATTTATCATCATAAATCCTTCAGAATTGTCTTGTATCATTGTATTGCTGAAAATTATTGTTATTCACAATTGTTCATCTTGGTGTTATTTTGTACATGTACATTTCATTTTGTATCAGCTCATGGAAGTGTTTTCACATTTTTCTGAGCACATCCTGTTCATCATTTCTTATTGCATAATAGTATTTAATTATAATCATCTATCATATACCAGCCATTGCCCAATTGATAGATATCTCAATTTTCAATTCTTTGCTATCAGAAAAAAGCTGCTATAAATATTTTTGTCCATATAAGTTCTCTTTCCCTTTTGTTTTTTATCTCTTTGGGGACTAATGCCAATGAGTGGTATTGCTATGTCAAAGGGCATCCATGGTTTTACAACTCTCTGGGCATCTTTCCAAATTGCTCTACAGAATGGTTGAATCAGTTCATAGTTCCACTAACAGTATATCAGTGTCTCATTTTTCCCACATCCCTTCCAACATTTGTAATTTTCTTCCTTTATCCTATTAGCCAATTCAGTAGTCATGAGGTAGAACTTCATAATTGTAATAATTTGCATTTCTCCAATCAGTAGTGAGTTAGAGCATTAAAATAAATTTTTTTATACTATTCTATGTTTCCAAATACATGCAAGGATTGCTCTCAACATTCACCTCTGCAAAACCTGGTGTTCCAAATTTTTCTCCCTCTCCTTCCTCTTTCCTCCTTCCTCCTCCACAAGACAGCAAGCAAATCTGCTATAGGTTAAACATGTACAATTCTTCTAAACATCTAAACACATTTCATCATGCTGCAATAAAAAAAAAATCAGATCAAAAGGGGAAAAAACACAAGAAAGGAAAAAACAAACAAGCAGCAACAAAAGTGAAAATACTATGCTTTGATCCACATTCAGTTTCCTTAGTTCTCTCTCTGGATGTGGATGGTACTTTCCATTACAAACCTGTTGGAATTGCCTTGAATCACCTCATTATTGAAAACAACCAAGTCCCTCACATTTAATCTTGTTGTTATTGTATTCAATGTTTTCCTAGTTCTGGCTATTTTGACTACTTCATCTGAAAATTGTTCATTTCTTTTGATCATTTATCAATTAGGAAATGGATTTTTTTTTATTTTACAACTTAAATTTTGCTAATTTGACTGACTTACCTGTATGTTTAAGAAATTAAGAAATTCAGTTCCAATGGTCTTGTGATGAAGAAAACCATTTGCATTCAGAGAGAGGACAATAGGAACTGTTGAACACCATAACATAGTATTTTCACTCTTTTTATTGTTGTTTGCTTGCATTTTGTTTTCTTTCTCATTTTTTTCTTTTTGATGTGATTTTTCTTGTGCAGCATAATATGTGTGGAAATATATATAGAGGAATTGCACATATTTAACATATATTGGATCACTTGCCTACTGGGGGAGAGGATGAGGGAAGGGAGGGAAAAAATTAGAATACAGGGTTTTATAGAAGTGAATGTAAAAAATTATCCATATATATATATTTTTAAAAGCTATAATTAAAAAAATAAATAAAAACAAAACAACAAAGGAAATGAAGTCTTTATTTTAAAAAAAAATGCTTCAAATTTTTTTCAAAATTACTATTGTTAATTGTATTTTTCTTTGTTTATTCTATTGTGTCTCCTTTCATCCTGTCCCTGCTCAAAAGTGTTTTGTTTCTGACTACCCTTACCCCAATCTGCCCTCCCTTCTTTTATCCCCTTTCTCTCCTATATTCTGTAGAGTAAGATAGATTTCTATACCCAATTGAGTGTATATGTTATTTCTTCTTGAACTCAATACTGAGAAAATAAGATTCACTCACTTTCCCCTTACTTCTTACCTCTTCCCCTCCATTGTAAAAGCTTTTCTCATCTCTATTATGTGAGATCATTTATCTCAAGGGTCCTCAAACTTTTTAAATAGGGGGCCAGTTCACTGTCCCTCAGACTGTTGGAGGGTCGGACTATAGTAAAAACAAAAACTATGAACAAATTCCTATGCACGCTGCATATATCTTATTTTGAAGTGAAGAAACAAAACGGGAACAAGTATAATATTTAAAATGAAATAAAGTTAAATCAACAAACTTATTTCAATGGGAACTATGGGCCTGCTTTTGGCTAATGAGATGGTCAATGTCTGGTTCTATATTTGTCACTACTAGTTGTAACAAGTGATGCAAGTGTGCATCCTTTAATCTTGATCTGGTTGGAGATTTCAAATGTTTCATTCTAGAAAAAGTCTGTTCACAGACATAAGTGCTGCCCAAGATGGTTGCCATTTTGAGTGCTTGGTTCCTGAGATGAGGATATGTTTCAGAGGGGAGACATGCATAGAAATTATGAAGGCTGCTTGACTTGAATGCATCTTTCAGAGAGTCATAATTCTGCAGTTCAGCCAGTTCTATTTAGTAAATTGTATCCACATTTTCAATGTTAATAGAAAATGGGTTACAGAAAAGCTGTATGTCCTGGTCATGGAGATGAAGCTCTTTAAATTTAAGTTGGAACTCCTTTTGCAATTTTTCCAGTGAATGCACACATGTTTTGTTTGGGAATGCAATCAGTGGTTTTTCCGCTAACAGATTTTGAGTTGGGGGGAGATGGCAGAAGTTTTCCTCCTTCACTTGTTTGATGAGGAGGCCTAATTTTACTTCAAATGCTTTGACATGTGATTGCATATCACAGATGAGTTTCCCCTTTCCTTGAAGTTGCATATTGAAATTGTTGAGTAGCTATGTTACATCTGTCAGAAAGGCAAAGGGCCATTTCCATTCTGCATCATTGAGCTCTGGTACTTCTTTGTTTTTTGAAAGCAGAAAAGTTGTAATCTGTGGAAGTAAGTCATAGAAACGTTTCAAAACTCTCCCTCAACTCAGCCAATGGACTTCTGTGTGATATAGAACATCTTCATACTCAACATTTAGCTCAGACAGAAATTCCTGAAATTGTCTGTGATTTAGTGCATTAGCTCTAATGAAGTTAACACAAGATACCACAATTTTCATAACAGAGTCCCACTTCAGTGACTTACTACCCAGCGCTTGTTGGTGGATGAGGCAGTGGATGGCTATTGGATGAGAATAGTTATGTTTGTCCATCTCTTGGTTGATGCGAACAATTACGCCTTTCTTAGACCCCACCATGCTAGGAGCACCATCAGTTGTCACACTGGCTAGTTTAGTCCAGTCCAGCTCCAAACCATTCATAGTTGGGCAAACTTTTTCATAGATATCCTCTCCTGTAGTTGTTTCTTTGATGCTTAGCAGTGCAGCAAGCTCTTCTATGACTTCAAAATAATCATTTGTCCCACGAATAAAAATTAGAAGTTGTGCAGAATCATGAACATCATTGCTTCCGTCAAGTGCCAAGGAAAAATATGAATTTTTTTTATGGAGTTTTAAAAATGCTGATGCAGATTGTCTCTCATTTCCTAAATCCTCTGTGTAATTGTAGGTCCTGAAAGACTCACTGTACTAAATAAATTGGCCTTCTCTGGACACATCTCTTTGGCAACAGAAAGAAGGCATTCTTTAACAAATTCTCCCTCCACGAATGGTCTGCCATTGTGTGCTATTAGCTTGGCAACTTGAAAACTTGCTCGCAGTGATGAAATATTTAGCTGCTTCACAAAGTATTTTGCTGAGTTGTCAATGTATTTTTCAGTTTTAATACTTTATCTTTTCTCACTTCTCCAACCAAACAATCATATTTATCTTTATGTTGAGTTTCATAGTGTCGACACAAATTATATTCTTTGAACACAGACACTATATTCTGGCATATCAGACATACAGCTTTTTCCTTGTACTGCATGAAAAAGTAATCCTAAGTCCACTGTTCTTTGAATATCCTATACTCTGAGTCAATTTTTTTTCTTGACATTATTTCCTAGGAATTCCAAATTGCTATTAGTAAAATACATACATTTATATATATATACAGCGCTACAAAAACAATATACCAGCAATAACTTTGCCCATACAGAGACATACAGACTACAATGCCCAACTTCCTCCAAGCTGCCTTTGTGCTGTGATGCCTCCGTTTCCCGCACTCTCTCTCCTGCTCCAGGCCTCTCTGAAATCATCCTGCTGATCATTTCTTACAGAACAATAATGTTCCTTAACATTCATAAACCATAATTTATTCAGTCATTCTCCAATTGATGGGCATCCACTCACTTTCCAGTTTCTGGCCACTACAAAAAGGGCTGCCACAAACATTTTTGTACATACGGGTCCCTTTCCCTTCTTTAAGATCTCTTTGAGATATAAGCCCAGTAGTAACACTGCTGGATCAAAGGGTATGCACATTTGATAGCCCTTTGGGCATAGTTCCAAATTGCTCTCCAGAATGGTTGGATCCATTCACAACTCTACCAACAATGTATCAGTGTCCCAGTTTTCCCACATCCCCTCCAACATTCATCATTATCTTTTCCTGTCCTAATCTGACAGGTGTGTAGTGGTATCTCAGAGTTGTCTTAATTTGCATTTCTCTGATCAATAATGATTTGGAGTACCTTTTCATAGGGGCTGTTTTTTTAAGTGTTATTTTCTTCAGTATTTTTTTGTATCTTCTTTACCCAAATTTTTCATAAATTTTTATAAATTTTTCAGGATTTTCCTACATCACTCTCATTTCTCTTCCCAATTTTTCTTCTCCCTCTCTTACTTGATTTTCAAAATGTTTTTTAAGCTCTTCTGTGACCTGAGACCAAATCATATTTTTCTTGAAGACTTTGAATGAAGGAGTTTTTGACTTTGCTATCTTCTGAGTGTGTGTTTTGATCTTCCTCATCACCATAGTAATTTTCTATGATCTGAATCTCTTTCTGTGGTTTGTTCATTTTCCTAGACTATTACCTGAATTCTAATTCTTGTTAAAGTAGGATTTTGTTTCCAAGATGGAGGATGCACTGTCCCAAGCTTCAGCAGTGTAACAGCTGTTTTCGGAACTACTTCTAGGGACCTGTAAGTTTTTGGTTAGTAGAAGTTTTTACTACTCTCCTTGTCTGCTTTTGGTCATTTTTAGTCACTTGTTCTTCCCTGGAACTGTGATGAGGATCCCCACTCCACTGTGACCTGGATGTGCTCTGGCCTGTGATCCAGATCCACATATGGGCAAAACAATAGAGTCCTGCCTCAGTGCTAGTAGAGAGATCCTTCTCACTAGTTGTTCATCTTCCCTTTATCTGTAGGCTGATAGCTCCAGAAGCAGTCACTGCTGCAGTTGATTCATTGGCTCCCAAAGCCTATTCTTGGTTCACTGGGATTGGGTTTGTGTTGGTGCAACCTGTGTGGGTTATGCTCCACTCTCACTCTGATACAAAAGACCTTTCCTGCCAACCTCTAAATTGTTTTGGGTTAAAAAATTGTTTCTTTGTATAGATTCTGATATTCTAGAAGCAGGGGTCCTCAAACTACGGCCCTCGGGCCAGATGTGGCAGCTGAGGATGTTTATCCCCCTCACCCAGGGCTATGAAGTTTCTTTATTTAAAGGTCCACAAAACAAAGTTTTTGTTTTTACTGTAGTCCAGCCCTCCAACAGTCTGAGGGACAGTGAACTGGCCTCCTATTTAAAAAGTTTGAGGATCCCTGAAAGTCATTATTTAAAGGTATTGGAGGGATTTGGGGGAGAATCCTTTCTTTTACTCCAGCACCTGAGCTCTACCTTCTGAGGAAAATACATTATATGTGAATTGGTATGCAGCTCTGTGTTGGCTTTGGTATATCACACAAAGACATTGACATGGTACCTACCATTAGGAAGCTTATGGTCTAAAAGAAAGTTTGTACTAAAATAGTCAAAATTTCCAGGACCAGGGAAATAATATCCCTATTATAATCTGCATTGGTTGGATTACTTCTGGAACACTGTTTTCAATTTAGGTTGCTATATTTCAGATGGACATTGATAGATTGAAAGTGTCTGGAACAAGGCACCTAGAATGGTGAAGAACCTTGAAACCATGATAAATATAAAGACCATTTGAATTCTCTGAGGCTCAGTTTCCCCATTTATAAAATGACAGCATTAAATAAATTAGATGATCTCTAAAATTCTTTCCAGTTCAAAATCTATGATTCTGTGCTATAACCACATGAAATATATTTTTCATTTTTTTACTATTTTACTATACTATATTATATATTATATATACTATACTATATTAAATTACTATTATTACCATTATTATAATTAATAGCAGATATTTAACATTTATATAATACTTTAAATTTTATGAAATAATTTGTATACATTCTAATTTAAGACAATTCCTATTTGGAAGGTTTTCCAACAAAAAGTACCACAAGTCTCCTCTCTCTTCTTAAATGTGCCAATATCTTGAAATCCCAGCTGTTTATTAGGTAAACCTGTTTCAAAGGAAAACATCAGCCTGATACCTGAATGAATATGTTGGGCTTATTTAAGGTCTTGGAACTTGAAGTGGTACAGCCACATTGATCAGATTCAAGCATTCTTTCCCCAGAGGTCAATTCTCTTTGGGCAATACCTCCTCAACTTCCCGTTTTTGTCAGATTTTCAAATAGAATGGAAGAGAAAGATCCATCCAACTGATCAAGTAGGGTCAATATATCTCAAGTTCATGGCATTTTCATATAAAATGTAGCATGAGAAGAAAAAACTCTCAAAACTCCAGAGGGATTTTCTCTAATAATGTGCCTCAAGATTTATTGAGTTAGCTAAATCCCATTTCTAGCACATTAAAGGGCCTGATTACAAATCTACAGGTTATGTATTTTGTAATATATTTCTGACAAAATTCACAGAAGAGGAAGAAAAGATATTTTTGGCAGATGGATTTTTCGAGGGCAAAGGGATGCTGGAAAACTGAAAAACAGAAAGGTGATTGGGTTTTAATCTTCAAATAAAAAGTGCATTTGATTTTGAAAAACAATCAGCAAGTCTCACATTTTTGTGTTTAACAACTACCTTGAAATTGGCCTGTCTCCTAGGACTAAGCAATTCTAGGCTACCTTAGCATGAATGATTTATGGCATTCATGAACCTGGCAACTGCATCAGTTTTCCTAAACCTGGCATCTAACACCACCTGCATGTTAAGTAAAGATTTATGATTTATAAAACTCACCTCATTATGCAAAGGTACGTGAATTGTCTTATGTGTGCAGTCTATAATTCCCCAGAAAGATGAAAAGTCATCTATGTCACATAATTTGTGGCTCCTGCCTGCTGAAGATGAAGTTTGGGGGGAAGCTAAAGAAATAACTGGCCCTTAGGAGAAAAATAGCTTCAGCTACCCATTATACCACCAAATGATGAAAGGGCTATAGCCATCCACTACATCTCCAACCAAAAAAAAGGCAACTAACAGAGAAGGTCACTTTAATCACAGCACTGAACTATGTCTACGTCCTGACAGCTGCTGTAATAGACGAATTCTATGTGACTCTTTGGAATTATCAAGTACTCTGTCAGTTTAATTTTTTTTCCCAGTTTGGTGGCTGATTTCTCATCAAACAGCCCAGTTAAACCCCCAGCCATGGTCTTCAGAGAAGACAGCTCAATACACTGTTCTGTCCAATGACCTCCTATATATTCTCATAATGGAAAAAAAAAAAACAAACAAACTCTGGGCCCTGAGTTTGAAGTTTGAGAATGCAGCTCAGTTCTAATGCAGCTGTAAAAAACCTAAAGGTAAGTTTTTCAATTCAACAAGGATTTATTAAATATCTATTCTTTATCAATCCCTGAGAATACAAAAACAAAATAAGACAGTCCCTGCCCTCAAAGAGCTTAATTTTGCTGAAGGGATACAACTTATACACTAATTACTGGAAAGATCAGAAAAGGTCTTATTGGGGGGAAAAAAGCGGGAAAGGGGAGGCAAAAGAATAAATAACCCTATTATTCTCCCATTTTATAGCTGAGGAAAATAAAGGACTTGCTAAAGATGACAGAGCTAGTAAGCATCTGAGACTACATTTATTCTAGGTCTTCTTGACTTCAGGCCCTATGCCTCTAGTTGCTTCTTAGTGGCACCTGAATTGGACTCTAAAAAAATGGAAGTGATAAAGGAGAACATAACAGGTGTGAGACACAGCTTATGCAAAGGTCAGGAGATGGAATATGGAATGCTGAGTTTACGGAACTGTCAACAGGACAATATGACATATCATAGGGAAACAAAGAGTGGCTAGAGGCAGATTATGAAGGGTTTAAAATGCCCAACAAAGGAGTATGTATTATATCTTAGAAGTAGGAGGAAACCACCTAAAATTCTTTAGCAAGGGGGAAAAGGGGAAAGGAAATAAGCATTTATTAGGTGCCTACTATGTGCTGGGAATTCTAAAGTGCTTTACAAATATTATCTCATTTGATCCTGACAACAACCCTGGGAGGTAGATAGAAGAGTATCATAGATAGTGACTGTGTTTTAGAAAGGTTATTTTGGCAACCATAAAAAATGTAGATTAGAAAAGAAACAGAAAGCAGGAAGACTAATTAAAAGGCAAGTGCAGTAGTCTAGAAAAGAGGTGATGAGAGCCAGAACTAGGGCAGGGGGCGTTTGAATAGAGAGACAGAGACAGATGGGAGAAATGATATGAAGACAAGAGTCTGTAAGATTTAGCAACTAATGGGATATGGGGAATGAAGAACAGTGAAAAGTCAAGGATGATTCAGAAGTAGTGAAACTGGGTGACTAGAAGGATGATGGTACCCATGACAGAAATAGGGAAAATTAGAAAACTCATGGGAAGCAAATAATTCTATGATCTCAAGAAATAATGAGCTACAAGAATGGCATTTAGAGCTGAAGGGGACCTTAGAGATTTTTTAAATTCTTCATTTTACAGATGAGGAAACTAAAGCCCAGCCAGGCTCAAGGACTTGCTGAAAGTCACACTGTGAGGAAATGGCAGAACTAGGACCAGACCTGAGCTTTCCTGGATCCCAATTCAGGCTCTTTAAAAATCAAAAAACAAAAATCCCCAAAATTCCATTTTTACTATTTTTCACCAAACCCTACAAAGACATATAACCACTTGTACAGTTTACCAATTGCCCTGACTCTTTCCTGCAATTTAACTTTGGAATAAAAACTAGACCAGATCTGTTGTCTTCCTAGGGCAGTAACCTGAGATATAACAGAGGGCCTCCCCAAAATTGACAGAAGCAGCTTGTGATTCAGGTAAGAAGAAACGAAAGCATCAAAAAAGCATTGCTAAGAACAACAAAATCCTACACACACACACACACACACACACACACACACACACAATTTTAGGGCCATAGGTAGTGTTTTCATTACTCTTACTCTCTAAAGATAGGAGATAAAAGCAAAGCAGATTAGGGAAGTAAAGAGTTGATTGAGGAGATATCTCAGAATGAGATTCTAATTACTAACCTACAGCTTTAAAGATAGGTATAATAGGCTCATAGCAAGAAATAGAGTGCATTTGACAAAAGCCAATAAAAAATATTTGCTTATTCAACTGGAACTGGAAATAGAAAATGGAAAAAAAAAAAACTTCTCATCAAGATCTGATAAGCCTAGTACCATGAAAAAGCATCAGAGATGAGAAAATGGGAAACTGAGGACTTCTCAGAATAACAACTGGGTAATTCAAGATTCAGTACCACGGATCTATTAATCATTAAGGCTCCAGAAGAAGAGCAAAAGACTTGCTCTTCTATCAGAAATACCTGAGATATAACTCCTTTGACCTTTAGTTAACTGCTGAGAGAAGAACCTGACTAATTATTTAATGGCCTGGAGATATTCAAGAAGCTCCAAACTAGCTATCTCTATTTGTTGACTGAGCAAGCCTGAAGTAAACTAAATCTCCTTGGTTATTCTAGAAACCTTTTAACCCCTCAGGCTTAATCAATTACTTACCTCTAAATAAATCTCCTTATTGTAAGGGATTATGTGGTTTCTCATAAAATCAGTAACTAAGGTAGCTTGAACCCATAATCTAAATTTTGGTTTATGAAGGTCCATGATGGGTTTGGGGAAAATGAATACAATAGAATACTCATACTAGCTCAAAGACACCTGCAAGAATTTGCAAAACTGACCACTATAAACTTAGGCAAACACCCCTGCAATAAGTCAACTATATTGGCTTGACTAGAATTTAGCAAACCTTTGCCACTTCCACCTAAGCAGGCAGTGAAAATTAACCATATTGGGGGAAAGGGGGGGGGTCATAGGTTCCTGTGATTTTTGGCTGTTTTCAGGGGTCCTCAAACTTTTAAACTAGGGAGCCAGTTCACTGTCCCTCAGACTGTTGGAGGGCCGGACTATAGTAAAAACAAAAACTTTGTTTTGTGGGCCTTTAAATAAAGAAACTTCATAGCCCTGGGTGAGGGGGATAAACATCCTCAGCTGCCACATCTGGCCCGTGGGCTGTAGTTTGAGGACCCTTGCAATGTCTCTTGGCCTTTGTAGAATTGGTTCTCCTATCTCTAAGACTCCAGTGAGCAGACTTCCTGCTTCTCCTGAGATTCTAATAAAACTTCTGTTCTTCACTTTGATAAATCTCTGAATAGTCATTTTGATTTAGGGGTTGCCATCCCACACAGAGACAACAAAAGAGGAAGCATAGCAGAAGAGAGAATAAGTAATTCACAGGACACCTACTTACTGATTAAGTAATGATGGTCAATAATGGCCATATATACAATTATGCAGATTATGGGTAATTCAATTCAACAAATATTTACTAAACATTTGCTCTGCACAAGGCACTGTACTGAATGATGAGACTAAAAATATTTTTTAAAATGCTTGCCTTCAGAGAGCTTATATTCTACTGAAGAACTTATATTTTCCTGGGTAAAACTAAAGATCTTACTTCAATAAGGCAGGTTTGACTTCACAGGTATCTCTGAGACTTTGTAGGATGAAACTCATTCTTCATATATCAAAAGATTCTTCCTTATTTCTTTTCTTTTATTAAATTTTATTTATTTTTGTTTACATTTTAAGTTCTAAACTATCTGCCTTCCTTACTCCCCACCCCACATTAGAGAAGGCCACCATTTCTCTCTCTTTCTCTTTCACACACATACACATAGTATGTATATTATATATATGTAAAACCATACTTTACATACTTCTATTTAGCAATTTTTTCATAATTATTTCTCTTATTACCATTCTCTTTAATAAAACAATTTGTTTCTATTGCTTGTTCCTTAACATACTCATGCTTTAAGATTGTTATTTACTCTCTAATTATTTTTTAATCTGCATGCCCATAATCCCTTATTAAATATGATTTTATTGCATTATGATCTGAAAATGATACATTTAATATTTCTGCTTTTCTTCATTTCATTAAAAAGTTTTTATGCACTAATACATAGTAAATTTTTGTACCATATATCACTGAGAAAAAGCGATATTTCTTTCTGTATCCATTCAATTCTCTCCAAATAACTTTTATATCTAGCTTATCTAAGATTCTATTCATCTCCTTAACTTCTTTCTTATTTTTTACTTATATTTATCTAGTTCTGAAAGAAGTTTAAAGTTCCTCACTATTGTGATTTTGCTGTCTGTCTTCACCTGTAATTAATTTAGATTTTCCTTTAAAAATGTGGATGCTGTAACATTTGGTTCATATGGATTTAGTATTGATATTGCTTCATTTTCTCAGGCACCTTTTATCATAATATAGTTTCTTTATTTATCTCATTTAATTAAATCTATTTTAATCTTAACTTTGTCTGAAATCATGATTGCTACTTTTGCTTCTCTTGCATCCAGTGAAGAATAATACATTTTACCCCAGCTCTTTATTTTTACTCTATTTCTCATTTTATAATGTGCTCCTTGTGTAATGCCAGAAAAACTGAGCTAGATAGAGATTAGAGAGTATTTAATAATTTATTTAATGGAGAGATATACTGGGACCAAATAGATCCATGGTTTGGTCCCAGGGCTGAATGAGACTATTGTCTCCAAGAATCCTGCCATGAATGTTAGATAACAAGATTTTTTTATAGGGTTACAAGAACAATGACATAATGGGGGAGGTACCTGGATGGGGATGACCTAATGGGGGAGGAATTTGGGATGAGGATGACATAATGGAGGCAGGCACCTAGGATGACATAATGGAGGGAAGTAATGGAGAGGCTCCTGATATTCTAATGATGTCTAAAATGGATAAAGATCTTTATCCCCAAACATTAAGAGGGAATGATTATAGTCTAAGATATAAGACCTTTATCCTACCATTAAGAGGGAATGGTTATAACCTGAGACAGAGTAACTGAATAGGACAACTAGGGAAACTGGGTCAGGACATTAAAAGGCACAACACTTATAAACAACATATTGTCAGATTCTGTTTTTTACTCCATTCTGCTATCCAATTCTTTTTTATGGGTGAATTCATCCCATTCACATTCAAAGTTATAAATATTACTCCATCCTATTTTTCATCACTCTCATCTTTTTTTTCCTTCTTTTTATGTTTCAATCCACTTTCAGTCTCCATAGTTCTCTTTCTGGATGTAGATGGTATTTTCCATTATGGTCAGGTTCTTTCTCTTTTGCTTACTCATTTTTCAGTAGGTTATTTCTTGATTTTTAACTTTGTTAGAACTGGGTTCTTGTCCAAAGGTTTAGGAGACAATATCTCAAACTTTGGGTTTTTCATGCTTTTGTTTTCTGAGCTCTATCTAGGGGTCTGACCTCAAATACTCCATCCCTAAACCACAAACTGGGCCCTGCCCCCCAGCAATGCTGGCACTGCAAATATTCTTATTCCCTGTAGTCCCTCCTTTGAGTGCAAGCTTTGGCTCATCCCTCTTCCCTGGAACCAAAATCAGACTCTGATTTCTTGTGAGTGCTCACAGCCAGCAGGGCCCTCACCCTCTACTACCACATTCATCATTCACTTCTCCTTGCCCACAGGCACAACTTGAGACCATGTCTGGACAGTGCACCTGGGCTAGCAAAGGGCCCTGCAATTTTCCCCTTATCAGTCTTCTAACTTTCATAATGTTTATAGGGTGAAAATTACTGAAACTGAGAACACAGCCTCCAAACCTTCCCTAGGACTGTTTGTTAATTTGGTGTTTTGGTATCTTTACTTCAGTCAGGCCAGACTCCAGGAAATCAGGGTTTTCCTATTTCCCAAGTTGTTCTGGACTAGACAATTGCCTTACCCAGATTTTTAATTATTTATATTGTTCTAAAGTTCACTTTGAGGCATTATTTTAAGTTATTAGTAGGGGAATTTGGGAGAGCCAGGTAATTTTCTATCTTATTTCACCATCTTCCCAGAATCCTCCACTTGATTCTTCCTTATTTCAAAAGGAACAGAATAGATAAAATGGGGAGAAGTGGAGTAGAATTTTAGTAGTTTCATGTGATTGTATACCATTTCAGACTTGAACACAGTCACTGCATGAAATAGGATTTTAAAAAAAGAAAGCTAAAAAAGCTATAAAACTTAAAGCATCTCCATTAAGGTCTGAATTCCTAATACTATTAATTCCTTCATTCCCCCTGCGCCCAGATTTTTCTTGTAGAGAAGAATTTCAGGCTTTTCTTCTTCAATCATAGTAATAATTAGAAGATAAAGGAATAATTTCACAATAACTTCTTAATCATGTCCCACATGAATTCTAGAGGCCAAAGATCACCAGAAATCCCATCAGAAATCTCCATTATTTTCTTATGGTGCATCTTTGGGCCAGAGCTCTGCATTCTCGTGCTGCAAACTCATCACCCTTGCTGTATCTTAAAAGGTATTTTCCATGCATCCTAATAACTATATTCTCTCTAGCAGCTTAGATTCTGCTGGGTCTAAACTCCAGATGCCCATGAGAAATGTGGGGTCTTCCTATACTTACGTCATAGACAGAGTGACTCCATCCACTCCCAATTCTCTCCACATTGATGGCACACTACACTGACTTTCTGGCACAGTTGCTTGGCATGGTGCCTTGGTATGCTGATCTGCCAAAAAACAATCCACTTCCTAGGTTTTAAATGCCCCATTCAGTATAGCAATTAATGATACTTCCCTGTAGTCTAACCTGGTTTGTTACAACTGCCAAGTCAATTTGTTGACTTTTTCTGTTCCTGTGGCACCTTTATAAAAATACAAGGGAAAATTTTTGTGGTTGGTCATAATTAGGAATGAGCAAAACTAACCAACACAGAAAATGGGCTCTGATACTACATCAAACATTCAACCCGTGGTCCTTTATCTTTCTGACAAGTCCTGTTCTCCAGGACCAAGATTGATCATATAGTTAGAATTTAACTTCCTTTTAGTATCCTTTTCATTTACATTATTACAGTTATTGAATATATTGTTTCCCTGACTGCTTATTTCCTCCCTCTGCTTCAGTTCATGCTAGTTTTCCATGTTTCTCTGAATTCCTTGTATCCATATTTTTATTGCACAATAATATCCATTTATGTTCACATACCAGTTTGTTCAGTCATTGTAGTACTTTTCTATCACAAAATTATTCTTGTTAATTATATGATAATCTCAACTGTTTCCACCTGTCGAAATATAAAGCTATAAGCACCTTCTAAATGCTGGTATCCATGGACAAAGCTCCAGTCTAATTATAATTGCTATATATATCAGTACTCTATTGTATACTGAAACTCATTTAAGGAATTTCCATAAACTAAGGGGAGAAATACAGTGAATAACAACTGGATGAGGATAAATGGAGATAGAAACAGATGTAATACTATTATTAGAGGTAAACTATAGACCTCTTTGATAAGGAACATGGGGAAAATGTCAAATTTGGAATGAAAGTATGATATTGCATTAAGAAGGAACTTCTTATTTCCTCTAACCATCTGGTCATCTGCTGGTTCTCGTTCTCTCTCTCTCTCTCATATTCTTTCTCTCTCTCTCTTCTCTCTCTCTCTCTCTCTCTCTCTCTCTCTCTCTCTCTCTTTTCCTCTCAAAAGCAAAGTAATTGATAAGTTTGCCTTAATGATAATTTCAGTCTTACAAAAGTAGAGCAAATGACAAGGAGAATTGCTAGTCTGTGCCTGATTCAGACTAACAAGGAGGAACTGGTTGCAGAAGTAGAAACAATAAGTGATGAATTAACTCCATTGTTGAGTCCATGATATTGAGGAAGAGTTAGTATCAAATTACCTAATATTTTGAAAGGAAAATTGGTTCAGGAGAGATAGGATGCTCACAAGAATAAGACCATACATATACAAATATTAATTATTTCTATGAGGATTGGGAAACTATGTGGGAAGGATAAAGGAGAACCTCTGGACAAATATTTCTAGATTTAACATTAAGCCTATATAAAAACCTTCTCTCTACTGTTCTGTCCCCCATCCTACCCACCTTTCTTAGATGACTACAGCAATACAGTTCTATAAGAATTGTCAGGAGCACCAAAGCTTACTACAAGGAAATACAGGTAAAAAATATGAAGGAAAACAAACCAAAAAAAATTTGTGTGTATTTATCATTATTTTTAAATAAATTTTTATTGTTATTTTTTATTTCTTACATCATCATAATAACCCATGTATCCTTCTTATAACCTCAAAGAGCTATCCCAATATGACAACAGTATTTTTGGGAAAGGGAAAAAATGTCAGCATAACTGATTGATACATAGAAAAAAAAGTTTTTAAATGTGCAATATATAACACCTGTGGACCTGCCATATCCACAAAGGGATAAATTAGGGGTATCTTTTTACATCTCAATATAAGTCCCACTTGACTTTTATAATTTTTGTATTTACCTCTGATTCTGATTTTGTGATGTCCCATTGTTTTTTCCATTTACAGTCGTAGTCACTGTGTATACTGCTTTCTTGGTTCTGCTTCCTTCATTCTGCATCAGTTCATAGCGATCTTTTCATGCTTCTCCGTATTTATCTAAGCATTTTTTTAAGCTTTCTTGGGATCAACAGGAAGATCAAAGAAAGACTAACATGCTGTCTGATAGTCAAAATGATGATAATCAATGAGAGTCAGTGCTAAATTGTTCAATTCTTTTTTGTTGTTGTAGCTTTTTTTCTTTCAAGAAAAACATTCTGTTTTTATCTTATTTTTCCCAGTCCAAACAGAAGCAGGAGCCTAAGATAAGTGTGTAGACAATCAAACAGGTTCTAACTCTATGAATTTTTGTCACCAGACCTATCATACTAAAAAAACTAGCAGATATGGAGGAATTGAACTCAGTGGCTTCTGAGGTACCTTCCAGTATGCCATCTACAATAGGAAACCTTTCCTGATCTCCCCAGTTGTTACTACTTTCTCCACTGTGAAATTACTTTGTATGTAATATATGGATTGTTTACTTTTCTGTTTAAATGCTATTTATCCCTTATTCTGGGCCAAGCTTAGCTCAGTCAAGCCTAGCAATGATGATGACCATGTATATAGGTAGCATTTATATAATGTTTTATGATTTCCACTTATATGTTTTCTCATTTGATCCTCCCAATAATCCTGTGGGGATTACTATTATTCATCCACATTTTACTGGAGAGTAGAATACAAAAGGAAACAAAGGCCCATAGAAATTAACTATCTTGCTCAGAACCATCAGTTAGGGAATAAGTGAGATAGAATTCAAACTCAGGTCCTGCATTAGATGCAATGTGCTATCTAACCCATCTAGCAATTCACTCAGAATCAAAATTCAATGAAACACACACGGATCATAAATTTTTTTTAAAAAAATTTTTATTTAAAAAAATTGTTTTATAACTTTTTATTGATAGAACATATGCATGGGTAATTTTTTACAACATTATTCCTTGCACTCACTTCTGTTCCGACTTTTCCCTTCCCTCCCTCCACCCTCTCCCTTAGATGGCAGCCAGTTTTATACATGCTAAATATGTTATAGTATATCCTAGATACAATATATGTGTGCAGAGCTGAACAGTTCTCTTGTTGCACAAGAAGAATTGGATTCAGAAGGTAAAAATAACCTGGGAAGAAAAACAAAAATGCAAGCAGTTTACATTCATTTCCCAGTGTTTCTTCTCTGGGTGTAGCTGATTCTGTCTATCATTGATCAATTGGAACTGAGTTAGATCTTCTCTTTGTCAAAGAAATCCACTTTCATCAGAATACATCCTCAAACAGTATCGTTGTTGAGGTATATAATGATCTCCTGGTTCTGCTCATTTCACTTAGCATCCGTTCATGTAAGTCTCTCCAAGCCTCTCTGTGGTCATCCTATTGGTCATTTCTTACAGAACAATAATATTCCATAGCATTCATATACCACAATTTACTGAACCATTCTCCAGTTGATGGGCATCCATTCATTTCCAGTTTCTTGCCATTACAAAGAGGGCTGCCACAAATATTTTGGCACATGCAAGTCCCTTTCCTTTCTTTAGTATCTCTTTGGGATATAAGCCCAGTATTAACACTGCTGGATCAAAGGGTATGCACAGTTTGATAATTTTTAAGACATAATTCCAGATTGCTCTCCAGAATGGCTGGATTCACTCACAATTCCACCAACAATGCATCAGTAATGGACCATCAAATTAAAGAATCAAATTATGTTTAAAGAAACATAAATTAACTATTGAAAATAAAATGAAAAGGAAATTATTTTTTTTAAGTACTGTGCTCCCCTCCAAATTCATCAGAGAAATAATCGTGGGTCAGAAAGATCCATTGCAATCTAGTGCCAACTCAGCCGTACTTCAGGAATACTTAACTCCCCTTAGGCTGAGCTCATTTTTCAAGTTTTAGGTTCCTTACCTTGCCACCCCAGAACCTTAGAGAAAATTACTTATAGCAGGTATGGATGACATCTGAGATTGCTCTGTTTTGAGTAGAAAGAGTCTCAATGTACAATATATATCAAGTATATGACAGCCATTTATTTCCTCTACCCACAAAAGAAGGAACTAAGAAGGAACTAATTAAGGACTAAACTTTGAGGACTCACAAATTCATATTGGCCCCGAATTCCACAAAACTTACATAAGGAAGCAGTAACTTTGAACTATTATTATATTCTTCCACGACATTGACTTAAACAGTAGAATATGAAAATATTTGTGGGATTGTTGAATTGACATTTTCCATTTCATCTCAGTTTTGCACTATTCTAAGAATTCTCTCCAGGTCTCAGTTTTCTACCAAGCCAGGTCAGAGCTTTGGATCATTTTCTGGTTAGTATTCTTTCTTTGCAATGCAGAAAGGCAGCCAGGTCCAATTGAGGGAGGACTCAGAAGCTTTGATCTCTGGAACACAAATCTCCAAAGCCAGAATTGTCCATCTCAAGATTTGTTCACCCATGCTCAGGAAACAAGCATAAAATAGAAAAAACAGTTGCAGGCCCAAGGCCCAGCTTCAGTTACCTACTTGAATTCCTCTCTTAGATTCCACATAGTTATAGTCAATATGCTGCCAGGGCAGAATAAAGGGTATTGTCCTTCTCCTACTATTTACAGAAAGCTATTTGTCACACATTACAAAGAGAATAAGAATAAGAAGTTATATCTTCTTTTTTAGATGACCCCAGCACTCCATCTCAGACATTATCACAGAAGGAAAGGAGTAGAAACAAGCCAGGGTTTGCTACATAAAATCAAAGAGCCATATATTTTCCAAGAAATGGCCAGGGTATAGACTCAGTATTCCATAAAGTGTATTTTAGCCTGAGAAGACTAGAAGAACCAGATGTTTATGCCCAATTACATTTATATCAAACTCTTAAAATACCATTAGAAGTGAAAGGGTTACAATCAAGATAATAAAAGTGAAAAAAAAAACCTGCCACTTTTTTATTGGCAACTTATAAAGAATAGTTTGTTCTTTTTTCTTTCTCTTCTTCCTCAGATTGGCAGGAAATAGAGATCTACAAATTGTCAGTTCATAGTTGATCTGAGGTAACCCTTTTAATAAGAAGAGAGAAAAAGCAAAGTTCTCAAGTGGCCCCTGGCAGTTCAAATTGCCAATCACTCCCAGTGATCTCTAGGCTGTCTCTTCATGCTCCAATGTTCTCATCAATAATCTGCCAATTTAGTCCTAGGATTGGGAATGGAAAGAGTCATAGGAGAAAGTATCCCAGACCAACGTGCATCTTTTTAACTCCCTGTAACTCTACTTTTCCCCATGAATTAGCAATATAGATTCTTTTCCTTATTTTTTTTCTTCTTCAGAATTCTAAATTCTAAATCTAAAACATCACTTTCTGTGGGCAAAAGTTTCTTCAATTATCATAGGACCTCTAGCATCTTTAATCTCTTTGGTGACTCTCACTGATTGGTAATCCAGGTGAAGTGACTTGAATATCATTGACTTGGATGGGAATAAATAGATGTTGAATTCATCAACTCTACAATTGACACAAAAGATGGAGGGATAATTAATATGTTGGATGACAAAGCTCCAAATAGGTTAGAATGCCAAGCCAAGTAAAATGAAATGACATTTAAGAAGGATAATATCAAATTCTTGGTTCAAAAAATCAACTTCAAAGCCATTCTCCAATTGATAAATGGTCAAAGGATATGAACAGACAATTTTCAGAGGATGAAATTGAAACTATTACCACTCATATGAAAGAATGTTCCAAATCATTATTGATCAGAGAAATGCAAATTAAGACAACTCTGAGATACCACTACACACCTGTCAGATTGGCTAAGATGACAGGAAAAAATAATGATGCATGTTGGAGGGGATGCGGGAAAACTGGGACACTAATGCATTGTTGGTGGAGTTGCGAACGAATCCAACCATTCTGGAGAGCAATCTGGAATTATGCCCCAAAAATTATCAAATTGTGCATACCCTTTGATCCAGCAGTGTTTCTATTGGGCTTATATCCCAAAGAAATACTAAAGAAGGGAAAGGGACCTGTATGTGCCAAAATGTTTGTAGCAGCCCTATTTGTAGTGGCTAGAAACTGGAAAATGAATGGATGCCCATCAATTGGAGAATGGCTGGGTAAATTGTGGTATATGAATGTTATGGAATATTATTGTTCTGTAAGAAATGACCAGCAGGATGAATACAGAGAGGACTGGCGAGACTTACATGAACTGATGCTAAGTGAAATGAGCAGAACCAGGAGATCATTATACACTTCGACAACGATATTGTATGAGGACATATTTTGATGGAAATGGATTTCTTTGACAAAGAGACCTAACTAAGTTTCAATTGATAAATGACGGACATAAGCAGCTACACCCAAAGAACGAACACTGGGAAACGAATGTGAACTATCTGCATTTTAGTTTTTCTTCCCGGGTTATTTATACCTTCTGAATCCAATTTTCCCTATGCAACAAGAGAACTGTTCGGTTCTGCAAACATATATTGTATCTAGGATATACTGCAACATATCCAACATATAAAGGACTGCTTGCCATCTAGGGGAGGGGGTGGAGGGAGGGAGGGGGAAAAAAAATCGGAAAAGAAACGAGTGCAAGGAATAATGTTGTCAATATAAAGTAATCATTAAATAAAAAATAAAAATTAAAAAAAAAAGAAAAAAAATCAACTTCATATATTAGCATGATAGAATAGGAACTTGTTCTTATGGGGGAGGGATCTAGAAATTTTAGTGGTTTGCAAATTCAGTATTATCAAATGTATGACAGAGAAATAAAAAAAAAATCCTAAAATTTCCCATGCTGTGCATAGACCTATAATGTCCATAATAGGGGATGGTAATGGTACTACCATAATCTGCCTTGGACACATAATATCATGAGGATTTTGTGCATTTCTGTACACTATATTGTTATTCAGTTTTGTCCAATTCTTTGTGATGCTATTTGGTCTTTTTTTGGGGGGAAGGGGGAGCAAAAATGCTGGAATGGTTTGCATTTCCTTCTCCAGCTTATTTTACAGATGAGAAAAATGAGGTAAAACAGTTAAGTGATTTGCCCAAGATTATATAACTAGTAAGTGTCTAAGGACAAATTTGAACTCAGGTCTTCCTGGCTCCAGTCCTGGCACTCTATCTACTGGACCACATAACTGCTCCAATTTAACACTACATTTTAAAGAAGACTAAAAGGTTCCAGGAAATTGTATCCTTCAATTAGCCTCATAAGCTTTCTCATTTTATAGTTAAAGAAAGTAAGACCAAAGTGACTTGTCCAAAATGACACAGCTGTTTAGCTTTAATTCTGGCTGCACCGATAACTGACTGTGAGACCTTGGGCAAATACATTTTTAGACTATAGCTTCTTCATCTACAAAATGAAGATGTTATACAAGATCACCGAAGAGATTATAAGGAGTTCATAGATATAACAAGCATTATAATTTTAGTCTTTAATTACTCCCATAAAAGATATAGAGCAAAATAATAGGCTTTTCAATTGTAGTAGATGCTATTGATATTGATAAAATAGAAATCCATTTAAAAGCATAATTCTTAGTAGGTATCTGTCAGTATGATTTTTCTCATTTAATAGCTACCTTCGTGTATGGGGTTGGGATGAGGGATTGGTGTATGAAAATCTGAGAAACATTGGACTAGATGATTTAAAGTGTAAAATCTTTTGTTTTTATGTTTCTAAAACCCAGGTCTCCAGATTCCCATTCAAGTGAAAATTCTATGTGATATTAGTCAAATATCATAAGATTCTGGATCCCATAACAAAAATTTCAGGAAGAACTGCCTTTTCTTTTATTAATTGTAATTTAATATGTCACCATGGAGAAGAAATCCTATTTTTGATTACCTTCTCACATGGATCATTCAGTAGATGTCAGCTAGGTATAAATCTACGTAAGGTCGGAGTCCTTGGCTTGCCCTACAGCCCACCATATCTTGCATATGAATAAAAATCTATAACCATTTTAATTGATTTTCTTTGTGCATTAAAACCACATTATAGTCAGGGTGCAAACATATTGACTAATCAAAGTTACATTTCTTTGGTTTGTTACTCACTTTTCACTTTTATTCCTCATTTCTCTTTTTCTCTGTAGAGGAATGTCTGGTGTATTACCAAGCATCTGTTCACTAAACTCAATAAAATGAAACCTGCTAATTGTCACAGTCCCTTAGGGAGAGAGTTATCAACCTGATGTCGTGTTTTACATGCTTCACTGGGGTGCTCTCTGTTGAACCAGATTTTAGTAGTGCAACATAGAGCACTGCCCTCCAGTGCTTGAAGATGACAGTGCTTTAAATGTATTAAAAATAGAAGAAAAAAAGGGGAAACTGGGACTCTTCAGATTTGCATAAAATTTCCATGAAGAATGAAAAGGACACATTCAAGCAATTTGCCACATTTAAAACATTTTTTGCTGATGGCAATTACCATAAAAATGGCAGCTAGCATGTAAGAAATTCCTCTTTTGGGAGACTGGATTTTTTTTTTTTTTGTAAAAAGAATTCATTGCTAATTTTAATAGATTACTTTTTTTTACTGTAATCATATTTTATTTCTCAGGATGAACTGCCTTCATTATTTTGCTGGGTCTTGCATTGTAGAAAAAGCAAATTAAGAAAAGTATTTTCTGATAAAATTATCTTTCTTTGCAGATGATATGATGTATACATAGATAATCCTAGAGAATCAACGAAAAAAAAAAACCACTACAAACAATTAACAACTTTAGCAAAGTTATAAGATATAAAATAAATCCACAGAAATCATTGATATTTCCATATGTTACCAACAAAGTCTAGCTACAAGAAATAGAAAGAGAAATTTCATATAAAATAATTGTAGATAATATAAAATATTTGAGAGTCTACCAGTCGAGACAAGGCCAGGGATTATAGGAACACAACTACAAAACACTTTTCACACAAATAAAGTTACTACTAAACAATTGAAAGAATACCAAAAGCTCACGGGTAGGCTGAATTAATATGATAAAAATGACAATTCTGTCTAAATTAAACTACTTATTTAGTGCCATACCAATCAAACTGCCAAGAAATTACTTTATAGAGCTAAAAAAAAATAATAAAATTCATCTGGAAGAACAAAAAGTCAAGAATTTCAAGATAATTAATGAAAAAAAAAAGTAAACAAAGGTGGCCCAGTTGTACTAGACCTAAAACTATATTATAAAACAATGGTCATCAAAAAACATTTGATATTGGCTAAGAAATAGAGTAGTGGATCAGTGGAATAGATTAGGTTCACAAGACACAATAGTCAATGACTGTAGTAACTAATGTTTGATAAACCCAAAGATTCCAGCTTCTGGGATAAGAACTCACTATTTGACAAAAATTGCTGAGAAAATTGGAAAATAGTATGGCAGAAATTGGACATGGACTAACACCTAACACCCTACACTAAGATATGGTTAAAATGGTTTCATGATTTAGATATAAAGGGTGACATTATATATCACCTTTTATATGATTCATAATAGTATAGCACTATTGGGATAGTTTACCTCTCAGATCTATGGAGAAAGAACAAATTTATAGCCTAAGAACTACTATAGTATATTATGAAATGGAAAATGGATAATTGTGATTATATTAAATTTAAAAGTTTTTTTGTAAAATAAAAATGCAGGCAAGATTAGAAGGGAAGCAGAAAACTGGGGAAAATGTTTACATCCAAGGTTTCCGATAAAGGCCTCATATCTAAAATACAGGGATAATTTACTCAAATGTATAAGAATACGAGCTATTCTCCAATTGATAAATGGCCAAAGGATATAACACACAATTTTCAGATGAAGAAATTAAAGCCATTTCTAACGTTTTTCCATAAATGCTCTAAATCACTATTGATCAGAGAAATGCAAATTAAGATAACTATGAGGTATCACTACATATCTCTCAGATTGGCTAAGATGACAGAAAAAGATAATGATGAATATTGGAGGGTATATAGGAAAAGTGGGGCACTAATACATTATTGGTGGAGTTGTGAAGTGATCCAATCATTCTGGAGAACAATTTGGAACTATGTCCAAAGCATAAGCTTTGATCAAGCAGTATCTCTCCTGAGTCTGTGTCCCAGAGATCATAAAAAAAAGGAAAAGAACCCACATGTGCAAAAATGTTTGCTGCAGCCCTTTTTGTAGTGGCAAGAAACTGGAAACTGAGTGGACGCCCATCAGTTGGAGAATAGCTGAATAAATTCTGGTATATGAATGTTATGGAATATTATAGTTCTATAAGAAATGATCAGCAGGAGGATTTCAGAAAGGCCTGGAGAGACTTACATGAACTGATGCTAAGTGAAGTGAATAGAATCCAGAGATCATTGTACATGGTACCAACAAGATTATGTAATGATCAACTGTGATGGACATGGCTTTTTTCAACAATGAGATGATTCAGGACAAATCCAATAGACTTGTGATGGAAAGAGCCAACTACATCAAGAGGGAGGACTGTAGAAACTGCATGGATCACAACATGGTATTCTCACATTTGTTGTTGTTTGCTTGCTTGTTTTTTTTCTTTTTTCACTTTTTTCCCTTTTGATCTGATTTTTTTGTATAACATGATTAATGTGGAAATATTTTTAGAAAAATTGCACATGTTTAAACTATATTGGATTGCCTGCTCTCTAGAAGAGGGGAAAGAAGAGGAAGGAGTAAGAAAAATTTGGAACACAAGGATTTTCAAGGGTGAATATTGAGAACTACCTTTAGGCATATTTTGAATAAAAAGCTATTAGTATAAAAATTATTTTCTGTATCATTATCTATATATATATAGTACAATTAATGTAGCAAGCATGTAGCAGGAATTAGGTCCAAGTCCTTCCCCTTTCATATATGAAACTCTCAAAGTATATGTGCTAGGGGACAGCTACTTGACCAAGCAGATTACAGATGATAGACAAGAGGAAGGAGTGATATTTTTAGATGCATTAGCAGGACAAATTGGGACACTAAACTTCACAAAGACTTGGAAGAAGGCCTATGCTAAAAACCACTCTCTGGAAAGAAGCAGCCTATGTGAGACAGGAACACTGAATCAGTAGGAGCACTAAATCCTGAAAAGGAGAGAAAGATCAATATAGCAGAGAACCACAGAACTAAGTAAGCCCCGGAGGCGGGGATAAAACCAAGTACCCAAAAGGCAGAAAAAAAGCCTCTCTGAAGGCAAAAATTTAGAACTTCCCCCTCACTGGTATCGAGTCATGTGGACTATAGGTCCAGGAGGGAAGGATGACTTTCTAGCAATTTCAAGTAACAAAGCATGGCACAATATAATTGTATAATATACATATACACACACACAAATATGTGTGTGCGTATGTATGTATGTGTGTGTATCCCTGTTGGAAGGAGTGAGTTTTTCTTTACTATTCATGTGTTCAGGAAAAAGACTTTTCTATTCTTTGTTGTACAATCTTTTCTGTTTAACTATATTGTTGGCCTGAAAGCTTGCAGGAAAATTGAGGACTCTTGAAGAAAGAATGTTAAACATTGAAATTTCAGGTATTTTTTAAGAGCCAGAGAGATTTTATATTGCAGTTATTGTTATCAGGACAAACATTCTGACACCAGGGTCATAGTAATAATGGTGCTACACTATTATGAATCATAGGATCACAGATTTAGAGCTGGAAGGTACTTTAAGGTCCTCTAGTCCAAACATATCATTTTATAAATGAGGAACAAGAGGTCCAGAGAATTTGTGGCTAGCCCAAGTCCACATAGGTGATAAGTGAAAGGCAGTATATGATACCAAATAAAATTCTCTCCATTTCAAGGTATGT
Source organism: Antechinus flavipes (assembly GCF_016432865.1). Classification (NCBI taxonomy): domain Eukaryota; kingdom Metazoa; phylum Chordata; class Mammalia; order Dasyuromorphia; family Dasyuridae; genus Antechinus; species Antechinus flavipes. The sequence continues at coordinate 387,285,873 of NC_067399.1, read as the reverse complement.
AAAATGGATTGAGGCAAGTCCAGACTTGGTTACAACAAATTCTAATGTAGGTTCATCTTTTGATTTAGACAATTTTATTTATAAAAACAAGAAAAAACGGACAATTCCAAGAGAAACTCTGAGAAAGAAGACAAAAATTGAAGGCCAAGATGAACAAGGTATCTTATTTCTCAGCAGCTAATTTGTATATTCCTATAATGAAGACTTTGAGACGAATTGCCAGGAAACTCTAAAAACTTGAATTTTTTGATAAATATGGGACAATTCCATGTTCTCATTTGTGGTGTATCTGAAAGAAATTAGGTTTTTAATCTCTCATTCTAAATAAGTTATTTCAGTATTTAAATATTTTATTTCCTCTTCTGTTAACCTGTACAATTTATATTTTTGTAAATATTCAGTTAGATTATCAGATGCTGCCATAGAATTGGGCAAAATAGCTCTTAATTATTGCTTTAATTTCTTTTTTCATGTATAGTAAGTTCACCCCTTTCATTTTTGATGCTGGTGATTTAATTTTTTTCCTTTTCTTTTTCTGATCAAATTAACCAAAGGTTTATCTATTTTGTTAGTTTTTTCATAAAATCAACTCTTAGTTTTGTTTGTAAGTCCAATAATTTTCTTAGTTTCTATTTTATTAATCTCTCCTTTGAGTTTCAAAATTTCTAATTTGGTATTTAATTGGGGGCTTTTAATTTGTTTTTCTTCTAGCTTTTTTTTAGTTGCATGCCTAATTTATTGATCTCCTCTTTCTCTATTTTATTTATGTAGCTATTTAGAGATATAAAATTTCTTCTAAAAATTGCTTTGGCTTCATCCCACAGGTTTTGATATGTTGTCTCATTATTGTCATTTTCTTGGATGAAATTATGGATTGTTTCTATGATTCGTTGTTGGACCCACTCATTCTTTAGAATTAGATTATTTAATTTCCATTTGGTTTTTAGTCTATCTTTCCTTGGCTCTTTATTGAATATAATTTTTATTGCATTGTGCTTTGGAAAGGAAGCCTTTAACTATTTCTGCCTTTTTGCATTTGGTTGTAAGGTTTTTATGCGTTTTAATACATGGTCAATTTTTGTGTAGATGCCATGTACTGTGGAGAAAAACGTGTATTCTTTTTTGTCCCTATTCTATTTTCCCCAGAGGTCTATCATTTCTAGGTTTCTAGTAAGTTATTAACCTCCCTACTTTCTTTTTTGTTTATTTTGTGGTTAGATTTGTCTGATTCTGAAAGGGGAAGGTTGAGAGTAATTTATTTCACAAAGTAAAACCAAAACAGAATGAGAATAGAAGCAAAGGAGACAGAAGACAAGAAAGGAGACTTAAAAAACAAAGCAAAGGCCAATAATGTTTCCTGCTAATTGAAGAGAGAAGCAGAATCCATCTGAAAGGAAAAACTAATAATTGAGAATGCTTTCTATTGCTTAAAGGGTCTGAGCCTAGCCAAGGCTAGCTGAACAGATGGCTCATAGAAAAATAATCAAACTGGGAATGAGAAAAGAGCCTAGAACTTAGTCTGTTCCTCAGACGAGTGGGCTGGAGGAAAATAGGCTTTGCATTTTTTTTTTTTCTGGGAACAAAACTGATTGGAGTAAAAACTTTCCAATTAAAAGCTAACTGGAAGCAAAACATTGCTGCTGAGAATGGATTAGAGAGAGAATAAATCTTCTCTTATTAAATAGAGTTTGGGGAAGTGGGGGGGGAGGAGGGAAGAGAGAGGGGAATGTAGTGACTTCTTGGCCTGGTCCTTTACCTAGCTATTAGGAGGGGAAAAAAACACTCAGAGGACCCCAAAGAGAGCTGACATAAATAGCCAATGTTTAAGAAAACTGCTTTTGGCTAAAAGAGCATAATATTGTCTTAGAACTTAACCAAAGAGAACCTGCCCAGCAGATGACTTTTGGTACATACTATTCCCTAAGACGACAAAGGACATTAAGTCCAGTGAAATTGCCCTAGGTACATGGCCTTCTCTGCCCCTGAGTCTTTTTGGTAGGTTTCTATAACTTTATGCCAACTCTTTCCCAAGGACATTTTGTATTTTGGTGGGAGAATGTGAACCTGTTTTATGGGTGGACTTTTATAATTAATCCAGCTTTACGTTCTGTGTAATAAATATTTCATGATTAATAGTGTCATCTTGATTGATTTGTTTAAATGGAAATCATTTTGGTGTGATAATTGACATACAATTCATTCTTCCATATCTCTGTTATACTTCAGACCCTGAGAGTGAGTTCTGGCAGCATAATTGCATTTGGAAATCACTGAGGAAGGGAAATGACTCCCCTCACCAAAAAATTCCTATCAACATGTGAGCAAGCCAAGCTAGAAAGAGAGAAATACAGTCAGATATAATCCTACAGAGAGAGGGTGTCTGACCATACTCACATTACATTAATCCAAATCCAAATAATTTATATTAATATCCATGATATAAATACATTAAGTACATAAAGGATCATGTATAAAAAATGTTATAAAGACTATAATCCTACTCAATTACATCTTTCATAATAAAACAGTATTATAGTTTAAAACAATTGAACAACCATCTAGCCTAGTAGACATTTATTTACCTGCCTTTCAAGGTCTTTGTGACATTTTCTATATAGTAATCCACAAAACTTTGTACCTGTTCTTCTAAAATTTATCAGTAGTAAGCCATAGGAGGATGAAGAATTACAGTTCCTTTGTTATTAGGCTTATTTTCCAGTGGTTATTAGAATGCTTATTTATTTGTTGCCTGATCTCTGTTGATATGTGTCATTACTTTCTGCCTCTTTTTGCCTCACTTCATTCAAATCTTCAGTCAGTATTAATTTGCACACCACTGAAAGCAATTTAATTCAAACACTTATAAGCCTGCTATGTGCAAAACACTGTGCTATTGCAGAGGAGAGACAAAGGCAAAAATGAAACAGCCTACCCCAAGAAGCCTGTACATTTTACTAGAGGGAATACAACTTGTATATAGATATGCACATGCAAAATATTTTTGAGAAGAAGAGCATACACTAACCACTTGGGAGCAAGGATTCTTGTAGGATGTGGTACCCAAGCTGAGTCAAGCCTTAAAAGAAATTAAAGAATTGACCAGACAGAAAGGTTAGGAGGGAATGTATTCCAAATATAACCCTACACTGGAATCTGTCTTTGAGCCATGGTAACCATAGAGATTCTGAAAGCCTTCTTGGATTTGATTGGTCACTGAAGTCATGAATTGTGTAAAGGTTCCTGAGATTGTTTATGGAGAGTTCTAAGAAAAAAATCAGCCTGAAGAAGGAGGCTACAGTTTAGGGGTGGATGGTCAGATCATCTCCATCTTCAGACCATGCAGATTTTGCAGAATTAACCACTAAGCATGAGATCTATTTTCTTCAAAGACTTTGAAAGAAGGGATTATTGATAACTAGCAACTGTGACAGCTAATCATTTAACAATATAGTTGAGCCCTGTGGAAAAATTGTGACCAATGAGCCCCGAGCCAAGTGGACCAATGATCTTTTGCTGCCCTAAAGACAAATAAATTCTTCTCCATGGCTCTGAAAGAAAAAGGAAGTTGCCCTTAGCCATGACACTTCCAGCAATTTTTGCTTTAATTCTTTCCTGTAAATTGTAGGAATTAAGCAGGAAAACCCTGATTACTGTGGCAAATGGTAGCACATTATCAGTGTACACCCACAGTGATTCCCTATTTCTTAACCCTGCTACTTCTTTGCATTCTTCTGCTATTTTTTCAAATAACATATAACAATAGCCACTAACTTTTGTTTATGTATTAATGTGAGCAACAGAAATTGGGAGCCGCGCAGTCTGGAATAATGCAGTACCTTCATCTAGCATCTCCTAAGGGAGGCAGAACAATGAGCTCTTCCCAGGAACTGGAAAGTGGGGCTTTCTACAAGTATTCTCTGAGCTCCCCCAAGATGTTAATCAGAGGAAACAAATAACAAGCAAGGAAATCTATAGGCTGAACCCTCATTCCCATATCCATGTTTAGTATGTGTATGACAAGTCCAGTCCTAATAAGAATAAGAATATTCTTCTGATGCAATCTGAATGTAGAATTTAGACCATGCACATTTTATAACTGGTTCCAGTCAGCCAACCTTATAATGAAGAAGCAGATTATTAATTGGCTGGATTTGTAGGCATTAAGAAAAGGGCCAGTAATCCAGGGACCACACCCTTGGAAGGAACTTTTTCCTGACTGGCTGGAACTAGAGAAGGATAAAGGTTTTGGGCTAGAAAGGGGCTCTCAACTTTCTTTTACCTAGCACGAGGCTGAGAGCACATGGCTCTACTATTGCTTCTGTCTCTGTTGTAACTATTCATTCCTGTTTCTAAGTGATTTATGGAAATGACTATGATCTTGTGAGCAAAGGCAAGAGGATGAACTACTTGTGATCTAGGAACAAAGTTCATACCAGCTTTAGCAACCAACTCTGTCGAACATTTAGGCTCCAAGGAATAACCTTTGAGACCTGGTGGTAGCTGAGCTGTGGATTCAGCTAGTCTAATTGTACTATATTTGGACATAAACTTGGTGGTATTAATGTAGAAACTGTTAAGTTTCTTTCCACTACTCTTCCCAGGCCAGAGGTGTTAAAGAGAGGAGGAATATATATACTTCTGGATTTGCTTTGTCTTCAAAATAAATTATCTCTTTTAATCTTTTAAATATCTGTAAAAGCTAATTGATTTCAATTGATTAAATGGAAATGAATGTTAATCATTAACAGGTAACCAAGAGAGGACTATAACAGGAAAAGTGCTTAGAAGTAAAAGGCTTAGAGAAAGATATCCCCAGATTCTTAAGGGTACTCCTAGAACTCTGAGGGGAGATATGTCAGCCCTGAGGAGTGAGGTCAGAATAAGTTCACTACACATAATATGCATACATATGTACACATATTTGTATATGTATGGGTGTATATTAAATATATGTTGGTAAGCCTAAGACTAAGGACAAAGGGTAACACAGCATGGAGACTGTGGCAAAATGAGCTCTCCTTATTCCCTTAACCTGAGCACCATAACTTGTGTTACAGATAGGAACTTAACCTATATACTATGTAAGCAGAGTGTTTAAAATGATTATTCTAATTTGGGGTAAATAACCTGAGCAAAAGCCTAAAGGCAGGAGATATAATGATAAGTTTGGGGAATTGCAAGCAGGCTACTTTAATTGAAATATAGAGGGCTGAAGAGAAATAATATAAAATAAATTCTGTGAAATTAGGCTGGGGAACAGATTTGGGAGAGGAAGGATTAAGTGCCAGACCAGAAACATTTAGGAACATGATAATAGTGAGTCAATAGAAAAAGGATAAATATTTTGAATTATCATTACAACCTTGGTGATACCTTTATAATAATCCATTCATGTTCTCTTCCTAAGCCCCCTTGTGGTCAGCAGCTAACTGGAAACAAATCATGAATAAATGGACAGAATCACTGCCTCAAGAAGTTCTTTGCCTAATTCCATTTCATTTTAATAATAATTTGTTTTAACAGAGTCCTGCCTTGGGAAAACATGTCTGTATAGAATAACATAAGTAAATTCACAGAAAGATGAACAGAAAAAAACAAAAGGCCTAAAATCATATAAATTATCTCTATTCACTATAGGCAAGTCTCTACTAATTTATCCTTACCAAATCACCTACAAATATGGGTACCCTCTCTATAACACAAGTTCTGGTGCTAAGGTTAAGAGAACTGAGAATAGCCCATTTGGCATAGTCTTCATCTCTGTTCCCTCTTTGTCTTTAGTCTTAGGCTCACCAAAATATTTTAAAATATATATACATACATACATACATATATGCAAATATTTGTACATGTATATATATATATATATATATATATATATATGTAGTAAATATATTCTGACTTCACTCCCCGGAGATGAAACATCTCATCTCAGAGTTCTAGGGATACCCTTGAGAACTTGGGAGTATCTTTCTCTAATTCTATTATTTTTAATATTATTGCAATATAATATTGTAATTTAATATTATTGAAATATAAACATTAAGCCCCTTGAGGGGAAGGTCATTGTCTTTTCCAAACTCTGGGACTTGTTAATGTCCATCTAGGCATTTTCAGTGCTTTGCTTTGGGTTAAGCTACACAAACTAATAGTTTTTACTTCTAATTTTACTTTATATAGTATGTCAGTATTTTTTTCAGTACCTCGTATAGTATTTTTATTCATAGCATGTTCTGTTATGCAGTCTCTTTCCTACTTATATTTTGGTTCAATATTTGTTACTTAATTGTATTTATTTCCATTATTTGTTTTTATATATCAGTTGCCTGTCTTACAATGTAAGCCCTCAGAACAGAGATCAGCAATTTCTTCAATCCTGCTTTCCCTTGTAAAAAAAAATTCCATTTTAATTTTCAGTTCTCAATTTCTCCCTCCCCATCAATTGAAAAAGTAAGAAAAGCAAAATCTCTTACAAATATGTGTCATTAAATTACTACTGATTTCCAAGGAATAAGTAAAGGGATGGAAGGCAAATAAAAGTAGTGACAATTGTTGTTGCTTGCCATCCATTTTCAAAAAGGACCAATGCCATCATATAGTCATGTCTTGACTTGCTCATGAATTAACGAATTCGATTTGTGAGGCAGAGTTGCACAAAGTTGCACTCTCTCTTCCAGAGTCACTGAACTCTAGTGGGAAGAGAAAGTCCAGACAATTGGAAATAACTCAGAATGCAGTGGATGACCTTGATGTCTTCCATGTCTGACCAAACTCCACAGCACCGGCTTTGACTGCCTTCATGGCCATTGGAACAAATTCCCATTCTACCAGGGGAAGTCTTTACAATCTTGGGGTAGACATCCCCCTAACTTTCCAACAGGTTTGAGGGCTGTTGGTTATCCTCAATCTGGTTTGGTCTGTTTGCTGAGACAGTTATTCCTAGATGTGGTGCATATGCTACAGCTTCTTAGAGCCATAGGTAGGGATTGGGTGACAAGTAGACACCAAAGGTAGATGAGAAACCCTGAAAAGCAGCCCTCACAATAGAGGTGCTAGTCCTCTCTGAACACCTAGTACACTCTAATAAGACAATAAAAGGATAGGAAAAAATGAGAGAAAAAATTTTTTAATGTTTTATGATGATGATGATGGTGGCCCCTTCCCTAATCACTAATTACACACTAAATCATTTGTTGAAACTTGTCAATCTCATTTTCACAACATCTCTCCCAAAATCACATTTCACTAGACTATTGGAATGACCTTCGAATTGATCTCCTTGATTCCAATTTCCAAATTTATAGTCCTAAAATATAGTTCTGACCATGCCACCCCCTTACTCAAAAACCTTCAATGACTCTAGGATAAAATACAAACTTCTTGGTCTGGAATTTTAAAGCCTTCTACAATCAAGTTCCTTTTTCATATGTACTCACTTTCACATATTCTCCATTTCAGTTGCACTGGCCTTTCATCTCTTTCAGTAGTGTCTTTGTACAATTAGTCTTCTGTGTCTGACTACACTTTCCTCTTCACTTATACCACCTAGAATTCCTAGGTTCTTCAAAGCAGAAGCCTTTACTTCCTACATGAAGCCTTTCTTGATCCTTCCAGTCCTCAACCTTACCCAACTCCAGTATGTTCTATTGCTCTTGTACTTAATTGTACTTTATTACTTGTGTATATGTTGAAGAATAAAAAAAGTAAGCTCTTTGAGAGCAAGAACTTTTATTTTCATCCTCTTATCTGCATTACCTAGAATAGTGCTCTGCAAGAGTAGGCCTTCAATAAATGCTTGCTAAATTGAATTAGCACTTATATTCCTTTCTGCAGCTTCAGATGCTTCTCTATTTGTGCTTCTGCTATATTTACATGGATTTTTGTTCACTTATTTGCAATAATTCTATCTCTATCAGATCACAAACTCTTTCAAGGGGAGAAATTACCAGCTACTCTTAATGCTACGACTTCACTGAAGGAATTGGGTGGTGCTGATTTTAATTTGAAAGGAGTTGCAGGGATTAGTATGCAAATCACAGTTCATACCTTTATTTCACAAAAATCATGCGTCCTTAAAATTTAGTGTATCAATCATGGATCTCTATAAGAGATATTTTCTTTCTTGCTAGAAAGTTTGATATCATTCATAATCCCTCATTTTTCCAAACCTATAATCATCTGAGCTCAGAGGACCAATGTTGGCCTTAGTTTTCACAATTTCCCTTCCAAACAGGGAATGGGCAAATCAAAACAGGGTCTTTGAGCATGGAATAAATAAAAATCTGTGGTTTTTATCTTTGAATTGGGTAAATTGTAAATTTTATCCACACTCCATATATATGAATTGTCAAGATATTTGAAGACACCCTTTTTCCTAGAGTTAAGGCCCAGCATGCAGGCTGTGCACTGCAAGATCTCTCCCTCTGGCAAAGTGTATTGTTTTGACCAGCACACTAAATATTCATTGAAGAATTGTTGATTTTCATATTAATCATTAGCTGTTTAGGTTTGTTGGAGTTCCCCTATTTCCCAGGGATCTGAGAACCAGAAGCAAATGACATGCTACAGTCTAAAGCCATCTATCACATCTCCTGACATGCTAGCAATGTCTGAATTCCTGTGTTTATGTTACTGAACCACAGGCTGCTCCATTCCAGTTCTGCCATGCTAACTCACTGTGGTTTTGTACCCCTATGAAAAATCACAAGGTTCAACAACTTTTGAGACAATAAACCTGGACACCGTTCCTATAGGACCCAGGAACACACTCATCTGCCTGGGAATTGCTACTTAATATCTAAGAATAATTATGCTGTCAACTAGCCCCCTAGTGGCTTTTCATGTATATAAACCCTGTCTTTGCCCCAGTTTGTTAAACTTTCCTTCTCAGATTAGGATAGAAGGACAGAAGGACTTTCAAGTCTTTTCCTCACTCTGAAATTAATTAAATTGCCACTTGTTTCCCAACACATCTGTTTCTAGCCTGCTCTGCTTAACTCCCAGGTTAGAAGCTGGTTCTGGTCCAGTTGAACAATGCTCTGCATTTCTAGATAATCTGACTTATCTTACCTGCTATTCTCTCTATATAATTTTACATTTCCCTCTCCAAGTTTTTGGACTATATTCCCCCCCCCCCCCCCCCCCCGCCCCCAGCCCCAAACATTCTTTCTTTGCCTCTGAATCTTAGAATTCCCCCAACTTTCTTCAAGCTTAGCTTCTCTACAACAGGCACTTTCTGATTTCTTTTGTTGCTATAGAAGATATCCCAACAATGTTAGGATCCCCAGGTCAGTGTCACAAGTACGGGGAAAGAATTTGCAAACTCAGTTTGTCTCAAAGTTAAGGGGCGATGATTTATTGCATTGTAGCAAGCTAATTTCAAAAGAATTAAGCAAAGAATCAGGGTCAAAAAGATAAATTTATTGCAAATTAAGACAACTCTGAGGCACCATTACACACCTCTCAGATTGGTTAAAATGACAGGAAAAGATAATAATGAATGTTGGAAGGGATGTGGGAAAACATTGTTGGTAGAGTTGTGAAACGATCCAATCGTTCTGGAGAGCAATTTGGAAATATGCCCAAAGGACTATCAAACTGTGTATATCCTTTGATCCTACAGTATCTCTACAGTATATCTACTGGCTTATATGCCAAAGAGATCTTAAAGGAGGGAAAGAGACCTATATGTGCAAAAATGTTTGTGGCAACCCTTTCTGTAGTGACAAGAAACTGGAAACTGAATGGATGCCCATCAGTTGTATAGAATGGCTGATTAAGTTATGGTATACAAATGTTATGGAATATTATTGTTCTGTAAGAAACAGAGGGCTGGAGAGACTTACATGAACTGAAGCTAAGTGAAATGAGCAGAACCAGGAGATCATTGCACACAGCAACAGCAAAATTATACAATGATCAATTCTGATAGACATTAGCCAAGTGATTCAGGCCAATTCCAATGGTCTGGTGATGAAAGGAGCCATGTGTACTCAGAGAAAGGACTAAGGAGACTGTGGATCACAACATAGTATTCTCACTCTTTTTGTTTGTTTACATTTTGGGTTTTTTTAATTCTTTTTTTCTTTTTGAGCTGATTTTTCTTGTGCAGCATGATAATTGTATTAATACCTATAGAAGAATTGTACATGTTTAACATACCAGATTATTTGCCATCTAGGGGAAGGGATAGGGAAAATGGAGGGAAAAATTTGGAATACAAGGTTTTGCAAGGGTAATGTTGAAAACTACCTATGCATGTGTTTTGAAAATAAAAAGCTTTAATTAAAAAAAACGTAAATTTATTGGAAACCTTAGAAAGACCAGGTGCTTCCTGTCACTCATGTGCTAATTTTATGGTTTATAGGTGGAGTTGAGGAGTGGTCTGATAGGCACCTTATTGTCTCAGAAACTTTATCACTGACCTACAGATTATTATCTAACAGCCAGCCATAGTTTGTGGAACTACAGCATTCCCAAGACCCGGTGGGTTTAAGAGTTACTGCCACATCTACTCTAGAGCCTGCACTTCTATCACCTTTCCACTCTCATGTTATTTTTAATTTATCTTACGTGACTTAGATCTTTTATTTTTATCTTTGTTTCCTAAGGGCCCAGCACTATGCCTGTAACATAATATAGATGCTTAATAAGTGCTTGCTACAAGAAGGAAAGAAGGAATTGCTCATCCAAGTCACTCAATTGTCTGTGGTACAGAAATTTTACAGATTTATTTTAAAAGACCTGAGATCGTTTGTATTTTTAAGTCTTGCAAAAATTAAGGAAAAGACTGTAACTGAAAAGGCCCACAATTTACCCTTAGTAAATCATTCGCGATTCAAGGTTCTACGGTAAAATGGCGCCCAGCCAAGATCAGAGAAGAAAACGCCCAATTTTCTGCACTGGAGGACACCAGGCGCGCACGCGCCCTAGGCTTCTTCTGAGGTACCATGCTTTCCAAATAACCATGCGCCGAGAATAGCCAATGAAATGCAGAACTAATCTTTTACAGCCACACCCACTTCTCTCTTCCGCCTCTTCCAGTGCACATGCGCCACTGGAGAGAGCGCCGTTGCCGGCTGCGCAGGCGTAATAGCATCCGCCTCCCACGTATCTGACGCAAGGCGACTGTAAGAGGTTCGCACTTTATCCGGTGTGACCTTGAGTCTTGCCGGCCTTCGAGGACCTGGGCTATCTAAGGTAGTGCCTACATAATTGACCTAATTTTGCAAGCTTTATCTTGCACCCGAAGCCCTAATATGTCAAAAAAAATTAGTTCTATCTTTATCTCAATCAAATCAAGCTGATATTCTAGATAAGCCTAGGTTTGAGGAACCAAAGAATGAAGCTTTTATGTTCAGGCTCCTACGTGGGCTCCTCCTAGAGAGAACGGTCTTGTGGGACGCAGTGACCCAACCCCCGCCCCCACCCCCCACGTGGTTAGAGGTTTCCAGAAGAGCTGCGACCGCTGAGCTACGCACCTCCCGGCCCCCTCAGTCCACTTCGCCGCCGACCCCTGCCCGCCCACCCACCATGCTCAGCGCCAGCCGCACCGCTGTTGCCCGCCTCGCCGGAGCCGCCTCCCGGAATCCAGCTGCCAATCTTCGCCAGGTGAGCAGATTGTTGGGGACCAGCTTGGCCTTAGAGCCTTAGTGAATAGCGGTCTCTTTTAGGCCTCCAGGGTACGAGATAGGGCAGTGAGGCGGGACGATTTGGAATTTCAGAGATACGGGAGGCCGCGATAGGATTTCTCTCCCGCTCCACCGAGAAGTAGGTGAAGAGAACAAAATATGTCACGGAAGAAGGGAATCGAAGACGTTTGGGGGGACAGGACTCTTCTCTTCTCAGCATTGACTGGGGGGGAGCACGACGGGAGGTCTCGAAGCCCGGCCTCCGGTCTGCTTCCTGCTGAGTCACGGTTGGCTCTTTTTCCACTGTATGGAAGTCAGCGGGTACCCCGGGTTGAGAGAAATCACTGGGGTCGGCCCCGGCCTGTGAGCCGGGCGAGAGCCATAACTGACGTTTAGGTGGCGGAGCTGGGTCATCTTACGTAATAATATCTTGGGGAGGGGATAGCTATGGAGCGTGTATTCTACTTTTTACACTTGGGGAAACTGAGGCTTTTAAAGATTATAGGATAATAAAGTTAGGAAATGTAAGTAATAGGATTTGAATCTCGTTTGTTCTGACTCGATTGCAACTCTCCTGTGTTATCTCACAAGTTTCACTTGTTTGGGGTCTTATTATCTAGAGATTTAACAGGTATCAATTGAAAGCTTATTTCTGACTCCCTAGATCAGGAGATTGTGAATCTTTATAAGGTATTTGTCATTCAGGAGGTCACTTAACTGTAGGTGAAAAAAGGGGACCCCCCCCCCCTCCCAAGGAAAGGAGGGTGAGAACCAGTAGCCAAGTGCATTCCCACCCTCTCAAGCCTGATTTCTTCATATGCTGAGCTCTTTATTTCTTTCATTCTGCTGCATGGCTATTAGCAGGGATAAAAGGCAGAGTAACTGATCTGGGTTCTAGTAGTTAGATCATGAGTAGGTCATCTCTTTCTCTACCTCAGATTTCTTGTGGTTTTCCTGGGTGTTTGGCATTCTTCTCCCCTTCCCTCCCAATATCAGTGCAAAGTAGTTTCCATAAAGTAACTGTTGTGATTACATTTCAGACAAAAACTTAAAAGAGATTTATATTGGCTTTATATACAGATGGTGTGGGAAAAATTAAAGGATTCTAATTTAACTCATGGGAAGTAATATGTTCTGAAAAGTATTTCTGTTCTCTTTACCTCTATTTACATAGATTATAAAGAATTGGTTTCTAGGCTGAGGCAAAGTTGCAAAGATCATCCAGGATTTGTGAGTTAGACAAACTTTGGAAGCCATTCTGGGAATTTTTTTTCTCTTTACCCACCAACCTCTCAGGTCCTTGACTTTGCTAGATAAATCCTACTCCACTTAACCAGTTATATCACAAGGTCATAGGAAGTGGCTTAGAATTACTTAAACCTTAATACAAAGACCATGGTCATATTTGCTTGTACTGTTGGAAATCAAATTTAGATGTTTTTATCAGTCCATTTTGCTTTCATGTAGAATGGCCTTGTGCCTGCAGTTTAAATTCCAGTGGTTTAGCAGATTTCTAAACTTATTTTTATAATTACAGTCATTGAGAATTTTGAATGCCTTTTGAAAAAAAATCTTGATATTTGCAATACCATGTATATGGATATCATTGATGGAGGATCTGTAATCTGTATTGTCACAGTGTTATAAGAATGGTTCAGTTCAACAAATCCCTAGAAGCTAGGGATACAGAGACAAAAATACCAGTCTTTATGTTGAACAGTAAGCAATTTGTGGCATGAATTGCATTGTGTTAAAATTATTGGTATAGTGAAAAGATTGAGGCAAGAGATCTGGATTCTAGTCCTTGAGCCTGCCAAATTTATACTTATATAATAATTAAGCACTCAGGTTCAGAATTTCCATATGATGGTTATTGTTATTTTCTGTACTAACAATTTTTTTTTTCCCTTAAAGGATGGCTGGAATGGTCTTAGTCATGAGGCTTTTCGAATCATTTCAAGACGAGACTATGCGTGAGTATAGCAGGATTTTCATTGCAAGGAAATCGATACTAAAATTTCTGATTGACATCTTTAGTTGACATTATTTTACATGTGTCTTACAGATCAGAGGCAATCAAGGGGGCCGTTATTGGTATTGACTTGGGTACAACTAACTCCTGTGTAGCAGTAATGGAAGGGAAACAAGCAAAGGTGAGTGTTAGTACAAAATATATGTTTGGGTTGGGGGAGGAAGGTTGTTCTTGCTATATTGGTTTGACATGGGTGCTAAGAAATTTAAATTTCCTGCTTAGTTTTTCTTTTTGAATGCAGCTTTTAAGGTCATAGAATTAACTAATATTCTAATTTACAGGCACTGTAAATAAATAGTGGTCTAGTGTTAAAAATCTCTTCTGAGTTTTTACTTTATCCCCCTAGCTTTTAAGTAATCCATAAGTTTAAAACAGTTTCTTTGTCCCCAAATAAAATGAAATTAGGACCCCCTCTTTTTTTTTGAAGTGTGTGTGTGTGTGTGTGTACACTTCTGGTTTTTTGACAGAATATGTAGCTTTTAAGTGCCAGTAGTGAGAATGTTTTCCTTGTGTTTGGTGGCCTTCGTTTGTAGCTCTTTTGATTAGGGCGAGTGCAAGCTGTGCTGCAGGAGCAGAACAAAGTTAATTGGCCCCTAGAAGAACTTAGTTCCCATTTCAACTCTAACTGATAGTGATCTGTTTTGGCTAACTTCATCCCTATCTCTCTCTCTCAATAAAATCATACAATTTAAGAATTAAAAGATTTCAGACCCCTTTAGAGCCAGATTATGCATGAAAGAAATCCTCCCTATGATGTACTCAATGATACCATCCGGCCTTTGCTTGAAGACCTCTTTTTAAAAAAAAAAAAAAAAAAGCTATCATTTCTGATTAGTATGTTTCTTTGAAAACTTCAGAGTTTTCATTCATCTTAAAAGCCACTAATTAGCCACTGCTATTACTGATTTTGAATAGGTTTTGAGGATACTTTTTTGTAAATTGAGTCCCTTTTTTATGGGTTTTCCATATAAATTTTGCTGTGTTTTGCAACTCTTCTTTCTATGGATTCTTATGGCTGTGCCATCTTGAGATTTTAGGTGTTGGAGAATGCAGAAGGTGCCAGAACTACTCCTTCAGTTGTAGCCTTCACATCAGACAATGAGCGCCTTGTTGGCATGCCTGCCAAACGGCAAGCAGTCACCAATCCAAACAACACATTTTATGCCACCAAGCGCCTCATTGGTCGTCGTTTTGAGGATCCTGAAGTTCAGAAAGACATGTGAGTATTAACTCTTTCTTAACTCCCCCCCACTCCTAAATTCCCTCTTGTCACTAAAATTTTTATAATCTAAGTCGGCTCTTTGCTTTTTTCTTTATTTCCATTATATCTATTCAGTTTTTAATTCTTATGACCACTGTAATTTAGGCCCTCTTAATTTAAAGCCCTCTTTATCTCTGTGCCTGGAATGTACGTTTGTCCTGAGAGAATCTCACCTTCCTTAAGATTCAGCAGTATGGTATCATCACTTTGGAGTTACAGAGCCTGGTTTTGAATCCTATTTTTGCTCCATATTACTTTGAATAGTAGCCAAATCACCTCCTGGGCTTCAGTATCCTATTTAAAATTGGGGAACTGGACTAGATGGCATTTAAGTTTCCTTTCACTTCTGTGTGTAATCCTGTTCTTGGATATTAGTGCTTATTCCCTTATTAAATCATGTTTCCTTACTGAGTATGGTTCATAACATAGCGTTTTACTCTTTTTGTTGTTTGCTTTTTATTTTGCTTTTTTTTTTTTCCTGGTTTGATTTGATTTTTCTTGTGCAGCACAATAATTGTATTAATATGTATGCATATATCAGTTTTAACATATTTCTAAATATTAAACAATATTTAACATATATTAGACTACATGCTAACTAGGGGAGGGATTGGAACATGAGGTTTTGCAAGGGCTAATGTTGAAGGATTGTCCCCGAATATGTTTTAAAAAATAAGAAGCTTTAATAAAGGGGAAAAAATCATGTTCCCTTTATTTAAGGGTTAGATTCTCTAAGTTTAAAATTCCTTGAGGTCAAGGACTATATTTTTCATTTTGTTTTTTTATCATCCATTTTTAAACACAATGCTTGACAAATATTTGGGTTAAATTGATTTGTAAATTCTTATTCAGGATCCAAAAAAAGGGCCAATCCATATAAAAGCTGTTTCAAAAATGATAGGTCTAGATTGTCTTGTTTTTATCTTGGCTATACATTTAGATTTTTAAAATTTGACTAGGATTTTACTCCTAGATCATATAAATAGC
Organism: Antechinus flavipes; assembly: GCF_016432865.1. NCBI lineage: Eukaryota > Metazoa > Chordata > Mammalia > Dasyuromorphia > Dasyuridae > Antechinus > Antechinus flavipes. The sequence goes on along the minus strand of NC_067399.1, from coordinate 387,269,963 downwards.
ATTTAATTGCATATGTAGGAAAACTAGTTGATTTTTCCTGTTGATCAACTGTCAACTACTACAATTCATGGAGTAGTATTTAAATCTAGGTAGACCTCCAAATATTAAAAGAGCAATTCATTTAGAGAGTAATGGATGAGTCTTGACATCATAAGCTCTTAACAATGAAGTATCTTGAATTTTGCCATCTTTGGGGCACTGATTATTAGATTTAAAGAGAATTAATTAGTTTGCTTGCAGACATGCTCTTGAGGCATTTGGTAAAAGAATTGTCCTAAGCCAGTTTACTTGGTAAAACATAATTCTTGTCTCTTTCAGTAAAAATGTTCCTTTCAAAATTATCCGTTCTTCCAATGGTGATGCCTGGGTAGAAGCTCATGGGAAACTATATTCCCCAAGTCAGATAGGTGCATTTGTGTTGATGAAGATGAAGGAGACTGCAGGTAGGTAGTAGTTCTGATTTTTTTTTTTTTTTAAACAAAGACACAGAAAGCTTCATTGTATTTATCCTTTCTAACATGGCTAAGATTTGGATAATTAATGTTTATTAGACTTTATTGTATAGGTTGATTTATTTTCCACTTATTAATAAAATGCAATTTAGAACAAATTTATAAGTATATAACATCAATCTTAGTAATGTTATATCTTCATTCTGTACTTTGTTAATTTTGTTCTTGGTTTAGTTTCAACCAATGAAAAGAATTGTTTACTGATTCTGTTATCTGGTTTAAGTGAAGAATTTAGTCAGCTTTTCTTTCCTTTCCTCCTTTTTCCTAGAAGATGAGTTTGATATAAAAAATAGAAAGATCCTTTAAAAAATCTGATACCTTGTTCATGATTTTTTGAAATAAAGGTTGAGAGGGAGAGAATTTCTTGTTTTAAGAAATTTGTATTAACTCTAAAAGAAATTAAATCATTGTGTTAGAATTGTTCTATTGGCTTGGGGACCATGGTCAGGTAAGGGGTAAAGTGAAAAGGTATCAAATTTTTATTATAGCATATTGTTCCATTATGTCAATATATTTCTAAATTTCAGACCATTGTACGTATATGGCTGTAACTTTAAATATATGTTATGTATCTTTTGAATAAACAAGTCGTTAAATTGTTTTCATTGTATTTCAAGGATATTGTAGCAATAGAATCACTGAATTGGAGTCCACTTAACAAAATAAAATCTTTAAACTACTTCCAGAAAAGTCTTTACTGTTTTGATTGGTTCAGTCACATTGGAGTGATTGTTTAGTCTGAGTCTTATCTTGCATGGATAATACATTAGGAAATTGTTGTGCAGTTAAATAAAATGCCCTCATTGATTTCAATTCTTTGATTCTTTTCCAGAAAACTATCTAGGACATTCAGCAAAAAATGCTGTTATTACTGTGCCTGCTTATTTCAATGACTCTCAACGACAGGTAAGATCACATCGACTTCTCTTCATGAAACTCAGTTATGATTTAAAAAGAATAGTGTAGAAATTGATTTTTTTTCCTCCCCGTTAGGCTACCAAAGATGCTGGGCAAATATCTGGCCTAAATGTACTTCGAGTGATTAATGAGCCTACAGCTGCGGCCTTGGCTTATGGCTTAGACAAATCTGAAGACAAAATGTAAGCAAGTCTTTGTTGTTGTTGTTGCTTTTAATAGTATTTTTTCCCAATTACACGTGAAGGCAATTATAACATTTCTTTTTTTTATAAAACTTGGAGTTCCAAATTTTCTCTCCCTTTTTTTATCTCTGTCCCTCTGAGATGATAAGTAATTTGATAAACTCACAAGGTTGTTATAAAGATTAAATCATTTTGCAAGTCTTAAACCACTATTTTCCATGGTAGTGATGAGGTTAATGTTTCCTTAGAGCATCCCTTTCTTTTCAGAAAGGACTTTTTGTTTGATATTTCTCAGAATATAATCTCTTTTTCTTTAATTTTTAAAAATTTCCAGGGGCAGGCAGCTAGGTGGCACAGTAGATAGACTACCAGCCCTGAAGTCAGGAGAACCTGAGTTCAAATCTGGCTTCAGACACTTAACAATTCCTAGCTCTGTGACATTGATTAGTTAATCCCAATTGCCTCAGGCAAAAAAAAAAAATGCTCAGTTACATTTAAAGCATTTTTTTTTACATTTGTTTTTAAAACTTTCAGCTCCAGATTCTCTCCCTTATCCTCACTTGCCCCCCCATATTAAGAAAGCACAGTGAAATTCTACAAAAAATTCCATAAAAGTCATGTAAAAGAAAATATATCTTCTCTCCCTTCCCTCTCCCCTCCTCCCCAATAAAAGAACCTCCATGAAAAATAAAGTTAAGGTAAAATATGCTTCAATTTGTATTCATATACTGCCGATTCTTTCTCTGGGTATGGATAGGATTTTTCATCCTAAGCCTTTCAGATTGGGCATGGATCATTGTATTGCTGAGAATAGTAAAGTTATTCACAGCTGATCATCCCAAAACATTGCTTTCACTTTGAATATGGTACATTTCACTGTGCTTGAGTTTGTGGAGGACTTTCCAAGTTTTTCTGAGAGCATTCTACTCATTCCATCATCACATACTACAATTCATTCAATCATTTCCTAATGGTTGAGCATTCCTTCAGTTTCCAATTTTTTGCCCTTGGAAAAGGGAGTTGTTACAAAGATTTTTGGTCCTTTGGTTTCTTTTGGGATTCATGCCTAGTAAAGGTATGGTTAGATCAAAGGATATGCATGATTATATAGCCTTTTGGGCGGAGTTCATATCTTTTGGTCATTTATCAAATAACGGTATGTGGTTCTTTATATAAATTTGATTCATTTCCCTTTGTTTGAAAAACGAGGCCTTATTCAGAGAAACTTTAAGCAAGTCTTAAGGTCATTTTCCCCTCGTCCCAAAAAGATAAAAGGTTGAGTTGTCTAAGATGGGAATACCTTATTTATACAAGCATTTGGAACAGTCAACATATATGCATTTGTGTTCTTTTGGCGTTTGAGCCTTGCAGTTGGAATTAAAATTTGATATTTTCCTTAGGACATTCCTTAGCCTATTTGTACATATGTGTACTCACACTATGTTTTTCATCATAAGAAAATTGGATCTTTCAGAAGCAGCAAGAGGGAATTTTTAAATGCTGTAAATTAAATTGGTACATGTTGGATACATAAAAATATAATTAGATGTTTCATTTGCTCTTAACATATAATGGGTTTCAATTTATTATTACTGAGTACCTGTTAAAATTACCAGTTTTAGAAATTCAGAAATAAACCAATATTAATGTTTTATTAACCAACATATTTTGACATTTTATACCAATTATCCAATTACTGGAAATGCACTTTCCTTGTCCAGTCTTACTAAACTGTCCTTTTTTCCCTTCCCCTTAAAGCATTGCAGTGTACGACTTAGGTGGTGGAACTTTTGATATTTCTATTCTGGAAATTCAGAAAGGTGTATTTGAGGTGAAATCTACCAATGGGGATACTTTCCTAGGTGGTGAAGACTTTGACCAGGCCTTGCTCCAGCACATTGTAAAGGAATTCAAGAGAGAGGTTGGTGACCAGTTTGACAAATGTTGCTATTGAAATCTTGAATATTTTAGAATACTTATTAGTAAAATTGATTGGCTTATGTACAAGGGCTGGAAAAATATCCTAACAACTACTTGTAAGTAAAAGAATCTTGGCAATGAAAAATCACCACCAGTCATCTAAAACACTATATAATCTCTCTACTCATCTTTAAACTCTGTGAAACTGGGAGGTCACCTAGTGTCCAGTTCAACTAAAACCCTCCAGTTTCACAACATGAAATTGAAACCTGGATATGAAAAATTATATGTGCTCAGGATAACATAATAAAAGTGTGAGGCAATCTTTTTTTCTTTTTTTTTTCTTTATAAAATTCTTTATTGTATGTAAGTGATGGTAATTGGGGAAGCAATATGGAATATTGAAGGTGATGTCAGTTCCTTAACAAAATAATAGATGCTTCATCAAACTGAAATGTTATATGGTTCATCTCTTAGACAGGACTTGATCTGACCAAAGACAATATGGCTCTTCAGCGAGTACGGGAGGCCTCTGAGAAGGCCAAGTGTGAGCTTTCTTCTTCTGTGCAGGTGAGATTAATGAATCTCAGCTCAGGAGTTTTGTTTATTAGAGTGATACATCCATTGAATGGTATTCAAAATATCAGTGAGCTCAGATGTTGCTGATTTTGACTGTAATGATTTTTAGGAGTACATCCTTTTGTAAAGTTAGAATCAGAATACACTTGAAAAGGAACTTATTACAATAACCTTTGTGATAGTTATTTCAAGTAAAAATGCCATCCCCATTTAAAGTGCCAGAATTTTCCTTTTCATATTTTGGAAACAGAATATAGGCCAAGGACGTGCACTCTTTGCTATTTCTTCCTACATGAAATATTTTTATCTTAAATCACTAGAATCAGCATGACCTATCTCAAGATTTGAGGGTTAGACTTACTTTTAGATATTACTAACAAAAAAACAGTTTTTTTTAAACACAAAAAATTGCACCATGATTGAGTACTGTCTATAGTGCTTTAAGAAGCTCTGGTTTAGAAGGACCCTATGTAACATGTAACATTCTCATAGAAAACCCGGGTAAAAACCTTCCTAACTTCAACTGCCTTCAGGCTGTGATTAATTGCTCTATTCTGCAGTGCATTCATTAGTATATAAGAGCACAGTCTGCACAGCTTTTTATATGTATCATCTTATTTGGTCATTTAATACAACCCTGTATAGTAGTACTACTATACCTCCATTTGTCAGATAGAGAAACTGAGACATGACTAGTCTATTGTCCAAAGAAGGATTCAGAACCCAATCTTAGTCATGTTTGAATCTTATGCTGAAGGAACCAAAACAATTGGAAATTGCATTTCTGAACTCACTGCTATATATAATTCAATGGCAATTGTGTTCTATCTTTGTAGGAACTAAGTGAATAATCCTATTTTACATTTCTTATAAGCACTTTATTATTGGCTTGTCTGCTCACATTAAATGTTAATTTTGTAGACTGACATCAACTTACCATATTTAACTATGGATGCTTCTGGGCCCAAGCACTTGAACATGAAACTAACTAGAGCTCAGTTTGAGGGCATTGTCACCGATCTCATCAGGAGGACTATTGCTCCATGCCAGAAGGCCATGCAAGATGCTGAAGTCAGCAAGAGTGACATTGGAGAAGTCATCCTAGTTGGTGGCATGAGCAGAATGCCCAAGGTATTTTAGAGTGGGGCTAGGGTGGTGATCTTTGAATAAGTAAAATCCAGGATTAAGAGGGCAATGTTGGGGTAGCGAGGTGGTGCAGTGGATAGAGCACCAGCCCTGAAGTCAGAAGGATCTGAGTTCAAATGTGGGCTCAGACACTTAATGCTTCCTAGCTGTGTGACTCTGGGCAAGTTACTTAACCACAATTGCCTCAGGGAGGGAAAAAAAAGAGGGCATTATCATCCAAAGAATCACTTTTTCATCATAATGAGCAGTAAGTTGGTTAAAACCTGAAAGTTTCTATAGGGACTTGTCAGAAGTAGCCCCTTTCCATTAGGGAAATTAAAATAATCATGGTATAACCTCTCTGCCTCTTCCTCCCTTCCCTAATTCCCCAGATATGGATTGATTCTGATGGAATGTAAATGATCCCTGAATGATCAGACTCCTTGGTCCCTAGGTTCAGCAGACAGTACAAGAACTCTTTGGCCGGGCCCCTAGTAAAGCTGTCAATCCTGACGAAGCTGTGGCTATGGGAGCTGCCATTCAGGGAGGCGTGTTAGCTGGTGATGTCACAGATGTGCTACTTCTGGACGTCACTCCCCTTTCTCTAGGCATTGAGACATTAGGAGGTGTCTTCACCAAATTAATTAATAGAAACACAACTATTCCAACTAAGAAGAGCCAGGTAAGTGCATTTTCAGCCTATCTCAAAGCTCTTTAATTTGTAGCTTTAGTGTTCTGGTCTTTTCCAAAAAGAATCTTTTTTGATTGTCAGTCTTAAATAGTTAGACTTAGTTTATTTTTTTTTAGTTTTCCTATTGATGGAATTTCCTCAAGTACTTGCCTAAAAATTCACTTTCTTGGTGGTCAGCATCAACAAATGCTACTTTGTGGCAGGAACGGGGAATAAATGGCTTATCCTTCCCAGATCTTACTTGATTTCAGAAAGAGGTCAAGAGCTTGACTAATTGATCAACAGTTCTCAGATGCTTTGGGAAGAAAGTTATGGAGGCTGTGTCAATGTACTTATGTGGCCTTTAATATCAGTGGAATATGAAGGAGTTATATAAGGGACCATCTGTAAGGTAACTTTTATAGTGGGTGGGAGAAAAAAAACAAAGTTTTTTTGTTTAGTTGGCAGGAACTATTGGAATGATTATATTGATTCTTTCCCACATCTCCACCCTTTGGTGCTGTGTATTCAAAAGTAAGAAATTAAAATTTATTGTATTTGTGCTGTGATGTTTTTGTCAACCCTTCATTCTGAAGAAAAAAAAAATGTGGTAACTACTAAAACTGAGCACAAAGTACTTTTTTTCCCCTAAAAATAATTTCTCAAATGTATTTCTCTAGGTCCCAAATTAAAAATTGTTGGAGATACATACCTCTAAATAGCTCTTCTGTGAGTGTAGGTCACATTTTACATTTTACCCTCTTGTTTCTTTCACGATCATATTATGTTTTTGGCTGCCACCTAAATGCTGAAGTAGATGCTGCTTGTCTTATTGCATTTCTAAACACTTCATTCCCAATAGGGAAGAAATAGTATGTACATGGAGTACTTTGGAATTTTCCCTTTTCATGAAAACTAGCGGGGAAGAAAGGGATCCTGTGGTCTTCCCTGTCCATTGACTTGTCTCTTCCCAATAGGTGTTCTCTACAGCTGCTGATGGTCAGACACAAGTGGAAATTAAAGTGTGCCAAGGAGAAAGAGAAATGGCTGCAGACAACAAGCTTCTGGGACAGTTTACTTTGGTATGTAATCCTAAAACTAGAAAAGGCCTGTAGTTCCCAAAGAGTACATTCTCTCTTGAGTTAAACTTGTACTGCCACCTATAAAATCTAGGTGGCATGAGGCTCCACCCAGGAGTTTGTAAATTAACAGAATCATAAAAACAATCTATAATTTGGAGAAACTGGCAGTGTTTGTGATTTGCTGGCAAACCATTTTTGGTTTCCCCAGTTAGAATTTCTTTGAGGAGGGAGAATTGGCAATGGAATGGACCCTTATTTCCATTATCTGAACATCCTAAACTTTTAGAAACTTTCATTGTCTCTGACTAAATTATTTACAAAAACAGGATATAGAATGGGGAATATTGTGAGCTTACTTTTAAGGCCATGGTCATGTTTCAGATTGGAATTCCACCAGCCCCACGAGGGGTTCCACAGATTGAAGTCACATTTGACATTGACGCTAATGGGATTGTACATGTTTCTGCAAAAGATAAAGGCACAGGACGTGAACAACAAAGTAAGTTTACTTATCTTTATCATGTAGTTTTTAAAAAGTAGTGTAAGAACAAAGAAATTTGGTTAGACCTGTTAAGCTGTAGTTTCTCTCTGGCCTCTAGTTTGAGCAGATTTTGTTTTTTACTTTTACTTAACTGACACTGAGATAAGAATATGCTCACAAGCTACCAGATAGACACTTGGCCATCATATTGTTAAATCTGTAGGCTTTTTGATCTTAAAATCAAGTAGCAGACATTGAACTTTAAAGCCACTTGAAACTTGCTTTCTGACATAAAAGTTATGTTTACCTGAAAGTCAATTTATTTGAACCACAAATAATATTGCTTGTTTCATTTGTTTTAATTGTCTCCAACTCGACATTCCTCCATTTGAGAATTTCTTGGTAAAGATACTAGAGTAGTTTGCTGTTTCCATTTCCATTTGCCAGCAATTAATTCTGTATTGGACATGAGTGTTAATTTCAACAGACTGTCTACCCAATCTATCCTTTCAATGTACTGAAAATAAGGAAGAGGAAAATGAACCACTTAATGTGCATTTTAAGTTATGGTTTTATCCTTTTTTCTTATTGTAGTTGTGATCCAGTCTTCTGGTGGCTTAAGCAAAGATGACATTGAGAATATGGTTAAGAATGCAGAGAAGTATGCCGAGGAAGACAGGAGAAAGAAAGTAATTGCTTTTGGTTTATTTTCCCATTACTTTTATTTATTTACCCTGCCTTTTTATAATCCCATTATGCTACCTGTCATTGTAATTCTTCCTTCTGAAGTTATCTCAGCCTGCTGTAATCCATAGTAATACCCCTATTGTGTCTCTCTCTGCAGGGGAAGGGGGTGGGAGCCCTACTAATGTTCTGCCTTAAAATAAGTAATAATAATTTAGAGCTCAAAAGGCAGCTTGTCATTGTAGATAGAGACCTAGCCTGGGAGCCTCTGTTTTAGGCAGTTCTAAAGGCAGTAAATTCCATAGAAGTGGGGTTTTTACAAATTATATTGATGAAATTACAAGTCCAGTACTTATCTTTGTGGAATTGGTATGTCTTTCATATTTTTTGTTGTCTTCTCAGAACCTCTTATTACCTATATTTGCTAGACTGATTAGGAGGCTGTGTTGTTAATATTCCACTCTAATATTGGGGGCTTAATATCTCAGGAACGTGTGGAAGCTGTCAATATGGCAGAAGGAATCATTCACGATACTGAAACAAAGATGGAAGAATTCAAAGATCAACTTCCAGCAGATGAGGTGAGTTTTGTTTTTAAACCAGAGTTAATCAAAAAAGTACTATGTCAGTGATGAAAAGAGGTAAGGAGAAAGTGAGGCTGTATATAGACTAATAATCACATGTGTTTGCATTTTTTTCCTTCAGTGCAATAAACTAAAAGAAGAAATTTCTAAAATGAGAGAGCTCTTGGCTCGCAAAGATAGTGAAACGGGAGAAAACATCAGGCAGGCAGCATCTACTCTCCAACAAGCATCATTAAAGCTCTTTGAGATGGCATATAAAAAGGTATGGAGTTTTTTTGTTTGTACTAGAAGCGTTGGGAGAGGGACAAGAAAGACATTCGTGAAATTGAAGCTGTGTTAGCTAAAACAAAAATGTAGATAGGACTAAAGCTTCAGTTTAAGAATTTCACAAATATTTTCTTTATAGATGGCATCTGAGAGGGAAGGATCTGGGAGTTCTACTTCTGGGGAACAGAAGGAAGATCAGAAGGAAGATCAGAAAGAAGGAAAGCAGTAATGTCACCAGTTGACCTTGACTGGAGCAGAAATTGGGAAATCATTTGTGAAGCTTGGGAACAAAGGGGCACAAGGACCTTCCTGAGCAGAAATGGGCAAACTTCAGTCTTACTGTGTTTTTGCAGTATTCTATATATAATTTCCTTAATGTATAAATCTAGTGAGTGTATTAGCTAATTATCATTTGACAGGTAATTCAGATAATACAGAGTTCTAAATGTTCATCCCCAGCCTATCTTTATTTTCCAACTGCATGTAAAGGAAGAGGGGATTGATTCGCTGATCATTATAAAGGCTTGACACAGTTGTTTGCAGCAGTGACTGTAATTCCAAGGAGTGAAACAAAACCATGTCACAAAATTGAGAGCAGGGGACCACCATAATCCTTATAAGACTCAGTAGGAACAGGTCCTTCTAGTTAGTCAAGTACTGATCTGCCGTGGCTGGTGGGCTCCCAATCCATAGCCCATGCAGGACCAGCTGCATTGCCAGAGAAGAGAGAAACTAGATTGAAAGACATGGTTCTACTTTGTTTTATCTACAACTATTCCTTTTGAAATAAGGTGATTAATGAGGCTCTTCAGCTTACCCAAAGCATTGTTTTTCTCCACCTTCTAGCCTTTGCTTTTTGGGTACCTACTTAATTGGTAATTGTTCTTTTGATCCGTTCTGGATTTTTTAAGAAAAATAAAAATGAAAAGAAGGTTGTTTTGTTGTTTGTGAAGAGGCCCTAACTAGCTAGCTACTTGGCATCTAAGTAACTTATGGAAAATTTAGTATGGTCAATGTGAAATTATTAAAAATGACTACTTTCTAATGAACACAAAAAATAGTTTTTCTTAGTAATTTTTAGTTTCAAGTTCAGCCTTTTAACATGTTTCCCCTGCTGCACCATCTGTTGTCTTTGGAGACTTGTCTACCATGATTCTTGTGGAATGCTGGAAGTGATGATCCTAGATGAATTTCACAGGTGGTCTAGTTCAGAAGCCCTGTTCATCAATCTGCCAGAGATGAGGTAGTTCAGATCTTATTGCCCATTCATATTTGAAAAGTTTTTTATTTCCTTCTTTAATATTGGGCTTTGTATCCATGAGAGGGTGGGATGAAGTCACTATTCAATAGCTAGAGCTCTCAGGGAAGACTTGGTGCTATGGGAATACAAAGATGAAAAATAGGCCTTGAAAGGAACTAAAATTTCAACAAAATTAGAAAAAAGGTGATTGGAGGAAAAGGGTCTAAACCAATAATGATGAGATACAAAAAGGCTTCTTGTAGAGAATGGCAATTGATAGGAGCCTTGATAGAAACTAAAAAGAGATGAGGGGAAATTAGGAGTGCCTATGTGAAGGGAAAGAAAGGGATTCATGTATGAGTTTTTTACTGGATGTGTTTTTGGAAGGGTGGGAAATTTGTCATCATTTTGTTTTTATATAATTTGTGGACCCCACAGAGCATGTAGAATTAGAGCAGTCAGTAATCTAAAAGAATTGAATATATATATATATACACACACATATATATATTACATAAAGATAGTTCATCTCATGAAACAGCTCGATTGTTACTATTTTCAATTAGAATGTTTTTAACAAAAGTGACAAAAATGGATAAGTGGCAGTTGATAAGGAGTAGTTATCCTTGATGATTGAGGTAATCATTAATTAATTGTTAATGAGTATTTAGGAAAGAATAATGTTTATAAGCCAGCATAACTTGATCAAGAAGGGATTATGTCAGACTAACTTTTTTTCTTTTATTGATAGTTAACTAGATATATCAGAAAAATAATAGCTTGCCTAGAATTAGAATCTCTTTACTATTCTGGGAAATGAGATATCAACTGTACAAAATATTGATGAGATAGGTGCCATATTTGTTGCAGGACTCAAAGGATAATTTAATAGTTTGATGTCAAGTGTTGCAGATGGTCTTCAGGCTGTTTAGTCCTATGCTTTTTTAACATTTTTATCAGTGACTTGCATAGACAGGAAAATGTTCATTAAGTTTGCAGGTGATACACAGTTGGGGTAGCTAATAATGAATAACAGGTTCCAAAAATCTTAACTTGGGTTGAGTTTAATAGGGTGAATTTCTATATGGGGATAAATTCAAGGTCTTATAGGGGGTTCAAACAACAAGTACACGGTTAGGGAAAAATTTAATGGTGGAAAAGGTGATGTGGCAGCTAAAAAAGTAATGCGATCAGAGCTGCAATGAGAAGCAGACTTTGCCTTCAGGAAAAAGAAATGGTTTTAGTCAGACCACAGAATGCCAAAGTTTAGCAATGACACCAGGCCCCAGCAAACATTAATTGAAAATAGAATGTTTGGTACCATTGTTTTATGAGGTTAAAATGAATGACGTGGCCTTTTTCTATCTAAGGTCTTTTAATCTCTTAGCCAACACTTAAGGCTATATAAGAAATAAGGCAGACACACACCTAATACCCTATAACAAGGTCAAAACTGGTTCATGATTTAGACAATAAAGAGTGATATAAGCAAATTAGAACAGTTTTACCTCAGATTTGTGGAAAAGGAAGGAATTTGTGGCCAAAGAAGATATGGAAATCGTTACTGAACAAAAAATAGATAATTTTAAAACAAAACTAATGCAGACAAAATTAGAAGCGAAGCATTAAACTGGGAAAAAATTGTTTACATTCAAAGGTTCTGATAAAGGCCTCATATTAGATCCAAATTTTTAAGAATTCAAGCCATTCTCCAGTTGATGAATGGTCAAAAGGTGTGAATAGGCAATTTTCAAATGAAATTAAAACTATTTCCAGTCATATGAAAAGACATTGAGGAATATTGGAGGGGATGTGGGAAAATTGAGACACTAATACCTGTTGGTGGAGTAATGCAACGGTTCTGGAGAGCAATTTGGAACTATGCCTAAAGGGCTGTCAAATTGCATACCCTTTGATCCAGCAGTGTTTTTTTGTTTTTATTTTTTTCTCTCTTGCTGAGGCAATTGGGGTTAAGTGATTTGCCCAGAGTCACACTGCTAGGAAGTGTTACCTGAGGCCACATTTGAACTCTGATCCTCCTGACTGAAGGGCTGGTACTCTTATCCACTGCCCCTCTTGGCTGCTCCTCCAATGTTTCTATTGGGCTTAGCGCCCAAAGAAATATTAAAGAAGGGAAAGGGACCCACATATACAAAAATGTTTGTGGCAGCCCTTTTTGTAGTGGCAAGAAACTGGAAACGATGCCCATCAGTAGGAGAATGGCTGAATAAGTTATGGTATATGAATGTTATTTTTAATAAATATTTTTGTTCAATTAGAAATGATCAGCAGGATGATTTCAGGGGCTTGGAGAGACATGAACTGATGCTAAATGAAATGAACAGAACCAGGAGATCATTGTATACGTCAACAAGATTATACTATGATCAATTCTGATGGATGGGGCTCTTTTCAACAATGAGACAATTCATACCAGTTCTAATGATCTTGGGTTGAAGAGAATCATCTACACCCAGAGGCAGAATTGTGAGAACTGAGTGTGGATGTGGATCATAACAGCATTTTCACTCGTTCTGTTTGGTTGCATTTTATTTTCTTTCTCATTTTTTCCCTTTTTGATTTGATTTTTCTCATACAGCGAGATAATTTTATAAATATGTGTGCATATGTTGCATTTAACATAATACTTTTTACCATGTTTGACATTTAAAAAAAAAAAAAAAAGAGGCAGAAAAGGACTTCTTTTACCTAGTCCAAAAAAAACCCATCAACTCATTTGCTATTTGTGTTCACTGAGCCAATGCAGGCCCAAACCATGACAGGTAGAGCTTGGCCTGGGACCTCTTGGTGAATCAATGAGAGCCAGTGATTTGAGTTTTGAGGCATGATCCTGACCCATAAATCCCAAGATATCTTGGAAGATTTCAGCTATCAGAATTTACTCTCATGGATATGCATAGAGAAAACCCACTGACAATGATGTGCTCCTTAGGCTAGCAATAACCCAAGAGCAACCTTAGATCTATACCTTCTAACTTAGGCTGTCTAATGTGCAGTTTTGTTATTTGCTCCCCATTCTATGTCACATACACAAAGACTAAGAAAGGAACCTAAATTTAAGATTAGCATTACAGGGTGAGGAACAATGCTGGGTCTGAGACTTTGTACTCAGAACAAGATGAGAAATAGTGCTGAACCCAGGACTTGAGCAGGGTCTCATTTCCAGTCTGCAGTCTAGTTTGCAAATCTATCCTCATTGGCTGAATTGTGAATTTAATGGACACCTACTAAATGAAAAGCACTATAATAGATGCTGGGCATACAAAGATAAAAATGAAACTCCAGTGTAAGGGTCCATTAGAGAGGTCTGGCAAGTGCAATTGGGATGTAAATAGGCCAATGGTCTCAAGGTCCCCGAATGTGATTGGGTGTAAGTAAGTAGGGAATTCCTTCGTGGGTGGGACCTCCAGCCACAGCAGGAATCCTAAATGCTCTGAAATCGTGTCTGTAACATCAGGAACAGGATGTAATAAATTGGCTTGTGCCTATGACCTCATAGACATAAGCTCAGAGGAGGAAGGACTCGACCTTTTTTTTTCACTCTTCCATCTCCTTTCCACCTGAAGCTCAGCCTTTGGGAGAGATACTAAAAGAGTGCAGGAGGTCATAAAATAAAGTGTGAACCACGTGAATAAAGTCTAAGCATGTCTGCCAAAACTCTCTAGTGCTCTGTTGTGCTCAAACTGTGTCCATATGAGATAGCAGCCAGAGGATTTCTGGAGACCTCAAAACAGAAGTAAGATTTGTAATATTTACCAGAGTTTCTCTGATTAGACCTAGGAATCAGGATCAATTAGCAGTAGTTAGGTGCGAGAATAGCACTGAACATATGGCGCCAAGACGTGAGGCATAATAATAAAACTTTAAGCCTTGAAATAAAATTCAAGAAGGCATAACAGGTCCTCTTCTGGAAGAGAAGGTAGAGATACATTATGAGTCAAAACTGACAGACCAGACTGTAAATGCAGAGCAAGTTTGTGAGTTAGAAACTAGAATGGGTGGACTAACAAACACCCGAAGAAAAAGAAAAGCAGGAGTGCTCCCCAACACCAAAGAGCATTTATCCTTCATTAGAAGGCTTATCAGGATATGTGCCTTCCAGGTGATAAAGGCAATAAAGAAAACTACCTCTCACAGTACAGCTGTACTAGAGAAGACGAGTGAGGGGATGGAAAAAAAGAACTAGGCCTTCAAGCAGAATCAGGAGACAGAGCAAAGGCTAAATTACAGCAATTAGACCAGGAAGTACAAGAGCTCTGGCAAACAACTGAGGTAGAAGACAAGAGAAAGGAAGTTAGAACAGAGAGAAAAGCAAGAGCTCTCTGGCCACAGATTGAGCCAGAGAAGAGACAGGAGATTGCAAAGACCAGCTGTTTTTCCCATTGAGCACAGAAAAAACCCATCTTTGCATAGATTTACAGGAAGGGTTAATAAAGGCAGCTGCTGAAGGCGAAGACATAATGTCTGGGATTCTGATTGGGGCCTACAGGCTTATCCTGTAGAGGACAATGGGGCGGGAGGTCAAACACATGTTCCAATCCCATTTAAAATGTTAAAAGAGGTGAAACAAACCTGTGAAAGCTATGGCCTGAATTTGCCATATACTATGCAAATTTTACAAATGATATCAATATGCCCTTACCCCGAATGATTGGAAATGTATGGCATCTGCTTGTTTTACTCCTGATCAATCAGTAGTGTGGCTATCAGAATTTACTAAATCCGCTCGGAAATAATGCTATAGCCAATTGATGATGAAGATTACATCCCGTTCCTGATGCGATTCTCTCCGTGGCTGAAGGTCCCACCCACAAAGGTCCCTTGGTACTCATACCCAATCACATCAGGGGACCTCTAGACCATTGGCCTACTTACATCCCAATTGCGCTTGCCAGCCCTCTCTAATGGACCCTTACACTCCAGCAGCAATTTACTCTTAACTTCTAAACAGAGGCCAGGACTTGCAAGATGTAAGACCATAGTGGTAGTTAAATCAGACTTCCCCTGAAATAAAGCTGCTTTGGATTCCCTAATTTCAGGTCTTTGGCCTAAAGTCCTGTAATAACAATACTCAATACCCCATGAAAGCAGCAAAAAAGATTGAAAAGAACTGATGCAAAGTGAACAAAACCAGAATGCTACATAACAGAATTGTACAGTGAACTTGAATGACTTAACTCTTAGCAAAACAAAAAGATCCAAAACAATCCCAAAGGATTCATGATGAAGCATACATACTATCTGCCTCCACAGAAAAAACTGATACTGTCTGAATACAAACTGAAAAGCAACTATTTTTCACTTGTTAAAAATTTGAGTCCTTTATATAAAATATGGAAATGTTTTACATGATTGTATAAGTTATATAAAATTGGTTACTATCAGGGAGAAGAGAAAAGAGGAGGTAAGATTTAGAACTCAAAACTTTTTTTTAATATTAAAAAAATTGTTTTAACATGTAATTGAGGGTAAAAAAGACCCAAGAGAGTAAAAAAGCCCAGTCGTCTGTAGAGTGACTAGCCTTAAAATCAGTAGTCAGGAACCAGGCTGAAAGAATTGAATAGACAAAAAAATCCCATGATAAATAGTGTAGTGATGGGGACACTCAGGACACAAATCCAGAAGAAAATTACTCTAGAACATCCAATATACAAATTCTAAAACATCTAGATGTATATTCATGATAGGTTATAGAACTTATAACAAGATCCATACTTCATGTGTCATTTTAATCTTGAGAGGTTGGCATTATTTGCCAGCCAACTTTCATGTCAACAATCAGTCACCAGAGAGCTCTGGCTTAGTAATTGTAGATAAAAGTCATTTGGAGGAAATAAGGAAAGAAAAGCAACACATTGCTATATGCTTACTCAGGTCTAAGATTCTACATACTTAGTTGTCACAGGGGCTGAAGTGAGATATAGCACAAAATCTCATTAACAAAATTATTCTGTGTTCAATTGGATAGTAAAATCAGCGATTGAGTGAACTGTCAGCCATTTTTTAACTGAAATGCATGCATAGAGGAAAATAGGGACTAAGTATTTACAAAGTGCCTAGAACATGCACAGCATTGTGCCAGATACTTTACAAATGTTTTCTAATTTATCAAAATTGTCAAAGTATTGAGAGATCAGTTCACAAAATATCTTCAAGAGGCCCAAAAAATCATATTAATACCACCCCTCCCCAAAAAAAAAGTGATGAGAGAATTTCAACTACCACCAAATGCCTATTTTCTCATCTTAAGAAAATCTCAAGAGACTCAAGACATGAATCAAGGGCATTCACATTGAAGACCAATGAATTATACCATTATTTCACAAATAACTAAAAAAGGAATATAAAGAATACAAAATGCCACTGCTTATTGTTTATTATGAAAACATTTTATTTGGTAAAACAAAATAGTGATTTAACTGTTCTTTTCAACACCAACAAGATGTTTCCCACGTGAAATAACATCAAAGATTTACTTTTTAACATTCTTAACCAATTTTTTTTTTTTTTTTGCTGAGACAATTGGGATTAATTGACTGGCCCAGAGTCATACAGCTAGGAAGTGTTAAGTGTCTGAGACCAGATTTGCGCCATTTAGCTGCCCCAACCAAAATAATTGTTAGATGGCCTCCTTCTGATCATAAAAGATCAAAGACCACCCCAAAAAAGAAAGATCTATGTATCACACCAGTGTACTACAGATCCAGTGTAGAATCTAAGCTGAAGAGGGATCCCTTGTGAATGTTAAGTCCTCCAGATGCATATTTAGATGACATACATGCATCAAACCCAAGAACTGATCATTTTTGGTCTGAACATCCCCAGATCAAATGTATGTTCAGAGTGACACGCAACTGGACAACCTATAAAGTTTATTCATCAGTATTATGTTTGTCTGGAATAGACAATGCACACAGTTAAGTTGGGCCCAAAGTTGAACAGGAAGTTGATGGAGCTAAATTGCCTTCTAGAAACTATAAAACTTCTTAAAAGTCTTCTTAAAACAAAAGTCATCCTTTTAATATCAATACCTAATGGTGCTATGTAGCTGCAGGTTCAGGAATAGAAGTCTCCAAAGAATGGAAAAATATCACATAAAGGGCAATGGAGAGGTATAATGTTGAGTATGAAAAGGCTGCAACATAGAACCAATGAAGAACAAAAGTAAAAATGTCCTTAGGGAAATGTATCATAGGAAAAGAATTAATCATATAGCAAAACCAAAGAATGTTGATAGATGAACAGTCTAATGGTATTTTCACAATATCTGGAAAACAAGAGGAAGACTTCATTCAGCAAGGTGGATAGACAGATCCCCACTGCGGTAAATAAACAAAAAGAAGACTACATAAGCAAGAGCTAGTTGTAAAGGATGCATGAGCAGGCATGGATGAGTTGAGATCTGCATCACTAATAAGAATTTCATCCAAACAATGAAGTCAGAAATCTATTTTGAAAATTGGAGTGTTAAAAACAACATTAAATAACCAATACAAACAATTATACTTCATAATGATTGATGTATATTTAATTCATAGATTGATTTATATTTAATTTCAATGCATAAAATACAACTTTAACATCTTCTGTTGTCCTCACAATCTTTTATTTGCATTAACTTTTTGTTCATAATTGTAGTTGACAAGGTAAAACTATTCTCCTGAGGTTTCTTTTTTTTCATTTTGCTTTACTTCAAACAGATCTAAAAGGGGTTTTGGGTCAAATTTGTCTTACTTTAATGCTCTAAGTTTGTAATTCTATCAGCAATGAGATTGTTTCTCCATAATCAGGAAAGCAATGCATTTTGCTGCTTTTGACTATTTTTTCCAATGAAGTATGACTACAAAATTGTTATTTTTATCTCGATTAGTGAGGTTGACCATCTTTTTAATCGGCTAAATTTTTCATAATCGACTATGAAAAATGTTTCCTATTTTGAAAATTGTTTATCTGTATTTTTGACCATTTATTTAATATGGGCTAAGAGGTCCTAAGTATTTAATAGTTATTTATACATTTTAGCTGTCAAATATTCAGATTTTTCCCAATTTGCTATTTTTTAAGTTTGGGGGGATTTTTTGTACTTAAGTTTTTGAATTTGACTATGTAAATAGGATCTTTTATACTTTCACTTTTTCCCTATAGCTGCTTTTAGCCTAGTGAAAAGGCTTATTACTTTGGACAAGGAGCTTACCCATTTACCCATGAAGAGAATCATTATATGATAAAGCAAGAGTCTCCAATCAGGGATAGAGTATCCTGAACCATAGAGGGTATGCAAAGTTATCCACTGGGGTATTGGAAGAAAATAACACAGGTATTTTCAGTCACTGACTACCCTCAAATACTCTCCTTACTTTTCTCTGTCTGTATCTAAGATGCTACCTCTATTCTTCCAGGCAGATTCCAAGGGCAAATGATTGTTTCCTGCCACTCTCAGAGGTCCCTATACTTACTCCTCCACTTTCATTGTAACATAATTGTTCCACACCCCAACTTGCACAGATCTCAGAACTCTTTGCTACTTTTATCCAAGTTCTTTTTTCTCCAGGTCCAAATGATTAGGAGTGGTTGCCTCACCTTGGGAAATGATATAAAGCCAGGTCAGCAGTAGGAAGACCAAGAGTCAAAAGCAAGCAGAACCTACCAAGAGGCAAGAGTGGCTGCTGTTGTTGCCAGGTTTGAGGCTCAAATAGCCAAGTACAGAGCTCTTAGAACTGTGATCCTCATCAACCTCTCAAACACAAACACAACAGAGAGGCTGTAAACAAAAGGACATTCATTACCAAAAAATCAGGACCTATTAGGGCACCTTGCCATCTGCAAAACCCCTGAGAGGGATTTAGGGAGAATAGACATATGGCATTCATAGTATGTTATATAGTGATCATGTTATAGAGAAAAGGGGAAGAAATATGAGGCATATGTTAATAAGACTTGGCATCTAACTGAATATAGTGTTAAAAGAAGATACAAATCTAAGTGGTTTCCTCTCTACAGTGGAAAAGTAGATAAAGGAATGAGTCATCTCCCAAGTAATAAATGGTCAAAGGATATGAATAGGCAGTTTCTTAAGGAAGAAATCCAAGTTACCAACAAATATATGGGAAAAAGTGCTCCAAACTACTATTTACTAGAGAAATACATGATAAAGTAACCCTGAAGTTCCACTTTATATCCATCAGATTGACAAAGTTAATAAAAAGGAAAATGAGAAATACTGGAACAGTAGAAATAGGAGTAATGATACACTTTTGATGATAATTGTGAATAATAAAGTCAGTCATTTTGCAAAACAATTGGGAACTATGCCCAAAAAGTTATCACTAAACTGACCTTTGACCCAGATATACTTTATTCAACAGGTTTTACAGGTAACATAAGGCGTCTGATGCATTTTACAGAGATAATCAAATAATCAAGAAAATAGTGCAATATAAAACCCAGAGATTAACATTACACATATATAATAAGAGTTCACAAGGAAACTAATACTGTATAAAATTATTAAGAATATATAGTCACTCTTCATTATATTCTTAAATTCATTTTGCATATTACCCAACTCTAGGTTGTATGCTTTCTATATACATGTCCTTGCTTTCATACCATCATCTTTTTCATCAGGTTAACATTATCTTGGACAGACCTTTAATTTAGATATGTCATTAACAAAATTCCACTCTCCTGAAGTCCCTGTTATCAGTATGTTACACTATATATCCTGTGGTCTTCCTGGGCAAAATGCTGACAAAAGTATATTTCTCAATTTTGCCAGCTCTGGCTGACTGGAAGATAGAATATCTGTTTTCAAAAGATAATGTATTATATAGCAGAGTAGTAATATAGTTCTTATTGTTCAAAATTGCTAAATCTAGTCTTAAGGCCTCTCCTAGTCCTGGAACTGTTTGACAATTTAACAAAAACAAATCTGAGGGTTTTTTCTCTGACACATTGATGGCTATAACCAGTCTTTAAAAAGGTATGGACAACAGTCCCATTCTGTTTAGGACCACATATGTGGAAGCATTTCATTTCATGTTTCATATCGATGACACTTGTCTTCAGAATCAGATCTCTTGATCCCCATTCAAACAAGGTGCAGTCTAGTCTGGCTTAGTGAATTTAATTACAGTCTGAAAGATGTATTTCTCTTATGAAAAAAAAAGTGAGATCGTAGCTATTAAAGTTACAATATACTTTACCTTAGGTGTGCAAACTAACTGTTTAAAATATTATCTCAATATTTGTTCCTTTCAACTCCTAGAGTCAATAGAAACTGTCACTTAGTCATGGAAGCAAGATACCATTATTTGCTCTTCACTCAACTATAGTTTTACCTGACAAACTTCTACTAGGGTTAGTCAAAAAGTAGATCAAAGAGGAAAGGAACTCCTGTGTACAAAATATTTACAATATCTCTATTTTATGGTGGCAAAGAACTAGAAACAAACAAGGTGCCCACTAACTGGGAATTGGCTGAACAAATTATTGCCTATGAATTTAGCTAGAAAAGGTAATTATGGACATTTTGGAAAAAAAAAAGATTAATGGCAGGAAGTGATGAGGGGGTAAAGAATTAGAAGACCACTCCTAAATCTGACTTTTTGTTCATATTATTCTTGGCCTCTTGACATTTTTTTTTTTTTTTTTGTATTGCAGAATGGATAAAAAGGAAACAAGATGAAAAAAGGTGTTGGGGAGGTAGGATAATAAAAGAAAATAAAGGAACCAATAAGAGCTTTAATATTTCAGGAAGGCTTCTCATATATGGCTTCCCAGTCTGCCACATTATTCCCAAACTAAATTCTTTGCCTTGGTCTAATAGATTCTAATTCCATGCCTTTTTACTAATAAATTCAAACAGGAATATTTTGAAAAAAATTTTCACAATTCTTTTTCTCTTGGTTTAGATGAGAACTGCTCCTTGTAGAAAAAAGCATATTAATCTCCCTTTTAGATCAACTAAAAATATTAATTTTTCTAGTCTGAAGTCATTGAGGGTATGGTTCCCTATTTTTGTCTTTCCATGATATCATCCCTCCATCCCCTCCCTTATCATAGTTCTTGGCATATACTGTAGACATTATATGCTGGTTGACTGACAGTGATTTTTTCAAATCTTTAGGAGGGTATAGAAAAGATCAGGAACAAATGCTAAGGTCTAGAAAACAAATTAAAAGTGGGAACCAAATTTTAAACACATATTTTAGTAAATATCACTCACTCCCAATTATATTAGTTAAAAGCTACCTATTTGAGGAGAGACTTATTAGATAACCTCTTCTTCCCCAATCAGGATGGATTAGGGAAAATAACTAGATGAAAGATTGGCTCAATCCTTGAGTGGAGCAAGGAAGGAACTGAGTAGTTTTAGGGGAAAATGACAATCTGTTACTAACTCAAAACCATATTTTAACATATCAAGAACTTTCTTATTTCCAATATATACTACACTCAAGTTTCAGAGTGCATGCCTGGGGAGTGGTAGGAAAATTACCAATTGGCAATTTGTACATTTCTCTAAACTGGAAATGCCTGGATTTAGAAATATTACTAGGGAAGAATTCTGAGAAAATGGAGTTGATAAATTTCAAGCTCTCCTAATATCCCCCACAAACTGAACAAATTTGCACCATAGGGAGAACATAGACTCAAGAAAAATCAAGAAGACTTGGGGAAGGACCGGGGTCCTCTGGATACAACCAGAGATCTGGTGAAAGAACAGGGGGCCACATTAACTTGTGTGAAGTGCAAACAACTCCAGACTAGCTCTATAGAAACAAGTGGGGAGCCCTAGGGTTAGCTGGGTGTGGCTGGAGCTTCAGCAGGAACCACAAAAACTTTCACCTCCCTGGACAGTTTGTGGAGTCCATGTCTGAGTCACGGAAGATTGTGGGAACCCCAGCTGATTGAGAATGCCAGGCCCAGTGCTTTGGACCAAGGAACTAGCATACCCATGAGTGAAGAGGCAAAGCTGCAGGGAGAAAGCTGGCTGCAGGTACTTCCTGGAGGGAGGAGCTCTTGGTTTGGGGATCAAAGGGGAGAGCTGAAGTGAAGCAAGAGGTAGGGTCTTCCCCCTCCCCAGGAATAGAGGTGCTTATATTAATACCTCTTATTTTTTAAAAAAGGAATTGGCAAAGAAGAAAGAACCTCACCACAGAAACATACTACAGGAAGAAGGAAGACTGGGGTTTATTTTCAGAGGACACGGAAGTAAAAAAAAAAAAAAAACAAAAAAAAAACACTTCTACCCCAAAGAGTAATATGAAATGGCTCTCTTCTCAGAGAGAATTTATAGAATAATTCAAAAAAGAATTTAAAAATCAAATGAGACACACTGAGGAAAAATTTAAAAAAGTTAAAGCCATCCAAGAAAAACAAGATTATGAAAAACAAGTTAACCAACTAGAAAAGGTGATAGAGTCTCAAAGATGGAAATAACTTTTTGAAAATTAGAACTGGGCAAGGGGAAAAACAGTGAAGCTATGAGAGACCATGAAATAACAAAACAGATTATAAAGAATGAAAAAAGTAGAACAAAATGTGAAACATAAGAAAAACTGACAGATTTGGAGAACAGATCAAGAGAAAATATAAGAATAACTGAACTAACTGAAAATTGTGATTAAAAAAAGGGATCTTGATATAATGATGCAAGAAATAATCCAAGAAAATTGTCCTGGAGTGATAGAACATGAAGGGGAAGTAGAAACAGAAAAAATCCACTGACCACCACCTTTGTGGAAAAACACATAGGAACATTATTGTCAAATTTTGAAATCCCCAGATCAAAGAGAACATTTTGCAAGAAACAAGAACAAAACAATGCAAATATGCTGGACCTTCAATTAGAATTGTACAGGATTTATCAGTGTCCTTATCAGCAGTCACAATAAAAGACCCAAAAATCTTAAAATATCTACCAACAAACAAAAGATCTAGGCCTATGGCCAAAAATATTATATCAAGCACAGTCATCTATATTATTGAATGAGAAAAAAATTGACATTCAATGAACTTGCAGATATTTAGAACTATCAACCAAACTTGAACTTAATAGAAATTTATTCAAGTTCTTCGGGAAAGGAACGTGCATGAACAGGATAAATAGTAAGCTGGTCTTAGCAAGCAAGTCACTTTTACAAAGACCATATATATATATATGTATATATATATGCATGAATTATATAAAAATCACACACACATATATTTATCTTAGCAGATAGTAAACACTTCCTTCTCCCTCCTCCCTTCAAAAAATAAAAAATTCTAAAGGGCATTTATAACTAGTTGAGAAGACTATGTAAGCATCTATTCCTAAAGATACAAAGACAAAATATTTAAGCTTCCCAGCCTTCCAAGTTTACATTCTATCAACAGTATGCATTACATTCTATCACAGTTCTAACACGGTCATAAAAGTTACAGTAACAACTTACATACATGCCACTTTTCAAGTTTTTAAGACTTTCTATATATATACTTCATTAAAACATTATGACGCTATAAGACAGCATCATAATCTATAAGATATATAGGTACTATAAATATTATCTCAAATAGTAAAGAGAAAATTAAGGTCCAAAAAGATTTAGGAGACTTGCCTATGGTCATATAAAAGTTATATTAGAATTGTATCTTTATACAAGTCTTCCAGATTCCCAAGTTCAGAGCTCTACAATGCTAAGTATTAACTTTATGTAGCCCTTTAAAGTTTTCAAAGTGTTTTATAACTAACATTGAAACATGAGGACCACAACGACCTTTTGAAATATTACATATACCATCTTCAATTTACAGATGAAAAAAACTCAACATTTTTATCTTTCCCGCCAGTGTTTTCACCCTTTTCTATTTTCTTTCACGCACGCTTCGGGGTCAGCGCAGAAAGAGAATTGACGCCCATCATGGGTTAAGACTGCACAACCCACTCCCAACCATGGAGTATCCTGGTCCCAGCGCTATCCCTTATTGCCTGACCCACGAGGACCCAGACCCTGAATTGACCGCAACTCCGCCAGTCCCTCACTCTAGAGCCAGAGGCCGTGACGTCACGGAGCCCGGGGTCGACGTCACTGAGGAGGCCAGGAGCGCTCTAGTCCAAAGGCCTGCAAGGCGCCATTCCCGGCGCGCAAGGCGGCGCCCGTAGCCTAACTGGCTCAGCCGAGGAGTGAGTGGGGAAAGCTGCGGCCAACCAAGCCCATCGACCCCCAGAAGACATTCGAAGCCGAGCCATGGGGATCCCATGCCCTAGAAATCCAGAGAGAAGCAGAAGCTGCCACCTCCGACCACCATGCATTGCCCTCTATATACCCACACCTCACTGTCCTGACGCGGCAGTGATTGAAAGCTCGCGAGAGTCTCACAGACAAGTTCTTTTTCACTCCCGTCTTCCACGCCCCGGAAGAGGTGGTAGCTCTCTCCCCTCGCCTCAACCCTCCAGCCCTACCTCACAAGGCAGCGCGGCCCCGATTGCGACCAATCACTAGGCCCGTTGTTAGAGGCCGCGCGATGAGCCAATGGAGCGCAGCAGCGCGTGTCCGAGTTCCTCCGACCCCTCCCCCTTTCCTCTTGCCGCTGCCCCCCCTCCGCACCCAGCCCCTGGCTGCGGAAGTGATGTCACAGGCCCCATGTGAGCGGATTGCAACACATGCAGCTGCCTGGAGAGAGGGAGCCGGTGTCCTACGTCAGAGCCGCCGCCGCTGCCGCCGCCGCCGCGGAGCCGCCGCCGCCGGGGAGGAGCCGCTGCCACCCGGGACTGGGCCCTTAGGTGAGGGCTGGAGGATAGGAACTACAGTGACCGTAGCCGCAGGGTACAGGCGGCTTTGGGGGAGGGGGTCCGGGGGGAGAAAAGGGCCGCTCGGGGGCAGCGGGGAAGGGGGCCGCTCTGCCCCGGCGGCGGCGCTAACTCTGTGGTCTTGGTGTCTCCGGGCCCCGCCGGGCCGCTCTAGGGAGGAAGAGGCGAGAAGATGGCTGACGATCCCAGCGCTGCCGACAGGAATGTAGAGATTTGGAAGATCAAGAAGCTCATCAAGAGCCTAGAAGCGGCCCGCGGGTGAGCGCCGCGCCGCGCCGCGCCCGGGGATCCCGGGACTCTTTCCCTCGTCCCCCGTCCCGCCCCGCTCTGGGACTCCCTTTGGGAGAGCTGGCCTACCCTTCTCCGCGCCGCATGGCCGACTGTGGAGAGCCGGGCCAGAGAGGGCACGGCCAGCCCCGGGGGCCGCCTCTGGGTGGGGCCCCCGGCGTGGGCCTCTCCCCGGCTCCGGCCGTCCCAGCGTCCATCACCTCCCTCCTTCCGGCCCGTCGGGGGCGCCGACCCCCCTCCCCATTTCCTGCTCCACCAACCTGGGCCCCCTTCCTGGCTTTCTCGGTCCCTAGAGCTTAGTCGGCCCCGGGGATGGGGCCCCGACGGCTTCCCGGGGGATGAGTGGGGGAGCGCCTCCTTTCCTCGACTTTCCCTCATCTCCTCTTCTCCCTTTTCTCTCTGAAGCCTCGGGAGCCCAAATGGGGAGGCCATTTTGACGAGGCTTGAGAGGAAAGTGATGTTGGGACGGGGTTGTAAAGAGAAGCCTACTTGGGGGGGCCATCTCAGACTTCCCCTATCCTCCATCCCCTGCAGGGGGGCTGCCAGCCTCGGTTGACCTGGCAGGGACTGAAGTTGCAACAGTGTTTGGGGGAAGGTTGTCCTTACCTATGGAAGCTTTGAGGTGCTGTTTCCAGATGTTTCGAAGGAACTCCTAGGTGGTAAAAATCTAAAAAAAGGATGGGATGGCTAATAAGTTTTTAAAAGTGACCGGGTTTTTGCTAGATACTGTATCTAATGAAATTACATTTGAGTTCTATTAAAATCATTCCTATGGAGTTGGGGCTGTCATTGGTTGGAGAATGGATGTAGCCAACTTAAGAATACTCTTGTTTTAAAACATTCAGCTAGGTTTAGGTGTTTTGAATGTCTACTTACTGAATTTTGGTAGGAAAAGAGCAGGAGTTGGATTTTTCTTCGAGAACAGGAATATGCTTTATTAAAAGCTGACATCCTTTTTTCAGAGCACAATTTGTAAAGGTTTCTTCAGCGTCTCTTCTCTTTCTTAGTTGTAAAAGAACTTTTGCAAGAGGTGAAGCTGATAATTCTTTGAAGCATGTTACATATTTTTATATGCATATTCGGTGTTATATGTATCAATATTTTTAGAATAGTAGCTTGACTATGGCCATATGGAAAGTTAGTTTCAGAGCATGAAATAAAAGTTCAGGTTCCCAGCACTACCAAACTACTGGTATTCTCTAGCCATTCTGTCTTGTTCCCATTTCTCCTCCTTGGTCAAGGCCTGAACAAATCTTTGTGTTAAACTTTGTTCTTAGTTTCTGCAAAAACCTATGATCACCTTAGAATTCATTCTGAATTTTGGTCCGGTAAAGTGATTTGAACTGTTAAGCTTTTCTTTGTTTCATTTTCTTTGTAAAAGAGAATTGGGGGAAGGGGTAGAGGAACTGGGAATATTAGGTAACTAAGTCATTGTTTGTTTAGTAGTTTGATTCCATTTCATCTTTGAATCTCACTTAATATTATTTATGGTTTTAAATAATTCTAAGTAAAATTATGATTTCAGGGCATATTAAAAAAGTAAATTATTCTCTGTTAGGCAGTATTTTAAGAAATCTCTTAGTTTCAAAGCTGTTTTTAATGTGAAGGGTTAAAACTGCATTTGATTTGTGTGTTCATTCAGTCTTTACAGCTTAGGTAACAATGTGTTTCAGCCCATTTGCTTCCCTAAGTACACCGGTTTAAACTTTTTTTAAGTTCTTTGAAGGCAACCAGAAAGTCACTTCAGTGATGTAATTTCCCAGTCTTCTGAATAAGGTAACTTGGCTTAACAAGATTAGTTTTAATTTCTTTCTGCTTGTTGGTGAAAGAAGCCAGTTCTTAAATTTATTTCCAGGTATGTCACCCAATAACCTTAAAACTTTTCATAGATTGTAAATATCTCCTTTTTTAGAACTTAAACACTCCCTCCCTCTTGCAGTCTTCTTTATCTGTATATAATTCATAAAGTGTGTGATGTGACTAGGTGTAGCAACAAATGTGGTTTATAGATCAGGGCAAAAACAATAAAATACTTGAAATCTGCTTCGTGGTTGGGAAAGAGTTTGAGAGCATGGCAGTACCAGGTATTATCTTTTCCAGATCATAGGAAGAGTTAATTGACTACAAAAAAAGTTCTTTTTCTGTGTGTGTATGTGTGTGTGTGTGTGTTTTCCTTTCTATCTGACTCCTTTTCTCCCTCCCAACACACACATACACACACACACACACACATACACTACAATTTGACTTGCTTTTTTTTTTTCATAGCTCTAGAGTTTAGTCATCTTGACACAACAAATTATAAAGTCTTTGACTCTCTTGGATATTAGAAAACTTTTGAGAGTTTTTTCTCTTTGATTTCTGATATTTGATTATATAAAGTAATGTTTACAGAGGTGAGTATCTAATCTTGAGAAATATCTTACCTCCTTTGCCTAAGAGTTAAAAGTTCGTAGGAAAATTCTAATAAACTAAATTGTTACGGTTTGACAAATGACTCCAGATTTGCCACTGTATCTGGGACATGAATTCGTTTTGAGTGTAAATTAGAAGCAGTAAACAATTGATTTTAATGGTAAGAAACATCATGAAATCAATGGTGGGTGAATAGAAATATTCTGGAAGTAGGGAAAGGCAGAAGAAAGCTATTCATTTGTATTTTACATTTGATATTTTCATTACTTTTGAATATTTGACATTGATCCATAGTGGCGGGGTTTTCCCATTAACTTTAACTTCAGTCTAGGAATATAATATAAATTTGAATTTCACATAATCAGTTTGTAGATAACCATATGACATGACACAAGTATAAACTGGCTAAAAAAGAAAGCCATAGAATAATAGCCTGGCAAGGCAGAGAGCAGTGGTTAGTTAAAATCCAGAAACTCTGGTGATTCACCTTTGTGTGTATTTCAAATGAATTGTGCCTGTTTGAAGTGTCAAATGAATCTTAAATTTTTTTCAATATTTCAAGGATTCATATCATAGATCATGACCTTTAAATGCAACTATGGTTAAAAAATTCATCTGTTTGCAGCCAACCTTGGGAAGAGCTAGATTGAGCCCTAGATGACAGTAATACAATCTATCTCAGTAGGAACTACCTCAATGCCACACTGATATATCCTTCAAGAATCCAGAATCAGGTCCTCCATTCTCTAAGTTGGCTTAATACATTTTTAGTGCAAAGACCTTCTCACAATTCTAATTGTGCTCTATTTATTCTACTTAGCTCTTAATAAGACCACTTTAAAAGATATTGGCCCATTCTTTAATAAATTGAACACTGCAATTAAGAGTCGTGAAGACCTGACCATAAGCAATTAAATGGAATATGGATGTCCTTTCTAAATAAAAGTTTGATTTCTTTTAGATTGTACCACTTTTTATTATGTTCTTAAATTATAGTTATTCCATAGTATTAAGGAATTGATAATCAGAAACTGTTCTCAGCAGCAGCAATTATAGTACAGAATCCAAGTTGGGCCCTATTCTGAGATGTTGCCTAAAGATTGAGATATTTATCTCAAATTATTTTAACCTGCTATTGCTATTTCTCACATATATTTAACTGAGTCATGTTTATCTCAAGGCTTTATAACTGGGTCCAAAACATAATAGATGGAAAAAATAGTTTTCTTTTACTCATGCCCAGAGCTTGAAAACCTGTAAATATAATTTGTAAGTCTTTAGCCCTTCCTGAAACGTGTAGTAATGAATAATCATATAACGAGAAGTGTAAACCATTTTTAATACATTTGCTTTTATTGCTGAAAATTTTCTTCCAGTGTTCAGTTTATTACAAAAATGAATATCCACTTAGAATCTTAGTTGTGACAGAAATTGAAATTACCCAACAGAACAATGAAGCAGAAAACATTCATTTTGTGAGCCTTACTGGTGTTTTTAGTCAAGTTTTAGTTGTTCAGTGTACAGTGATTGAACTATTATTTTGTTTCGAATAAATTAAAGCCTGTTTTTGGTGCCTCAAAAATAGAATTCATTGGTCACAATAGTTACACACTTATGTTATAATATATGTTAATCAAATTGGTACCTGAGGATTTATGATTCAGTTAGCGTTTTGGATGGGAGTGATGTCCAGATAGTGAATTAGGAGAATATATATCAATGTTTCTTCACCTGTACTTTCCAGAGTCTGTCTAGGTTAGTATAAGCCCTGCTGGAATTGAACTTTAGTAATATAGTCCTTGAAAATCCAGGGTTGTAGTTAGGTATTGGTGAGGGACATAAGTGGAGATTTAAAAAAGCAGGTGAAAACATACTTGTTTTTAAAATATCATTAAAAATGAGAGTAATGCAACATATCTGTTGGTGTGTATTAGTCATGGGTAAATGTTCTAATGATCCTGATAGGTATTGGAAAATAAGTACTTTTATGGGCTCTACTCAGAGAGATTGCAATTTGGGGGTTTAAACATGTTTCAACAGTATCTGTGAATGCTATAAGCAATTATAAGAAAAGCTGAAGGACAGGGAAAAAGAGATAGAAAAGGAGACTTATATTTGGTAGAAAGTACTAGAGTACTGCTCTTAAACCTTTAAAGCTACAGGTTACTAACTTTCCCCAATATTGGTCCCAACAATGTGTTGATACAATATGGTAGTGTGTGTACACTGTGAACCTAATAAATATTCTCCTTTTTGAATTTCTACTTTTTACAGACTTATCATTGTAGCAGCAATTTATTTGAGAGAAAGCTTGCTTTGGACATACTCCCAGCTTAATAGGAGTACCTAATTTGCATACCATTTAGGACAGAGTTCACCATAGGTGGAGGCTCCCCCAGCTTGGGCCCTTATCTCTAGAGGTCTTATTTCTTTGAGTTATTAGGTATATGTTACAGTGTCTAGCATAATACTGTGTGTCCAGTGAGTGCTTGACAAATGTTTTGAGTGTTGAAGTACTTGGAACTGTGCAAATTTACAACAATGATTATCCTCTCTTGTTGAAATAATGATTCCAGACTGGGGAGATAAAACCTGGATCAGCTATTGCCTGTAATGTAATATAGCTTTTGTAGTAGTGGATTTTTCACTGTTATATTTTCCATTTTATTTACTGAAGATTTCTCTTTAGGGACTTTCCTTCATACAGTTAAATAGGATAAGTAGAAAGTAAAGGGAGAAGGGAGAGACCATTTAATCTAATAGGTCTGGCAAGGTTTCATGGTATAGGTGCCATCTGAGCTGAGACTCTAAAGAGATCAGCACAAGGCAATTAATGACATTTTTTTGTTTCTGTCAACCTGTGACTGGTAGAGATGATTTCCAGGGATATAAAAAACCAGTATCTAAGTTACACTTTCCTAGATATTTCATGCTTTGAATATAAAAATAAAAAATCCCAAATATTTTTATAGGACTATGTAATAGAATTAGTCTCTCAGGACAATTGTAATAATTTCAGGAGAGACATAATATAAAGTATTTGAATATAATAGCTACAAGGACAAGATAATATACAAAAAAAAATCACTTGTCAGTAATCAAACTTAATCTCTAAAGGTTTCTTAGGAGGAAATATTTTGAACTACTTCTTAATGGCAGTGGGTGTGGTAATTAGAGCTAAGGTGGGGCCTTAGAATTTTTTTCACAGACAGAATTCTGGGCCAGAGAGTAAAAAGGTACACATGTAGTAAGTGGCAGAACCTGAGAGGTAGGTAGGTAGGGTGTGTGTGTGTGTGTGTGTGTGTGCGCGCGCGCGCGCGTGTAAAAAATATATGGTCATGGGAATTTCTTGAGTATAGGTGGTCCCAGAGCTGGCAGCCTTTTGCTTCCACTGCCAGAGGGAGTTTAGGTGTCCTTGTAAGTGTCAGTTACCTTTTTAAAGTTGTAGGATCCAGCCATATTTGGTGTCTAAGTGAGCCATCCTTCCTTTTTCCTCTTTTCCTCCTTCTCACCTGAGGACTTCCAGTATGTTGAATAGGGAATTATTCTCTGGGGGGAAAGAGGTATCATCATTACAGATTTAGATCTGGAAGGATCTCTGAGGCAGTGTAATTTTAATTCTTTCATTCCTCAGATGAGGGAAATGATGCCCATGGGATAGGATATTTGATTTATCCAAGATCACAAAGGTAGAAGTAGTAACAGAGCTAGGATCTTAATCCAGATTCTCTGACTCCCAAACAGAGCTAGGATCTTAATCCAGATTCTCTGACTCCCAATCTAGTGCTTTTTCCAGAATGCCATGTTGGCCATAACAGATTAAGGAGTAGCCACTAGAAGGAGATACCTTGATCTCTGACTTTAGATATTGGTGGGCGCCCTCTTTCCATATACTCTGCCAACTAATCTTTTCACAGATTTGTGTGCTATAGTTGCATCTGCCAGGAACTGAGGTCAGGTGTGATTAGCATGGTGACAACATGAGACAGCCTACTAGGCTACTATTCCACATACGGTAAAATGATTTTAAAATCATAGGATCACGGTAAAATGATTTTAAAATCATAGGATCAAGACTTCTTAAACTAAGCTTAATGGAGACCAAGAGTAGATAAAGTTTTAGAAATTTTTCCTGCTATAGTTTGCAAGTACTGCTCAGCTTTTTCCAAAAAAATGGAAGTTTCTTGGGACTGGAACTGTTTGTATCCCTAGCACTTAATGTTAACGCCTGCTTTATACATAGGAAGATTTTCCTAAAAGAAATCAGCTAGTAAGTTTGTGCTCCCATTGTTAGTTTTAATTTAACATCTCTGCCTCTTTCTTCCCTAATGCCACTGAATTACACTTCAATTTTATTAATATAAAACTCTGGAAATAGCTTTGGTACAATGAATGGTTTGGAACTGTTTAACTGATTTGCAACTCTGAGATTATAATTGAAATCCATTTTTGGTAAAAGCCCAGTTGACCTAAAATTAAACATGAGAGCTTTGTTGGGTGAGAGTTGGTATGCTGTCAGGATATTGAAAATATTGCAGGGCTCTCACACATTTGTGTGCTCTTGGTTTTGTTCATAAAATAGGCTTGAAAGACTCATATGGTTGCCAATGACTCTCAAACTTCATTGATTTCTCACATCTTAGGGGGAGGAGAATGATCAAGGTTAAGTGATTTGCCCAAGGTCACACAACTAGTAAAGTGTCTGAGACCAGATCTGATCTAACTGCCCCAGGTGGTTCTTTTTTACTTTCTCACTTGGGCCGTTTTGGAAACATCTTCTGGCTTTCATAACTACTGTAGGAGGAACTAGGTGAGTTTTCTGAAAGAAACTGCAAAGAAATAGAGATTTGACTGAGCCTAATATTTAAATCAAATTTAAGGAGCTAACTTTGTAAGAACTTGAGTATATCTATCTTAATACTTGATCTCTGTGCAGCATTTCCTTTGCTTGATAGGAAGAATCTCTCCTTCACCTCCCCTTGCTGGAGGGCTGTAATCAAAGAAGCTTTGCATCTTAATAGAAGGACCTCGTGCTTTGAGACTTAAAATCAAAGATAAAAGAAAAACAAATAATAATCTGGAAGCCTACTCTAAGTATTAGAGGGAGAAGCTTGCATATTGAGCAGGTGGATTTTAAAAACTAATTAGATCTTGTTTTCTAGGGAAGATCTGTCTTCTAGTGTCTCCACCTTCTTCCCTCAGTTGAAGAAGCTTGAAAAATAACTTCCCCTCATTACCAACTTAAGGTCAAACAAATAAAACCCTTACATTGACCATGTCTGAAAAAGATCAGCAACATGTTTATCATGAGTTCTGGAATTGTGGTTAGACATTGTGTTGATCAGAGATTTTAAATCTTTCAAAGTTGCTTGTCTTTACAATATTGTGATAAAAATTGTTTTGATTCTGCTAAAACTTTTCCTTTATTATTTCTTATTGCACAGTAGTATTTCATCACATTCATGTACTATAACTTGTTCAGCCATTCCCAGTTGATGGTCACACCCTCAATTTCCAGTTCTTTGCTATCACAGAGAACTGCTGTAAATATTTTTATACCACCTGTTGATTGTTTTTAATAAGCGTCACTAGTGAGGTAATACGGAGTACTTTGGTAGGAAATTGGTTTAAAGACAGCAAATTAAGAAAAACTGTAATTAGTCTTTGGTTACTCCTATGTAATAATTGGGAAATATATATTCAGCTTCCTTATGCTGTTACTGTATTGAGCATTGTTTGTTTCTGTTGAGGGGACTCTGATAACATGGAATTTGATGAATCACTGCTATGGAATTCCTTGATGTTGTTGATTTCTTCTACTTTGTGATTTAATGCAGCTCTGAAAACACCTTAAGTATTTTTTCTACTTGCTCCATTTTGGTGGAATATTCTCCTAATACCATTTTTATGAAATGTGTTCTCTTGTCTTTTAAAAAATAATTACAGAGTAAGTGGCTAGAATTCTAGAAAAGCATACAGTAGTGGGTGTATTCATATTAGTGTGGGGTGTTAGTGTAGTTCTAATATTCCTGAGGAACAAGATAGAAAAAATTGTGTTTCCCAACCTCTCTGCCAAAAATTTTGGGAGCATTTTGTTCTGATTATACATATATAAAAACACCCCGTTCCTAACCTTCTTACTAAATTGTTTTATCTTCATCACATCAAAAGATATGCTCCTGTCTCAACCTAATCGCCATTTCTGGCCCTAAAAGTCACAAGTGTGGATTATTATAACCTTCTGGTATCCCTATATTTCCATTTGGAAAATGTTCCAGACATATAAAAGTTATAGAGTTGAGCACATAAATCACGATTATCTATCTTTGCCTCCTCCCCACCACCACCACCAAAAACAAAACAAAAAAAACACCTAATCTCTCTAAGGAAAGTGTTTTATAGATCCATGTCTCTTTTGTTGGTCTCTCCTGCGATATATGTTATTGTAAAAACAGACAAGGCTAGAAAAAACCACTAGTTGATCTCATACTATGTAACTTTAGTCAGTGGGGAGCTCCTTGTCTTGGGATAAACTTTATTTTTTGTTTAGCACAGCAGTAGAATATTGGGGTGCTGCCTGACAATGTAAAGATCATGAACGTGTTGGCCTTAATTTTGTACTCCAGGAAATTGGAGCAAGATGAAAGTGAACAGCCAAAAAAACTAGGGAGTAGTGGAAAAGAACATTGAAGAAAATGTTATTTAATAGGATTATTTGGTAATAGGATGGATATTTGGATAGATTGGAAGCAGTTAAATCATGTGGCAATTGTATATCAGCTCCACTTAAATTATTGATACAAACAATTTGTAGGCTTCTCTTTCTTTTAGAGAGATTGAGAGATCTTCTAGCCCTTCTCTAGAACAGAGGGGTTTCTTTTTGTTTTTGTATTGTGGACCCTTTGATGAAGGCCATGTACTCCTTTCAAAATGTTTCCAATTGAATAAAAAATGGCATTGCAAAGGAAATCAGTTTTATTGAAATACATTAATGTATTTCAATAATAATAATAATACAGATTTTGGGATTCCTAAATTTAAAAAGTCAGGGACTTTAGGTTTATAAGTCCTGCTCTAGAGAAGAGATAGTTTGACATAGTAGATCTGAGAGCTAGCCAAGAATACTGGGGTTCAAAGTCAATGTATGATAAATATTGACCCTTGGGCAAGTAACTTAACCTCTCAAAGCTCTAGACAGCACTGTAAGATTATAGGTTGCAAAGAAAGTCTAGACATGGATTGGTAGAGGAAATATTCGTAACTGGAAGTTCCCTGCCCCAGTGAAATCTCAAGTCCAGTCTCCTAGTCCTTATCTAAAAGGAAATGTGAGTAAGAGGAACTGTCACAAATTTCTAGTTTATCAGTTAAGGGTGAGAATTGAGTTTTCTGGCTCATAGCAGGAGTATAAACTTGAGTACAAATCACTGCCCCATTAAAAGTGGTTGATTGTCACATGGTAAGCATCTGTTCCTGGCCAACGTCAAATTTTGGAACTTGGCCATGAATCAAAGATGAAAGCTCTTAAATCTTAGTAAAAGAGAAGTAAAAGAGAAAGAAAGGATAAAGTTGGTGTCAACTAACTTGATACTTGTCTTCAAAGGATTCTTATAATCCTTGTAATTCTAGCTTAGTAAAGTTTATCTAGGAAATTCCTGCCTTTTCAAGATTTGTCCATTATACTTCTAGCTATGACTAGAAGGTTCTGGTACCTTTGTCATCTATGACATTGTCCCTAAACTTTCCCCTACCCCCACTGTCTCAAAAAGCCCAAAACACAAATTCCTTCATTCTTTGCCCCAAACCTCCTTGGCCTTATTCAACTTCAAGACATTCTTCCCTTCTACCTCAGGCATTTGATATCAAGTAACATAACGCTCATTTTCCATTTTACTTATAATGGGTATGCTGTCAAATGTTTCTTCTATCCAGTCTGTACTCTTAGGGGTAAGGTGAGGATGAGGGAAAAAGGTTGTATCTGGTGATAATTCAATAGTAGATTTTGTGGTTTATAATTTCTAGTATCAGATCTCTTATAACCTATTAAGTTTGAAAATAAAATATTTTTCATTTTGATCCACTTCATGCAGAAAAGGTATAATGACCTATATCAGTCTCTCTTGCTTTTTAATTATAGAGGACAAAAATAAGGAGTTTTGGAAAGAGTAAAGTTGGGGACAGAAGGTTTTAGTTTAACTTCTTAATTCTAAGAAATGTATCTTTTATGGGTTGTCCATAAAATATTCTGAATGAGAATCTTCATGTTAATCAAAACTTGAATAAGAAAATAATGACTATAAACTTGATAGCAGAGTTTATGATAGGTATAATCATCCACCTAAAACACGGATACTCTTCATAATTTTAATACATTTAAGTGAGGTGGAGTTGTTTAAAATCACCCTAACTCATCTCACTTAAATCCAATTCATATGCAAAGTCATTACCGCATATATTGATCTCCTTTGAAAATGAAAAATGAACAATATTTCCTGTAGGAAAATTGGATAAAAATCGACCTCTTAAGTAAGGTTAGAGTCTTAATTAATGATGGATGGAGCCTTAGGAATGAAAGATTATAAAGAAAAAGTATACAAATTTTGGGATCTCTAATCTAGATAGAAGAGGTGGGAAGAAGCAATGGATTTTGCTTTTGTGGCTCTTTATATGATGAGAATTCAGCTTCTTTGGGTTGTCATAGCCTAGTGAAATAGTAATAGGCTCTTGTGGGAGAGCCTGGTCGTTTGTGAAATTGTGGACTTTTCTTTTGAGAAACTATCTGAGGTGGCTTAAGTATGATTCTGCCTTAAATCCTGGATGAGGGGAAATAGACCAAACTATTCAGTATTCACATTTTGTTATTCAGGAATCATTTCATCTGGCTAGCTAAAATTTTCTGAATGTTAATAATGAAATAGAACCAGATGACTTCATTTAAAAATAGATAATGCTGTGCTGATTTTATTATTGTTGTTTTACAACAATAGAGAAAAGAGAAAGGGGGTGCTGTAGATATTAGGTAGAATTAATTGAAACATTTGACAGTCTGTTTTGCTACCCTTAAGAACACATTGGAAAGATCTCACAATGGGTTAGTTTAATATGTGTATCTAGGTAGATTTGGAACTAGTTATATGACTAAATCCCCAAATGAATCATATCTGCTTGGAGGGAAAGTGCCCCAGATTGACCATATCTTCAACATTTTATCAGTGAGTTGGGTCAAGCCACACATGACATGCTTATCAAACATGGATTGATTGATTCAGACTCATTCAGCTGGGTTCAGAAATCAACTTGACAAGTATAGGTCAGTAAAAGATCTAGGGTTTTTAATAAATTCAGTTAGTCAACAATAAGACTAAATATCCATAAAAGAGGTTTATTAGTTGTTCCAAATCTGGAGTGTTGTATTTAGTTTTGGGTGCCACATTAAGGAGGAAAGTTTTTAATATTGGAGTATATCCAGAAAAAAGTTGATCTGAAGAAACTGAAAAGACCATGCCATAAAAAGATTTATTGAATAAAACTGAGGATTCTTAGCCTTTAAAAAAAATTAAAAGTTTGGACTTAATACCTCAAATATTTGAAGGACTGAATTATGGAAGAAGAATTAGGCTTGATTAACTGTTTATTCTCAGATGGCAGAATGAGGAATGTGTGGACTGGAAAAACTTAATGAATTGATGCAGAGTGAAGTGAGTAGAGCCAGGAGAACATTGTAAAAATCCTGTCTGCCTCCAAAGAAAGTCTGAATGCAAATGAAAGCATACTGTTTTCCTTCCTTTCTTCTTTTTTTTGAGTTTTCTTCTACAGAATCACTAATATGCAAACTTTTTTTTAAATTATAGCTTTTTACATACAAAACATATAGATAATTTTTCAACATTGATCCTTGCAAAAACTTCTGTTTCAATTTTTCCCCTCTTTCCCTCTACCCCGCTCCTAGATGGCAGGTAGCCCTATACATGTTAAATATAGGCATGCATATTTATACAGTTATCTTGTTGCACAAGAAAGATTGGATTTAGAAAGAAGGTAAATATAACCTGAGAAGAAAAAACAAAAATTATTCAAACATGTTTTACATAATTGCACATATATAATAAATATGTTAGTTTGCTTACCATTTCAGGGAGGAAATTGAGGGAAAGAATGTGGAACTTATAATTTTTTAAAAATGTTAAAAATTGTTTATAAATTTAAAGAAAATAATTTGTAGAATTCACAACAACAGAAGTGTGGGGAATTTAAGGGAAGTTTTTTCTTGAAGGGAAAAACTTTTTGACAATTAGATTTGTCCTGAAGTGGAATTAACTGCCTGATAAAATAGTGCTGAAGGTCTTAGAACAAAGACCAACTGATCATCTATAAGAGCTTGTAGATTATAGAATTATATAATTAGAGGTAGTCTAATCTAATCGTCCTTCTTTCTCTTCACATATGAGGAAACTGAAACAGAAAGATGTATATACCTTGCTTTAAGGTTATATTGGTAATTAAAGTTGAGATTTGGATCCCAGTCTTCTGACTTAAATCCAGTGCTACTCCAGAGGGAATTCTTATTCAGAAATAAGATTACCTCTCACATTCTTTATCTACTCCATGTTTCTATGGTGAATCTCATTCCTTAACATTAAATTATTTGTGTATTGCTCTGATTTCATCTCTTGCATTTTAGTGTTATTAACCTTTTGCAAATGTCTCCTTATCCTTTATGACCATTTCTAACAAGTCTTGCATTTCCAGTACGAATATATTACTGGGCAAATAGCTACAAGTTCCTTACTCTGCTTTATCCCAAACATGCTTCTATTTCCTTCATGTTATTATAAACTATGCGTGTGCTTGTGCATATGTGTCTTTTGTGTTTTTGAAAGAGATTTGTTTAGATTTTATAGGATGATATAACTTAGGGATCAGTTATGACCTCTAGGTATAAGTGCAAACCTATGCCTAACTCATAAATATTCTCTTCTTTATTTTTTTTTCCCCTTTTGCCTTTTTTGGGAGGCGTTGGGATTAAGTGACTTGTCCAAGGTGAGATTGAAATTGAATTTAGGTACTTCTGATTTCAGGGCCTATGCCATCTACCTGCCTGGACAGTCTTACTAGTTTCTGAAGCAGCTAATTCCAGTGTGGCACAGCTCTAATTATTAAGACGTTCCTTCTTATGTTACCTTATTCTTTTTTCCTCTTTCTTTC
This sequence comes from Antechinus flavipes, assembly GCF_016432865.1. Classification (NCBI taxonomy): domain Eukaryota; kingdom Metazoa; phylum Chordata; class Mammalia; order Dasyuromorphia; family Dasyuridae; genus Antechinus; species Antechinus flavipes. The sequence goes on along the minus strand of NC_067399.1, from coordinate 387,230,993 downwards.
AGAGTGTATTTTCTGTCTCCTTACACATTCTCCTTCCCATTTATTCAGTAGAAATTTATAAGAGTCAAGAAAAATAAAGTAATTTGGCTAAAAACTTTACATATATTCTTCAGTTTCAGATTTTCCAGATTTTTTACCCTTCTAAAGTTTTATTGATGTCTTTGGGGTTTCTAAATTTTTCATTAGTTCTGTTTCCCACATTTCTTTGAAGTCCTCATTCTTCAATTCTTGTGACAATATTCCATTACAGTCCATATACCACAATTTAACCATTCTCTAATTGATAAGTACCCACTTTGTTACCACCAAAAAAAAAAAAAAAAAAGTTCTGGACATTTTGGCATATATGAGACCTTTTTATTTTATCTTTGGCCTCTTTGGTCAGAATTATCCCCATTAATAGGATTAATGGTTATAGTTTTAATGACTTTGCTCTCATAATTCCAGATTGTTTTCAGAATAGCTGGACTGCTTCACAGTTCCACCAATAGAATACAAGTGCAGCAGTCTTCCTAAAACAATCATCTTTGCCAATGTGACAGGTATAGTATGGTGGAAAGAATACTGATTTGGATTTGGTGAACCCAGAGTCCTAACTCTTCCACTTGATATCATGGACAATTTATTTAATATCTCTGAGCTTCAATTTCCTGTTTTCTAAAATGAAGGGATTGAGTGAAATGATGTATAAGTAATTTTTAATGTTAAATCTATGATTCTATGAGCCTGTTTTTCCTTATTCAGCTTATTTCACAAATTCTCATTCTCAGAGACTCCTTCTATAAAACTTGTAACATAAAAATTTTAACTTTTGTAGTGTCTTTCCATATTTATACAAACTGGTCTAGCAACTCTTAAGAATTGCTTCGGGGAAATATTGATGTTAATCTTGTCTGTTTTTCTGTGTACAGTAAAACTAAATTTACAAGAAATATCAGATATTACGAAATCAAATTTTTTTCTAATTTCTCCATGTATTTCTGAAGTAATCTTTTAATTTTCCAAAGATCTTGAGATATTTATTCTGGACTAGGTATTTTAAAAGTCAAAAGTTGAGTTTTTTCAGTGGAAAAAATATTGATGAAATCTGTAGCAGAGGTAAAATAGTGCTGTATAAAGAAGTTTTTAAGTGATTGTTACAAAGTTAGATTTAGCTTTAGAGTTTGTTTTTTAATGAAGACTGAAATACTCTCCGTATCTTACCAAAATGTTAACAAGCTAAGTGTATGTTCATTTAACTTTTAACTATTGTTTCCTTTTAGTAACTTTATGATAGTGACTCAAGCTTAACAGCTACTTGGTAACACTTAGGATTTAAATTATCTTATTACAAAGTATGAACTTTTTCTAAAAAGGAAACCTACATAGTGTAAATTCTTTTGTCGTATTTGTGATCTAATGAACGATGTTTTCACTATTTTGGCTGTATTGGAAACATTTGAGAAATTAGTATAAGACTTTCTTGATTAATACGTTCTACTAGTAATACTATTTATTGCTTAAATGGTCTAGTGATAAAAATAAATTGGCATTTATATGAAAGATGTTGCTTTGACCTATCATACTTATAAATTCCCACAGCCTTTTATATCAATATCTTTCTGAGTTTGTATGGGCAGAGTCATCCCTCATTCTGAAATTTATTCTCTGAAACCTTTTTTTGCTCTTCCTTCAACTGCTCTGGTTTCTGTCTGCTACATTCTATATCCTATAAGTTACTTTCTTTCAATAAATCTAGCTCATAAAAAGATTTTCTACTAAAAAGATCACATGATATCATAGAAAAGATACTGAAATTGTAGTTCACAAGTTAAATTAACCTTACTTTGATGCTTCTACTTGTTTTGTGTGACATTTTTAGCAATCACTTATAGTAGTTTCCAAACTTAGCTATCAACTCCCATCCCCAGAATCCCCACTTTGTTTAAAGAAAAATGGTTGCAGTTCCCCACATACACTCATTTAAATGATTTCTTTTTATTGTGAATTTAGTAAAAGTGGTAGATGACATTTAAAGTTGTATTTTAAATTGAACATTTTAACAACAAAACTGCCCTCTTCATCTGGACCCTTTCTTTAAAAAAAAAAAAAAAAAAATCTCATTGATACCTTTTCCTTTTTCATTTACTATCCACCAACTAACTCTTTTCTCAGTAGAAATACTCTGGTAACAAATGTAGTCAATCAAACAAATCAATACATTTTCCGTGACTGAAAATGTCAGTCTTATTCTGTACTTTGAGTTAATCATATTTCTGCCAAGCGATGGATGGTATGCTTTCTAATCACTCTTGTCTTTTAGTGCTTACACTATTGTGGCTTAAGTTTGGAAGTTTTGAGCTAAAAAGCTAATCAAGATTACACTTAGCAAGTTTAGGGCAGCTAAGTGACACTGGGTAGAATACCAGGATTGGAAATTAGAAATACCCAAGTTCATAGCTAACCTCAAATACTTACTATGTGACCTTGGGCAAATCACTTAACTTCTCTTTACCTCAGTTTTCTCATCTGCAAAATAGGAATAATAGTATCTTCCTCCCAGGGTTGTTAATGAGGATAATATTTGTAAAGCAGTCAGCACAGAACCTGGCTTATAGAAGACAAAATAGAAATGTTAGCTGCTGTTGTTATTATTAAACAAAGACTGACAACAATACATGGAAAGCCCCATACTGCGTAAGAGGGACCCAGGTCCCAACTTCCAGACAGAGACTTAATGCCCCCCCCCTCCCCAAGGCATTACATTTTTTAAAAATACAGATATTTCTTAATCTTAAATGTAGCATACATTTCATAGGCTGATCAACACATTTATTAAGCATATCTATTGCGTGCTAGAAAGTATGGTAGGCACTGAAGACACAAGCACAAAGAATAAGATGCTCCTTCCTCACAAAGAGACAAGTATGTAGAGAATTACATGTAATAAATAGTTTGATGTTAAAATTTATAAGCATATATTCAGTATTGGGGATGACAGCAGGTTGAATATGAAGTCAGCTCATTTCCACATACAAGTATGATTAAAATAGTCTCACTGCATTGTACTCATTTCCATTTGGACTACTTTTCCTGTATTGTCTTGTTTTTGTTGACTTTGATTTAAATTTTGTTTCATCTTTAAAAGTGAATGTATTTATATGCAAGTTGTACTCTTCAAAATCCAATATAGAAAATTCCAAGTTTTTGTGTGCCTCAATTTCCTCTTCTTTAAAATGGGCGTTTTACCTGTTTTGAGAAGATCAAAGCAAGTGAAAGTGCTTTATAAACTATTAAAGAATGTAAAAATATATCATCATCTAAATATAACCAGAAGAAGTAGAAAACTAGTCCTACCTTACTGAGTCAACATATTATTCTGTACTGTCTTTTGCTGTGAGACATTTACATATCTGCTATCAAGGTGCCTTGTTCTGCATGCTCCCAGTCTTACCAAGGTAATCCCTGACTAATTGATATTTGGAATAATTCCCAAACAGACCAACCATTGCTACCAAGGAGGCTTCCTAAGAGTTTTCATCTATACAACACAGTATTATGCTAAGTTGGTGGGTGGAAATATCCACTTTGTCACATGATTTTTTGTGAAGTCTTTGTTTTCATTAGTTTTATTGTTTTTCAAGTAGCTTATTGAGGAATGCATTGTATTATAGTGGAAAGAAAGAAGATTGAATTGGGACAGTAGATCTGAGTTACAATCCCAACTCTTCTGCTTACCACCTGTGTAATGTCAATGTCAAATAGTTTAACCTCTGTCCTTCAGTTTTCTTATTTAAAATAAATAGCTGTAAGGTTCCTTCCAACTTTAATAGTCTAATTCTGTGGATTTTTCCCCTGCCATTTTTTTTTCATGGTGGAAATGTCTGTCTGAGACAGCCAGGCTTTGTTTTTGATAAAGTAAAGGAACTTTGTAATTTGGGTTTGTCATAAGAGTTCTCCTGACAGTTACTTGAGGTCTGGATTCAGCAGATAGAACTACATATGTGCAGTATTTTAATTGATGTGTTATTATTCCTTTACTCTATCAGAAGATTGTCTTTAATCCTTAGGCTGTTTCTGCTATGATGTTTAAAGCCGAAAAAAAGCAATATTGCCTTAATCTTTCTTTCCATTAAACACTTGTTAAAATTTTCACCATATACAGACATTGAGGTACAAAGAAAAAATGAAGGAACTAGTCCTGACTTCAAGGGGCTTACATTCTATTGAGGAACATAGAGACTTGTCTGAGTATATTCTAGTCTGCTGATACTTGAAACTTTATCTGACTTAAATAATAATAATGGCTTCTTGAGATTGTTTCTGAGGAAATTTATGAACTCTTTTATTTTAGAAAGATGAATGTTATCTTTGGAATTAACTATATATCATGGGTTCTATATTTGTAATGCGAAACAGGTTTTTTAATAAGTTTTATAAATGAAATTTGTGATGAAAAGAATCATCCTCTTTTTAGTTTGATATTATATCTTTGAACTAGAGGCTAACATACCATTGAAATTTGTCTAAATAGGCAAGGAAATTGTTGATGAGCTCATAATTTTCTACCATTTGACCCACTTAAGAGCTTTACCTCAGTTTTTCTCTCCTGAAGAGAAAAGGCTTATTTCATCATCCAGAAGGTGGCAGCAGAGGCCTGTCATATTATCCCAATGATTTTATTTTCTCTACCATGGTTATCATTCAGTCATTTTTCAGTTGTTTCTGTTCCCATTTGGAGTTTTCTTGGCATGGATACTGGAATGGTTTGTCATTTCCTTCTCCAGCTCATTTTACAGGTAGAAACTAAGGGAAACATGGTTAAGTGACTTGCCCCCAGTAAGTATCGGAGGTCAAATTTGAACTCAGGACTTTTAGCCATTCTGCTAGCTAGCTGGCTCCTCTACAGTGGTAGCATTAGTTAATTTTCTCAGTAAATTAACTTAAATTTTGATGCCTATATTTATAATTTGAATACTGGAATTTTCATTTTTTTCACACAGAAACAGTATTGTAGAGTTTTACCTTTTTAGATCACCTGGTAACTTGAAGATATAAGAGTTCTGGGGACAGGGTACCTACTTGTATCTCTTCTAAAATAAAGCTACTATATACAGGGTTTCTATCAAGTTCAGCATAAGGGAAATGAATGGGAATGAACAGAACAAACATTGTTATAGATTGTTTTTCTTCTCTCTTGTGTTACACGCTTCCTGATTGTTTTTTATTCTACTTCTTTGCCAGTTCTCTCTAAAGCCCAGCTTCTTAAACTGTGTGTCTAAGCCCCACATGGGACCTTATAATTAAATTTGGGAGTTGCAAAATTATGAATTATCAGTAAATGTTTGGTTTGTATATTATATACATAGGCTCACATAAAACTTTCTGGGGAGAAAAGGGGCCATAAGTGGGAAAAGTTCAAGAAGCCCTACTCTAAAATAAGGCTAATGGAATTTATATTTGAAATAGGTATATTAGTCTAATAAGGAAAAGGTAAACTCAGTAATTAGGAAAGTATTCAGTACTTTTGAACAGTATTCCTTTTAATTTATTCCTTTCCTCTCTCCCTCCTTCTGTGTATAAGGGCTTCAAATTCACAACCCCCAAATTTGAGAACCAGATAGGAATGTGTTTTTAGCATCAAATTGCATAGCATGCTTTATCTTTTTTTTTTTAATTTTTTTTTAGCATGCTTTATCTTAAAACAGATAAATGTACTTACAAGAAAGATTGGTTTAATAAATAGTACTAAAAGCTTTTGTAATAATCCCTTAGCAAGCAACATATTTAACATATATAGGACTGCTTGCCATCTTGGGGGGGGGGGAGGGGAAAAAACGAAACATAAGTGATTGCAAGGGATAATGATGTGTAAAAATTATCCTGGCATGGATTCTGTCAATACAAAGTTACTATTAAATAAAATTAAATTTAAAAAAAAATAATAATAATCCCTTAGCAAACTGGTTGTGGCAGTTTTTATCCTGTGTCTGGTATGTCGCTGTAGATTGGGGTCTTTTGAGAATCACAGTTCTTTTGACTTTATAAAGAATGGAATTAGTCTAGTATAAAACATTAAACTTATCTTCAGCTTGGTATGTTGGTATAGGTTTAATTTCAGGCACATTTCAAAGCAAGAAAAAAAAAGCTTTAAACAAAACAAAACCAAAAAAAAAAAAAAAAAGAGGAATTGTGAGGGCCAGAATCAATACATTATGCAAATATAATTTAGAGGTATCAAGTCCCTTTGAAAGAGAACTGCCAACACAAAAGAAACCTGTAACTGCGGGATTTTTAAATTTTTGACTTTTCTTTTTACATAACCTTCATTTCCTAATATATCCTTTATATATTCCCTTGCTTCTCTGAATTCTTAATATCCCTATCTTAGAATAATATTTCCATTATGTTCACTTCAAACAGTTTATTTAGTCGTTCTCCAATCAGTGGCCATCTATTTTTTTTTTTCCAATTCTTTGCTATGACTAAAAGTGCTGCTGTTAATGTTTTTCTGTATGTGGGACCTTTGTTTTTGTCTTTGAATCTCAATATAAAGGCATAGATGCCTATCCATGGGAACTTTTACATCAAAGTACTGTATGATTTTTTTATTTCTGTTAAAGAGTATAATTCCCATTTCAATCTTCATTTATCTTAATTTATCCCCCCAAAATGCTGAATATTTTCTTCCTTTTATTAGGCAAGCAAATGTAAATGTTTTATTTAAAACTAGAAATGAAGAAGGAAATTTTTTTGTTCTGTGCTTTGCTTTGCATAGACTATGGGAATTTCAGTCTAAAATATCTTAGTGTTGAAAACTGAATTTTTGGGATGTACAGATGAAAAGCTCTTTCAGATTTCTGCTATTTTTTCTTTCATTATGATACAAATAGTATGTGATATTTAAGACTCTAAGGAATACTATTTTCTCTTTCTCAGCAATGGCACCAGTATGATATCGTTGATCATTCCTCCCAAAGACCAGATTTCTCGAGTGGCAAAAATGTTAGCTGATGAGTTTGGAACTGCATCCAATATAAAATCTCGTGTAAACCGACTTTCAGTTCTGGGAGCCATTACATCTGTACAGCAAAGACTCAAACTCTATAACAAAGGTATCTCATTTATAACATGATTTTATTCTTCCCTCACTCCTCCCCGTCATTAAAAACATTTGTAATTTCTGTCAACATGCACTTAACGGACTTAAAATATATTTAATTCTTCTTATGACTTTTTTCCCATTCTGTGTCCCTTTATAGAAAATCACTCGTGGCAAGGTTTTTTGTTGGACTCTGTAGCAAGGACGCTGCAGTAGTACTTTGGTCAAGGATGCTGCAGTAGTACTTTGGTCACACTTGTTTCCCTAGGCTACTTGTCATCTCCTTTTCTTAGTGGTAATAATTAAAATAATAATAGCATTTAATAGCACTTTAAGCTTTGAAAGGTGCTTTATGTATGTCATCTCATTTGATCCTCATAACAACCCTGTGAGGTAGGTGCTATTATTATTCCCATGAAATAAAGCATTATTTTGTTTGGAGACTTAAAGTGGTAGTTTTTAAGGTATTGGACCTCAAGTGTTAACATGTTCTTATAAATTTGGACATTATAGAACAATTTTCAAAATGTAGACAGACTTGTGCTTTAAAATCTTTATCTTATGCTGTGCCCTAGACTGATTCCTAGTCTTCTGAAGGGGAGGACAAAAGCTAAAATCAAATTCTTCTCAAATGTTAAAATTATTTTTAGACAAGAAACTAAGGAAACTGGTTTCAATGGTATTAAATGATTGTATTTTTGCAGTACCTCCAAATGGTCTGGTTGTTTACTGTGGAACAATTGTGACAGAAGAAGGAAAGGAAAAGAAAGTCAACATTGACTTTGAACCTTTCAAACCAATCAATACATCATTGTATCTGTGTGACAACAAATTCCATACAGAGGTAAGAATCCAGACAGTTTTCTATCATGGGTTTTGAAAGAATGTCATTCATTTGTTCAGTGAAGAGGGTGGAGGGAAGGAGTAGTAAAAGAAGAGGGTTGTAAGTAGCTGTGCCTGATACTTTCTAATTCTGTTTCTAATACACATTATCTCTGAAATATGTACTATTACTGTAGCAAAATACTGGCTTTATACAATATCCACACAACATACTGGTTTATGTGAAAGCTAAAAGAACCTTGTATCTATATTTGGGGTAGGTGGGGCCTTGCTTGGCAGACAAGGAGACAGGAAGCTCATGGGACATTCATTAGTCTTTAAATAGTCTTTGTTGCCAATTTGTTCTTGCTGATTTGGTGAGGAAATGGGATGTCACCACTCCAGATGTTCAGTGACTAAACTGAAAAGAGAGGACCCTAACCTTTTTCTGCCAAGCATAAGGACAAACCATTTTCAAGAAAATCAGATAGAAAAGTCTTAAATCCTTAAGAAAAAGGATAGGTTTTAAAAGAAGTTAGTTAAAAGATGAAAAAAATCCTTTGAAATTAAGGAGTTTGCTCAATTGTTGCCATCACATTAATCTTTTATATGGGAGCTCATGTTGTTGAGTTCTGAATTTGTTTACAGTATGGCATGTATTAACCAATTCCACTTTTTGGAACATAGGTTAGAATGGGATTTTAATGGTAAAAAAAAAAAAAAAAAGATAGCCTTTGAAATATTACTACCCCTATTTATCTATTCTGTTTGAATATACTTTTTTTTTCATTAAACATCTCAATAATCTATAAACATATTGCATAGTACAGTTTTTTCTTGAATCTAGTTTTTGTTTTAAGTATTTTTATGTCATTGCAGTTGTATTAGTAATTTAGCAGACAGCTGATTTCACTAAAGTGACCCTTATCTATAGACAAAATGACAATTCAAAATTTGAAACTGGGTCTTAGCTCAGTTCTTTTGCCTTTCATGGACCACTGTAGTGAAAAAAATTCTGCGGTGGAATGAGGATGGACATTCATCCAATAGATGGTATTGGGTAAATTTTTAGTTCCAAATTTTTTCTCCATTTCCCCTCCCCAAGACAGCAAACAGTTCGATATAAATCATATGTGTGCAGTCATGATAATAGGGACTTTTTTGCTGCATCTCTTAATATAACAGACTTGGAAAAAAAAATTTTTTTGTCAGAGGTTTTCTACTAGAAGTCACCACTCTGTTATACTTAACCTAGTTATGGTTTAACCATAGCAGAGTTTGAATTTTGTGTGTTTTGTTGTTGCCTGCCAGCCTAACTTATTTAATAAGTTTTCCCTCATTAGTTTTTCTAAATCCTAACTTCTTCCTCAAAGGTCTATGTAATCTTCCTCGTTCTACCTCCTTTGGACTTATCCGGGGTTACATTGATGTACAGTGTGTTCTCCATCAGAAGCAAAGTTAAGCTAATTGTGTCTGCTAATGGAGAAGAATACTTTGGAGGAACGTTAGTTCCCCACAGGTGGCAGTGTTATATCTGGTCTTCTTCAAGCCAGTGTAAGAGATCATCATTAAGAACACAGTTTCATTGACATGTGCAGCAGCCTTTCCTTGATGCTAATTACTGCATGGTAGACATAGGGAAACATCTGTTCCAGAATTGGGCAAAGATTGATTTAAAAAGAAAGTAGAACAGACTCTTGATCACAGTGATTAATCTGTACTTTCCTAATTGATATTTAAAGACACTATTTTCCTTTTCCCAATTTAAAATGGGATGTACCTTCTGAAATATAAGGTTACCACCCAGCAACTGTCAGTTTGCCAAGTCTATAGGATATAAACTATCATCTTGTCCTAAAAGTTCCTACTTTGCCATATTGGGGGGGGTGGGGGTGGGAAATTTTTATTCTAAGGAGAAGGATCCCCTACCCCACCCCACCCCCAAAAAAACTTTTGACTCCTTGGTTCAATTAAAACCCAAGGTTGGGGGGGGGGGGGGGAGGGCTTGTTTGATACACAAAAGTTGCCTTATGTTGAAATTTGTAGCCAGATGTCATTTAAGTACTGTATTGCCCTGTCCTTGTACCTTTTTCCCCCCCATTGAAAGAGATCTCATTTTTGTGGTATAGCTTAGTATATAGTGTTTTGGTCTTTGTACCAAAATTCAAGTGCTACCTAATATACATTTTAGCTGTTTTGCTTAATCTTTTATTAACACTCCATAATTTTACCTTGTATCTATTTTTTGTATGTCTATACAAGTACATATACATATTGTTTCTCCTGACTATAAGACCCTTGAAATCGGGGCTATTTCACTTTTGTCTTTGTACCCACAGCACTCACCAGAGTACCTAGCTCATAAGCAATTTAATAATTGCTTATTAATTGTGTATGGATAAGTTTTACTGATCTACATTGGTGAAGGAAGTTTCCTAACCAATGAATGAGGTCTCGGGTATACAGACAAAAATGACACAAATATATCATAAGAAATTATATTGTTGAATCAGAAGATGACCTCTTAGATTCTTGTTCTCAGACTCACACTTCTTATGCCCACTTCAAAAAAGGAAAGTTAAATGACAGGTTCTTTTAAACAATGGAAACTCCGATCCTTAATTTGTAAGTTTTATACACCATGAGTTTTCTGAGGGTTTTAGTTCTTTCCTCTGCCATATTTATTAGGGTACATGGGTGAGTTCAAAATATAAATCTCCTTTTAATGAATTGGGTACTTGTTTTCTTTTCTATCTTTTGGTCAAGTACATTGACATGTTCCACAGTCCTTTTAATGATTAGCTCAGAAAACTCAGGTGAAGTTCAAAACTCTTTGAAATCAGTTACTTTATATCTAAAGTTAGCATCACTAGCCATTTTATTGCAGCACCACTAACTTAAATATCAAAAAAAAAATCCGTTTTGTGTGTTTATTCTCATTCAGTCCAACAAACTTTAAAGCACATCTCATGTGCAAAAGCATGTCCTGTTGTTTATGATATCTTAGTTCTCAGAGAATTTTTGCTCTGAGCCATTAAGACGTCTGCTTATTGTGTGATGTTCATTTTCTAGGCTCTTACAGCGCTACTGTCTGATGATAGCAAGTTTGGCTTTATTGTAATAGATGGTAGTGGTGCACTCTTTGGCACTCTGCAAGGAAACACAAGAGAAGTCCTGCACAAATTCACTGTGGATCTCCCAAAGAAACACGGTAAACTAGGAAGAGAACACGAACTCATTTGTCTTTCTTCTAACAATAATAGGAAAGCTGAAGTCGTGTGAGAAAAGAACAACAGAGTAAAATACAGATTTTAGGCTTGAAGATATTGTTGAATGATTGAAGATATGATCATTTTTCCTTTCTGAAATTTTCAAAAAAAAAAAAAAAAAAGCTAGAAATCTGAGGTTTAAACCCATCTTGTTAAATACTAAAGAGTAATCATTTAATCTGGTCAAGTAATAAAGAATAATAATTTCATTTATTTGACTGCCTGTAGTCCACTTGAGGAGTGATGAGCCTGGTAATTTTTTTTTTGATTTTCTTGGAAATCATTACTCTGTCTTACTCTCACTATATCTTTGTTTCTAAGGTAGGGGAGGTCAATCTGCCTTGCGTTTTGCCCGTTTACGAATGGAAAAACGACACAACTATGTAAGGAAGGTAGCAGAAACTGCTGTGCAGCTGTTTATTTCTGGGGACAAAGTGAATGTGGCTGGTCTCGTTTTAGCTGGATCAGCTGACTTCAAAACTGAACTAAGTCAATCTGACATGTTTGATCAGGTGAGTGAAAGAGGGGAAGCTTTTCATTATATGTGCCTTAGAGTAAGAGTTCTCAGGAACTTTGCAAAGTATGCATTGGCACTCATGTATCTAGCATTTTTGGCAGCTGGAGAACCCAGTTTCAGTGATAGTAAATATTCTGGTTTAAATAATAGGGATTTAGCATTAAAGGGATTTGTTTCCTGCTTTTGGAACTTATCATTTATTCTGGGAGAAAGTAAGGAGATGAGAAGGAGCTTTGGATTAGAAGAGCAGTTAGAAGACATAGATGGTTGAGGAAGCAGCACACAGCACTGGTTTAGAAATTATGCTTTATTCCAAAGAAACAAGTGTCATTTTATAAAGGGTCACTCATTTGTGTTAAATAGTTAAGTTTTCCTTGTCCTTTTCTGGTTTGCCTTGCCGTGGCTGAGATCATTGTCCCTCTTTGCTATTTCTCCCTTTTCACTTCTTGCAATACCCAGAATATCCATCCATGTTGAAATAAGGGAAAGCAGTGACACCTTGGGTCTTTAAAAAAAAAAAATGAGGATTGCAAATACCTTAAATCCTTACTAACATGCTAGTTCAATTCAGAGAGGTTCCCTGATCAGAAAGATGTAATTTGTGCCTGTTTTTGTGGGTCATCAGGCCCTAAAACTTTATCACTTGGTAGCCACACTTCTGGGAAAAGTTTCTCTTGCTTGATTCAACTCGACCTTAGGCAGCAGACATAGTCAGTCATTGGCCCATAGAAGACTTTCCAGTTTGGTAGACATCAGAAGAGCTTTCAATAATTCAAGGTCCCTTACACACTAGAATGGAGGAGTTATTCTTGGCTTGGGTATGGGTTTGCCTTTCAACTCTGTGATTGCTCAGTTGATTTAAGAAAATCTGAGTTTGAATCCTGGCTTTAATACTTAGGAGCTACATATCTTTGGACAAATTACTTTCCTCATCTCTAAAATAAAAAGGTTAGAATAACTTATCTTGAAGTTCCCTTATTCTAAAGCTATGATCTTGTGATCATATTCCCAATTCATTAGGGTGAGTCATAAAGCAGTTCTGTTTGTGGAATGTCTCAGAATAGGTAGAGAGTCAGTTGTAGTTGACTAGGGAAGGCTGTCAAGCAGTGTATTCCATAGTGAAAGCAGAGCCCTGCTTAGTAAACTAAACCTGTCTCCTCTCCTCAATCCCCAAATTCAAACATACTGACCCAGTGATCATAATGCCGTGCTTTGAAAATACTGATGATGTTTTTTTTATTTGTGTCAAAGCGATTGCAATCGAAAGTTTTAAAATTAGTTGATATCTCCTATGGTGGTGAAAATGGATTCAATCAGGCAATTGAGTTGTCTACTGAAGTCCTCTCCAACGTGAAATTCATTCAAGAGAAGAAACTAATAGGTATGGATGGAATGTAGCTAATTTCCATAGTATCCTTAGGTTTTTCCCTATACCAGTATTTTCCCATCTTTGAAGCAGGTTACATTTTTGCTTCAAAGATATAGGAAGGTAATAGGAAGGAATAATTAGAAAATTAATTAGGGTCCTATTAGAATAATGTTCTTGAAAGTCCCTTTCAATTATAAAATTCTATGAATCTGAAAATAGAAACAGTAGAGCTTCATGATTATCCTAGCCTAAAAATTGCTTATGTATAAAACTGTCCCCAGAGCACCAAAACTCCCTTTTGTGTATCATTCTATGAACTCTTGACCATTGTGGGGAGGGGTGAGGTGGGGTGTAATCTTATGCCTTATCTTCAATGTGTTGTAAACTTTTTTTTTTCCTCCAATGATTTGCTCTGCAATTTGGAAGGTGCAAGTTAATGTGTATCTTTATTGTCTGTCTACCTTCTCCATTCCTAATTATATGTTGCTGAACACTCCTGAAGACAGTAGTAAACCCATTCCGATGGGCTCCACTACACGTGCATGTTTTCTAATCCCAACTGGGCTCTCTCTGCAGCATGGCTCATCCTTTTATTCTTCCCTGAATGACTTGTCATTTTCCACAATGTCTATTCAAGGTCTGTAGCCTCCATTGTCACCTTTCTTTCTGACTTCCTGCTTTATAAAGAAAATTAGATACCTCCATCAAGAGCTACTCTGCATTTCCTAACAAATCTATCTTCATCTTTCATTCTCCTCTAAGCTGTTTCTACTCTGATGAATACTCTTTGCCAAGACTAAAAATGCTTCACTTATATTCCTGATCCTGTCATCTCACATGTCTAGAAGCCTATCCATCAAGTCATTCCCTTCCATTACTTCCATATGCAAACATGCTCAGATATCCCTGACTGTAACGTTCCCCAAAGTTATCCTTTATTCCTCCTTTTAATAGCCAAACCCCTGTAAAGAATTATATTTATCTCTTATTTTTCCTCACCTCTCTCTCCTCAACCCCTTGTAGTTTGACTTACATACAATTTCACTGAAACTGTTCTTTCCTATTAACCTCAGTAACCTTTTTTTTTTTTAAAGCAGGAATCATTCTTATCTCTGCAGCTTTTGACACTTATTGACCATTTCTTCCTCTTTTTCTGTGTTTTCTGGCATCTATGACTCTGATCTTTCTTGGTTCTTCACATACCTGTCTGACTTTCTTGGTGGTCTTTATCAAATCATCCTTTCCCACACTGTGTGCATCAAAATTCTATCTTGTATCCTCTTTGCTCTCTTCTTTGCTGATCATTGTTCATTTATCTCTTTATATTTGACTTCCATAGCTATATATCCAGCCTTACTCTCTTTTCTGAACTCCAGTCCCATATAACCACAAATGCCTACTAGATATCTCTAACTGGTTATCCTACAAATATCCCCAGTGCGAAATGTTTTCAGTGGAGGTCATTATTCTCCTCCTCCCCCCCCCCCAAAAAAAAAAAAACCCTTCTCTAAACTTTCCCTTTTTTTGTTATCACCATTTTTCTAGTCACCCAAATTTAAAACCTTAAAGTTCTTCTTGATTTCTTTCTTCTATCTCCATATCCAGTCATTTAACAAATCTACAGTATTTCTTGCATCCATTCCCTTCTTTCTATTTAGTCTCTTCTTTCAGATCCTTACCATCACACTCCTAGACTACTATGATAGCTTTCTAATTGGTTTCCCTGACTTTTGTCTTCTTCCTTTTCCTGTCCTTGCTCCAAAAAGCAGCCAAATTGCTGTTTCTGAAAACAGACCTGACCTTGTTACTCTGCTATTGAAAACTCTTCAACTTCTGTCATCTTGAGGACCTTGAATAGAAATCTTTCAGTATAACATTTAAAGTTCTTTGCAATCTGCCTTCTACTTATCTTTGTAGATTATCATTTCCCTTCATTTTCTGTCCATTATGAGCAACTGATTGCTTGCTGTCTTCATTTTCCTAATAGTCCACCTTCTACTTATGCATAAGGAGTCCTTGGTGTCTGAGATCCATTAGATCCTTGTCCTTGTCTTGAATTATTAGCTTCTTTTAAAGCATAGTTCAGGTGTTGCTTCCTAACACCTTTCCTGATCTCCCTCTTAAAATTGCTTTTTATATATAGTATATTAATTGTTATACATGATGTCTCCCCCAAATAGAATGGAAGCTCCTTGAGGGTAAGGATGGTTTTGTTTTTATCATTCTATCCCCAACATCTAGCCAATGATTTTTTCATAGTAGGTGTTTAATAAACATTTGTTGGAGTATTGAATTGACTTGTCTTCTTGGACATTTTCTGATTGTAGGACGATACTTTGATGAAATTAGCCAAGACACCGGGAAATACTGTTTTGGAGTTGAAGACACACTAAAGGCTTTGGAAATGGGAGCTGTAGAGATCCTGATAGTCTATGAAAATCTAGATATAATGAGATATGTTCTTCATTGCCAAGGCACAGAAGGTATGAGTTTGATAGAGTGATGGGATTATTCTTTTTAAGAATTTAAGGTGGCTGGAACAGAGTCTTAAAGGTCCATTGCATGGTCTCATGAGCATCAAGAAAGCTAACTTTATTGTTACCACTTCTCTTCTACCTCATCAATTTTACTTTTTTCTTCTCCTGTCACCATTCTTTCTCCCATTCAAAAAAATCTGTCCTTTCTGAAATAAATACAAAGACACTCCTATGGATTTTTTTCAGTATTCTTTTTGAACCAGTGAGATGATACTGGATAGAGTACTAGGCCTGGAGTCAGGAAATCCTGAGTTCAAATCTGGCCTCAGACATTTCATAGCTATGTGACTCTGGGCATGTCGCTTAACTTGTGTTTCAGTTTCCTCATTTTAAAAACAAGGATGACAATAGCATGTACCTCCCAAGATGATGATTATTATGAGGATCAAATGAGATAATTGTAAAATTTGTAGCATGGTATCTGGTACATAGCAGGTGCTATTTAAATGCTAATTATTATATCATTTAAACAGGAATAATTTCTTTTGGGAGATTTTGTTCCTCTTAATTTCCTCTTAATTAATCCTCACATTGGAAATTCTTAACATTCTAAATGGGGTGTCTAGAGTAGTTTTAGAATTTGTACTTCACCTAGTAGATCAGTGATTTTGATACCATCAAGACTAGGCTTATTTTTTTTTTCCTCTCTCCCAAAATCTATAGAAGAGAAGATTCTGTATTTGACTCCAGAGCAAGAGAAGGATAAATCTCACTTTACAGACAAAGAGGTATGTATAGGTCTTCGTTTCCAATCTTTTACCATAATTAACTGTTTGACTTAACAGTGACTCTTTGGGGCCTCAGTTTCCTGACCCATAAAAATCAGAGGATTCCAGCTCTAACATTCTCATTGTTTCTTGGGTGAGTAAACATTGGAGTATTAAAATTCTATTTTCAGCCTTCTTATTTTAGTGCAGTCTTGTTTATAAGACAGAAAGGACCTACTTTTTGGGGATTTAATTTTGCTTTTCAACTGTCAAAACCATTTGTCAGAAATTAACTTGAAGTCAGCATTTTACACCATATTCCACAAAAAGCTCAAAGTGAATACTGAACTTGAATTTTAAAGGTCATACCATATAAATGAAAACCAAAATCAGGTATTTGTCACAGCTTATGGCAGATTTCTTAACCAAATGATGAAAGAAGTAAACACAAAATAAAAATTAAATGAAATTGAAAAGTTTTTGCACTAATAAATTTGTGAAAGCAAGTTTATGATGAGGAAAAGCTACTGATTAGGGAAAATCTGCATCAAAAGATGTGATAGACCTGACATCAGAATTATATAATAAACTAACACAAAGATGTAGGTAGTCTAAGCATATAGACAAGTAAAAGAATTATAAATTGTTTATAATATGAGGTTGCCTTGTACACTGATACACTGTTAACACAGCTGTGTATGATTTGACCATTCTGGAAAGTAACTTGGAATTGCGGGAAATCACTTGGAAAATGACTAAAATATGTATCATTTAAACCAGAGATTCTAAACTAGGAATGGACTCCAAAGTTATAAAAGTCATATATACATAAATGAAGTAACGCTTTTTGCTAGAAATTATGAAGATGGAGAATTCAGAGAACATGTATTTTAATTTTTCCATTTACATGTAAAAGATAGTTTTCAACATTCACTTTTGTAAGATTTTGAGTTTCAAATGTATTTTCTCCTTACCTTCCTGTTATCCGAAATAGAGGGCAATCTGGTGTTATGTTATACAAGTACAATCACTTAATGTATTTCCATATTGATCATGTTGGGAAATAAAAAATAAAAGGGAAAAATGGTGAGAATAGTTATGTTTCGAAATGCATTCAGTGTCTCCATAGTTCTTTCTCTGGATGTGGATGGCATTTTTCATTCCATTGGAATTGTATTGAATCACTGTATTGCCGCAAAGAGCTAAGTTGTATCATAGTTGATCGTAACATAATCTTGTTACTATGTACAATATTCTAGTCTTTAATTAACTCGGCATCAGTTAATTTAAGTCTTACTACTTTTCTGAAATCAGCCTGTTCATTTCTTCTAGAACTGTAATAGTCCATTACATTCATAATACCACAACTTATTCAGCCATTCTCCAATGGATGGATATTCACTCAATTTCCAGTTCCTTGCCACCACAAAAAAAAAGCTGCTATAAACATTTTTGCACATATGGGTCCTTTTCCCCTCTTTTATGATCTCTTTGGGTTAAAGGCCCAGTAGTGGCACTGCAACAGTTTTATAGTCCTTTGGGCATAATATGGAAGTCTTATGTAAACTGACACAGAATAAAATAAAAAGAACCAAGGGAAAATAATACAGAGTAAATACAGCAATGTAAATTAAAAGACTTAAAAAAGAAGAGAAACTCAATGTTGCTCCCCAAACTTGATTTTGAAGAGGAGATAGGAAAATAATTTTTTCCCCTTCTTTGCAGAGGTGGAAGACTATGGAATAGTGCACATAATGTAAAAATTAATGAATATCTTGATTAGTTTCTTTTTTCCTTCTCTTTTGTTACAGGGCTGACTTGCCTTGAGGTGGGAGGAGAAATATTATTCACAATTGAAGGTTATAGAAAAAAGATTTCAATAAAGAATATTTTAAAATGATGGAATCTTTTGTTTTTCTGTCACCTTCATTTCTGAATACATCCCACCTCTTCCCCTATCCACTGAACACTTGTAACAATAAGGAGAAAAAAGAGGGCAATTCAGCATAACAAACCAACTGAGTCTGGTAGTTTACTGAGAGTCTGTATCCATAGTCCCCCACTTCTTCACAAGGATAGAGTAGATATTTTTTCAAAACCTACCTTCTTGATCATTAAAATTGCAATGTTCAGAGTTTGGTATTTTCTTTTCCTTTTCATTATGTTAATTATTAAATATATTGTTTTCCTGACTCTGCTTACTATTATTCTGCATCAGTTCATATCATATCCTTTCCCAAGAATAGGAAAATTTAATCCAGTCACAAAATAAGTTCTTCATTTCTTTTTATCTTGGTCATCTGAAAAACTAAAGTTGGTTTTAAATTAAGTCTTTGCTTTCTTCAAGTTGGGTCTTCACATATCCTAAAGCTTGAGCTGTTTGATTTGGTATCAGTTTCACATTCTGATTTTCCTCAAATAGCTCCTTTAGTTCTTAAGTCTGAGGGTCTTCTATGTTACTCTGGAAAATCTAACTGGCAGAGCTGCTCTATGAGTGCTTTAGTGCTTCCTAAATGGTGTGACTTAGGGAGCAATTAGTGAGAATTATAATTTGTAAAATTGCTTTGTGTGTGTATTGGAAATTTAATACTGTAATGTGTAGTGTCCAGCTTGTTGAAGCTAAAGAACAAGAGATATTTGAGATCTTAGAATATCTTTTAATGTGGCAAAACTCCAGAAGTTTTGCTTAATTAATTTTCAGATTTGGGAATTTAACTGGAAAGGGGCTGACATCCAAGCCAGAGTGTCTTCACCTGATTGTCTTTGAATCTGAATCCCTTGGTCTGTATTCTCCCACAGACAGGACAGGAACATGAGCTGATAGAGAGTATGCCGCTACTGGAATGGTTTGCTAATAACTATAAGAAATTTGGAGCAACATTGGAAATTGTTACAGACAAGTCACAGGAAGGATCCCAGTTTGTGAAAGGATTTGGTGGAATTGGAGGTAAGCAACAAGTTGTAAATATGAGATTAAAGTCTCCAAAGAGCTTGGTCAGTATCCCAGTTTCAGGTATTGCTCAGTGCTTTTAGACAATTGTCTTTCCTCCAGGGAATTCTGTTACATTTTCATTTTCTTGTTCATGCCTTGGTGTGGGGGTGGGAGGGTGGGAGCATTCAGGACTTGAGAGATTTAAAACATACTTATGGACAGTCTCATTTCATGTAAACAAGGAAGAGTTGGAAATTTAGCTTGAAGTTCCTTCCTTTGGCTAATTTGGCACCTCTGATTCCATAGTAAACCTAGACTTCTCTGTCTTTAAGAGTTTATTCTTTGTTTGTTCCCCCAGGTATCTTGAGGTACCGAGTAGATTTCCAGGGAATGGAATACCAAGGGGGAGATGATGAATTTTTTGACCTTGATGACTACTAGGTAGTCGACCTGGGTCCGGCAAAACGTGCCTCGCCCTCCAGCATCCAACCCAAGGAGCAAATGCGTGGTGGAAACAAAACAGATCCCTGCCTTATGATTGGAACATTTCCAGAACTTGATCCATGAGCATTGGATATTGAAAACAAAACAGAAACAAAAAAACCCAACCCTACACTTTGATTTGTCATGGTGTCAGTGCAGCAGCAAACTACTAAGTTCCTAAATGCCACTTTGGACTAATTTAAAAAAAGAATCGCAGTTTTTACTTTTACTCAATGGTGAAATTGGTTGCTCTTGTATTTTATGAAAAAAAAATGATTTTTTTAACCTTCATACATAGAAGCAAAAATACTTTAACTGCTGTAAAACCTTCAAAAGTTAATAGAAGTAAGATCATAATGGTTTGTTTCTTATTTTGATTGGAGAAAATTTCAATTGCTGCATTTCGCGGTGACCCATTTACATGGCATTCTCAGCTTAGACTGCATAAGAAGAAATATATGTGGTGAAATATTGGAACCATTTCTCTCTTGGTCTCTGTTTAATGTTGAAAGGGTAAAATAACAGAAGGCAGCGTCAGCTTCTTCCCCTAAACCCACACCCCACATACCCCAAGCAGTCGGTTCAGAGGGTACAAGTTGCACTGCACATTCAAACTGACTTAGGAATCGCTGAGTCACTGGACTGTTTACTCACACCCATTGTGCAGAAACATTTGTGCCCAAGTTTCAGGAGCTTTCATCACTGTATGCTCTAAGGAGGGTGCCCAGGATCTTAGCCTGCTAGAAACTAGTTGGGGGTAGCAGGGGGGTGGGAGGGTGGGGGGAGTAATGGGGCACTTGTGCTGGGATTGTGAGAAATAAAACATGCAATTTAAGTGGAAGCAAAGTAATTTAAAGAAATTTTTATTTTTTACACTCGGGTCTATTCCTTGGTAAAGGGAGGTGGTTGTGTTTTCCTTGTGTTGGGACAGCATGAGATTATGTGAATTTTTTGATTTAAAAAAAAAAAAAACAAACTGAAAGATGTTTCACAGGGATGACAGACAAGACGTGTATGACTGTGCATGTGATTAGAAACCCCCAAACTTTCTGGTGGGCCTGGAGCTTCTTTTTAGAATTTGGGACGCACAAGCATCACTCACATGGGAAGTTAGGATGGGGGTAAGGGAGCTGACAAGGGTCAGGACCCAGCTCCCGGCATCAAGGACTTTAACCATGTTAGATCCAAAAGTAGCCCCCAAAATATGAAGCCTGAGCTTGTCTCTGGGGAGTAAGTTGGACTTATATCCAACTCATGTGCAGTGCTGTGGAATGCCCAAGAAGGTAACAGTGGATAAAGTGTAGAATGTACCCCATGATAGCAATGGATAACGTGTACCAAATGGACTTTGAGCCAGTGGTTTTAAAAGTCAATGTGGTATATCACCCACATACTGACAGTAGTGGGGTTCATTTGGTTTTCAGATTGGGTACTTTTCACACTTTAGTGCCTGACTGCTTCTTCACTGACTTTTGATTCAGTCACTCGTAGCTTTATTGGTCTGAACCAACTCCTTGTTCCAAGGTTGCAGACTTGCTTATCGTTCCAATAATCCTGTTTCACTTGAATGAAGGGAGTATGTCTTAAAATGTAACGCTTCTGGTTCTCACACTGTACTCTGAGGTCCAAATGACTGTCTGTCAATGTGTAACCTGATGTGTCAATCTCCCAGTAAGAATAAATGTTTGGATGTTCACTGGATTGGGAGGCTTCACCAGAACAGGCTTTTGCTTTGGGCTCTGCTGTTTATTTGCAGAAAACCCAAGTGTGAACAAAATTGCTCTCTTCGCAGCAGTACCTTAGGGTTTTGCCATTGTAAATGGGTCTAATGTGATATGACAAGACCAGAAAAATTGGATGTAAATTTACATATTTGAATATACTGCTTGTTGTTTCACATGATACATTTAGGGTATGCAGCTCCTTTTTTTGTAGTTTTTATTTTTACTATTTAAGTTTGGAAATGATGCCAAATTTTTGTATTTCTTTAATCAATGTGTTCTCTTCGGTGATATATATTGCATTATATATTGATGTGTGTATCAATATATACTGATATGTATTACACTTACACATACACATACGAGGGGGTGAAAATCGTAGCCTTCGCATTCTATATAGCCTCTGCAGAGAGATCTTAAGCAGCGAAATCTTGGTGTTGTGATGTACAGAAATGGAGAAGAGTATTAAACCATATTTAAGAATATAATCTGTGTGCTTGAGATTTTTTAGGACTGGTACTGGGTACTATTGTGGTAGGAGGGTGGGGGTACTGACTTTCTTGAGGCCCACATTCCAATCGGTCCATGGTCATTGGTATTTTACTGACTTCTCTACAAGTTTTGATCTGAGTATTGTATGTCACGCAGGATCATGACCTTGTGGTTGGGCAGGTAAAGAACTGTCCTGGTGAAGGTCTATAGTTGAGGAAGGATGACAGCAATTCTTTAAAGTCTCATTAAAATCTGGATTTTTTAATAGGCCCAAGTAATCCCAAAGTGCCTCTTCCTTTACAAAATACTCCTCTTCATAGACCTAAGTGGCTAGTCGCTGGAGATGTGGTCAGATTGGAGAACAAGATACCAGATTGAAGTTTTCCCCACCCACCCGAGTTCAAGCCTGGTGTAAAGGGTCTAACTTCAGAATGAAATAGTTTTCAGTACCATTCCCAGGATTTAAGAGGAGGAAGGAAGGACTCTTCTTGTCCAGACTCATTCGGTAGTCAAACAAACAAAAAAAAAAACAGTCCACAATTTTGAGATCTCTCCCACGGGCTTTTACATAATGTGTGGTTTGGCCTTCTCCCAATCCAAAATGTGAGTAAGAAGAAATCGCTCAGGACTCCTAAAGAATGAAGTACTTAGAATCCTTAGGATTTTATAAGCTGGCTTTGATATGAAAACATTGGTCTTTTTTGAGGAGTGGAATTTCAAGAAAACTTGTTTCTGAAGTCCATTTAGAAATAAGCTTTTTCTTTTTTTAAAAGTGAATACATCACATCTCACTATTTCTCCTGCCCTTCCCAGTGAGCCATCCCCTATAAGAAAGTATAAAGATTAAAAAGTGTGACAACAGCAAAAAAAAAAAAAAACCCACTAATGTATTCGGTAACCCGGCATTCACATGATTTTCCCACTTTTTCAAAGGAAGGAATTTGGGGAAATTGTCTCTTCTCTGGGGACAAGCTTGGCTATCATAATTTTGAAACCTATTCCAATTGTTTCATTGTCCTATTTACATTGTATATAGTTTTCCCGGTTCTATTTCACTTTGTATTAATTCATCTAAGTCTGTGCTTTTTATTTTAAGTTATTTCAGGTTGCTTTCCACTTTTATTAGTGGAATACAGTAACAGAAATTGGCATTTGTTTCTTGGTTTGAGGTGTAGATTTTGATTAGCTAATTTCACCTCTTTGAAACCATGGAATTTCTGGACTGGTTCCCTAGACTCAGAAAGCCCAACATGCCCAGAACCAGAGTGGGAAAAAATAAACCTGTTTTAAGAGGGGCACATGGAGGTTCAACAGGAAACCACAACAGTCCAATAATATAGGTCAAGGTTTCTAGTCCATCTTGGAAGTCTTATGGCACTTCTAGGTCTGTTCCCTGGCTCATGTTGCTTGCAGCCTGGCACTGCTTCTATATGGCTATGAGCCAGGGAAGAATTTCAACCCTGGGCCAACTTACCTCATGCTGCCAATTAAAATGGGTGCCAGCTGTGAGATCTCCCATTTCTCATACTTGTCAAGCTCCACCCCCTAGAGTGTGACATCTCTTTCTCAAGCTGCTAGAAACCTGGCTGTTAGCCTGGAAGACGGTTTTATTAGGAGATCTATAAAGAGTCAGTGAGGGGCAGCTAAGTGGTGCAGTGGATAGAGAACAAGCTCTCAAGTCAGGAGGACCAAGTTCAAATCTGGCCTTAGACACAACACTTCCTAGCTGTGTGACTCTGGGCAAGTCAACTTAACCCCCTAATTGCCTCAATAACAAAAAAGTGACTGAGTCAGTGAGGAAGCTCAGATTATCAGCAAGTATTCAAGAATAGTTTGCATAGATAAAGGCTTATATTATGGAGTTTAAATATATGTGAGTTTATGAGATGTATATTTTTTGTAAGTATCACATATAGAACCTCATTATCTCTTTCCCCAGCCTGGTTTCCTAGCACAGTACTTTGCAGACAAGTACTTAAAAAGGGCAGTCCAGTGGAGCAGTGGAAAGAGGGCCAGGCTGAAGTATGGAAGTTCTTATCTGGCCTTAGGCACTAACCATATGACTGGGCAAGTCACTTAACTCTATTTGCCTCAGTTTCCTCATCTAAAAGGAACTGGAAAAAGAAATAGCAAGCTATTCCAGTATCTTTGCTAAGAAAATCCCAAATGGGTCAAACTAGACTGAAACAACTGAAACAAATGAACAGCAAACAACTTGACAAAATAAATAAAATCTAACAGAAAGAACTTAAGATTTGTAAAGCCACTTTACATTATCTCATTTTATTTTCCCTTCAACCCTGTTATCTCAGGTAAAGATCGCAATAGAACAATTTCCCAGGAGCTTCCATTTTGCACAGGTGACATTGCACTGGAGCCACTAGATGGTGCTGCAGCTAAAGATAATGGAGGTATAAAGTAAAGCATTTGTGTAGAGAGAAGTGATTCTCAAACTTTTTTGGTCCCAAAAACGTCTAAAAATAATGGAGGACCCTAGAGAGCTTTTGTTTCTGTGAGTTATGTCTATTGTTATTTACTATATTGGAAATAACAAAATTTAAAACATTTAAAAATAAACCCATAATATTAACATAATACTTTAAAGTAAGACAAGATTTCCAAAACAAAGATTTGAGTGAGAAGAGTGACATTGCTCTTCCAAATTCGTGCAAATTTCTTTGATATCTCTTTCTGCATTCAGTCTTGCACAATGTTGTTTTGGTTGGAAGTACATGAAAATCTGGTTCCTCAGATATGTAACTGGAAAAGAAATTTATATAGACAAATAAAATCTTACTATTGTGAAAAAAAATTTTTTTAACATTGTAGACCACCTGAAAGTGTCTTGGGGACCACAAATCACACTTTGAGAATCTCTAGGTAGAGAATTTTAAGGTAATCAGTCGCTAAACAATTTAAGTACTTACTATATGCTAAATATTGTACCTTATGGGATTCAAAGAAAGATAAAAGACCAATCCCTTCTCTTTAGAAGTTTACAGACTAATGGGGGAGAGAACATACTAATAACTATGCATGAGCAAATTGTGTACAGAAAAAACTGGAAATAACAGAAGGAAGATACTAAAATTAAAAGAGAAGGAAATGTTTCCTGTAGAAAGTGGGATTTTAGCTGGAACTTGAAGGAAACTAGGACAACCAGGAGGAGATGAGAAGGGGAGTGTTTCCAGTATGGGTGACAGGCACTGAAAATGCCTAGAGATGTATCTTGTTTGAGGAACAATGAGGAGGCCAGGTACAAGAAGACATGGAAAGAGTAAGGACTGGGGAAGAAGACAGATTATGAAGGGCTGTGAAAGCTAGAGAGGGTTTTAGGTTTGATTTTGTAGGTCACTGATATTAAACAACTAGAAATGAGTGGGGGCAGTGGCAGGGCCCAAAACTACTGAACTACATAAAGATCTCTGCATTTTTACTTAGAAAAGCATATATTAACATCTTTTAACTTGGTTCCCGTTACATTTGGGAGTGCCAGATTGACATATGTTTGATGCTTTTGCTAAAAGTAACAAGGAACCAATAATGTGTTAAGGGAAGGGAAATTGATGTGACCGTACTTGAATTTTGAGTGGCTAGAGTGGAGCCACAGCTGTGGATAGAAGAAAGCCAGCAGACTATTGCAATAATCTGGCCATGACATGATGAGGGGCCTGCACCAGGATAGTAGCAGTGTCAGAGAAGAAAAGGTAGCATATGGGAGACACTAGGAAGATGAAATTGACAGCTCCTGACTAATTAGGTTAGCTAGGATAAGGTGGGGAGAGGAAGGTTGAGAATGAGGAGTCTAGGAGGATAGGAGTCTATGTGACTGGAAGGATGAAGGTGCCGTCTTCTAACAGTTTGAAAGTGAGAAGGGCTTGGGGAGAAAGCATTCTGTTTCAAATATGTTCAGTTTAAGATATACAGGACATATAGTTCAAGATGTTCACTGTGTAGCTGGTGATCTGAAACTGGAAGTCAAAAGTGAGTTTAGGACTGGATACATAGATATGAGTATAACCAGTATGATTAATAATTGAATCATGGGGATTGATGAGATCACTAAGTGAAAATAAAATGGAGGAAGGAGAGAAAACTCAGGACAGAGCCTTATTAGCATGAAAGATCCTGGATGAAGATTCAGGAGACTGGGAAAAAAAAGATAATAGGAGAGAATAGCATCACGAAAATCTAGGAAGAAGAGAGTATAAAGGAAAAAATGGTGCTTGACAATGGCAAATGTAGCAGAGAAATCAAAAAGGATGAGGAATGAGAAAAGGCTATTAGATCTGATCATTAAATCATTGATAACTATGGAGAGACCAATTCCCAATGAATACACCAAATTATAGAGAATTAAGAAGAAAGGAGGGGAAAAAAATGAAAGCAGCTGTTGTAGAAGGCTTTTCGCAAAGCATTTAGCTACTAAAAGGAAGGGAGATATAGGAAAATACCTATTAGGGAAGAGTGCATCAAAATTTTTTGAAGATGGGGGAAAGATGTGGGTATGTTTATAAGCAGAGAAGATCCAGAAGACAGGAAAAGGTTGAAGATAAATGAGAGAGTGTGATAGAAGACAGGACTAGTTGGTTTATCCATAAAATTGGGGAGCTGGAAATGGAGAAATAAATTTGTTCATGCACTAAGTGCTGGTGGAGACTTGGACAAGGAGTAAAGAAAAATAGAGTTTACTCCCATTTCTGTCTTGAATCACTTTGATTTTACTTGGAGTACTTATCCTATCTAGTCTTCAGCTTCCCCATCTTTTCTTGGAGTACTTATCCTATCTAGTCTTCAGCTTCCCCATCAGTAAGATAGAGATATCTATAACTTGAGTAAAGAAAGGTAGGTTGCTTTCACCAAAATCAATCATTTAATCAACTGAATTTATCTGGAAGGAGCAGGAAGACTGTAAATATGATTCCTAATTAGCTATCTGTCTCCTCTATTCTACAGTTAGTGGCACTTCAGATTTCTCCTCAATCTCTCCAAAATCCTAACTAGCCCAAAATGCAATCCCAATAAATATCAGGCTGAGTAAAAATTGCTTGGGTCAGGTGAGAGGGGTTAGTACTTTAACCCTTCATTTATCTGACATTGCCAAAGAATGACTTGAGAAACTTGTCCCTGATGAGGATTAAAACTTTCTGGAAACCTTAGCAAAATATATTGTTTCCTCTCTCCCTCACTTTCCCACCTTTTTTTGGCTGGCTGGCTTGTTTGTTTTTGTCTGGGTCTCTACGTCACAGGTTAGAAATGTTAGAACCAATCACTGCCCAGTCCCACTGCTGGTCAGCATTTTGACCTTTTTGTTTTCCTGGTTTTTGTAACCTGACTACCTCATTAGGCAATCTGATGGAGCACTGTCCCCTTTCCATGGTGGTTCATCTCATGCGTGCCAGACTTCCAATGAACATTTGGTCCCCTAACCCCTTGTAGCTCAGATCTCCTCAGCTCAAGGACCCTTAGCCTCCCTAGTAGCAGGGGGTTACAAACACGTACCACCACACCTGGCTCTTCTCTTACTCCTTAAACTAATAATGGTAATAACAGCTAGCACTTAGATAGCACACACTATGTGCCAGGCATTATATTAAGTACTTTAAAGTTAGCTCACTTGATCATCACAACAACCTTGGGAGGTAGGAGCTATTAACATTCCCATTTTATAGATGATGAAACTGAGGCAAACAGAAGTTTGACTTGCCCAGGATCATAAATGTGAATGTCTGGAACTGTGTTTAAATTCAGGTCTACCTGAGTTCAGGCCTGTCACTCTACTCATTGTGGTGTATAACTGCCTCCAAGCAAAATAATACTGAACATAATTGTTGAGTCACATTCATCACTGTGAATATTCATTATAATAATAATTATTATTATTACTTGGTGGGGAATGGGGAAAGCATCAGATCCATGATTTTATTGGTATAGAAAATTCTTCTAATGTCAATTGGCAAGTGCTTACTGTTGATTCCATCCAATATTTTATTGGAGGAGGGTGATTAGAGGAGACTTAAGTATTTATATAGCATCTACTGTGTTCCAAGCATTATGCTAAGTCTTTACAAATAAATATTGCTATATATAATACAATATCTTCAGAAGCTAGTGAGTTTTGTTAGAAATATCTATTCTTAATGCTGAATGCAATTAATAGCATACTTTAAAAAAAAACTTTTTCTTAATAATAGTTTTTACTTTCAAAATACATGCAAAAATAGTTTTCAACATTCACCCTTGCAAAACCTTGTGTTCCAAATTTTTCTCCTTCACCTAGACAGCAAGTAATCCAATATAGGTTAAACGTGTAATTCTTCTATACATATTTCCACATTTATCATGCTATGCAAGAAAAATCAGATCAAAAAGAAACAAAAAAAGTGAGAAAAGAAAAAAGTAAACAACAAAAAAGGTGAAAATATTATGTTGTGATCCACATTCAGTCCCCATAGTTCTCTTTTTGGATGTAGATGACACTCCATCACAAGTCTATTGGAAATGGCCTGAATCACCTCATTGTTGAAAAGAACAAAGAATATCACAGTTGATCATCACATCATCATCTTGTTACTGTGTAAAATGATCTCCTGGTTCTACTTATTTCACTTAGCATGAATTCATATAAGTCTCTCCAGATCTCTCTGAAATCATCCTGCCTGATCATTTCTTATAGAATAATAGTATTCCATTACACTCGTGAAGCATAACTTATTCAGCAATTCCCAGCCAATGGGCATCCACTAAGTTTCCAGTTCTTTGCCATTACAAACATGTGGGTCCTTTCCCCTCTTTCATGATCTCTTTGAGATACAGAGCCAATAGAGACACTGCTGGATCAAAGGATATGCACAGTTTGATAGCCATTTGGTCATAGTTCCAAATTGCCCTCCAGAATGTTTGGATCTGTTCACAACTCCACCAACAATTAAACTTTATTTTTCTTGAGGGTTTTTGATCTGTGTTCTTTTGCAACATACGTGGCTAATATAGAAATGTGTTTTGCAAGGTTGCATATATATAATCTATATCAAATTATTTCTCAAAGAGGGAGGGAGAAAATTTGGACCTTAAATTTTTTTAAATGAATATTAAAAATTGTTTATGTAATTGGGGGAAAATGGAGTATAATTTTTAAAAAAGTTAATGTTTCTAAACTGGGATGGCTCTAGATTAGCTGCTTATTTTTTCTCCTCCTTTAATGTTGGGCTATTGGATGTTTGAGTGCCCTTATGATCTTCTATCCTGCCGCTTCTAACCTCCTCTGAACTCAGAAACCAGGTATCCAAGTTAATTGGGACCAAGACTAGAATAAGGGTAACCAGGCTATGAGCTGGGCTGAAAGGGTTTTTCAGTGAATCATACATATGAACCTTAGCATATGAACCCTGTGTCATGTTTTGGCTATTCAGCCACTATAAATTGTTTCCAATTTTATCAACATCAAATGAGTTTCAGATTGTCAGAAAGATAGTCTGTTCAATGAGGTGCTAAAGTAATAATATTGTTAGTTGCTGGGAATCTTGTTTAAAAAACCATTACACACATACTTTATTAGGAAGGCAAAGTGGGATAATGAATAAAGTGCTTAGAGAATCAGAAAACCTAAATTCAAATCTTGCTTCAGAAACACTGTGCTAAGCACTTCACAAATATTATCTCATTTGATTCTCACAACAACCCTAGGAAGTTGGAGCTATTATTATCCCTATTTTGTAGATGAGGAAACTGAGGCAAACAGAGGTTAAGTAACTTGGCCAGCGTGACACAGCAATTAAGTGCAGGAGGTCACACTTGAATTTGGGTCTTATTGGCTATGAGTCCCTAGACAACTCATCTAAGTTCTGTCAGTCTTACATGTAAAATAAGGCTATTAATAGTATCTACTTTACAAGGTTGTTTTGAAGATCAAATGAGATAAAATGTTTTGCAAACTGTAAAATGCTATACAAATGTTAGCCATTATTATTTCTATGAGCTGTATGACTTTGGGTTTTAAAGTCTTTAACTTCTCAACTTCTCTGCAAAATTGATAAGATAGTATCCCAAGAATATGCTTCTCATGTGAGGATTAAAGCAGGTAATATACATAAAGCACTTTGTAAACCTTAAAATGCCATATTAAGTTCAACTGTTATTAATAATCCTTTTGCCTTCTCACATACTCTGCTTATTCCATGAAAGGGGGAAAATCATAATGCAGTGGGTTTTTTAAAATTAGTTTATTTTTTCCAATTACATATAAAGACAAATATCATTTTTTATAAGATTTTGAATTCCTGATTTTTCTCCTTTTTTTCCCTCCCTCTTCTCCAAGATGATAAGCTAATATGTACAATCATGTCAAGATATTAAGAGATACCCTGTGTCTTAGAACTACATCCCAGCATGAAAACTATATCCTGAGTCTGGCATAACAACAATCCTCACCCTCTGGCAAAAATCACATAATTATTATATTGCTTTGACCAATGGCAGGTGTTCTCTGAGGTCAGGCAAGTCCTAGACAGGTATCCATGGTCTCTCATTGTTCCAGTCATGAACCCCTGCTATGAATCAAATGTCTCATTGTTGCTGTTACCCCTCATTGTC
Source organism: Antechinus flavipes (assembly GCF_016432865.1). NCBI lineage: Eukaryota > Metazoa > Chordata > Mammalia > Dasyuromorphia > Dasyuridae > Antechinus > Antechinus flavipes. The sequence continues at coordinate 387,200,471 of NC_067399.1, read as the reverse complement.
AGGGCTACGGCTCACTGCATTTTGATTAGTATTAAGTATTGAAATCCCCCCACATTAAAGCAGGTTCTTCTCCTCCCCCCTCCCCCCCACTAGGGGCAGGGGTCCAGCACATGTCTTTGCTTGCAAGGTATTTCCTTTAGAAATCAAATTCCTGTTTGATTCCCAACTCTCCTGTCTCTGGCCTGGTCTGTTTGGCTCCAACCGTCCACAGGTTAGGGGCTGGTTTGATCAAGTTTACACATGTAACGCACATTAGTCATAATGTGAAAGAACTAACAGAACAAAAGGAAAAAAATGAAAAAAAAAAAACCCACAGTGAAAATAGTATGTTTTGATCTACAGTCAGACTTCATCTGGCTGTGGATAGGAGTTTCCATAGGAGTCTTTTGGAATTGTCTTGGATTATTATATTGCTTATTATATAAGCAAAATAATAATGATTATATATATATATGTTTATATATATATATACATATATATATATATATATATAAGAATTAAGACATTCATAGTTTATCATAGCATAGTAAGACTTTGCAGGTTTCTGAAAACTGTCTGCTCATCTTATAGCACTATAGTATTCCATTACATTCCTATACCCTAACTTGTTCAGCCATTCTTTGCCACCAAAAAAGAGTTAAAGCAGGAGTTTTTGGTTTTGTTTTTTCTTGTTCCCCCGCCAAAAAAAACCCCACATGGGTAGAACTAGAAACCATGAATCTTGATTCTCAAGTCTAGAATCCATTCCATAAGTGCTTTTCCTTCCTTGGACTCATGGATTTAATTGGAGTCAGCTCTCATTAACTTTAATTGGGTAGGAGAAGGAAAGATGAAAATTAGGGGAAAATGGACAGTTAACTATCATTATAGAAAGAATAGAAAATGGAGAAATCAAAAGGAAGAAGAGGGAAAGAGAAGAACTTCCTAGAGTATGAAAAGGTGATCAGGGGTAAGCTATATTTTTCAATGATTATTGCATCTTGAGACTTGTAAGACAAGAAAATATAAATGTTTCCAAATAATACCACTCAAGGAAGACTGCAGAAAGCATAGAAAAAACTCCTGTTCCCCCCTCACCCCAAGGTCTGGTCCCCATGGGACCAGAAATAAGCTCAGCTGCCCACCATCCACATCCTCCTCGTTTCCTTCCCTATAGACTCATTATTTTGTCAAATGTGGCCTTAAGCCAAAGAGCTAGGAAATCAAGATCAGCCCCTGGAAATTCCCTCCTCAAGTTGCCTATAGTTTCTGATTACAGAGACCATAAAAGGATCGAGAGGCAGGAAACCTAGGTCTCCTTTTTGGCCAACCAGTCAACCTCCTAGTCTATGATCTTGTTCACTCTCAGCTAGGCCTATCTTGGCCAATATTTCTGCTATTAGGAGAAGACCCTGATTTGTTAATTGGAACAGATGAGAACCTATGGTCTCATTTTACTAGGAGATTGGGGAGCCTAATTTGGAACCATGGACTAATGCAGCTCAGCCTCAATGTTTTGTGTGATCATTTCAAATTCATTTGAATTTCCCTTCCCAGGATGCCTAACTGCAAATTGTAGGCATTTAATATATTTTTTTGTTGATTATCATCATAGTACTTGACTCTTGCCCTTTCCCATCATACTCATATCTCTACCAAGTACATTTGTTGTAGATTTCCCTTATTTGGCTTAAACTATAGAAAAGTACCCCTCAGAATGGGCCCTCCCAAACATTCAAAAAGGAAAAAAAGCTTAATAGCCATCATTTAACAAAGCAATCAGAAAAGAGAGCCCTTTCCCTATGATTCCCTGGATAGTCTGATACAGTACAGAGAATGGCATCAGACTTAAGGAGACTCAGTTACTCCTCAGTACTGAGCAGTCTCTCTCTTGGTGAAAAACACCAGCCAGCTACAGGGCCCTGAGGATGGAAGAGCAGAGGGAAAATTCAGAAAGTTAAAATGTTTGAGGTTCCTTATCACCCATTTAGCTGACCTAGAGGAACAATTCTTAGAAGGAGGAAGAATATGTTTATTGTTCACCCTCCTCCCATTACACAATCTAACTGAGATAACCTTACAGTCAGTGTGGCTCCCAGGTCTTTTCTGGGAAGAACCCTAAATACCTACCTAATATTTCCCAGATTCATCCATCCTGAAACAGTTTACTAAACAGTAAAACTAACCATGAAGGGAGTGTCAACTTGTGACCATTACTAGAATTTTCTAATGGGTCTGTGAATAGAAGAAAGGGGATGTGATTCTGGGCCCAGCCTTGAATGAGGAACCTTTTGGAGCTTCTCCAGCAGAGATGTTTTAATAGATTAGTTCCCAATCCTATCTTTGGATTAGGGCTGGAAAGTGAATCATCAATCTTAATATTTGACACATCTTATTTTCCATTCCTACATCATCATCTGCATCAGACATCTCAAACTCAACAAAATGGAATTCATTACCTTTCTCTCTAAACCCATCCCTCATCCAAATTTCAATCCAATTCAACAAAATCTGGTCATTTTATTCTTCCTTGACCAATTAATCTTTCAACAAAACTTGCTGTATGCCTATAGTATGCAAGGCAGTATGTAGATACTGGGGGTGCAAAGGCATCAATGAAATAATCCCTACCTTACAGGAGCTTACACTCTGCTGAAAGAATACAAAATATACAAGCACAGGCAAAATATATAAAAATTGATTTTAAGAGTGAGGTTTCAGGATACCACTATGGAGCAAGGAAAACTCCCAGAGGAAGACATGCCTCTCTTTTTTTTTTTTTTGAAAGCCATATATCCATCTTGTCAGTGTCATAATCAAATCAAACCTCTTCCTCCCCAATTAGACACCAAATCTTGTTGTTCTAGCTTTATAACATCCTTCTGTTTATATAGCTACCATACTAGTTCAAGCTGTCTTCATCTCTCATTTGGCTTGTTGATCAATCAATCAATCAATCAATATTTATTAAATACCGTGCCAGGCACGGTGCTAAGCACTGGGACATAAAAAGGGACAACGAGATAGTCCTCAAAAGTTTACAATCTAATGAGGGAAATAAATATTTACAAAGCAAGATATATTTAGGATAAATAGGAAATAATTAGCAGGGGGAAGAAACTGGAATTAAGAGGGGCTTAGATGAGTATGGGGGACCTTGTAGCTTTTGACCATGACCGAAGAACTGTCAGCGTGCCCTCATTATGAAGAGGCTTCCTAGCTGTTATGCCCTAACACCCTAACAAACCAGAGAGATGAAACCTGAAATCATGACTTAGACTTCTCAGAATGAAGAGATGGAATGTCCAGCAGAGAGCAGCATCAACCCTATAATGTTGAAGATGTGAATCACCCCAGTTTATCCTCCTTGTATGTTCTCTGACCAGATGGATCATATGAACCTTTGTTCTGGGTCTTCCCAGCCGGAGATATGGTAAGCTTCTCAAGAACATTCCCCATGGAAAGAATCTTGGGACCTTATTTCTCACATTATCAGATTAAATGTCTTTTGTTGAACTCATTTTCCTTTGGCCAGCTGATAAAAGTACACATGTTGGTGGCAGAAGCTAGCCCCATACTATGTTTTAGTATATGTTAAATCACAGAGAATCTCAATTCTAGGGTGGCTTTTTTGGGGACTCTTGTAAGAAGGAATATCCCAAAGACAACACCCGAATATATTCTCTTTAACCTGACTCTTAGATTCCTTAGATTCCGTAAGAAGTGGCATTCAATCCCTATGTCACCACCTATTAGAAACCTTCCAGATTCTCTTAGGTATTCTCTTCTTTCTCAAATTATCTCATATTTACTTATCTGTTTATGTGTTATCTGTCAGGAGAATGAGGGCAGGGACATGTTTCCTAGGCACAATATCTTAAATCATTGTTGGATTGAAATTAATTTAATTTCTCCAATGAATTAATCAGGTGTTTACTGAAAATTTGACTAGATAGTCCTATGTTAACAGAGTTGTGCTTATAATGAGTGCAGTCAAAGACACTGGCCTTGCCCTCAAGGAGTTTATAGTCTTTACATACATAGCAAGCAGTTATTGAATGATACACGACACCTGGAGAAACTATTTGGAGCCTTCATGTGAAAGTCTAAATTAAATGTGCAAAGAGGTTCAACAGATCAGCCTTTCACTATGTCCTCCATTCCAGCCTCTGAGATTCTGAGAGCAAGAAGTAGCAGAAGTCAGGTGCAGGATCCAAATGTTGTGTTTACTCATAGTCTTATAATTAACAAATTCACATTGAGTCTCTACTGTGTACTGAACACTGCCTTGGATGATAGAGAAGGTAGAAATTTTAAATCAAGGCTCCTGCTTTCAGGAAGCTTATAGTCTAGTAGTTAGATAAGACAATACGTAGTGATAAAATACACTATTAAGTGATACGTGTGCCAGGATGTGATAATCCTTACAAAAGGGGGGATTTCTGAAGAAGCAGCATTTGGCTGGAACTATAAAGGATGAGTTAGAATCAACAGAAGAGAGGGTGGCAAGGAATTCCAAGCACAGAGAACTATGCGGGCAAAGGCAAGAAGACGGGAGCAGAGTGTGTTAGACCAGCAGAACGTATCTAGTTTGGCCAGAGCATTGAGTATGTGAAAGGGAAGAGTATCAGTCTGGAAAGTAGAGTTCACTGAGTCACTTAAGGCCTTGAATGGTCCCAGTCCTTAAGGGCACTGATCATTTCTGGGCCTTCTGACGGCTCCTCCCTTGAAGAGGGCACGCCGGTAGACCAATTACCCCCATTACCCATCACCCCCCATCGGCTTCCAAGCTTGTGCCAGTCTGTTCGGACTCTGCAGCTGAGGAAGAGATTGCCGGGAGCTCTCCTCCCCTCTGCTTTCTCATTTGGTTTCTCTGGTGCTGCTGCTATAAATAACCGGCCTGTTTCCAGCTGGGGATTTCCCCGGTCTGTGTGCTGAGAGAGAAAGCATCCCCCCTCCCAACCTGAGCTGCCCTCACCGGGAAGGCCTTGCAGGGGAGAGGAGGGTTAACAGGCACGGGGAGGAGCCGACGATGAGGGGACCCAATGAGCTAAGTGATGGTGGTGGTTTGTCCTTCTCAAAGGACCACAACGTCAGGGAGGAGATGCCATGACATGCAAGGGAACTGGATTTAAGGGAGGGGGGCTGGGCAACGTCACTTGCCTCACGTGCCCCTCCAGAGCCATCTGGGTCCAGGGGCCAGGTATAGATTAAGATGACTGGAGATGGCCCTGGATGCAGTGGGAGAGCCGGGTCTTTTTAAGCTAAGGGTAATGTAGTCACATTGGAACTGCGGTTCCTACAATGGCCAACTTTAGCTCAGTAGGAGCCTTAGTAACAGAGTTCCAATGTGACTACATTACCCACAATCCTAGCTTCGGAAAAGGAGAAAACGGGGAACTGGGCTGCTTCTGCCCAGGTGAAAAGCTTCGAACACAGGTTAGAAGGCAAAGATGCTTTAGGATTCAGACACCTACTTTGCCACAAGTTGTCCTCAGCCCCCAGGCTTTCGCTCTGGGAAATGGTTTGGCCTGCACCACCGGGTCATACGTTGGTTAGGAAGCCCTGATTGAACCGCCTGTGGGACAAGAGCTGACTTAGACTGAGAAAATGGGACCCATTAGAAAAGAGACGAGGGATTTAAAGGAGCCGCTACCCTCTCCCTATTCCCAACCCTTCCTTCTTCCCTGACATCCTCCTTTCCCCAACCCCCGGCCAGAAAGAGTAGTAAGAAAGCAAAATCTACTTCTCCTAGTTATTACTTAGAATACACTGAACTTAGCAGGGACTCTCCTTGTTGGTCTTAAATCTCAAATATATGTATCCTAGGCTCTGGGAATTTGTCTTTGCTAGATAGAGCTATTAATAATTTTGTTGTTGTTGTTATGGTGACGAGTGTATTTGGGCTTTCTAGATTGCTGTACCCCCTTTTCATTCCAGAAAGCCTCAGAGGTCTGAATGATTCCATCTTCCCTATATTAAATTTTCCATTTAACAATTCCTTTTCCCCCAACCCTAACTTTTCTCGCCTCCACACTTTAAGCATTTGTCTCCTTTTTTCAGCCTCTTTCTGATGAGTCCTGTCAATAAAATGGGGTTATCTTCCCCACCATACAGAACCAGCCTCTTCATCTCACCACATCCCTTGCAGTCCCCAGCAATGAGCCAATCTCCCCTTCCTTCACTATCCCAGACTGCTGCGAGAAGTTTGTAAAGAAATCTAAGGGAACAGAGATTGTTTTTATCTACTGGCTAATTCCTACTTAGAAGCCTTCAGTTTTTCCAGAGTTGTCACATGTCCAGGAGGGCAGAAACACAGACAACTCTTGCAACCTTTGCCCATTTCGGTGGAGACTAAGGTCAGGGTGTTGACACACAAGTGTTTATTATATTTCAGGGAGCCTGCTCCTACTGGAAATGTGGAAGCAGGTTCTTCCCTCCTTCCCCCATCTCCTCCACCAGCACCATCCTCACCCTAGCCTGAAGGTATGGGAGGTACCTCCTAGGGATGTGGGTTGACTTTACTAGACCCTAACACAGTGCATAAAGAGAAAGATTAGGTTAAGGAGACCTGAGGTTGGGAAACTATTTGTTACCGTAGCTGGAGCCTGAGCTCCAATAGCTCCTAGTCTAGTTCTTAATCTGCTGGGCTGTACCCCAATTTTGTTTTGTCTGGGGGTAGCTTTATCTAGCTATATTTGGAAACTCTACTCCACACCCTGCTTCCTCCTTCCCATCTAGCGTTGCTATTCCCAGATTCAAATAGCCCAAGAACGACAGAGATGTGAGCTGGGTTTCACTTCCACTTTGAGCTGAAGCTGCAGAGGAGAAGCTGGGAGCTAGACTCGAAGTTCCCGGCTCCAAGCCCTGGGGTTCCTTAAAAACCCGTTGATAACAGGGGGTGTCAAGGCACTGAGTGAGGCCCAGAGAATAAAGAAACCAAGCAGGATACCCTCTTAGCAGCGGGCTCGGGGTGTGTGTGCGCGTGGATGAGTGGATGGGGGGTTGGGGGAGCGATGTGGAGAGATGTTAAGCAGCCTAAATAGCGGTCCTCTAAACCGACTGTCCCCTAAACCTAAGTGGAATTCTTTAGAACATTTACCTGAAAGGAAGCTTTTGGGGAGGGGGGAGGATACAAAAAGGAAACTAGGGGACTTGGGAGGAGCAGGAAAATCTTGACTTCTGGGGGATGGGCGTGGGGCGGCTTTGCTTTTGCAAGTGGACCTCCGCTACCGTGTAGTTCAGGGGCATTCAGGCCTCGGAACGAGAAGGGAGAAAACTCGCGTTTTCGGGGGAGGGGGCACAAGCAGCCGTTTCCCGCCCGATATCTGTCCAGGTCGCTCTATTCTCCCTCCCTGCGCCTCCCGGCTCCCACAGGCCAGCCCCGGGTTCTGGAGCTCCCCAAGGCCAAGGGCAGGGGCCCCCGCCTTGGCGGCCAGGCAGAGAGCCGCAGGGAAGGCCCCAGGAGGGATCCGCTCCCAGTCGGCCAGGTCCTCGGGCCGCCAGCCAGCCGCGCCGGAAAGGAAACTCCTTGTATGGGCTGCGGGGAGGGAGGAAGCGCCTTTTAGGGCAGCAGGAGGAAGCGCCATAAATGGGGATGGGCGGACTGGGAGGCCGGCTTGGCTTAAGAAAAGGGGGTTGTCCGGGGAGGAGGGGACTGCGCCCGGTAAGGAAGCCGCTTCCGCCAGGTTGGGCTGGATCGGGTGTCAACCTCTAACCAATTGGCCCGTCTTTCCCATCTCTCTGCGCAGCCGGACTCCTCACCTTTTCCCCAGTTGCTGGGGCAGGGATTCCCTGAGAGATCCCTGAATATGGAAATTCCCTCCCTCAGCCAATCTCCCTCAAACCCGGCCGCAAATTCAATTTCTTTTCTCTGCTCCTTACAAAATTCCCTATCCTTGAGTTTCTGCAGCCTCCATCACAAATGTCTCCATCCCCACCGCCTCAATCTAATTTTCCCCTTTTCCCCCTTATAAAATCAACCAAATCATTAACCATCTAGGAAGCGCTACCGCGTACCAGGCAGATAATTATTAGGACTATAAACATGAAAGTCATCTTACTCAAGGAACTTAGATGCTGCCCTCCAAAAACGGTCCCATTTCCTGATATTTTGCCACATTGGGTCTTGTCTTTGGATACTCATAGCTACTCTCTTCTCCATCACCTTTAGTAATTTTTTTCTCCAATATCCAGTTGACCATTCCTTGCCCATTCCCTCCCGTTTCCCTTTAAAATCTCCTTTTGCATATATGTGCCCCGTTGCTTATTCCCCCCTTCCCCAACTCCCACATATCTTGCCACTCACCTCTGGACTCTCCTTTTTAGTCCCTTCGCTTTCTCGGTACATCAAAAGTAACAGGACACAATGTTCATTAGCTAAGTTCCTTTCCAGGGTAAGACATCTATCCCAAAGGTGAGAGGTGGGCAATGCGGGGGAGGGGGGGGAGGGAGGAGAGGGAGACACTGCTGAGACACTAAATCACCAATCCACAGGGGGCTATAATGGCTTGTGGATTACAATCGCCGCAACCTGGCTCAGGAATCTGGCTCGGAGCCATGGCATTGTTACATCCCGTTTCCCCTTCCCCTCCTACTCTTCGCAGTCACACATAAGCACGGTCCAGGAGGTCAGCATCCCAGAGATGATTCCAATCAGGACTACAGGAAGAGGAGCCTTAGCTGTCTTCAAGGTTTTGAAAAGCTGCCATGTGGAAAAGGAATTAGACTTGTTTTCGTTGGCTGCAGAAGACAGAACTAACTAGAGGCAATGGATGCAAGTTACAGAGAGGCAGCTTTCTACTTGATATATAAAGTGGGGGGGGGGGGAACTTCCCAAAAAGAGTTGTCCTAAAATCCAAGGGGCTGCTTCAGGAGAGAGTGATTTTCATGTAGAAGCTAGCTGGTTACTTGCTGGTTAAATTGCAGAGGGGGATAATTATTACTTCTCAACTCACTAGTTGAAATGGATTTATTTATTCTTAATAATAATAGCTAGTGTATATGTGTGCGTGTGTATGTATTTATATATGACATTTATATATCCTACTATGTGCCAGGCACTATGCTAAGCACTTTACAAATATTATCCTCACAGAAATCTTGAGAGGTAAAATGAGGCTGATAAAATGAGAACCCTGAGAGAGATAGGTCCTCTTTTTATTAGCCTCATTTTACAGTTGAGGAAACTGAAGCACAAAGGTTACGTGACTTGCCCAGTCTGGTTTTAAACTCAGTTTTTTCTTGACTCCAGACCAAGTGCTCTATCCACTATACCACTTAGCTGCCTTTTTCTTCTCAAGGGGAAAAGGAATTTGGTGGGAAACTATCCAGAAAACCACAGACTCAAAGTCATAGAATTTTCTGATGGAAAGAAACCTTAGAAATATATTACTTTCTTATCTTGCCAATTAAACTGAGACCCAAAGAGCTAATAAGAGTTTGGGGTTGAATTTAAACTCATCTTCTTCATTCCAGGCCTAGCACTCTATCCACTCTGTTACCTAGCTGCTTATCTAGTTAGGATCAAATGAGCCTTTAATTCAGTTCACTGGCACCAGGACATGCTTTCTTATGCAGTAAACTTCCTGAAGGTGACCAGCTTCCCTTGATTTTTTAGAGATGTAGGGTTCAGCCATCCCATATCACCCTCTTTCTGGGCCTGTTGCAGTTGTCTTCCCTTCCTAAGTCCTTCCTCCCTAAGCCCAACCTCAAAGGAATGAGGAAGGGCTCTCTAGAGGACCAACTTTGCTACACCTAAAGTAATTCTGCCATTTGAGCCACAGTCATCCTTCTTATACACACACACACACACACACACACACACACACACACCCATGAATTTGCTTGGATTTTATCCCTAGAAAGGAATCACTTTAGGAATCTCTGAGACTCTGATTCAGTGAATGAAACCATCCAGAAAAAAGTTTGTATAAGAGAATCTCGCTTTTTACTTGAGTCCCTTCCTCAATTCCCATCTACTTGATGATTCTCAGAATATTATATCTGCTCACCTGAAGAGTCAGTATAGCACAGAGAAAAGACTGTTAGACTAGGGAATAATAGGGTTCATATTCACCCTGAACTGCTATCTATGAGATTTGGGGCAAGTTGACTCCATTTTTCTCCTCTGTAAAATGAATGGATTTGGACTCAATGATTTCTAAGTTTCCTTTCAGCCCTAAATTCATTTCATCTTTATTTAAATTGAATTTTAGAAGATGGCAGCAGGCACTTGGTTTGCTCAACTTGTTCGAGTTGATGGGACACTGATGTATTGTTGGTGGAGCTGTGAACGAATCCAACCATTTTGGAGAACAATCTGGAATTATGCCCAAAAGGTTATCAAACTGTGCATACCCTTTGACCCAGCAGTGTTTCTATTGGGCTTATACCCCAAAGAGATACTAAAGAAGGGAAAGGGACCTGTATGTGCCAAAATGTTTGTGGCAGCCCTCTTTGTAATGGCTAGAAACTGGAAAATGAATGGATGCCCATCAATTGGAGAATGGTTGAGTAAATTGTGATATATGAATGTTATGGAATATTATTGTTCTGTAAGAAATGACTAACAGGATGAATACAGAGAGGCTTGGAGAGACCTACATGAACTGATGCTAAGTGAAATGAGCAGAACCAGGAGATCATTATATACCTCAACAACGACACTATATGTAGATGTATTCTGATGGAAGTGGATTTCTTTGACAAAGAGACCTAACTCAGTTTCAATTGATCAATGATGGACAGAAGCAGCTACATCCAAAGAAAGAACACTGGGAAATGAATGTGAACTATTTGCATTTTTGTTTTTCTTCCTGGGTTATTTTTACCTTCTGAATCCAATTCTCCCTGTGCAACAAGAGGACTGTTCAGTTCTGCACACATATATTGTATCTAGGATATACTGCAACATATCTAACATATATAGGACTGCTTGCCATCTAGGGGAAGGGGTGGAGGGAGGGAGGGGAAAAATTGGAACAGAAGTGAGTGCAAGAGATAATGCTGTAAAAAATTACCCTGACATGGGTTCTGTCAATAAAAAGTTATTATAAAATAAAATAAAATAAATACATAAATTTTAAAAAAACTTATTCAAGTTGAATTGTTAAAAGTGACCTTAAGTTTCTGTTCAAGGGCAAGAAGAGCTCCTGGGAACTTTGGATCTGGGACACTGCCATCGTACTTTCCTTTAGGCAATACCATACCGAAGCATGTCCAGACATACATTCGCATCAACTGAGAGGAAAGATTCCATAATCCTCCTTCTAGCCTAGCCTAGAAAACCTTCCCCATTAAGAAGTCCTCCTTCAATCTACTGAAACTTACATTTGGGGATGTCTTCACTTAGCTTCTCCTAATAGATAGTAGCAACTCCTAATGAGCTATAAGCCAATTTGTAGTCACACTATAATGCATGCATTTCCCTCATGGCCTTGTTTCTCCTTTGTCCCTGTTGGGCAAGAAGCCTAAATGGTTGGCATGGTAACCTTCCTCTTATAAGTTGCAGCCTTCAAGGATGTTTTTTCATTCCAAAAGACACTTTTTCTTTACCTACTGAAGATGGCCACTTGGTACTTGGCTATGTCCCTGGAAATCAAGTGACTCACATAGAGTTGAAACTTCACAAAACAATGAATAAAAGTATAATGGAGTCACTAATGTGCATTTTAAAAGTAACATTCCTTTGGTCTTCCTCAGATGTGTGTAATTTATTTCATGAAGTCTATCAAGGACAGAAGAGATATCTGGCTTTATTCCTTTCAAAATAGATTTGTTCTTCTATTTGGTATGGTAATTCTTTACAAGTTTAGGGGTTTTTTGGTTGTTGTTTTTCTTGTTTTAAATAAATACAAACTCCTCTATTTGGCATTTGAAGCCCTTGATAATTCAATTCCAACTGATTTTTCCAGACTGAATTCATAGACTTTCCCCTCAATATGACCTATATTCTAGCCTACTAAGTGTCAAAACACTATGTTCTCTCTCCACCCTGAGTCTTTGTAGAGATTGTGTCCCATACCTTTAATTACCTTTCTCCTCACTTCCATTCCTGGAATCCTTAATCTTGCAAGACTCAGTTCAGGTACTACATTCTTTCAGAATTCAAAATTATTTTGCTTTTATTATTTGTGTTGATCCTCCCTCTCCCCCTCCCAGTACAATGTATGCTCCTTGAAAGAAAATATTTTTTTCCTTCTATTTGTTTCTTCAGCACCTAGCACAGAGTCCAGATATATAAGATACTTAATAAAGCTTAATAATCAGTGCTGGGATTTTAAAGGAATGTGAAGGCATCTTGGGTCTTGAGACTACATATATCTTTTCCAATGAAATTAATCAATCCACAAATATTTATTAAGTGCCCCTATAATATGTTTCAGGGGAGTTAGGTGGCCTAGTCTTTAGGTCTGGAGTCAGAAAGACTCATCTTCCTGAGTTCAAAGTTGGTCTCAGACTTAGCTATGTGTCCCTGGGCAAGCCATTTAATCCTGTTCACTTCAGTTTCCTCATTTGTAAAATGAGTTGGAGAAGGAAATGGCAAGCCATTGCAATACCTTTGCCAAAAACACCTCAAATGAAGTAAAAAAAAGTTGGACATGACTGAAACAACCCAACAACCACAACAATAAGTAACTTGCTAAATTACTTGCCTAATTAACTAATAAAATTCAGCAGCAATATTTGAAACTTGGTCTTTCTGATTTCCAGTACAACGCGGAAACCACTTCTATAGGCACTAAATGAATAAATAACATTTCTTTGGGGTTGGGCCCTTAGGGTCTCCTCCTTTAACCAGAGACAAGGAATCAATGCATTTTCTCTTCTAATTCAGGAACAAAAGGCTCCAGGATTCTAGCTTTTTGGAGTAAAGGAGGGATGGGATGAAATGATCCCCAGTATTAGCAGCTTTGGGATATATTATGTACCTTCACATAAGGTAAAGACATTACTTTCAAGTTGAACTAGAGAGCTGAAGTTCCTTTCTAGGTCTATCTAAATCCTGGGTTTCTATAATTCTAGTTCTTTCACTGGTTTCCTTTCAGCCAACTACATAGTCCTTTTTGTGGAGTTTCCTGGGTAGAGGGCAAACAGAGGGAGAAAAGGCTTTCAGTCACAAATTCCATTCATATAATATATTAGAGTTAGTCCCTACTTCCTGTGTCCTCTAAGGTCTTTTAGCTTCTCATATAAGGAAGGAGGAAAGAGATATTTTCCCCATTATTTTAAAACATTCTCCTCCTCCTTTTCCTCTTCCTGCTTCACTGCTCCTGCTTCTCCCCTTCCTCTTCCTCCTCCTTTATTCTTCTTTTCTTTTCTTCTTTCTCTTTCTCTTCCTCCTCCTTCTTTTTCTTCTACTTCTTTCCTCTTCTTTCTCCTTCTCCCTCTCTTCCTCCTTCTCCTCCTCCTTTCATCTTTCTTTTTCCTCCTCCTTTTTCTTTTTGTTCCTCTACTTCTTTCCTCCTTCTCTTCCTCCTCCTCCTCCTCCTCATCCTCTTCCTCCTCTTCCTCTTCCTCTCATGTTCCTTCCTCTTCCTCCTTCTTTTTCTTTTTGTTCTTCTACTTCTTTCCTCCTCCTCTTCCTTTTCTTCCTCTTTCTCCTCCTCCTTCCTTTTCCTACTCTTCCTCTGTCTCTCCTTCTTCATCTAAAGGGAATTTTTAGTCAGAAACCACCATTCCTAGAATGGACATTCTATTCATTAATAAATATTCATTAAGTTCCTACTTAGTAACCTAATTGCCAGACGCTGGGCTAAATGATGGAAGACAACGTAAATGATATCAACACTGGACAAAGCTGAAGTGAAATTGTTTTGGAGCTGTAAGGGAACCTAGAGGTCACCTAGTACAGTCTATCACTATATGGATGAGAACCTGAGCTTATCTCTCTGGGCCTCAGTTTCCTTATTCATCTTATCTAAGATCACACAAAAAGCCAATGATAGGGCCAGGATTTGGAACCTCATCCTTCTGATTCCATGGCTCTTACCCCATTTCATTCTAAAAGGCATTGTTGGTATGCTACCATCAAAGTTAAAGGAAACAACCTTGCTTGGTGTTAACAACCAATCATTGATCAATATGGAGAGTAACATGTTCTTTCAATTGAAATCATACTGTTAGTTCTGCTGAACTGTTTTGATATTAATTGTTTGGGCAGGAAATATATCTTTAAGAGGGAGGAAGGAAGTTTGGGTGTTTTGGAGAAATATCTGTTGTGTCACAATAAAATATATTACCAAGAATAGGACTTTGCTGTCCTGGTACTTTGTCCCTCATAACGAAGCCTAAAATTATATTCAGGTTGGGTTTGTTAAGTCATTTTGATGATGAGTCTGTTGACTCATCTAGTTTTCTCATTTCTGTACCATGGGTATACCTAATATTGTCCAGGATTCTCTTTGTCCCCAAATGGACAATTTTGGCCATTGTTAACATCTTAACAAGGTATAAAATTCCTTTGGCAAAGTTCACTCCTTGATCCTTATAAATTCTGAGTTACCTCATGACATTTCTTTAAGAGTGGTTGATTCATAATCAGCTCAAGTACCTGAACTTTAGACCTGACTTTTATGGAGGAAGGCTGGATCCATACAGAAAGGATCAGAACTGAGAGACCAGACAGAAAAACCAGTGAGGTCCATCCATAAACTTATTTCCTATTGGAATACTAATGCATTGTTGGTGAAATTGTGAACTGATCTAACCATTCTGCAGAGCAATTTGAAACTATGCCCCAAGGGCTATAAAACTGGGCATATCCTTTGACCCAGCAATATCTTTACTCAGTCTCTATCCCAAAGAGATCATAAAAAATAGATAACTACAAAAATCTTTTTATTGTAGCTTTTTATTTACAACATATATGCATGGGTAATTTTTCAGCATTGACAATTGCAAAACCTTTTGTCCAATTTTTCCCCTCCTTCCCCCCACCCCTCCCCCAGATGGCAGGTAGACCAATACATGTTAAATATGTTAAAGTATAAGCTAAATACAATATTTGTATACATGTCCATACAGTTATTTTGCTGCACAAAAAGAATCGGACTTTGAAATAGTACAAAAATCTTTATAGCAACTCTCTCTGTGGTAGCAAAGAATTGGAAATTGACAGGGATGACCCTTTATGGGAGAATGGCAAAACAAATTGTGGTATTTGAATGTAATGGAATACTATTGTTCTATAAGAAATGTTGAGCAGGAAGATTTTGGAAAAACTTAGAAAGACTTACATGAACCAGTTCTGAGTGAAGTGAGCAGAACCAGGAGAACATTGTACACAGTAACAGCAACATTGTGTGGATGATCAACTTTATCTGATAGACTTTGCTCTTCTTTTTTTCCCTCAATATTATTTTATTTTTCCAATTACATATAAAGATAGTTTTCAACATTCATATTTATAAGATTTTAAGTTCCAGTTTTTTCTCCTTTCCTTCTCTATCACCCTCTCCTCAAGACAGTACACAATCTGATATAGCTTATGCATATACAATTGTTTTAAACATATTTCTATATTACTTGTGTTGTGAAAGAAAAATCAGAGCAAAAGGGAAAAACCATGAAAAAAAGAAAGCAAATAAAAAAAAAAGGTGAAAATAGTATACTTCAATCCCCATTCAATGTCCATAGTTTTTTCTCTGGATGTGGATGGCATTTTCTATCCAAATAGACTTGCTCTTCTCAGCAATACAATTCTAAAAGACTCGTGTTAGAAAATGCCATCCACGTCCGGATAAAGAACTATGAAGTCTGAATGCAGATTGAAACATACTATTTTCACTTTTTTTGCTATTTTTTCTTTCTTGTGGTTTTTCCTTTTTGTTCTGACTTCTTTCACAACATGGCTAAAGTAGAAATATGTTTAATATGATTGTATATGTGTAATCTATACCAGATTGATTGCTATCTTGGGGGAAAGTGAGGAGAGAGAGGAAGAAAAATGGAAATCAAAATCTTATAAAAGTAAATGTCGTGGCAGCTAGGTGGCGAAGTAGATAGAGCACTAGCCCTGAAGTCAGGAGAACCAAAGTTCAAATGTGATCTCAGACACTTAACACTTCTTAGCTGTGGGACCCTGGGCAAGTCACCTAACCCCAATTGCCTTAGTTAAAAAAAAAAGGCAAAAGCTAATAATTCCTTAAAAGAAATCTTATTTTCCAGGAAGAAAGCCTATCAGGCAATGTGCCACCTCTAAGAAAAACACATGGTTTCCAAGGGGTTTCTGGATCAAATCTCCTGGACCAAGGCTCCTGAATCCACTGGGGAAGTACTTAGACTAAGCAGGAACTAAGCAGTAAAGATTTCTGATGAAGAAACAAAAGCAGACTTTGCTTTTCACTGTTTTGGTGACTTATGAGGGTCTAGGAAGAGAGGTCAATGTTCAGGAGAGCCTAAGTATTTTCCCTATTTGGGGCTCCATAGTTGCCATACAGATAAACTTCCTGGGACATTCTGTGTGGTGACAGCTAACTGGGAAGCAAAGGACTCTTGAGAAAAGGAACAGTTCAGAGCAGTATGGTGGGTGGAAGAGGTATTGTTGGAATAAAGACAGTGTTAGTACAAAATACTCAACGATAGCTGTGCTGTACATTCTAGCAACAGCTTTGCGAAGGGGTTCTCCACATCCCTAGTCCTTCTCTATCTGCCTCCCTCTGTGCCCCTTATATTAATAAGCTAAGAGCATTTGCCTGCCTGTATCAACTCTACCCAGCAATCTTCCCTCCCCCTCAACCTCTATACACCAGTCCTTGAGTACAGTACCTTAAGGTAGTTTCCTACAAGTCATGGGCAAAAGTCATGCTTGACTTTGGTTAGGATCTGGATATTGTATTTCATTTGGGTGGGAAATCACATCATTGTGGCTGAGGGTCCTGCTTCATCATCTATTTCCTTAAGGGATTGATTCTGATCTGATCAGAGAATCCTTAAGCAGGAGAGGCTGCCTCCAGAGAAGGGAAAAAAATCCCTCCAACTTGTATGACCTAGAAAGAGTCCTGAGGACGTTCCCTTGGGACTTGTTGCCCAAGGAGGTGATGCTCTTTGGAGAAAGGGACAGGCCATCAAACCAGCTTCTGTCACTCCAGCAGAAAAGCTGGCAGCCACTTAGAAAATGACCGTAGGCAACGAGGGCCTCTTAGCCAAGCTGGCTCCCAAGGGGACATTCTAGGAGGCTCCTACAACACCATTAGAGAAGCATGACTCCATGCTGCTCCCACCCCCGCTGCAGATGCTGTGGGGGTGAGAAATGCTTGAAAACCTGAGTCAGAGTAGATACAAAGGAAAAGTTTCACTTCACTTTTTCTGGAAGGGAAAAATAGAGGCTGATGAGAGATTGACTGATGAGGATGGGGGCTATGTAGAGAAGAAAGATGGACAATTGCAGTGGGTGTCCACAAAGGGTGAAGGAGAACCAGTATCCTCCTAAGATAGCTTCTTACTTCCAAAGGGAATTCAGGAATTCAGGCATTTGTTTAAAAAAAATAGGACACATGATGCTAATCTCTTTCTCAGCCCTGTGCAGTCTTCTAAACCTGAAGTCCTGTTCTGACATAAGTTTAGGAGCATCAGAGGTCAGAAGCCCCAATACCAGACCAAAAGAATACCTGGTAATTTTTATCCCCAACTTTCTTTCTTCTGAGACAAGACCACTAAGTAAATAATGTGAACTTGTCTATTTCCCTCTCCCCTTACCCCTCCCACTCCTTAAATTAAAGAGAGAAAATGTGGCAGAAAAAATAGAATTGCCTCAAAGCCAAGAAGACCTGAGTTTGAATGCTGCTTCGGACACTTATTGGCTGTGGGATTCTGAGCAAATCAAGCAACTCTTCCTATAAATTGCAAAGAAAGTACCAACATGCATTGGTAGAAGGTATATCTTTTCTAAAACATTCCAGTAGAATCACAGTTCTATTCCCTATTCTTGAAAGTAAAGCATTTTCACTGATACTTTTTTTTTGGACAAGAGATAGATACTCTTCAATGAATGCCCAAACCTTCCCAGAAAGTGCATTCCCAAACACGGTTAATCAAAACTGCCTGATATAGTAAGATGGCCATTGACAGCACCCATCATTTTCCCATTTTTGTACTAGAACCCATTGTTAATAGAAAGTATAGCAACATTATCTGTTACATTTGAACCGAATTTGGGTGTCTTTGGTGTGTCATTGGGTAATTATTCTTTGAACCCTGCTTTGTTAAATCTGCATACCTTTAGACAAGTCATCAGTGAAGAACCCAATTTTATATATGTGATATTAATCTGACACAATGAGCACATGAGCTATAGGCAGCTAGGTGACACAGTAGATAATGTTGAGTCTGCTGTCAGGAAAAGCTGAGTTCTAACTCTTCCTCAGATACTTACTAGATATGTCACATACCTTATCACAGCTAAGTCATTTAAGCCCTCAGTTTCCTCAGCTGTAAAGTGGGGATAAATAATAGCACTCAACTCCCAGAGTTGTTTCGAAGCTCAAATGAGATAATAACTATAAAGTGCTTATCACAATGGCTGGCACATAGTAAATAATTTTCCTTCGTTCCTTCCTTCCTTCGTTTCTTCCTTCCTTCCTTCCTTCCTTCCTTCCTTCCTTCCTTTTTTTCTTTGAGATTTGAATTCAGCTCTTCCTGATTTCAGGGCCAGTGCTTTATTCATTGTTACATAGGTTACTTGTTACATAGGTTCTTAATAAATGCTTGTTCCTCTTTATTTCCCCATAGAAGGAATAAATTCTACAATTATATTAGTTTTGTACCAATACATTTTGCAAAAGGATACCATTACAAAGAACTGAAAATTGAGTGGATGCCCATCAATTGGAGAATGGCTGAACAAGTTATAGTAAATGTACGATATGGAATATTATTGTTCTCTTACAAATGATCAGCAGGATGATTTCAAAGGGGCCCAGAGAGACTTGTCTGAACTGATGCTAAGTGATGTGAGTAGAACCAGGAGATTATTGTACATGTCAACAAGATTATGTGACAATCAGTTCTAATGGACATGGTTATTTTCAACAACAAGGTGATTCTGATTGTTGAATCTGTTTCAATGGTTTTATGATGGAGAGAACCATATGCACCCTGAAAGAAGACCATGGGGACTGAGTGTGGATCACAATATAGTATTTTCACCTTTTTTGTTATTGTTTGCTTGCACTGTGTTTTCTTTCTCATTTTTTTCTTTTTAATCTTATTTTTCTTGTGCAGCATGATAATTGTGGAAATATGTATAGAAGAATTGTACGTGTTTAACATATATTGGACTACTTGCCATCTAGGGGAGGGGATGGGGGATGGGAGGGAGAAGAAACTTGGAATACAAGGTTTTGCAAGGATGAATGTTGAAAACTATGTATATGTTTTTAAAAATAAACAGCTTTTTAAAAAAGAAAAAACTATCTTTGAAAATAAAAAGCTTTTTTTTAAATAATAAAAAAGAAACACAAAAACTTGGGGAAAAAGGATGCCATTAAATATGAAATAGCTATCAAGCATGGCTTAATGCAAGGAGATGTATGTTCGTCACATTCAATGAAGATATCTTTTGTGATCAAGGAATGACAGTCTTTTGCCACTATACTTAGTATTGCTCTCTGGCTCCAGATTAAATTGCATTTTTGAAAGAACACTGGGGCAGCTAAGTGGCACAGTGGATAGAACACTAGCCCTGAAGTCAGGAGGACCTGAGTTCAAATCTAGCCTCTGACACTTAACTTCCTAGCTGTGTGACCCTGAGCAAGTCATTTAACTTCAATTGCCTCATTAAAAAAAAGAAAGAAAGAAAGTACATTAACTGTGTAATATTGGACAAGTATCTTAACTACCTTGGCAACCTTGACAGTATAGCATAGTGTAAGCTGGCCTTGGACCTACAAAAACTTAGGTTCAAGTTCTATCTCTGATGTATTATAGACTATGTGTGATAACTTTTCATTGTTTTAGGCAACACTCAGATTGCAAATGGCAGAGATGTTCCGCCTGCATTGGTAGATGTTCGCCTGCATTTCCTAATCTAGTAGTTTCCTACACAAACAAAATCACAGATCCAGTTCCTATCCTATCCAAAATGAGGGGATTGGATTATATGGTATCTTTTTACTTTTACTTTTAAACATAGATCTCTAGGACAAAACTCATCATTCCTATGGGCGCCTTCATTGTTGCTAACTGGAGCCCCAGGAAATTTTAATGAGCTGGAGCTAGCTACAAGACAGATGCAAGGTAGACATTGAAAGGAATTTACTCACAATCTATACAACAAGTAGACCTAAGAGTGTTCTGGATGAAGGAGAGTGAGGTGATTAAAAAGAAAGACTTTGGCTTTTAAAGGCTTTTTTTTTTCCCTTGCTGGCTGAAGCTAAAGACCTGACTAAAAAAAGAGCTAACATAGCTTTAGTCATGAGCAGTCTCTTAAAAGAGGTATAATGCCCATTTTGAAGGAAAACTCCAGCATATGGAGGAAAAGCTATAGAGCAAATGAGCAGCTTAACAGGAAACCTAGTAGCAGAGGGCAGTAGCGGCTCAGAAAAGTAACCCAATGGAGAAGTAACCAAGTGCCAGATAACAGAAGCAACTCCGAGGGAAAGTTTCAAGCAGAAGTGGAGTGGAAGTCAAGAGCTTGCCAGAAAGCAGAACCAATGTGGCTGCAAGATTTTTTTTCATCTCAGACAAAGTTTTAGGAATATGTACTGTCCAGAGAGAGTTCCCTTTCTCATTGTCAGCATAGAAAATCACTTCTTTGCATATGGAGAATTTTCCCTCATTATTTCTCTTGCTATTTAGTGTAATTAAATAACTTTTGTTTTGAATTTATTTTACTCTCTGGCTCAGTATTCTATAAAGTGACACATTGGTATGGACTTAGAGTGATGAATTCCAATAGATAACCACTTCCCAACAATACCATGAGTCTAAGTGTAGCTGAGGGAGGGTGGTGGTGACATTGAGGTGGCTCTGGGGAAAATTTAATAATGAAACTATGATTCCCTATACAAGGGAAAGTCCTCTGATGTTCTTCTTTACAGATGACATTGTGGTTTTTGCATGTCTACAAGGAACATGACATCCCTTCTTCAATCCAAAACTGAACTAAGCACCTACTACTATGTGAAGTCTCACATATGAGACTATAGAGGCAGCTAGATGGTTCAGTGAATAGAGTGCTGGGAAGTCAGTCAGGAAGACTTGAGTTCACATACAGGTTCAGATACTTACTAGCTGTTCAATCCTGGGCAAGTCACATAATCTCTGGAGCAGGAAATGGCAAACCACTCCAATACTTTTACCCAGAAAACCCCATGAATTCTATTGGTATGCTATATTCCATGAGGTCACAAAGAATTGGGACATGACTGAACTGTTGAATAGCAGTGTGAGACTTTGGATTCAAAGGAAAAAATGAATGATTCCTGGGGGGAACTGGGACTCTTCTAATGGTATCACTTTGATGCCCTATTCTAGGACGTTCCCAATATCAAATGCCAGTTAGTATCTCCTCCAAATTTGTCTAGTCAATTAATTTCAATTAGCTTCCACAGAGGGATATTTACTGAAAAGATATGGCAAAGGCAAAAGTACAAACACATCCAAAATTGTAGAAAGAAATGAATATTCTCCCTTCTGTCATTTCAGTCCCCAAAGAGAGTAGGCTCAAACTCAAAGGAATTGCTACCAAGTAATCATCCTATCAAGTTTACTTGTACTTATCAAATTGTATTATCCATTATGGAATTATATCTTTGCTTGTGGGACATGATGTATCATTTGCTGGTCTAGATCCCACAGATTGCTCCTAGAGCTGTGATGGGTTCCTTGCCCTTTAATTCAGGCAGATAGGGCAGTCTGGCATGGTTTTCCATCACTGGTTCTCTGATCTTTTGAATCTCACAATGTCTATCCATCTCCAAGATTCCTTTACCTAAGAACAGGAGAGAGTAGACCCAACAGGAATAGATGAAATATAAGCATTACTTACCTTCCAAGATTGGGAAGGAGTTCCTCCAACCAGATGCTTACAACGTATTCTTTTTAATTCAAACTCCCAGGGCACCCACTTTTTTATTTGCATACTCAGTTCCAACTCAGCAGCTAATTAAAAGGTTTTTCTTCAACACTATACATAAATAGAAACCAGTCACAGAATATCTGCCCATGCTCTATAGCAAAGTAGGAGATCATATATAAAAAGGGATGATGGATAGATAGAAAATAACCCAAGTGCTGCACTAGTATTCACAACATATTAAAAGACCCAAAGGAAAGCACTCAGCTATTTGGCTAGATCCTCTATGGAAGATTTACAGAAAGACTTGGACAAGAATTATGTAGGATGAGAAGGTATGGTTGGTTTACAGTATCCATGCTATTGAGATCATAGATATTTATTGAAATAGGGAAATATAAGGATGTTCCTCTGTCAACAATCCTAGCCAAATTTCCTCCTGCTGAAAATCCCATGGTACTTAGTTCAAGGCTCTACATAGAGAAGGTTTTCAATAATATTGTATATTGTTCCAACTAGTAAGGCACTTGTACAGATCACTTAATGTGCTTGTTGTTATGATCTGAAGATGAAGCACATTACTCATACAGAATTCAGGTATCTATAGAAACAATGTAGGACTAGAGAAATAAATATTTGGTGAATGAATAAAGAAGATATATTCTAAAGCAATTCCTTTTATTTTAATCCTGAGAAGAATGGAAACTAACAGGGTTATTGTACTTTAAAGGTGATCTTATGTCAGACCTCAAGCATGCTATGAATGAGAGAGCAAAGTAAAAAATTGTTGCAAATTTAAAGAGATCTAACTGTATTATAGATGAAAGATGATGAGTCTCTTCTATTATTTTAGAGCATATATATTTTGAGTTTAATCTGAGGAGGGAGCAATGTTTTTCCTCATATAGGATTATTGTAAACATTGTTTTTTATTATTTAATATTCCTATAAAGCAGATTTTGAGTATTAGTATTAGTAGAGAAAGACAGATTTTTTTCTTGTAGATAATAGGATAAAAGTAAACCCTTTCAGTTTTCTCTATCTAGCCTATATTCTGTGATTGCAAAGTATATAAGAAATATAATAGGGAATTGAGAAAAAATATTTTTTCATCTAGTTCTTTTTCAGTTTAGCAAAACTGAAGTAGAGCCACTGAGTGTTTTTCCAGGGCTAGTAGACAAATGGGATTTATAAGGATTTCTTTTTTACTTCAAAGCAAAATCATTTACTGAGATGGCAACAGCAACAAAACATTCTTTCAAGGATATCTGGGATGTACTCTCCCACAATGACACACAACATCAGTGGAAAGAGTAGACTCACACATAGAGTTCCATGCCCACATAGTGCTTCGTAGAAAGGCACATTCACAGAGAACATATATAGTCCAGGTAGTTTACACCCTTCTCATAGTGTCCTCAGGCTGCTCTCCCTGGGCATTGGCTGTCAGCTAGGAAGGATGCTCAGAGGGGCCTTGGATCTGTTCCTCTCTACAACTCAACTTGCAACATCAAAAACTCTCTCTCTCTCTCTCTCTCTCTCTCTCTCTCTCTCTCTCTCTCTCTCTCTCTCTCTCTCTCTCTCTCTCTCCAAAGTTCTTTAAAATGAATTTTCTGACCATGATGCAGTTAAGAAATTAAGACTGATAAATCTAAAAATATTTAAAGGCTTCATTAACTAGTAGATGAGGAACAGCTAGTTGGGTATACCCATTCCAAAAAGAGTTAAGATTTGCTTCTGAGCTATAAGTTAAAGGTGTTCTTCTAGGGAAAAGAAATCACATTGCAGCAGAAAATAAGGGGATAGCACCAGAGAATACCAAGGGAGAGATCCAGCTGAAAACAGAATATCACTATTCAGAAATGAGTGCTTAGCACAATGATTAGTACAGAGTAGTTTAATAAATGTTTATTGATTAGGAAGTCTAGCAAACATGCAGAGGACATTAGATAGAGCTAGCAATGTCCCCAATGACTCTCATAACTATTCAGTGTCTGAGACAGGAGTTATTTTGAATTCATGCATGTTCCTAGCATGTCTCCTTCCCTACTAGTGGAAGGGAGCAGCTAGGTGTCCCAATGGATAGAGTACCAGTACCAGAGTACCAGACCTGAGTTCAAAACCAGATACTGACTAGTTGTGTAATCCTGAGCAAGTCATTTAGCCCTGTTTGCCTCAGTTTCCTCATCTGTAAAAGGAGCTACAGAAGGAAATGTCAAACCACTATAGTATTTCTGTCAAGAAAACCCCAAATGGGGTTAGGAAGAAATGACAGAAAATGACAACAACAAAAATATTCTGTGGGACAATGCTCCTATATATATATAGATGGATTTTTTTGTCACTTAGTTCTATGCTGTCTGATTAAATGTCTTTTGCTTTAAACTAATGTGTCCATTAGTTGAGGTAGAAAAAACAAACATATCAATCAATGGGAGCTTATGTTCTATACTTTTGGGTAGATGCTGACCCACATAGTATGTTAATTAGAGTAGCTTTAGGGAGCTCATGTGTAAAGGGAGCCCTAAAAGCAACTAGGATATTCCTGGAGAGAGAATGATGGGTCTGGAGTCAGGAAGACCTGAGTATTAATTTTATCTCAGACATTTACTAGCTCTCTGATGTTGGGCAAATCACTTAACCTCTGTCTGCCAGTGAAATCTGTGAAATAAAAATAATACCACCATCAACTCTTGGATTGTTGTGAGAATAAATGAGGTAATGTTTGTGAAATTTGTAAATCTTAATGTTCTGATAGAAATGCTAGCAGCTATAGCAAGCACAATTCTGTGCACAGAAAGATTTCTGGACCCTCCTGAGATGGCAAGAAATCTTAAGACTCTCAGAACGTTAATCAAATTTCTTTCTAAGACTAGGAAAACATAACCGATTGTAAACCCACTCATATATTTATTATGAGTGGCTCTATGCCAAGTAAGTGATATATCAACCAAGTTACACAAAACTGACCTTGTTCTCACAGAGGTGCCCCTTGAACAGCAGCATGAACAGGACATGCCCCAAGGACAGGCTGACATGCAGAAAATCTGATCAGCCACTGATCCCAAAATAAGTAAAATCAAGAAATTCTACAGGGAAGCAGCTAAAGGCTCACTTGAACTGGGGGAGATTGGAGATGGGTCTCAAAACAACTCAGACAGAAAAATGTAGCCACACACTGAGGATAAGTTGAGAACTAGGCCAGGCTCAGTCGCCTGTGCCAGGAAAGGGCATCAAAATGTCAGCATCACCAGGGAAGGATTCTGGGGATTCAGGACTTCACCAGAAGGGAGGATTCTATATGATCCTCAAGTTCTGGCTAGGAGGTCTGAGAGCCACAAAGCTGGGCATTGACTGGACTACATGGGTTTGGAATTGGAGGACCTTGACTGGATAATATATGTGGCTTGGACAAGTCCTTCAAGTCATTTTCCCCATGTGTGAAATTAGGGGATGGACTAATGACCATTTTTTTCCTTTTGTTACTTGTTTTTATTTAATTTTGCTCATCAAGATAATTCATTAATTAAATATCCATTTCAGCGCATCAAGAACAGTAAATTTATACTTGTTCCCTCTGACTCTCCATTAGTATTCTTTTTTTTTGACCATTCGCATCCAATTATGTTGAAGCATACTATGAAAATCATTAAATGGACAGCTTTTTAATGGTGTATTTTCTTTTTTTTAATGCTTCTTTAAAAATTT
Source organism: Antechinus flavipes (assembly GCF_016432865.1). Lineage (NCBI taxonomy): Eukaryota > Metazoa > Chordata > Mammalia > Dasyuromorphia > Dasyuridae > Antechinus > Antechinus flavipes. The sequence goes on along the minus strand of NC_067399.1, from coordinate 387,174,766 downwards.
TTATTAGATTTCAACATTTACTTTTATAATATTTTGATTTCATTTTCCCTCCTCCCTCCCCAAGATAGCAATCAATCTGATATAGGTTATATATGTACAATCATATTAAACATATATTCACATTGGATTACTGACCTTCTAAGCTCCTTTCCTACTTTAGATGCATGGTTCTATGCATCTGTGATATGGGACTCTTTCCTCATTGGTGGAAATCAGTGTCCTGCACCAGAATGAGGAGCTGGCAGAGGTGGGAAGAACAGGAGAAAAGAGAACTCTATATCTCTACTGGTCTCTTAAGTCCCTTCAGGTTTCTGTTTCTTCTAGCTTTGCAGTTGCTTCTGGCACTTCTGGCTTCCAGCTTCAAGAGATGCCAACCCGACTTTATATGATCTTGTTCCAATGTTCTTCACCCGATTCTGGTGTCATGGACGTTTTAGGCAATCTAGTAAAACCTTTGAATCTCTTCTCTGAATAACATTTTAAAATGCATACAATAAAATATACAGAATTAATTTTTTAAAGATTCATTTACATTTTTAAAAAATTTCCAAATTCTCTCCCTCTCCCTCAGCCAACCCCACCCATTCAGAAGGCAAGCAATATGATATCCATTATACATGTGAAGTCATGCAAAACATATTTTCATAATAGCCTTGTTGCAAAAACAAAACAAACTTCTGCCTTCCCATCCCCAAAAGCAAGAAAAATAAAGTGAAAAATGTATGTTTTAATCTATCCTTAGAGTTCATCAGTTCTCTCTCTTGGATGTGGATAGCATTTTTCATCATGGATCCTAGTACACAGGATTATAAAAGAAACCAAGTAAATTGAAATAGTTATCAAAATATTTTAAAAAATAAGTTCATGGATACTGCCCTCAATTAAGAACCCCAGCTGTAGAGGATGTATGAGTTGCCAGTTAGAACTGAAATTGGATAAGCCTTCTGGAAGGGGTGGGAGGCCAAGGACTCCCAAATACCAAGTTGAAGGGTACTCTGTGAGCTGATCAAGATAAGTGCTTCTGTTTTTTAAAAAGCTTGAAGTCCAAAGAACTTAAAAATCAGCAATAGCAGTTGCCTGGTGTTTCTACTGTACTAGCTTCTGACAGAATCCACCTACAAGGAATATTAAAAAACCAAGTTGCACCCACTCAACTTGGATAGTAACAGCACAAGACCCAGAGCAAGTAAGATACTTTGCCCCTTCCCCAGCAATCTCCCATAAAATAGTTACATTTTCTTCTAATAAGAAGAATAAATGGCTAAGGGCCTTCATAAAGCCTCCAATATGTACTTCTTGCAATAATGACAATAATTTATCCATTAAGTAGTATTTTCCTAATTTTATGGTAAAAAAAAAAAAACACGGCTTATCAGACTAAGTAACTTTGAAAATTATATATGAAAAATCTCAGAATTGACTCTAAATAAGCTGATAATCATATCAAAGGAGATTGAAAGTTAGTGCTATGCTTCTTCTTAATCATTTTATACTATTTTGTTGATATTTTAGTGTTTTGTTTTAAATATATCCATCTTCTCTACACTCCCCACATAGTCATAGATTATAACAAAGAGCAAAAAAGAGGGGGGAAAAGCAGTTAAACAAAACTAAACAATTCATCAACAGAGAAAATTTGCAGAGTTCAGCACCCATATTTCCCCATCTCCTGGAAGAAGGGAGAGAAGTACATTCTTCTTCTTTTTTCCAGGTTTGAGCTCAGTCATTAAAATTACCTTGCCTCACCCCATCCAGCTTTTTCTTTTGATTTCCATTGCTATAGTCTTTGTATATATTGTTTTCCTGATACTTATTTCTCACTGTATCAGTTCTTTTAAGTCTTCTCAAAATTCTTCATGGCCAACATTCATGGCTTTTTATAGTGTACTAAGATTTCATCGGATTGATGTGCCATAAAAGTTGTTTAGTTATTCCCTTATTGATGGACATCTACATTATTTCCAGTTCTTTTCTATCACCAAAAAATAAAACTGCTAAGGATATTTTGGTATAAATGGGACCCTTTTTTTTTTCTGTCTATGACTTCCTGAAAGAATAACCTTTGAAATAGGATCTCTGACACAGACGTTATAGACATTTTAGGTACTTTTTAAAAAATGTAAAATTCCAAATTGCTTTTTAAAATCATTGGACCAATTCATAACTTCACTAGAAGTGTATTAATGTGCCTACCTAAAAGTTAGTTTTGAAGAACCTGAAAGCTATTTCTAAAGAGGCTGACATTTAGAGCTTAAAAGATTGGGAGTGGGATGAGAGAAGGCAGAAAATTGATTGTGATTTAAGTACAAGGTGGCTTGAGACCAGAAGCAGGTCATTTCATTTTTATGGCACCTAATACAGGAACCAGCACCTAACGAAGGCTCAATCAGTATTCACTGAATGAACCTGAGATTCTAGAAGTTAGTTCTGAGCTAACTACAAGTTTGGCTCTAAAGATAAATAAATGGTGGTTCTGAGGAAACAAAGTAGATAATGAAAAGACTAAAAGTGTTTTTTATTAGAGAAAATTGCTTCTGAGAAGAAAAAATGGACCTGAGCAGGCAAAATAAAAGTGATGACAGTTGGGTCTGAGGAGACTAGTACTGGATTTTAAGAATAAAAATGATTCTGAAGAGGTAAAGTTGGTTCTAAGGAAAACTAATAGTTGATTTTGTTCTGAGGAGGTTGCAGCTGGATTTGTTATTGTTCAGTTGTTTTCATTCAATTCTTTGTGACTGTGTTGTTTTCTTGGCAAAGATACTGGAGTAGTTTAACATTTCTTTCTCCAGTTCATTTTAGAGATAAGGAAACTGAGGCAAAAAGGGTTAAGTGACTTGCCCAGGGTCACACAGCCTAGTAAGTGTCTGAGATCAGATTTGAACTCAGGAAGATGAGTCTTCCTGACACCAGACCTGGCATTCTATCCATTTTACCACTTATCTACCCACATGACAACTGGAAAGGAGGACACTAAAGATTGGTTCTGAGAAAATTTTGACCTACTTGTTTACTCTCTACTATGTTGCTCAGCAAAATTTCCAAATTTCTCCCTTGAAATGAGATGGAAAAGTGGAAAGGGAGTTTGTTTCCCACCAATGCCAGTGGGGTCCACCTTGCCTCCCTTTTTTGCCTGACCTTAAGTTAAGGTTTCACCTTCATCTGAAGAAGACAACCTTCTCACCAAGCTACATTCTCTTAGATGTGAATGAGCTAGGCCATATTCAGAGAAGAGCATCTGGCCAAATAGAGAGCAGGTAGTTAGTAGTTAACCTTCAGAAGGAACATTAAAGAGTTGAAAATCTATGGGAGTCCCAACAAGCTAATATTGGAAAATATAAATGCTCCCACATGAAGAAACATTACCAGGGAGGAACAGGCAAAGAAAACTTTTAAAAATGAATCTCCTGCCCCAATCCAGATGGCCAGGTGGTCATTTCCCCAACTGCAAAAAGAATATACAGAAAACAGGCATAGACACCAAACAACCTCATCCCCTTATCTTTTCAAACATGGAGAAGGGAAGAAAAAGGGAAGGGAGGGGAAAGGGAAAAAGTATTTATTAAGTGTCTTTATGTATCCTATACACTGTGCTAAGTGTTCTACAAATATTTCATTTGAGCCTCACAACAACCCTATAAGGTAGGTCTATTATTATCCCCATTTTACAGTTGAGGAAACTGATAAGCAATAGTTAAGTTTGCTCAAGATCACACAGCTAGAAATTTCTGAAGCAGATTGGAAAAGAGAGAAGACTACATGTCCAATCTAACATTTGATCTCAGATCTAAAATAGGCTGGACTACAGTTATGAGTGAAATAATTTCTTTCTTTCTTTTTTTTTTTTTTTTTTTTGCTGAGGCATTTGGGGTTAAGTGACTTGCCCAGGGTCACACAGCTAGGACGTGTTAAGTGTCTGAGGTCAGATTTGAACTCAGGTCCTCCTGATTTCAGGGCTGGTGCTCTATCCACTGCACCAACTAGCTGTCCCCAAGTGAGATAATTTCTTAGCAAACCCAACTGGATGAGAGAGAGCCCAACAAATAAACAAGCAGAAATGATAAAGACAAAAAATTAAGGGTAGGGTCCCAGGTATTAGATAACTTAATTTTTCTTTCCTTAGCCCTCCCTCTTTCCTTTTTCCAAATGAGAACACCCACTGGATCTGTGGACTCTCCAAATTTTGAGCCTTACCAGGTGATCTTCATCCCTCTAAACCTAAAAACTGAATACATTTATGATGATATGTCCTATTCTGTCCTAGGCAGCTTCTTGAGATAGAAGATACAAACAAATAGGAAGGAATTTAGGAGGACAGAACAATAAAAATGAGGAAGAGTATTGATAGCTCTGTTTATGTAGAGAAAGATGAAAAGAAGTCCATTTTTATTATAGGGGAGATTGAATCCTGCTGAGCATAAGGGCAGCTCTCTCTCTCCTCTGAGAAGGACACAAGTATTCAGAGAGTACCTGCAGTTAAAGAACAGGAGTCCAGGAAATTGGAGAAAGAGACAAAAGAGAGTGCAAAGCCAGTCTATGGGAGAAAGTGCTCTATAGAGGAACAGAGGAATTGTGGATGCTCAGGAACAGGAGAATTTATATCTCAAGAGAAAGGAATCCAAATGGGCTTCCTGACAAGTTCATTCTGTGTGACCAGCTAATTCAAAAGATTCAATTCAACAAGCATTTCATGAGCACCATTGTTTTTGGTGCTGTGGAGGATACAAAGATGGAAGAATAAGTTCTTGTCTTTTTTTTTAATTGAATTCATTAATTCATGCATTCATGTTTACATGCATATATTTTATTCATCCATTCCTCAAGCATGGGAAGAAGGAACCTTGGGATCCTAAAGAAGAGCACTGGTGGTTGGGAACTTCACTTAAATCTTTGGTTTAAAATCAGCTTACCCCCACCCTCCACTCTCCATTCTGGTCCATACCAACCATTCTTTATAAACGACATTTCATCTCCTGCCTTCCTGACTTTGTACAGGTAGTTCTCCATATCTGAAATGCCCTCTCTACTCCTAAATCTCTAGCTTCCTTCCAGACACTGCTCAGCTATTATACTACAAGAGTCTTGAACATGCTGATTTTGTCAGGATTTCTATGCACAAGTGGGATCTGCGCTCAAAAAAAGAATCAAATGATTAACAATGACAGATTTGGTTCTTCTCAGCAGACTGTTCAATGATCCAAGCAATCAGTTTGAGGAGATTGTAGGACTGACTGGCCTCTTTGGAAGCATTTGGGGGGCTCTTCTTCTTTGAAGGTCTTTGGAACCAGATCCATGCTAAAACACAGAAAACTTGGTTCCTAAGAGTCTGAGATTTGCCTCCAAGGTTTGGTGACCCTAGGTCATCCACAAACTCTTGCTTTCATATTCATCTCAAGTGTTACTTCTCAAAAGAAATCTTTCCTGATCTCAACAGTTAACTAGTACTTCCCTTTATATTACATGTTGTTTCTGATGAATTGTAAGCTGTGTTGATTTTAGTGCAATATTATTCCTCGACTCCTATTTCCCCATCTCTTAAATACTTCTTTAGGTCATATTCACCTCAGAAGGCCTGAAGGATTCTTTCTCTGTATTTCTTCTCTATTACGCCCCTTTCTTCCCTGTATATTTCATTTACCATTCCCCCAGCAATCAATTTAATTAGCAAGATTTATTAAAGGCAGCTGTTATTTGTCAAACATTCTATTAGGTGGTAGGTATACAAAGACAAAAATAAAATAAATAGTCCTTGCCCTCAAGAAACTTATTTCTATTAGTGGGTGGGTAGATAGGAGAATGACTGCATGTATAGAAACTATTAAAGATTAAAAGTGCTCTAAGATTTGGTACATCCTGCATATGAGAGAAAAATTGGATCTGTGATTTTATTAGTACGGGGAACTCCCAGATGGGCAAACTCCCTCCACATCAATGCACATTGTAAGAAATTTATCTGCAAATTACAGTATGAGAGCCTCTAATGAACCGAGACTTTGAATAAATTTAATCACATAACTGGTATATATTCACAGGTAGTATCCTGGCTGTAAAGCTTATAAGCAATCGATCCATTACAACACTCTGCCTTTCATATAACAAGATCTATACAATGGTATCCCATGGTAATTTGTTGAAGGGAGGGGCACTAGCAGCAGCTGAGGAAATCTAGTAAATTTATGTAGATAGGGGCACCTGAACTGAGTTTTAAAGAAGATAGGGCTTTCAGGAAGCAGAAGCAAGGAAGGAGAGGGTATATTCATGGTATAGAGCTATTAAAAAAAAGGCATGGAAGTGAAAAATGGAATGCTATGCATAGGGACAGCAAAAAAGGACATTCAGCTGTATCAGACAGGATATGAAGGAGAATAACATATAATAAGCCTGGAAGAGAAGTTGTGAAGAGCTTTAAATACCAAACAGAGAAGGAACTCGTCCTTGGAAACCAAAGAAAATATCACTAAGTAGCAATCAACTTTTTAACATGACTAGGTCAGCTATCTTGGAAACTATCTTGTATCAATGAATGTTTTGGGACACTCTTTGATGAACAAATAGGAAATTGGGAAGAATATAACGTGTGATTCCTCAGACAGGAGAGGTGATGATGTGATAGATAGACTGTGTTTAACCTCTACAGCTAACACTATCAGCATCCATCATTTCATACCAGTTGTCTTGCGTAGCCCTAACTCTGATTCTCAGTTCATATAAGTCCTCCCTGAATCAGACCACTGGCTGAAACAATATATCCCTTTCATAATTTCTTCAACATAGCAGCATTTCATGACATCCATATATAGTCATTCCCCAATTCTTTGCTACCTCAAAAAGAGTATTTTGGGTAAAAATCTGACTTAAGAGTTTGTTTTGTTTAAACATACTTCTTTTAATCTACTTCCCCACCCTCTTCTCCTTTTCTTTTTCTATTCTTTCCTTCCTATTTTTGTGATGAGTGAAATGTATATCTGTCCCCAAATATATATGTGTACTATGTGTATGTATACACATACACACACACACACATACACATACATTCTTCCTTCTTTTGAAACCAGTTCAGATAAGAATGAGGTTCAACTGTCAGCTACTCACTCCCCTTCCTCTTTATTTTTGTAGATCTACTTGAATATTTTTGTAGATCTATTTATGTGATATAATATTCCCTAACTTTCCTTTTTCCTTTCCCCTCTAAGGTATCTACCTTTCTCTCTCCATTCTTCTTTTAAGATCATCAAAGCACACAAACCATTCCTGGGCCTTCTAATTTGTTTCCTTCTTTCTATGATGCCTGATAGGATTCAGAAGAAATACATGTATCTCCTTGTATTAGAATGTAAGCAGTTTATCCTGTTTTAGTCATTTAAAAGTTAGAAAGGAAAATAGAAGCCAATGATTTCATGAGACAAGAAATGTTCAAAAGACTGAAAAGATAGATTAAATAATATATTATATAGCAAAAATAATTGACCTAGAAAATAGATTAAGTAGATAATGTAAGTATCATTGGGCCATATTAACTGAATCATGACCAAAAAAAGAGCCTTCTTTTCACTTCATATTTCAAGAAATCTTGGGGGATTTTTGTTGCTGTTTTCATGTTTTGTTGGTTATTTTTGTTTTTTTTAGACAGGTAATTCAGATTAAATGTCTTGCCCAGAGTCACACAACTAGTAAGTGTTGTGTCTGAGCTTAGATTTTAACTCAAATTCTCCTGACTCAGGGCCAGTGCTCTCTATTCACTGTACCATCTAGCTTCCCTTCATATTTCAAGAAATCTTAAAAGAAAACTTTTCCAGATCTCTTAGAACCAGGGAGCAAAGTGGAAATACAAAGAATGTCCTGAAAGAAACCACCAAATGAAAACTCACAGACACATGTAGTTAAAAATCTATCCAAATCAAAAGAAAAAATACTGCAAGAAGCCAGTGTTAACCATACGTGATTTATCAGCCACCACTATAAAAAATCAAAGAGCTTAGAACAAGATATTCCAGAAAACAATACATCTAAGAAAGCTTGGAAAACTGAGTTTAATCCTACAGAGGGGGAAATGAACCATTATGAAAAGAAGGCTTCCAAACATTCCTGGACTGGAATACTTCTTGAAATACACTCACACTGGCCAAAAATTCATGTTCCCTGACCTCTGTCTTCCTAAGTTGATCAGGGCTGGATAAATGACTCGTTGTGACTTCTTCTTGCCCATTAGGGCAAGCTTTGCCCATCTTTGATTTGGTGCATTTTTTAGATTTATTTGGAGAAGTTTTAGGCAAGAGAAGTTCTGTTACTTCTACCAATGAAGAGTGGTCCCACCAAGTCTTTTTAAAGCAAACTACACAGGCTCTCCTACATTTTATCTTAAAACATTTTACATATTTATCAAGACAATTATTATATTCGGATTTCATCTTATTTATTCAACCCAATTCTAACCTGTTTGTCAAGGTCTTTTGCGATCTTGACTTTGTCACAGTTATTAACAATCTTTCCCTACTTAGATTCAAATCATCTCTATCTACCAAGTTTATTGTTAAAATGTTAAACACCTGAGGATTCTGGGAAGATGGCAGAGTAGGATAGTAAATTGCAAACTCTCCCAATTTTCTCCATGTATAGAAAAAATTTGTGCCTCAGGATGAACATAAATTGGTGAAAAATCAAAAAGACTTGGGGCAGAATATGGTCCCCATACAACCTGAAGATCTGAAGAAATATCTGAGGTCCAGGACTAACCCTTGTGAAGTGCAAACAGCTCCAGGCTAGCTCCACAGAAACATCAGGTATGGCTGGACCCTCAGTAGGAACCACAGAAACTTTCGCCTCCAGGGTTTGTGAAGTTGGGGTCTGAGTCTGAGAAGACTAAGAGACCCTCTGCTGAGAAAGACTGAGTGATCCTCTGCTGATTAGGAACACCAGGTCCAGCTGTGCTGCAGGGACATGGCCCTGGGTGAGAAGGAACCAGCCATGATGCTGGTGAGTGAAAAGGCAGGGGGGGCAGAGACACTGATGGCTTTGAACATTTGCTGGAGTGGGGAGTTCTTGGTTTGGGGTTCCTGATCAAAGGAGAGAGCTAAAGTGAAGCCAGAGACACCATTTTCCCCACTCCAGGATTAAAGATGCTTACACTAATACCTCTTATTTAAAAAAAAATGAATTGGCAAAGAAAAAAGACCCCAACCAGAGAAACTTACTATAGGAACTATATAAGGGAAGACTGGGGTTCATCTTTGGAGGAAAATACTGAAATAAAAAAGCATCCACCCCAAAGAGTAAAGTGAAATGGCTCCCAGGTCCAGATAGAATTTATAGAACTCAAAAAATAATTTAAAAATGAAATGAGAGATGACATTGAGAAAAAACTAACTAACTAAATAAAACCATCCAAGAAAAGCAATAAGATCATGAAAAAACAGTTAACTATAGAAAAGGAGATATAGAATCTCAAAGACAGAAATAACTCTTTAAAATTTAGAATTAGGCAAGAGGAAGTCAATGAACTTACGAGAAAGTAAGAAATAACAAAAGATTATAAAAAAGGAAACAATAGAACAAAATGTGAAACATCTTATAAGAAACACAACAGATCTGGAAGATCTATTGATCAAGAAGAGAAAATATAAGAATAATTGGACTGCCAGAAAGTTGTGACCAAAAAAAGAACCTGGACACAGTAATGCAAGAAATAATCCAAGAAAATTGTGCTTGAGTGATAGAACATGAAAGGAAAGTAGGAATAAAAAAAAATCTGCCAATCATCACCTCAACAAGATCCTTAGTAGAAAATACATAGGAACATTATTGCCAGATTTTGAAACCCCCAGATCAAACAGGAAATTTTGCAGAAACAAGGAAAAAAAAATTCAAATATGTTGGAGCTACAATTAAGAATTGTAGGGCATGTTTGTGGCAGCCCTGTTTGTAGTGGCTAGAAACTGGAAATTAAATGGATGTCCATCAATTGGAGAATGGCTGGGTAAATTGTGGTATATGAATGTTATGGAATATTATTGTTCTGTAAGGAATGACCAGCAGGATGAATACAGAGAGGCTTGGAGAGACTTACGTGAACTGATGCTAAGTGAAATGAGCAGAACCAGGAGATCATTATACACTTCAACAACGATACTGTATGAAGATGTATTCTGATGGAAGTGGATTTTTTTTTGACAAAGAGACCTAACTGAGTTTCAATTGATAAGTGATGGACAGAAGCAGCTACACCCAAAAAAAGAACATTGGGAAATGAATGTAAACTATTTGCATTTTTGTTTTTCTTCCTGGGTTATTTTTACCTTCTGAATCCAAGTCTCCCTGTGCAACAAGAGAACTGTTCGGTTCTGCAAACATATATTGTATCTAGGATATACTGCAACATATTTAACATATATAGGACTGCTTGCCATCTAGGGGAGGAGGTGGAGGGAGGGAGGTGAAAAATCAGAACAGAAGTGAGTGCAAGGGATAATGCTATAAAAAAAATTACCCTGGCATAGGTTCTGTCAATAAAAAGTTATTATAAAATGAAAAAATAAATAAAATAAACAAAAATTAAATTAAATTAAATTAAATTTAAAAAAGAGAAAGCAAGCACTTTAGCATAGGCTAAAAAAAAAAAAACCCAAAACATCCACAGGACCAAGTCCACTGGAGGTATTGCCCTGACAATCATTTCCTTCCAATTTGACATTAAACCAATAAAGACAATACATTTGAATCCAATTATATAACCAACTCTGGAAATCCATTTCTTTGTATTTTATCTAATCTGCCAGCTTTCCATCCTTGCCACTACCAAAAAGTGGCTACATTTTTGCGCATATGGGTTCTTTTCCCTTTTTTATGATCTCTTAAGGATGCAGACACTGCTAGATCAAAGGGCAGTTTGATAGCCCATAGTGCTCTCCAGAATGGTTGGATGAGTTCACAACTCCACTAACAATATATTAATGTCAGTTTTCCCACATCTCCTCTAACATTTATCATTATATATTTTTTATCATCTTATCTAGTCTGAGAGGCCTCAGTTATTTCATTGTTGAAAAGATCAGAATTGATCATCTTATAATCTTGTTGTTGCCGTGTATGCTGATCTCCTAGTTCTGATCACTTCACTTCGCATCAGTTGATATAAATCTCTCCAGGCCTTTTTGAAATCATCCTGCTGGTCGTTTTAATGCGGGTTGTGGTCCCTTTAAGAAACTAGTCCTTTCAGATTGATTTATTCCTTTCTGATCAATTCAGGAAGCTAGGACCTTGGATTCACAAATCCTGGTCAAAAGTACCCATTTGAATTCCAATAACAAAAGATTATAAAAAAGGAAACAATAGAACAAAATGTGAAACATCTTATAAGAAACACAACAGATCTGGAAGATCTATTGATCAAGAAGAGAAAATATAAGAATAATTGGACTGCCAGAAAGTTGTGACCAAAAAAAGAACCTGGACACAGTAATGCAAGAAATAATCCAAGAAAATTGTGCTTGAGTGATAGAACATGAAAGGAAAGTAGGAATAAAAAAAAATCTGCCAATCATCACCTCAACAAGATCCTTAGTAGAAAATACATAGGAACATTATTGCCAGATTTTGAAACCCCCAGATCAAACAGGAAATTTTGCAGAAACAAGGAAAAAAAAATTCAAATATGTTGGAGCTACAATTAAGAATTGTAGGGCATGTTTGTGGCAGCCCTGTTTGTAGTGGCTAGAAACTGGAAATTAAATGGATGTCCATCAATTGGAGAATGGCTGGGTAAATTGTGGTATATGAATGTTATGGAATATTATTGTTCTGTAAGGAATGACCAGCAGGATGAATACAGAGAGGCTTGGAGAGACTTACGTGAACTGATGCTAAGTGAAATGAGCAGAACCAGGAGATCATTATACACTTCAACAACGATACTGTATGAAGATGTATTCTGATGGAAGTGGATTTTTTTTTGACAAAGAGACCTAACTGAGTTTCAATTGATAAGTGATGGACAGAAGCAGCTACACCCAAAAAAAGAACATTGGGAAATGAATGTAAACTATTTGCATTTTTGTTTTTCTTCCTGGGTTATTTTTACCTTCTGAATCCAAGTCTCCCTGTGCAACAAGAGAACTGTTCGGTTCTGCAAACATATATTGTATCTAGGATATACTGCAACATATTTAACATATATAGGACTGCTTGCCATCTAGGGGAGGAGGTGGAGGGAGGGAGGTGAAAAATCAGAACAGAAGTGAGTGCAAGGGATAATGCTATAAAAAAAATTACCCTGGCATAGGTTCTGTCAATAAAAAGTTATTATAAAATGAAAAAATAAATAAAATAAACAAAAATTAAATTAAATTAAATTAAATTTAAAAAAGAGAAAGCAAGCACTTTAGCATAGGCTAAAAAAAAAAAAACCCAAAACATCCACAGGACCAAGTCCACTGGAGGTATTGCCCTGACAATCATTTCCTTCCAATTTGACATTAAACCAATAAAGACAATACATTTGAATCCAATTATATAACCAACTCTGGAAATCCATTTCTTTGTATTTTATCTAATCTGCCAGCTTTCCATCCTTGCCACTACCAAAAAGTGGCTACATTTTTGCGCATATGGGTTCTTTTCCCTTTTTTATGATCTCTTAAGGATGCAGACACTGCTAGATCAAAGGGCAGTTTGATAGCCCATAGTGCTCTCCAGAATGGTTGGATGAGTTCACAACTCCACTAACAATATATTAATGTCAGTTTTCCCACATCTCCTCTAACATTTATCATTATATATTTTTTATCATCTTATCTAGTCTGAGAGGCCTCAGTTATTTCATTGTTGAAAAGATCAGAATTGATCATCTTATAATCTTGTTGTTGCCGTGTATGCTGATCTCCTAGTTCTGATCACTTCACTTCGCATCAGTTGATATAAATCTCTCCAGGCCTTTTTGAAATCATCCTGCTGGTCGTTTTAATGCGGGTTGTGGTCCCTTTAAGAAACTAGTCCTTTCAGATTGATTTATTCCTTTCTGATCAATTCAGGAAGCTAGGACCTTGGATTCACAAATCCTGGTCAAAAGTACCCATTTGAATTCCAATAAGAGATCAGGGCTTTCCCAGCCCCCATCGGATTTGAGCCAACTTGGGCTCTCCCAGCCCCCATTCTAATGTTCTGCTCAGGTTTCCCAACCCCCATCAAGCAAATCCAAGCCCCCACTGAAATCCAGCAAGGAGCCAACTTGGGATTCTACTCACAGGCCCCTTTAACTAAATCTCTCATTATAAAAGAGTTAAGCTGGAGCCCTCTCTTTGCAGAGGTTCCAAACATGGCAGCTTTATGTCTGGCATGTCAGGGATCTCTGTCCACTGGAACCCTGTTTCCAGTGCCCTCCTCTCTTTATCCTCACCTATTTCCTTAACTAGGCTTTAACCTTATTTCCAAACCCCATAATAAACCTCTTTTATCAATCCAGGTTTTTGGGTCTGTAAATTCCTTTACAGGGGACTCTTGCTCCACTACTAGACTTCATTTCACTCCTCATCCTTGTGCCGAATCCAAAGGAGTTGCAGGGGAGCTCTATTTGACTCCCTTTACCCCGAACCTACCACTAGACCCCAATTAAACCCTAATTTCATTTAGGTACCCCATATCTAGACCTCATCAGTTTTTTACAGAACAATAATATTCCATAACATTCATATACCATAATTTATTCATCCATTCACCAATTGATGGGCATCCACTCAGTTTTCAGTTTCTGGCCACTAAGAAGAAGGCTGCCACAAACATTTTTGCACATGTGGGTCCCTTTCCCTCCTTTATGATCTCTTTGGAATATAAGCCCAGTAGAAACACAATAGCAATTGTTTCTGTTTGGATCAGAAACCCTGAAATTCTTTTCCCTCCCAGATTTATAGATATCTAAACTAAGTAAAAGAGGCACTTTTCTCTACTTCATTTCCCACCAAGTGTTAATCACTTAAATGGGCGTGGCTTAGTCAGACTGAGACCTGGGAAAGACCTTAACTTAAAAAAGTCAAGATCTCCCACTGAATCTGGGGCCATCTCTAGTTATTTTGATCTATATAAATCAAACCTAGAGGAAAGAAGAAGGCTGATTTTGCATAGCCCTCTCTTACTTAAATCCAATTCACTTGCAAGTCATGTATCACCTTCCTGATGTCCTGAGATCCTCTTAGAGAATGAAATAACAAACAATAACTGATTGATTGATATCATGGTAACCAAACCAAAGGTGATTTCTTTGGGAAGCAAGCAAATAGAATATATCACCTTGGGAGGAAGAGATGGGTTAATGAAATGTCATATCAAAGAGGGGAAATGCAGTGGACTCCACAAAGATACTAACCACCTTTGAAGATGACACATTCTGTCTTATGTGAAAACTTATAAAAAATTATGAGAGAGCCTAGAGAAGTGAAAATAACCTCATTTTTAAAAATAATCATAACTTTTTATTGACAGAACCTATGCCTGGGTAATTTTTTACAACATTATCCTTTGCACTCATTTCTCTTCTGACTTTTCCCCTCCCTCCACCCCCTCCCCCGGATGGCAAGCAGTCCTATACATGTTAAATATGTCACAGTATATCCTAGATACAATATATGTGTGCAGAACTGAACAGTTAATAGCCTCATTTTTAAAAAGAGAGAAGAGAAACAAGATAGGTATAATATTCTATATAGGCCAGATGATCTTGATTTAGATTCCTGGGAAAATCTTAGAATGCAATGCTCATTAAAGAGATGGTTTCTAGAAAAAGAAGTAATCACAAAAAATTGGCTTCAGCAAGAACAAGATCATACTAGACCTTGCTTAATTCTATTTTTGAAAAGGTTACTAACCTGGTAACACAACAAAATGAATGAATGCCTTGGATACTACTTTACCTAGATTTTTAGCATTCTTTGTTTGATAAAATATCTCATGCTATTTTTATAACAAAAAAATGGAGAAATGTACACTGATTGATAATACATTAAGTGGAATTTGAATTGGTTGAATGATCAACTCTGTGGTTCAATGACAATTTAGAAGATGGTGGTTTTCAATGGAGCTCTCTAGGAATCTTATCTGTACTTGGATGTTCTTTAATTAATTATGGATGTCAATGAATTTAGATGGCATCCTCTTTTATAAGCTGAGAGGGATAGCTAACATGGATTGACAGCAAGTTTTGAAAAAAGATCTACAGGCTAGATAAACATTAGATTGGATTAATAATGAAATTTAGTAGAGACTGACTATAAGTTTTGAATCACGTATTCAAGGTTCAAAAAACTAATAATATAAGATGGGATATATCCATGTGGCAACCAAAAAGAGCTATGGTTTAAGCTTGACATTAAGACAGCCCACCGTTTTGAAAGAGGTAATATCACTCCTATTCTGCTCTGAGTAGGCCACATCTGGAATTCTGTTTCAAAGTTCCGTTGGCACAGCAGTTTTAAGTGCAATCATAAGTTGGTTCTAGAATTTTCATCCTTGAAATCCATGTCATATTTTCAGAGATAGCCTGAAAGAACTGAGGAAACTTAATAACATAGTAGATAATCTCAACTATTTGGAGGGCTGTGTTAGATCTGTTCTGCTTGGCCCCAGAGTAGAAGTTCTAAAGATGCAATTTAGGTTTAATGTCAATTAGATAGAACTCTGCAAAAGTAGAATGAGCTGCCTTGAGAGATAGGGGGGCGGTGTTCCCCCTCATTGGAGGTCTTTAAAGCGGAGGTTGGATGACCCACTTACTTGTCAGGTATATTATTATAGTGAAGATTCCTTTGGATTGGGAATAGGTAGCTACTTACTCTGTTCCCTTCTATTTCTAATTCCAAAATTCCTGTAACTTCTGAGGTCCCTTGCAGCTCAAATTAATGATCTCTGACTCCTGATGGGGAGAGAGAGAGGTCGAGAAATGGAGGAGACAGAATTCCTAAATGTTTGCTTTCACAATAGGCAGCTTGTATCCCCTGGGTCTAGGAAAGAATATTAAAAGTTAGTGCTCCCCTTCAAAAAAAGTTGGTCCAGGTGTGGGATAGAGAATCTTGAAAGGTGGTTGGTATCTTTGTGGAGTCCACTGCATTTCCCCTCTTTGATATGACCATTAACCCATCTCTTTCTCCCAAGGTGATATATCCTATTTGCTTGCTTCCCAAAGAAATTATCTACATCTCCAAACACAAACACATACACACAAAATTACCTCGAACAGAGGAAATTTGGAATTTTAGGAAACAGACACTTGATAATATCTAATGGGCTCAAGCAGAGAAAAAGAGTGGAACACACTAAATAAAGAAGAAAAGATAAGGCAAAAATGGAAGGAAAAGATGGCTAAAATTTGGCAGAAAGTCTGTTGGGTACTATTTGTTTAGGCCCCATTGATTCAACTGTTGGTGTCAATGAACAATCTTGAAGGATCCTGGTGATGGCTGCTGCCTTGGTAGTAGGAAAAAAGAGTGAAAGAAGGGAAGAATAGGAGGAAAGTGGAAAAGAAGGATCTTTATCCATCCATCATCTATAATAGTCACTGATGACCTGTGGAAAGACCAGTTATAAATCAGGATAAATGCTACCTACATAATGGTTTAGTAAGCATCCCCATTTCTTGACTCTCTCCTTTCCTTACTCCCTTAATATTAAGAAAACTGCTCCAGTGCTGAGGTATTCTAAGGGGAAGGTGGGAGTGGGAATTGAGTGGCAGATATCTCTCTAAGGAGTAGGTGGTGGTGGGGGTGAGAATTGAATGGCAGATATTTCTCTACTCCAGAGAGACTTATTCTGGCACCAGCTAGAGACCCTTGACATCAACCTTGACAAGCTTTGCTCAGCGCCCTGCTCCTTGGCTATTGCCAGGGGTGTGTATTAGCTCCAGCTGGCAAATGGACAAGTTTTTCTTCCTGGAAGGCTGCTTCTTGGCTTGAGAACTGGTTTTCTCTTTCTATTTTTCCCACCCCAGACAGACAAAACTCCAAGGAAATCAGGGGAAGAAGATGGGTAGACCCAGACTGCCTGGCCTTGATCTTAGTTTCATTGTATCAAGGTTTCACTGTATCCTAAAGTATCTATGTATTTAATCCCCTTCAAAAAACATTTTCTGTGAGGTGACAGTAGTAGTTTCCTTGAACTCCTATGTGCACAGATAGGGTTGAAGGTTTTGGGGGATAGGGTATCTTCCCAGTGAGATCCTCAAGGACAGCATATTCCCACTTTACCAGTCCAGTCTGATATATTCCCTCCACACATATACTTTTGGTAGGAGTCATGTGGAAATGTTGCTAGGGGTTTTCCCCAGAGATTGGCAGTATCAAGACAGCCAAAGCTAGCAAGAACCATTGTCTTCAAGCCCAAAGGACTTCTCTTGTCAGTGTAGACTAAGCCAGAATAAACTAGACAAATTGTAATCCTCTCTTCTTCCCACCCCAACCACCCCTTAGTTAGAAAAGGGCCTCCCTAGGGCCTTAAGGAAATTCCCAGTTTACCCCACTCAACTGGAACCACTATTTAGATTCTTTCTTCCTCTTAGGAAAAATACATCCAACCACAAGCTCTTTATTTTCATTTTAATTTTCTGAAGGATATTACACCACATATCCCATTGGCAGTAAAGCGCATTCAATGTGTTTTATAAGCCAAACAGTCACTTTGTTTAAGCAAACACAATTACAAAGTAAAAATAAAACCACAAAATAATGAACTGCATGTTCATAACATACAAAAAATCCGCTGCCTACTCAGTAGGTAAACTACAACATTCCAACTCCTGAATATATTTATAAATTTACATTTTCAGTTACAAAAATAGACTTTTGAGAGTTCAGATTTAGTTTAGTTTGTTTTTTTGCTTGCTTACATTCCGGAGAAATGAAAGCAGAACTCAGCCCTCTTTCCCCATTCTTGCTCCCAAAGCCTCCCTGGAATCATCTTTCCCTGCCTCTCCCACCTCCTTAAGGCCAGAGGTGGATATAATACTCATTCTTACACAATTGTACGTGTCAAGGCGTCAGCGAGGCATTCACACAAAAAGGCACCAAGACATGGAACTTTGAAAACAAAATAAGGGGGGGAACCTCCAAAGGAAAAAAAAAAACAACTTTTTTTGCCACATGTGAGAGTACAAGTTTGTTTGATATTTACAAAGTAAACGGAACATCCAACTCTGACACATGCTGATTAATACCTAAAAATTGCTGTTTCAAAAAGAAGCTTCAAACTCATCATCACAGCATCTCACAAAAAAAAAAAATCACCATTGCTCAACTTTTTTCTTTGTTTTTTTCCCCCCTTAAACAAAATGAGGCCCTAACTCCAAATAATTACAATATGAATATGCAAATTGTCTTCACATCAAGAGTACCCCAAGAAAAACAAAATCCATGGCACGGACACTGTACAGGGGCAAAAAGGAAAAAGGGACTAAGCTTCAAAGCTCAGTTTCCCCATCTTACCAACTCAATTTTCTAGCATCAAAGGGGAATGGGGGAGGGCAATGATGGAAATGAAACTGAAATGATATATCCAAAATCCATGCAAGTCAAGTCCTTTGAATAGAAAGTGAAGAACTTGGACATGGTTGTTTCAGGCAGTTGAAGTCAGAGGATAATAGGGGATGATGAGAAGGGGAAACAGGGTAGAAAGGGTTATTGGTGAATATTCCCCATTCATACTTTGGGGACTGAGGGAGTAGGGTCAGAACTCTTTCAGGTATGAGTCCTCCCCCTCCCTGACCTGGCCAGATTCCCCTCCTGTCCCAGTTGAGTCTCGTGGGGGGGGTGGGAGGGGGGGAAAGGGAGGGGATGGTTGGTTTTTGTTTTAGCATATTTCAATTGTCCTGGGAGAAAATGTGGCCGTCATGTCCGAAAGCGCGGTTGATGCGCTGAAGGAGTTGGTGACGGCAGAGGAGGGGAAGCTGGTAATGCCTTGGGGTGGAAAGGCAGAGGTGACAGAGGAGTACGTGGTAGCCACAGAAGGTGAGGGGAAGCCACTGTGTGCTGGAGAGGGGTAAGATGATGACACAGGAGAAGAATAGGAGGTGGGTACTGGAGATGGGTAGGAGGTGGCAGCAGGGGATGGGTAGGAGGTAGTGACAGGGGATGGATATGAGGAGAGGGAAGAGGGGGCCACAGAGGCCGCAACACTCTTGTCTGTTTTCTTTTCTTTCTGTCGCAGGTGAATCTTTGTGTGCCTCTTGCGCTCATCGCTCCGAGCAAACTTTCTCCCACAGATGTCACATGCAAAGGGCTTCTCTCCAGTGTGAGTGCGGATGTGAGTGGTGAGGTGGTCACTTCGGCTGAAATTTCGCATGCAGATGCGGCACTGGAAGGGCTTCTGGCCTGTGTGGATTCGGATATGGCGAGTCAGCTCATCAGAACGAGAAAATCGCCTGTCACAGGACTCCACGGGGCAGGCATAGGGGCGCTCATGGGGAGGTGTCTTGCTGGGTCTGTTAGGGTACTTGCGCATGCGACTTGGCTTGACAAGCTGAGACTGGTAGGTGGTGTTGAGGGTCTTCAGATCTTGGGAGCCAGTCTGTGTGGCAAAAGCCTTGATGGTGGACAGTGGGGTGAGGGAAGGCTGGGTTCGACTCTCCAAGCTTGGAAAGGGTTTCTGGTCTGGTGGGACCAAGCCCAAATCACCTTGCTGCTGTGGGAACAGATAGTCTGGGATTATGGGCACCTGGAAGCTGCCCTTGGAGGTGGGATAAGCAGGTGGTGGGTACTGGATAGCTGAGCCTGCCGAGTTAGGGAAGGCCTGATTTTGTGGCTCAGGAAAGATCTCAGAGTTGGGAGTGGGGAACGTGGGAGCTGCTGAGTAGATGGGGCTGCTCTCACTAGATTGCACTGCACAGCTTAGTGGAGGACTCTGTGAGGAAGAGGCAGAGGAGGCTGTTGGAGATGGGGCTGCTGAAGAGGTGGCCGGTGGATTACTCATGCTCACAAGTCCACTGACCAGGCTGAAAAGTGGCTCTGGCCACAGAGTGTTGCCACTGTTAGGGGCTGGCTCCAAGGAGAATCGGCCAGTGTAGGTAATTGGGGGCAATCGGGTGGGCTGATTAGGGTAGCTTGTCTCCGATAGCACCTTCTCAGTGTTCAGCGGGATGTCAGGAAAAGTGTCTAGTGAGGAGGAAAGAAAACAATCCGTGTTACTGGAGCAAGATCTCATTTGAAGAGGTAAAGAGCTGCTGCTGCTGCTGCCATTGACTACTGGGCTAGTTAATAATTGATAGCAGCAGATTGCAATGTTCCTGGAAGAGCTCCAGCAGCAGAGCCCATTTCAACAACAGCTGACGCAAATATGGAGAATCCCCCCTCTACTGCAGTTAACAGGGCTCCGCATCACAGTAGGCAAGGGATTCCCGGCTAGTCCTGTCGCTTCCCCAGCAACACCAGGACCCCCTCCTCTTTCCCCCTTCCCCAGGATATTCCCAAGCTCCGTGCAGCACAGTCCCTTTACTATTAAGGGACGAGGGTTGGCTGTCTAGAGAAAGCTCATTTTTTCTCCTCAAAACAAGTCCTCCTCCACCCCCACCCACCCACGCAGCCCCAGTGCATCTTCAGCCAAAACAACAGCTCAGGGATCCTCCACCGGGCATGCCCGGTTCCAGGGCAGTACTTAGCCCCAAAGAGGCAGTATAAAGGGATGTAGCGTCTTCCTCAGACAAATTCTCTCTCCTGGGTACAAACCCCTGGTGGGGGATGAGAAGATGGAATGGGGACTTTTGTTTTTGTTTGTTTGATGTCGGAAGGCTAGCAAAGTGCCTTCTCCCAAACAGTAGCAAAGAACCCGGGGCCGGGAAAAAGAGGCAAAGGGGAAATCCATCGCTCTGGGCCACTGCTTACCTGCAGCCAGGTGCTCGAAGTGCTGCTCACCGGCTTCCCCTTGGGGATTGAAACCACCCGTGCTGCTGCTGCTGCTATTGCTGCCTCCTCCTCCACCTCCCCCACCACCACTGCCTTCAGGAGGTCCACCGGCGGCACCAAGGAACTGGGGCCCCCCCGAGCTCAACAGCATCATTTCCTCCAGCTTAGGATAGTTGTCCATAGTGGGAGAGTGAGGGAAGGAGCCGAAGGGATCGGAGATCTGCAGCGGGGACATCAGCTGCATCTCTGCCTTGGCCGCAGCCATTCTGGACGGGGTGGACGCGGGTTTAGGGCCGAAAGGGCACTTGTGCGGGGGACTGGGCAGTTCACATGCGGGGTTCAGTGGAGCATGGTAAGGAGGCAAAAAAATTTTTTTTGAGGGGGCTTCCTCCCGGCTCTGCCCCCGCAGGTTGCTCAGTGCGGAGGTGGCGCGGCTGCTGCTTGCGGAGGCTGGGGCTGGTCCGTGCGGCTGCGGCGGCGGCGGCTTGTTGCTGCTGCTGCTGTTGCTGCTGCTGCGGTGGCGACGGCTGCGGCGGCTCCCCCACTTCTGCTGCCTGGAATCTCTCGCAACTCCCCCGGATCCGCCTCTATTTGAAGGATTTGGAGTTGTGAGGCTCCTCCCCTTTCCTGACGTACATGGCTATATATGGAAAGCAGGAAGCCCTTATATGGCAGGGCGGGACAGGAGGACCCGACGTGACGCGAGGCCTCCCTTCTCTTCTCCCCTCCCCCTTTTCCCCCTCCCCCCATGGAATCCGAGGATCCCGGGACCCGAGCCCGAGCTAGGGTCTCCTGGGGCCAGCTTCGGGGTTCTGGTGCTCAATCAGGCCTGCTGGGGCTCCCGGAGAGGCAGTGTTTTCCCCAACCCCCAGCCTTCGGTTCCCTCCTCCCACTTCCCCCCTCCCACCCCGCCTCTGCCGGAAGCCCCGAGCAGCCAGGCCATATTGGGCCCAACCATATTAGGCATTGCCCAAATAAGGTCGGTTCCGGCGGGGGATCCTTCCTGCTCCATATTTGGTGTTTCCGGGCCCCTGCACTTCGCTCCCTCCCTCCCTCCCTGTTCTCCCTCCCAGCCGGAGAGAGGGGAGCCTGAGCGAGGGAGGGGGGGATGGGGGGACGGCGGGAAAGGGGCAAGGATCCCGGAGCACAGGAGCCCAGCCGCTCGGATCGATCTCCCCACAGGGACTGTTGCCCTAGGCTGGGGAGACTGGGAAACCCCGGTCCCTGGGGCGGGGGCGAGGGCGAGCCTAGGCTCTGGAGCTCAGCCGTCATCCCCGAGTTTACCCGCCCACCTCCTGGGACCGTGGGAGCGGAGCGGGGAGGGGAGGAGTACCCTGGGCGAAGAGGGCAGAGGCCATGGCCGAGAAAGGCGGGGCAAGGACAGCCGTAGTTTCGGGCTGTGGGAGAAGAGCTACCTCAGAAGCTAGGGGGAAAGAAGCTGAGGCTGGGGCGTCTCCATTCCTTTTTTTTTTTTTTTTAAAATGCAGCCCACACCTCATTTGAAGTCTCCTTAGTCCTAGTCCCCGTGGGATAGGAAGAGAAGGGGAAGCTCATTTTATGCACCTGTTGGCTGGGGCGGGAGGTAGTGAACTGTATTTGCATTTGTCCCCAGGTTAGCCTTTTGAGTTTTGAGCAGGGTCGGGCTGGGGGCAGGGGTGTGTGTGGCAATCCTTGAGTCGCCTTTTAGGAGCCCCTAGAAGAAGGCGTGCCTGGGGCATAGATCTCTAAGAGCCGGGGAGACCCCTGAGACCCACCCATCCACGCCAGCTGTTGGCACTTCGCCAGCTTTTCCTGCAGAAAGCGTTGGGAAGCTCCCTTTCCAACCCTCTGGAAGCCAAGGAGACGTGTTTCCGTTTGGGGAATAGTGGGGCGGGAGGGAATCCCGTTTTCAGGGGCCGGAGGTCGCCAATTCTGTATCTCCTCTCCATCACCATCATATTTCCCTGAAGCTCTGGGGCAGATCGCTGGGGAGGTGGGGAAAGGACCCCAGTGGAGGAAGATTCCCCCCAAGATCCAAGCCTGAAATTGGTCACTGCGGCGAGCCCGGGAAGAGGATGGGGGGGAGGGGGGAAGTGCGTCTAGATCTGTTTGGGAAAACAAGTGCTGCAGAGAGCTGGGGCGGGACCGCCCAATGATGTATGGAGCCCGGAGACTCGGTCCAGTGGCCCCAGTTTTTGGGGGGCGGGGATGGAGCGGTGAGGATGGAGGGTCATTTCGACTCAGTGCTGCCCCCTTCCTATTTCTAACGAGAGGGTCCAGAGGTTAAGGGGTTGAAGCGGGTACTCCAGTCTCCTGGGGTCAGAAGGAAAACAGAGATGGAGAGTGGGGAGGGGAGAGAAAGAAGCATAGAGAGGCCTTACACCGCCGCTTTCTATCCCCTCCTCCCCTGTCTGCTCGGCACCCGGCCAGGCTCGGGGAGACTCCGACGCAGTGAACGCGAAGTGAGCAGGCGCCGCCAGCTCGGGCTCCCCCCTCATTCCCCGGAGATCCGCCGCCGCTGCCGAAGCAGCCCAGACACTGGGATCTCCCCACTGCTGCCGGGGCTGGAAGCCTGAGCCAGCCGTCCCCACTCCTGCGCCCTCCCTTTTACAGGGCAAAGAAATAAGAGGAGGGAATTTCTGCCAAGCTCCCCAGGACCAAGATAACTAGAAGGAAACTTCCCCTGCCTCCTTCTTCCTTCAAAATAACTAACACTCTCCTTCACCGTTATCAACTCCACCCTACTTGTCAATTCAGTTGCCTCCTTTCTTTCTCAAACCAAGGAAGAGTTTCCTTGGAGTGAAGCCTCTATATTTGGGGTAGGGGGCTGCTGATCTCTAGGCATTGCATTCCCCGGTCCACAAAACTATTGCCATAAATCTAACGGAAATGTTTTTGGAGCATTAAAAAAAAAAAAAAAAAAAAAAGGCTGAAGCATGCGGTTACTGAGATCAAAGAAAGGATAGGTGCTAGGCACCTGTGTGTCAGTCACACTTGGAGTAACCAATAAATGAATTTCTTTAATTTACAAAAAGATTTTTTCCCCATCTTTCTCCCTGTATTTTTTTCCTCTTTGTTTTAATCATCCCAGGAATGAAACCCCATTTTATACAAGGTGTATCAAAAGCAGCAGTACAATTTTAAGTTTTGCAAGCCTTCTATTACCCATATTTTAAAAGGACCTAGGCCTAAACTTCTCCCTCACATCCAAAATGATGATAAACATCCCTACCCAACTTCAACTGTCTGATTTGCTCTTCCCAGGACACAGGTAGGGTAGTGGGCCCTAGAAGAAGGCCCATGAGTTGTGATATTTATTTATTGTGAAACTGACAGGACTCTCCCAAGACTATGCCATCCAGTCTCTGGATCCTTGGTAGGTCTGCTCTTAAAGCATTTTAGAATGCAGATAATTAATTCTCTGTTTTACTGAAAAGCTCTCTCTAAGGAGACAAAGCATATAACAAGTTGGTTGGCATAAAGTTCTCTGAAATATCCACATGAAATCCTCACATTGCCCCATTCCTTTGTGGGTTGAGGAGGTAAGAATTAAGGAGAGAGTCAAAACAATTGAAGTTTAGGAAATAGAAGCTTGGAAACTCCAAGATCTGAAACACAGTTTGGAGAGAATATAGACTGCTATGCAAGTATCATCCTGATGCTTCCCCAGGATTCTTGTGAAAACCCCAGAGATGGCTTGATCTGAGAATTCAGTTCCATCATCATCATCTTCATCAACAACAACAAGCATTTATTGACATACACCAAGAATCCAAATGAATAAGGAACCACTGTTTGGTGGAGTTCACAGCCTGAGAGAATACTTTTAAAAATATGCTTCAGAATTCCATCAATGTGCATGCTTCCTTCAATAATGCACATGACAGCTCTTTTATGTCGGTAACTCCTGTCTATGTCCTCTCTAGATTTGCCCATCATATAGGGAGCTTTCTTGTTTTCTTACCATTGCTTGAATACCAGTGAAGCCTAAGCATTGTCAAATTCTTCCTCTTGCTACGTGACAAATTCATCTTTTTTTTCCAGTCATAAGTTTTTCTGATGACACCCTTTCACTTCTCCTATTGTGCAATTCCTCATATGTAATGTTGTTGCAGTCTACTCATGCCCATTATACATTGTCTCATTGTCAATGAGAGACAATGGATAATACCAGAAGATATTGGTGTTCAAACTGTGAAGGAAAAACAAAGACTTAGGACCATTAAAAAATTATGCAGTCTCCCAAAGGCAACCCAACCTTTCCCTCTGTTCAATTCTGGAATCAGTCAATTCATGGTTCATTTGCAGTGCTAAGCCATATATCCCAATGAATGAGCTCCATAGAGTTGTCTAATCAACTAAATAACCAACTGGTCGATAGATATTCTTCACCCACTTGTTTTTCCTTATGTGGATAGTAAAGCCAAACTCAATTGAGTGATTATGGATTTTATTTCAGAAGCCCTACAATGTTCTAGGGAACCAGCACAATATTGTCTGCAAGATAATTTCAAGATACTTCAAAATACATGGACGACAAATGGCAATATAAATTGTTGTTCAGTCATGTACTGTTATTTATAACCCCATTTAGGGTTTTTTTTTTGGGCAGAGACACCATCTGTCATTTCCTTCTCCAGCCTATTTTAGAAATGGGGAAACTAAGACACACAGATTTAAGTGACTTGCCCAGGGTCCCACAGCTAGGAAGTATCTCAGGCCAGATTTGAACTCAGGAAGATGAGGTTTCCTGACTGCAGGTTTGGAACTCTAGCCATTTCACCACTTAGTTGTCTGCAAAGCAAAAGGTAAGTGCCATATAAAGGATATAGACAGTAAGAAGTATAGAAGTTCAAAGAAGGCAGAGATCCTGAAAGGTTGAATGATCAGGAGAGACTTCCTGGGGGAAGCAGGTCCTCCTTGTTCATCTATAAAATGAGATGATGAGACTTAATGATTCTCTAAGGTCTCTTCGAAGTCAACATTCTGGGATTCCACTTGAGACTTGAAATCAAAAATTGGATTTAAATAAGCAGTGGTGTGTGTGTGTGTGTGTGTGTGTGTGTGTGTGTGTGTGTGTGTGTGTGTTGGGGAGGAGGGAGTTGGGATGAAATTTGCATTGAAGTTTAAGGAACTAAATAATGAACCTATATACTTGGAATATAGAAGGGGAATCTTGGGAATTACAAGTGTCAGCTAGATAATGCTAGGGCTAGAGTTTAGGGCCTGGAATCAAGAAAACTCATCTTCCTTTAGTTCAAATCTGTCCATTTATTAGCTGTGTGTCCTCAAGCAAGTCACTTACCGATAAACCCTATTTATCTGAGTTTCCTCCTAAAAACAAACTAGAAAAGGAAATGACAAACCACTCTATCTTTGCCTTGAGAACTCCAAATGAGGTCATGAAGAATTGAATATGACTGAAAACAACTGAACAACAGCAGCAGTGGGAACTATAAAATAGAAGATATATTGAAATAGGATGAGGAGCTTGATCATTGTTGTAGAAAGAGCCCTGGATTGAGGGTCACAATTTTGCCATTTATTACTTGCATGACATGAGGCACTAAATCCCTTTTGGTCTCAGTTTCTTCATCTGAAAAATAAAGGTGATTTTTAAGATCCCTTGGAAAAGGATCTTTCTAAAATCTTTAATTTTATGAATTCTGATTTCCAGAAAAAGGCATTTGGACATTGTAACTATCTGATGAGGTTAAGAGCTCAGCATAGATTAGACCCCAGCAATTTCTCTAGAGCAAGAAAGACTATATACAAACATGGAAGCTTCCCTGCATCTTGTGCCCTTCCCTTGACCCTGCTATTTCTGTCTTTCCACAAGCTGCTGCCTGTCCTGGCTTAGGAGAGTAACCCTGAATGGAGTAGCAGTCTCTGTGAATGGCCTTGGACTGTCCAACCTTTCTGCCAGGGCACCTTTGTCTCTGGCAACTCTGCAGGGTTAGATTTGAGATTTAAAAAACAAACAAACTATAGTTTGGGTTGGCTGTCTCCACTGAAGATGTGGAGTATTCTTTTTAACAGATGTGTGGAAGGGGAACAAAATAATATAATATGACATGGCAGATTGGGTTCCACTGGAAAGTCAGAGAGAGAGAGAAACAGAGAGAGAAAGTCAAAACCATACCTACCCTTCACCAATGCTTTGACCTGTTCCCCAGGCCCTTAATTGAGAAGGGCACACTTGGAAGAAAACAAACCCCTCTTTTTCCATCACAACTTCCGCCCAGCTACGTCAGCATGGTTCCCCATCAGCTCAGGCCCCATGATTTATTTTTGTGACTGGGCCTCAGGAAGTGATTCTTTCTGTCTCTGACTTGAGTAGCTGTCACACTTTCCAATGGCTGACAGAGTGACAGGCACCAGCCGGAAATGCTGAGGAGCCTAACCTTAAATGGGAGGTTAGTGGGATCGAAAATCTAGTCCCGTTCTCTGCTGAGGACCCCAAGGAAACCTGGGAAAGGAATTGGGGGATGGGGAACGAATAGGAAGAAAGGAAGGAATGAAGAGGGAGAACTGAGGCGAAACCAGGGCTAGGGTGGAGGTTACCAGTAGGGTGGGATAAGGATGGCAGATTGTAAAGAGGAGGCAGTGGGCAAAGAAAGAAAGAGGAAAGGCAACAGAAACTTAGAGAGAACAACATAAATGATATTGGAAGAGACCATTTAGAAATCATTTAGTCCATCCTGTTTGCTTTTTAGAAATGAGAAACTGTGACTTGTGGCTTATGTCTTGTCTGACACCACAGAGAGTGAATGGCAGAGCTGATACTAAATTTCAGGTCATTTAGAAAGAGAGAAAAGATTTCATAGCAATTCAAGATAGTGCAGAAGTCCTTTAGGTTTCCAAAATGTATGCTCTGCATTACTGATAGTCAAGACTGAAGCTCCAACAGGCTATGGGCACTTGGATAAGTGATCTTGCAAAAGAAAGTATCTTGATGTTGGCTCAACCTATATTTAAAGGATACTGACAGTCAACCAGACTAGAGAGACTTAGGTTGGAATCTCATCTCCATCACTTACCAGCTGTGTGACCTTGGTAAAGGAACCAACCCTCTGTGAGCCTCAGTTTCTTCATTTGAAGAATGAAGATAAGCATATCTATAGTATTTATCTCCCAATGTGGTATGAGGATCAGATTGTAAAATGCTTGGATAGTTTAAAGGCCTATTCTGCAGGTCTTAAATACAAGCTCAATGTTTGATCTGGGGACAAAAAAAGAAAGGGGAGGCAAAGAGACAGAGACAAAGACAGATTATTAAGTGCCTATTGTGTGTGAGGTGGTGAGGGTAGGTAGTCACTCACAAAAGAACAAGGGAACAGGATTGTCTTTTCTTGGAAAGAACATGGATTTTTAGGGAAAACAAGGTCAGATTTAAGTTGCAGTCAGAGCTTTTACTTTAGATTTTTAGAAGAACTTCCAATTAATGTGAACTGGGGAACATCAGAGCTTGTGACCTTGGGAAATGATAAAAGTCTACTCTTATTAAGATTGGTCTAAAGAAAGGAGAACTCTTTTTGTTTATAGGTATCTTGTAGCTGGATGATCCCTCAAGGTCACTAATGGGATCTTCTATCCTGGTGAGGAGACATGACCCCAGAGATGAAGGAATGGGTTCATTTTTATTTCCCAACCCCTTTTTGATACCCTAAATGAGAGGCTCTGTCAGACAGCAGACCCCTCTTCTTGGCTCTTTCCATCCTGCCACCCGCTCTGGGCTGTGAGCACAAAGGACAATCCAGGATTCTCTTTGCAGTTTCCCTCTGGAGTGTGCTGTAAAGCTTGGCTGCAGAAATCTCTGGAAGCTGCTTGTGGAGGCAGAGGGAGGAGAGTGTTACATAAGAAGCCAGAGATGGCCAGGAAGTAAAGAGCAGCCTTTAGATTAGAAAGGCAGTGTTTTAATCCAGTCCCAAAAAGGCAGGAATAGAAACTGCATGTTATTTCTGTTTCCCTCCCCACCATCCCTTGTACTTCCCAGGCCAAGCTGCTCTGGCTTCTAGCCTTTCCATGGGTTAACTTAGTTCAGGAATTGTAGGAAGGACTAATTCATCTCTGGGTGCTGGTGAAGGAGTGGGTGGGTGGCTCTCTGGCAGAGGCCAGAGTATACACTGTGGGAAATACACAAACACCCTGGTCAGATCCCCAAATTCAATACCCCAAGAGGGTGTTTCTATCCCTTATAATGAAGTGACTGGAAAAGGAAGAGAGAAGAATTTTGTAATTAGAGGGGGTCAAGTTACTCCCTCAATCTCCTCCAAGCATAAAGTAGCTTTATTACTGGGCAAAGTCAGAGAAAACAATTCAAGAGAAGATTAAATGGACCAGACCTGAAGCAATCTAGAGAGACTTAGGTTGGAATCTCATCTCTATCACTTACCAGCTGTGTGACCTTGGCAAAGAAACTAACCCTCTGTGAGCCTCAGTTTCTTCATTTGTAGAATGTTGATTAAGAATACCTGTAGTTTTTACCTCCCAATTGCGTTATGAGGATCAAATGAAATGTTTGGTAAAATGCTTTGGATATTTTAAAGGCCTGTTCAGCAGGTATTGAAACAAGTTCAATGTTTGATCTGAGGATAAGAAAAAAAGCAGAATGGGGGAGGGGAAGACAGAGACAGTAAGAGACAGAGAGAATCTTGCCTTCAACAAGATTATGTTCTATAAGAAGGAAAACAAGAATAATTTGCATTTCCAAAATGTGTGCTCTGTATAACTAATAGTCAAGTTGTTGCTACAACAGGTTATAGGTACATGGGTGAGTAGTCTTGGAAAAGAAAGTATTATTTTGACGGGGGTTCAACCCATGTTTAAAAGACATTGTAGATCAGCAATTGTTAAAATGCTTACTGTATGCCAAGTAATGGTGGTAGGTTGCTACGAACAACAAGACAAGGGAATAGACTTGCCTTTTCTTGGAAAGGAAATGGATTTTTAGGGAGAACAAGGTCACATTTCAAGGGGAAGTTTTGGAGATTTAGTTTAGATTTTCAGAAGAAGTTCCTCATTGGGAGCTGAGAAAACTTCAGGGCATTTTGGATGGTGAGGGTGTATGTAAAAACTGCTAAGAACTAGGGAAATTAGAAAAGGCATCTTGAAGAATGTGTAAGAAGGAATAATGTGAAAAATTAGTTTTGGAAAGATACTTTGGAGTCATGTGAAGGACTATAAACACCAGAAAAGTTTGCATTCTATCCTGGTAGCAACTGGGAGCCACTTGATCTTCTTGATTAGGGAAATGACATAGTCTTGTGCTTTAGTAATATTAATTTAACACTTGTAGGGAGGATGGATTGGAAAGAGGGATACACTGGATGCTGGGAATTCAACTAGTAGGTTATTGAAATGGCTTAGTAGAAAGATGAGAAGGGTCTTGCTCAGCTAGATGATAAAGTGAATAGAACACTGGACTTGGAATCAATAAGACTATATAATATGGGCCTATAATCACTAGAATCATAAAGACTGTATATAGACTTATAAAACTATAATCACTAGATTAGTCTGGTCTTAGATACTTATTAATTGTATGACTCTGACAAGTCACTTAATTCTGTTTGCCTCGATTTATTTATTTGTAAAATGAGCTGGAAAAGGAAATGATACACTACTCCAGTGTCTTTGCTAAGAAACCCCCAAATTAGATCAAAAGAGTTGGACATGATTAAAATAAATAAACAACAACAACAAACACCTACTTTTTTGGAACTGGGGAGGGAGGAGGAAGAGAGGAAAAGGGACTAATCTGAAGGTGTTATGGAGTAAGAACCAACGAGACTTGGCAAGTGATTGGATATGTTTAGGTAGGGAGAAATGAAGATTATAGGATGACTTTTAGGTCCCAAATTTTGCGATTTGAAGGTTTGGAGTACCCTCAACAGAAACAGATAATTTAAAAGAAGGGGTGAAATTAAAGACAGAGTTCTGTTTTGGGTTTGAGATGCCCATTGAATATATAGATAGAGTTGTGGGAGTGAAATTTAGAGACAAAGGTTAGATAAACAGATTTAGGGAGTCATCTTCAGATGAGAATAAGTACAGAGAGGCTCATGAGATAGAGAGAGAGGAAAGGAGAGGAGAGGAAAGGAGAGAAAACAGGCTGAGAAATAATGGCCACATAGCTGGGGATGGGGGGAGGGGGGTGGAGAGGAGAGAGAGAATAGGGAAATAGCATTGTCATTAAAACCAGAGGAAGAGAGTATCCAAGAGGAAAAGGTGATTAACATTGTCAAAAGAGGATCAAAACAGATGAGGACAAAAATGAGGTAATTGTATTTTGTAATTAAGAGACCGTTAGTGACCTCAGAGAAAGCAGTTTCATTGGACGGGGTGGGTCAGAAACCAGACTGCAAAGAGTTGAGAACTAAATGAGAAGTAGAAGCAAGAAGTGTGAGTGGTTGGTTTTAGTTTTGTTTTCTGTAGGAATTTTCGGAGAGAGAGACAGACAGAGGGAGAGAGACAGAGACAAAGACACAGAAAGACAGAGACAAGGAGACAAAGACAGAGACAGAGAGAGAAATAGAGACAAATAGAGACAGAGAGAGACAGACAGAGAAAGAGAGAGAGAGAGAGAGAGAGAGAGAGAGAGAGAGAGAGAGAGAGAGAGAGAGAGAGAGAGAGAGAAAGGGAGAGGAAGAGGAAAAAGGGAGGGAGAAGTTCAAGGAAAGGCTTTTTAAGACCTCCATGTTTACAAAGAGCATGGTAGGGATCAATGGATTAAGAGAGGTAGAAAATTAGGGAAGATGAGAATTGAATAGAAGCTTGGAAAGAAAGGAACAAGAGCACAATAATAGGGTTTAGCTTTACTAAGGAGATAAATCACCAATTCCTCCAAGGTAAGAGCAAAGGGAAAAGAGAATAAAGGTTGATATTGAGAGAATTTGGGATATAAAATTGAGGACAGGACATGATTGAAGGCTTCAATTTTTTTTCTTTTTTTCTGTGGGTGAATTATAAAGTTTTTCTGCTAAGGGGGAGAGGGCCCAAAAGAGGGATTTTGGAACAGTTAATCTGGTGAGATAAGTAGAGAATCCAATGGGGAAAAGTATAACAACAATCTCTTTGACACTATTTGAAGTTTTCTTAACAAAGATATTGGAATGGTTTGCCATTTCCTTCTCTAGCTCATTTTTAAAGATAAACTGAGGCAAACAGGCTTAAGTGCTAAAGGTCACACAGCTAGGCAGTGTCTAAGACCATATTTGAATTCAGGAGGATGAGTCTTCCTTACTCAGGTTCAGTGCTCTGTGCACTGTGCCTCACTTTAGCTGCCCTTATTTGATATTACATAAAATAAAGTCATATTGGACCCAATTAGCATAGGTTTGTGACTTTTACAGCTTCTCTGTGGAAAGGGATGGAAGCATTAGGAAGTGGGGTGGAAGGATGAGGGATCAAA